>NC_058194.1:10165855-10790855 GCF_907165205.1 Coccinella septempunctata | reverse complement strand
CGTTAATGATTTTTTCGCTAAAATGTGGGTAATTGAATGCTTTATCAAATTCAATTCTCAAATGAATTTGGGACGCCGTCAGGACTTGAGGAATTGGGATTTTTGAGCCAGCAACGGTTTTCCGTTTTCGTAAAAACTCTATATCTCCGAAAATACTTCGTGTTCGTTGATGATTTTTTCGCTAAAATATGCGTAATTGAATGCTTTATCAAATTCAATCGTCAAATGAATTTGGGACGCCGTCAGGACTTGAGGAATTGGGATTTTTGAGCCAGCAACGGTTTTCCGTTTTCGTAAAAACTCTATATCTCCGAAAATACTTCGTGTTCGTTGATGATTTTTTCGCTAAAATATGCGTAATTGAATGCTTTATCAACTTCAATTCTCAAATGAATTTGGGACGCCGTCAGGACTTGAGGAATTGGGATTTTTGAGCCAGCAACGGTTTTCCGTTTTCGTAAAAACTCTATATCTCCGAAAATACTTCGTGTTCGTTGATGATTTTTTCGCTAAAATATGCGTAATTGAATGCTTTATCAACTTCAATTCTCAAATGAATTTGGGACGCCGTAAGGACTTGAGGAATTGGGATTTTTGAGCCAGCAACGGTTTTCCGTTTTCGTAAAAACTCTATATCTCCGAAAATACTTCGTGTTCGTTAATGATTTTTTCGCTAAAATGTGGGTAATTGAATGCTTTATCAAATTCAATTCTCAAATGAATTTGGGACGCCGTCAGGACTTGAGGAATTGGGATTTTTGAGCCAGCAACGGTTTTCCGTTTTCGTAAAAACTCTATATCTCCGAAAATACTTCGTGTTCGTTGATGATTTTTTCGCTAAAATGTGTGTAATTGAATGCTTTATCAAATTCAATTCTCAAATGAATTTGGGACGCCGTCAGGACTTGAGGAATTGGGATTTTTGAGCCAGCAACGGTTTTCCGTTTTCGTAAAAACTCTATATCACCGAAAATACTTCGTGTTCGTTGATGATTTTTTCGCAAAAATGTGTGTAATTGAATGCTTTATCAAATTCAATCGTCAAATGAATTTGGGACGCCGTCAGGACTTGAGGAATTGGGATTTTTGAGCCAGCAACGGTTTTCCGTTTTCGTAAAAACTCTATATCTCCGAAAATACTTCGTGTTCGTTGATGATTTTTTCGCTAAAATATGCGTAATTGAATGCTTTATCAACTTCAATTCTCAAATGAATTTGGGACGCCGTCAGGACTTGAGGAATTGGGATTTTTGAGCCAGCAACGGTTTTCCGTTTTCGTAAAAACTCTATATCTCCGAAAATACTTCGTGTTCGTTAATGATTTTTTCGCTAAAATGTGGGTAATTGAATGCTTTATCAAATTCAATTCTCAAATGAATTTGGGACGCCGTCAGGACTTGAGGAATTGGGATTTTTGAGCCAGCAACGGTTTTCCGTTTTCGTAAAAACTCTATATCTCCGAAAATACTTCGTGTTCGTTGATGATTTTTTCGCTAAAATGTGTGTAATTGAATGCTTTATCAAATTCAATTCTCAAATGAATTTGGGACGCCGTCAGGACTTGAGGAATTGGGATTTTTGAGCCAGCAACGGTTTTCCGTTTTCGTAAAAACTCTATATCACCGAAAATACTTCGTGTTCGTTGATGATTTTTTCGCTAAAATGTGTGTAATTGAATGCTATATCAAATTCAATCGTCAAATGAATTTGGGACGCCGTCAGGACTTGAGGAATTGGGATTTTTGAGCCAGCAACGGTTTTCCGTTTTCGTAAAAACTCTATATCTCCCAAAATACTTCGTGTTCGTTGATGATTTTTTCGCTGACGGCGTCCCAAATTCATTTGAGAATTGAAGTTGATAAAGCATTCAATTACACACTTTTTAGCGAAAGAATCATCAACGAACACGAAGTATTTTCGGAGATATAGAGTTTTTACGAAAACGGAAAACCGTTGCTGGCTCAAAAATCCCAATTCCTCAAGTCCTGACGGCGTCCCAAATTCATTTGACGATTGAATTTGATAAAGCATTCAATTACACACATTTTAGCGAAAAAATCATCAACGAACACGAAGTATTTTCGGAGATATAGAGTTTTTACGAAAACGGAAAACCGTTGCTGGCTCAAAAATCCCAATTCCTCAAGTCCTGACGGCGTCCCAAATTCATTTGAGAATTGAAGTTGATAAAGCATACAATTACACACATTTTAGCGAAAAAATCATCAACGAACACGAAGTATTTTCGGAGATATAATTTTTTCACTTATATAGTACGGATATCAATGAACAGGCAATAATTATTTAGAATCAAATGCCAGGAGACATAGGTTGTATTGAAATAATGAGTAAATTTCATTATTCCTCTCATTCCAATGAAATAATATCGAAATACAAGCGAATGAATCGTTCACTTCCTTCTGTGCAGTTTGGCAACGCCGCGCACGGTCGACTCCGCCTCGCGCCATCGAAGCACCGTACGTCAGAAACCGTGGCTGGAAAACCGTTGCTAAGTTCACTCTAGTCGAAATTTTTCTGGAAGAGCCATGATGATTTTTGTTAGGACCATCTTTTCCGGAATGTCTTCTCCATTTTGCTTCAACTTGGCTTGCAGATTTGTGACTTTGGAGATGAATGTGTTCACTGTTTCATCGTTGAATTTCAGGTTATAGAACTGCTCATTGAGCAGGTGAACACTAACCTCGGATTTTCTTTCGAAAATGCTTTCTAATTTTTCCCACATTTCTTTGGCCGTTGAACACTGCATAACATGGGAGATGATTTCATCCTCCATCCGAAGAACTAGTGCTTCTTGGGCGCGGGCGTCCTTCACCTTCCATTTTGCAATTTTATCTTGATCTTCCGTAGGAAGAGTTTCTCCACCACACGTGATCTCGAATAATCCCTTCGAAATCAACGTTAATTTGACTTGGAACCTCCAAACATTCCAATTGGAATTGTTCAATTTGTTGGTGATCACCTCCATTTTCACTTTCACCGAACACGTGCACGCCGATCAGAAATGATTCCTTTTAACTTCGACTATCACCGTACTTTCAAAGCTTTGTTGCTGGGCCCATAACCTGTGGTGAAAGCCTTTGAAAGCATCAATGATAAAGTCAGGAAACAATTAAATGTCTTTTATTCACACAAGAATCAATTACAGACAGACTTGGATTCACACAATGGCTGTTAACTCTTAACTCGCTAACGTACAACTGAAACTCCCTTCTACGCAATACGCATAATCAAGAACGCTGACATATGACATACTCATCAGTGTTCCCAACATTATTTTTGATTGCAACAACAATAACTGTATGTAGTGAATGAGAAATCAAAGATTTTTTGATACCCACTCAAAATTTGGAAATCGTCCATAACTAAGCTTTTGCATACCTACTTTTGTATGAAGATTTTGCACTAAAATTATTCAGGAAATATACCCCTAAAATTATTGGACCTATCGAATTGTTCAATACCTCGTATATTCAACACTGTGTTTTGTACAATTAAATCAAGACAAAAAATCTTACCCTGAAGCAAGTCAAGGTTATTTTCGTGATTGAATTCTACTTTTTTTTTACTAACAAATTAGAAATTACAATGATACATTTTTTCAGATAGTTCATCAGAAATTCCAATTGATATCGATTTCAGGATCATAAGATAATTTTATTCATAGCTTTGAGTATTCAATCAATACACTCAATGTTCAGAGGTATACTAAAGCTTTCTTTCTCTATAGAATTTTTGTGTTGAAAGTTTCACCGAAGAGGATGAGAAGAATCCTATATTCCAATGAATTACTAAACAATCATATAACCTTGAATTTCGAATCATTTCATATAAGATATCAAGCAATTAAAACAGAACAAAAAAATAAGGCAGCATAAAGATATTCCATTATGCTCGATTGTTACCGGACCTTTTTGAACAGGAGGGCCATAAAGTATCGTAAAAGTTGAAACTTTACTGCTTCAGTTGTCGAGAAGGCCGCAATAACCATTTCAAATATTCTGTGAGAAGAATAAAGACCCTGGCAACTCTTGCTTTTTCAAATGAAATAATATCTTTGAGTATTCTCAATGATAATATGTATCGAAATGTTTCTAAAAAAAATACTCTTTCCCACACGCTCTAAATATTACTGAGTCATATAAATCCGACTGCATTTGAGAAAAGGAAAATAGAATTAGCCACGCAAATATTCAGCAGAACATTTTAGTCCGCCATGATGACTGTTATAAACACATATGCGAACTGAAATCTGTGATTGCTGAATCAACTGCTCAATTCGTATTGCGGTTGAATATTTTCGATTGCCTCAACTCACAAGGACATTTTCGAAGGAAATTTCCTGAAGAGGCCGATTTCTGAAATAAATATATCAGTAGTCCAAACTATCACGGAATCGATTGGTTACATTAAGACATAGTCCGTTGAAAGAAATAGGCCATTTTGTTTTGATGGTTTGCTTTAAGCTATCAATGGCATTCAAAAACTATGGGAGGACAAGAAGGCAGCAAAATCTGTTTCCATTAGGAGTCGACTTAATCAAGATCCTATTGAATATCTATTTTCCAAAATAAGACAAAGAAGGTGGTATGATCCAAATTCGTCCTCACGGCATTTTAGATTTGATTTGCAATCCATCATGACAGGATATTTGGATAAATATTCCGAAAAATCGAACTGCAAGGATGATTGTGATTATGATCATAGATTATGATCTATTTACTTGGAATAAGCAGCAAACAGATGATATGAATCTAGTAACATAATACAGAAAGGCAGACGTGTAGTGATTAGAGGCGTGAATTAGTGTGTCGAGATTGAACCGACAAGATTTTACAACGTTGATGAATTAGGGGCATTCTGTCTCCCAAGAATGTCTCAACAAAGTGAATCCTCATCGGATACCTGTCTGGAAGACTCCAGAAGGAAGGATCCCGATTTTACGATCGTTAAGCTGCATTCACAATCAATTCGCGGGCTGAAGTGCACTTCGGCACGAAATTCACCATTCGCAATAATCTTGGAACCAAATACTCAAATGAATAAAAAATGTAACTGATCAAAACATAAGCATCAGCATCATCTATAGTCGGCACGAAATTCCTTGCCGAAGTGATAGTTTGCAACTTGCAAGAAATTTTGTCTTGAATTTCATTGTGAATGGTAACGGAGAACGCCATCTGCTAAGCTTCCGTGCCGAAGTGCACTTCGGCCCGTGAATTGATTGTGAATGTACTTAGCTTTACGCGAAGCAAGCGGAAGAAGCGAACAAAAAATTGACACGATCCGGAGAAAAAATTGACGACAAGAAATCGCCCGAGATTAGATTACTGGAAACAGACAAAACTGAGATCAATAACCCTACCACATCGCAAACAAAAACTTTTTCAAAACTTATGAGAATTTATTTCACATGTTTCAGGTTTAAGCCCATGAAACCCCATAGAGCTAATCAGTGTTTCCTGACAAAGGGACAGAAAGAGTGGCATCTTTTTAAGAATTGTTCTCTTTTTTATAATTTCTGTCAAGTTTCTGTAGTTCTATTGGTTTCTGATCAAGCCGATACTTATCAAAAATATTATCTTTTACAAGCGTGTGCGTTCAACCCTTTTCCCCCACGCATCTCTAGTTGCAAAGAGTCACTTTCCCGCATCCAAATGTAAATTGAATTTTGTCATGTTTCTATGCACCGAACGCCAAAGATGAGATAACAATGCGATAACAACACGCAGAATTATACGAAGGCGTAGAATTTAAGTGGACTCAAAATGTACTGGGGTTTATGTAAAATCATCAAGTTGGACACATCGAATTATTCTAAACTCAAGATTTTCCAATTACAACCTATATTTTTCAAAATCAGTCGATTCTACATGGAAAAAAGACAAAACGAAAATAAAAGCACCTACATAAGGCAAAATAATGAAAAATTGAAGGTGCGAAAGAATTTCTTGAGAAAATCTTTTCAGCAGAAATATACAGAAAAGTGTAACTGTGCATTTTCACAAATTTGTTCATAGGAATCCAAATAACCAGGGCCGCCGTCAGGACCGGCAAACCGGGCACCCTGCCGGGGCGGCACAATCAGGGGGCGGCAAATCAGTTGATAAAACGTTACCAATTTTTTCACACCAAATTTTTTTTTTCTTCAAAAGTGAAAAGACGAAAATTATTAATTATTGGCGTGAAATCCAGAGGCGGCTTTTTGCGCTTGGTCGCTGAACAATTCACATATGTTTTTCTCAATGTACCGAATAAAAATGCATTTTAACCAGAAACAAGGGGAATACCGCCAGATGGAAAACGATCCAAGATGCCGAATTCTACTCGTAAATACATAAATATCAAAGTCAGCCTGTGAATATCTATACTGCAGCGGTCACTCACTGTTCTTTTTTTTGTGCTCTTTAGCCAGTAGGTCTCTTTGATAAACGTCACAGACTGTATAGTTTTTGGGACGGCTTCCAGGATAATTCAGAAATAATTTTTATATAATATTTTTTTTCCAATCTGAATTTGAAATGTTAATTTCTGGGAGGAATTTAAAATACTTGAGAGGCAAGAGTACCTATCAACCCTTTACAATAGTATATCGTGTTTATACGAATTGCGACTGTTGTAGATTTTCATATATCTCTTTATCTGTGTAGTTTAGAATGTCAAATTGAATCATATTGAAGGTCAGAAGTTTGTGACTCCCTGGTGTTATCAAATTTTAATAATTGCTCACAGGTATTTTTTTCCTGTTTGGATCAGGCAATCTTGAACTCAGTACAAAAGATTCAAAATTCTTGCTTGAGATTCATTTTCGGAATTCGCAAATTTGAGCGCATTAGCCACAAATTGGTGGATGTCAGGTGGTTGAATATGCGTAACAGATTTTTGGTGGGAGCTTTAGTTTGCTACCATCGCATTTTATTGTCTCGTAAGCCATCGTATCTGTATCGAAAGATAACCTTCAGGTCTGACGTCCATAATCTAAACACGCGCAGTAGAGGACTTATATCCCCCCCCTCCTCATAGGTTGTCTCTATTTGAGAGATCTTTTAGTTTCTCAATTTATAAGTATTTTAACAAATATATAGGTAGTTCGCTTGTTAATTTATCCGTGTCATCCTTCAGAGCTAAGATCAGAGATACAGTTTATAGAGATCAGTGCAGTCAGAATAATCAGTGATTTCTTCATATATGGCACTTCTACAAGTATATAATATTTTTAGAGTTGGAATATCTGCTTCTAAATACTTTTTTTTTCTCTTCTTTTTTTTGTTTTATTTGTATTTTTGATAATTTTGTCTTGAATTGTATTTCCAATTATTATTTTTTGTTTATATTTTCTATCAGGGTTTGAGTGGAAGAGCAGGGGTGGCTAAGCTTGCTTTGCGACCATCTGAACTCCGCCCTGGGATTTTCTATTGATAATACTGAGTTTATTATAATTTACTATTTTGTTTAAAATAAAGTCATTATTATTATTATTATTATGCTGGTTAAAACCCAGAATAAGGGTATCTACGAGGTGAGAAGGCTCTACAACATGAACTGTGTTGTTGAACCTAAGAGAAGGACGACCGGGCCTGGACAATGTTATCGCTGTCAGCGATATGGACATGCCCAAAGTAAGTGCACTTTTCCATGGAGGTGCGTGAAATGCTCTGGTAATCACAGCTCCAAGGAGTGTACGCTTACCAGGGAGAACGAGGAGCGAAATGCCTCTTGTGTTCTCTGTGGAGAGCAAGGACATCCAGCCAGCTACAAAGGATGTAGCGAATGGAAATTGGTCACTAAAAAGACCAAGAGATCGCCAAGATCGAACCAGACCAGCTCGAGGCCAACACAAAATATACCGAGGCCATCCCCAAACCCTTCGGAAGTGAAGAAACCCCAGGAAACTGCAACCAAAGCAGTCAAAGAGACGAAGAAACCAGAGAAAAAGACGGAAAAGGCAAAAACCGTCAAAAAAGCCGAAACCAGAAAAGGAATTTCTGGAATCACTGAGGAACTGGATAAGTTCACGAAAAACCTCCTCAGCACGATGATGCAGAATCTGGAGAAAGAGATTGAGAAGAAGATGCAGCAAATTATTAAGAATATTTAATGGCTGACACGACGATAAAGAACAATCTCATAATCGTCTCTTGGAACGTCGAAGGATTGAGAGCCCGCAGATCAGAATTCGAAGAACTGATCGAAGAGAAGAGACCGGATGTCATAGCTCTCCAAGAAACGAGACTTAACCCCAACGTTCGGATAGCATTTCCCAATTACGATATTTACAGAAATGATAGACCTAACAGCACAGGTGGCGTTGCTATACTGGCTAGAAGGAATATGGATCACCATTTCGACCAAATATTCAATGGACAAGAAGTAGAAGCAATATCGATTATTGTGAATACTAATCGAGGGCAAGTGAAGATTATTTCGACTTATAAATCACCGGATAAGGACATGCTGGAAGAGGATCTAAAAATGCTACTAGAAGGAAGACACCCTAAAATCATAATTGGTGATCTTAACTGCAAATCGCAGGAATGGAATAGTAGAGTGGAAAATACCAACGGGAGAAGACTGAAGATTTATGCTGAAAAACTTGATGCAGTTGTAATAGGACCTGATATACCTACCTACATACCAAGAGTAAATGGACTACCTGATGTACTGGACATTGTCGTTATGAAAGACATCACTGAAGAAATCAGCATTGATACAATAGAAGACGGAACTTCAGACCACAATCCCATAGAATTCATAGTGGGACATGGCCCAAGAAACGAAGAAGAGACACAAACCAAGGATCGCACAGACTGGGAGAAATATAAGAATTTACTTCAGGAGAAAATCACGGAAATTCCCCAAATAAACACCCGGGATGAATTAGATGAAGCAGTTGAAAAATTGGAAAATCAAATAAAAGAAGCCTATGAAGAAAGCACCAAGAGAATAAGGAAACCAATTCCGAAACATTCACACGGAGATACGCCAAGGGATATAAAGGAACTTATAAAAAAGAACAGAAGACTCAGAAAAATCTACAGAACAACAAAAAGAGAAGAAGACAAGAAGAAACTGAATAAGCATAGCCAGATATTGAAAAATGCTTTAACAGAACTACGTAATAGCAGATGGCACCAGAGATTAAGGGAACTGAATACAATAGATCACTCGGCTTGGAAAATGCAAAAACGCTTACGACGAGAACGGACAGTTATACCTCCACTGCATGGAGCAAACGGAATGGTATATACGAGACTTGAGAAAGCCGAAGCACTGGCCGACTCAATTGAGAGAGAAGCCAGAATAAATTACAGAAATGATGATGACAATGAAGATCTAGAAGAAGAAGTGGAGGCAAACGAAGAACTGATGATGGAACCACCGGAAACCGAAACCATTCCAAAACCGGCTTCACCAACAGAAATCAAAGAGATCATAATGAAATTGAAAAACAGGAAAGCGCCGGGAGAAGATAAGATAACGAATTATATGTTGAAGAAATTGCCTAGAAAAGGAATAGCAGCCTTGACGAATATAACAAACGGAGTGATGAGGACCGAATACTATCCAAAGAGATGGAAAACTGCAGAAATGATAGTTTTCAACAAGCCTGGAAAGGAACGGAAATTTCCTCAAAATTACAGACCAATCAGCCTACTATCAGCACTAGGAAAAGTCGTCGAGAGGGTTATCGCCAAAAGGCTGAATGAGGAAACAGAAATGTTGAAGATAATCCCACCCGAACAATTTGGATTTCGACGAGAACACTCGACTGAACTCCAATTACTACGGCTCATAGAATACGTCACCGAAGGAATGCAGACAAAACAGGCCACAGGATTAGTTCTGATGGATATCGAGAGAGCTTTTGATAGAGTATGGCACGAAGGCCTTATCTACAAGATGAAAAAAGCAGGATATTCGACCAAACTATGCAAGATTATAAGGAACTATCTGAGGAATAGGAACTTTTATGTGAAGATAGATGGAGCAACCTCTCAAACCAGACAATTGGAAGCGGGAGTGCCTCAAGGATCGGTACTTGGACCTCTACTTTACGTAATATACGTTTATGATATCCCGAAGAATGCTAGGAATATGCTCACCTTGTACGCAGATGACACAGGAATAGCGTTCAGACATCGACGCCCAGAGATCATACACCGGAGACTGCAGGAAGCCATAGATGAATTACTCAAATGGTGCATCAAATGGAAAATCCAAATCAATGGAAGAAAGACTCAAGCAATATTACTGCAAAAGAGAAGATTGAGGATGGAAGAAAACCTTGAAGTTGATGGAGAAGAGGTTGAATGGAAAAATGAAGCAACATACCTAGGAGTGACGCTTGACAGAGGACTTACATGGAAAAACCACATCAAATGTGCAGTTGATAAAACAAAAGCCGCAATGAGTAAACTTTATCCACTCATAGGCAGAAGAAGTCATATGAATAAGAACATCAAGTTGACGATGATTAAAACAATTGCGCGACCACAACTCACATATGGATCGGCGGCATGGGGCTTCGCAGCCAAGACCCACATCAAGAAAATACAGGCCACTGAGAATAAACTCCTTAGAATGGCGATGGACGTACCCTGGTTTGTTAGGAACAAACAAATCTACAAGGACTTGGAATGGGAACCAGTTACAGAATTTATGAAGAGAAAGGCGGAAAGGATATTCGACAAAGCCAAACAACATCCAAATGAGGAACTACGAAGATTAGTCGACTACGATCCAACGGAAGAAGCTAGAAGGTCAAGAACCTACTACCGAAGACCCAAAGATCAGGTAAGGATTTAAATGTAACCAAAGAAGAGCTTAACCTATAAAAGCTATAGGCAGCATACAAATATCAACACGACTATGATCGTGTGAGAGTCCAGAAACCATAAGAGTCAACTGGTTAATAGGCAAAATGCCCGGAACCTATGAAGAAGCAGTTAAGGGTTTTTAGTGGGTCTCGAGCTCGGAGAGTGAGAATCCCCACACTGTTCCCCCTCAGGAGAGGGTGTGTTCGTCTGTTTGCAGATTTTCCCCCTGCTACACCAAAAAAAAAAAAAAAAAAAAAAAAAAAAAATTATTATTATTATATCTGTATTTTTCAAACGTTTCACTGTATATATTTTAATGTATGATGCCGGCGACGACGTAGCTAGTAGATATATAACACACTCTTTTGTATTTTTTTTTTATATTCAACATTTACTAAGGTATATGAATTTATAAAAAAGACTTATCTCTGAATATCTATTTTTTGAACATGCTGTACGTTATTCCATGAAGAATGATGTACTTATACTCAATATAGTCCTAGCAAGGTGGCAAAATATCAATTTTGCGGGGGCGGCGAAATTTTATTCTGCCGGGGCGTCAAAATGTCTGGCGGCGGCCCTGCAAAAAACTCATTAACATTTGAGTTTTTACCCAGGGGTTATATACTGTTGAAACTCCTACACAAATCAGCTATCATATCATCTACGATGCGAAGATATACAGGGTGTTTCTTTTAACTAGAAGTGAACCTGAAAGGGCGTGTTAGTATGACTCATTTGCTGTCGTTTGATCCATATTTGAAACGTCTATTAGGCCATTGCGGTGATTCACTCTGTATAAGTGTGAACCTTGAGTATTTAAATTCAATGCTGTATACTAAATTGTTTTCAGTACACGTCCTCAGAATATTTGATTTTGAGAGGAAGGTTTTATAGGAAGTTTAAAATTAATTTAAATTTAATGAATCGGATGTAATTGAAAATTTCTAATAAATTATGGTCCAAATCCCATTCCGCTATTACATTTTTCCTCAAAGAGTTCATCTAGATGGTGTAGCTTTAAATATTTGGCTATTATTCGGATGACAAAATCTCTTATAGATGATAAAGAAAACAAGCTTGAATTTAAGGGTTAAATTGGAAACAGATATAGAGTGAAACCTCTACTAACGGACACCTCTATTGAACTGACACATGGTCCGTCTGTTCCGATCAGAGACAACCTCTCTGGTTCCGATATTCCTGAACAGTACTGTCCAGAGACAAGTACTGTCAGTATTTCAGAGACGATGCCTATTGGCCCTGTCGTTCGAGTTCTATTGTTATTCGATTGCTGGCCAGTAAAACTAGCAATATCGGAACAGGCCCATAGTCTACCCAAGAGGTTTCACTGTATAACTTACTTTTGAATTTATTACTTACAGAATATAACACATATGAGGGAATTATCTTTTTGGTTCATTTGAATGAAACCTTTGTTATTGAAACAGAAAACACACATATTTGCGTTGTTTTTAATTCACCTGAATTTTACAAAAACCTACATGATGTTATAACTCTTCTAATTCAAAAAGGTTAATTCAAAATTGTGAATTATGCTTCCGGAGTATGGACCACCATGCCTCTATGCGTTGATTATGAGTACTGCTCCCATATAGAAAAGGTGGTTTATCAGAGGTTTCATTGAAAGTTTGATGCAGAGCTTTTTGAATTCCTTCAACTGATCTATTTTCTGTCCCGAAATGACTCCTCACAGTTTTAGGAGAACCCCCAACATTCTTTAAAGCATTCAAGTAATAACCAGCAACAACCTGAAATTGAAAATACAATCATTCTATCTATTTAGCACATAGAGAAAAAGAGCAACATGCAGACAAGGTTACTAAAATTGCTCAAATGACCTTCCCACTTGTATGCTCATTTCTGAATGAATCAAAAAATTCTTTCATGGTAGCTTACCGCCTAGAGATGATAATTCAGATATCCAAATGTGCGCAACTATGAACTATTATAGATTTGACGTGAGATATTTATGCAACTTTCGCGTCTATAAAACCTATGCGCCCATCCATTGAAATGGACTAGAAAAATCACTCACCTTAGGATCGTTAGATGTAGGTCCGGCTCGAAGCCAAATTATCTGCCTTGAAAATCCATCAATACAACCATTTATGCATATACCATAAGGTTATATGTCGCAAAAAATTAGGACCTCTTCTATAATACTGCCTATACGTCGTAGCCTTTTTCTTTTAATAATATCGCTGCACTAATTGTTCAGTTGTTTTCTCCTAGAATCGAATATACATAATTCAATTTGGCTATTCATTTAGAGATTGCAAAAAAACTTACCTCTGACATGTCATTCATTTTCATTGCAAAAAGTAGAAAAATTTATTCCCGATTTAAATTTACCGTAGGATAGTTAGGTAATGAATGTACTGATTATATTGGTTGCACCTCGAACACGACAAAGTTGAATTCGACAACGACTAAGTTGAATTCGAAAAATAGAGGTTATAATCCCGACTAGTAACTCGGGATCTCGAGATCTCGAGTTATAAGTCGCGATTGAAAATAAAATAATTCCTTGGCCGTTCTACGCCTTCGTAAAATTACCTCTGTCATTATCATACATATTTATATGAATTAATAAAATCATTTGATCTGTTTCGTAAATTGGATATTTATATTTCAAGCGTATCGTGCAGAAAAGTACCACTTTCCGCACTTGTTAGGAAAATAACTATTTTGCCATTTTAACCGCCTACTGTTTCCACTGACCATATCTCAATATATTGAATTGATCCTTTGAGAGTTTACGAAAAAAGTAATACAAATATCCAACCGCAACACGAACGGAACAGTATTATGACAGTTACAACTTTACTGCCAGTCATTTCAGAATCATCACTAAATAACTTAGCCACTTGGTCTTTATACAATGCTATCACTACCATCATGCTTATTATTCTGAGAATTTTATGAAATATTTTTTTAGTAGCTGACCCGGCAAATCTAGTTTTGCATTTAAATTATTTCTAGGGTAGATAATAATAACTAACTCATCGTGATTGCTCGATTGGTCGTAAGAAAAAGGAATGCCTTTTTTTCTGTTCTGTACAATTTTTTTGGGAATATTTTGTTATATAAACCTTGCCCTAACAATAATAAACACAACAAAAAAAGAATTGTCCAATTTGGTGCGATCGTTTGAACAATAAAGCATTTTGAAGTAAACCATAGATCCTCTTTTATTAATATAGAGATTAAACACTCATTGAAACATGTAATGAAAATATTCTTCATGATGCTGAAATGAACCGAAAATACACCTGTATCTTGTATGTTTCTAATTCCGCCCAAAGCGAAAAATTTCTGGATTTGTTGACATTCAAACTAATTTTTTTTTAGCTCTAAATTCTCTCAGAGAATAAAATTCAATCAACATATCAAGAGCTCAAGCGAAACAGCATTATAGTACTTGATCTTTATATTTGAAGTACGGTTCTGCAGCTCGCATTTCTTACAGTTCAACAGTGGTAATATACTGCGGCTTAGTTCGACTATCCCCAGATAGATGTCCACTGGCCAATAACTTTTTTCGAGATTATCCGACTTCGTGTGGTGGTCTCTGTGAATGAGATAAGGAATTACAACTTATTTCGGCTTCACTTGGCTGAACGGAGTTGTCGCTCTAGGGGGGTTGAATACACAAAGATTTTACTCATTAACCTGCTTCGATTGTAGCAGGGTCTATGGGACAAACTTCCCAAACTCTAGAAAAAAGATTCGCAATTCATAAAAGCGATATCAGTGATGGCAGCGAGATGTGGTCATAATTTTCGTTTTTGATTCTCCTCTGGACTCCAAGGGCGACATCTGTCCTCAACTTTCACATACTATTTAATATCATAATCTCAGTGATGTTAGAAACTGTTGTATTCGCTTGGGACTCCAATAGTGGCATCTCCCACTCAACTTTCACCATATATCTATTATGGTATTGGGTATGGTCCATATTACATATATACTTACATACACATTTGGTAACCGGTTTGTGTTCTGTGACCGAGACAGAGACAAACTGTCTTTGACCGAGAGTTACAAGAGAGGTTGTATGGTTACTGTGCTGACAGATATTGCACACAGGAATTCGTTTACTTATACCAAAGAGTATCAACTATCAATTGTTACTCTTTGCTTATACCCACCTACTAACTAACAAAACAAAGTGTATATACGAGCATTGAGTTTAATACTCAATGCTATTATATACCATTTGAATAAAGCTGATCTATATATATATATATATATATATATAGTCCCTTCAAGAATGATTGACATCTCGGGTGGCTGTGGAAAATCGAATTCAAGTTGATAATAGTCCATAAGTTCAGATTTTGTGTTGCGGAATTCAGGTTGGTATTGTGAATA
Organism: Coccinella septempunctata; assembly: GCF_907165205.1. Classification (NCBI taxonomy): domain Eukaryota; kingdom Metazoa; phylum Arthropoda; class Insecta; order Coleoptera; family Coccinellidae; genus Coccinella; species Coccinella septempunctata. The sequence goes on along the minus strand of NC_058194.1, from coordinate 10,775,622 downwards.
AACATTGATCTATAGACTTATTATATGTGAATCTATGCACTTACCGACGGTTATTTGAATTTTGTACAGCCGTTTATGTTCTTAATTCAATCGTACGAATTGGAAACATAGTTGTTGAGGTTGGCACTCATGAAATGTCGTCAATGTCAAAACACCGTTGCCACAACTAATATAAATTTTTATTACGAAAATGCCGAAAGTGATTGAAAAAGAGAGAAGACAGGGTTTCGGGAAGTGCTATTTAGAATTCAGGTCCGCTCATTCGTACAGGGTCTTTCACGAGGGACCTCACCCATACTTATACGGGAAACTACTGAACGTATTTTCATGAAATTCAGCACTTATGAGTATTTCACGATGCTGATGAAATCTAAAATATTTTCAAAGCATGAGCATCTCCGGTTTTTCCGGAAATGACGTCAACTTCCGTTTTTCAAATTAGAACACCATTTTTTTATTGCAGAAATAGATTCCTTAGAAAATTTCAAGTTATTTTGATGTAACAGTTTTCAGTTTTGGTTGGAAAATTCTCTCTGAGCGGGAAAATTCGAAAAAAAAATCGAAAATAGAGCTCCGCTGAAACAATAATAACTTCGAGGTTTTTGGATGGAAAATGTTCATTTTTGGGATTTTTCAAGATGTAAGATTGATGTATCCACTTTAAAAATCGAAATCGCGATTCATGATACAGGGGGTGAAAAAATCGCTTTCAAAGTTAGGGATGACAAAATCGTGAAAAATCAATTTTTTCCAATAAGAACCCCATTTTTTTATGGCAGATATTGAATCTACGTTAAAAAATAATGTGAGTGTATGCGTCACACCCTTGCCCTAAAATGGATATTTTCTGAGTTATTCACAAAAAACTGTTTTGCGTCTTGAATTTTCAGCTATTTCTTTTCCCTTCACGCCAAAAAGATGAAACTTTCAGGAACTGTTATTTGAACTATGCTGTAGATTTTTCATCCCTTCTTGAAACCGACTTCAAGTTACTATTAGGAGAACCATGGCAAACTCTCGCAGTTATAACTAGAGAAGATGCTCAAAGTTTTGACCGTTAATTTTTAGACATTTATTTATACGTCTCAGGAATGCTTCGTGCGTTGCTCTTCTTATTTCATCAGGAGGAAGAGATCTGCAAAAATGTTTAAAAACCAAATTTAGTTTCAAAACTATGAATCTAAAAATCTAAACAAACCTGAACGCATTTGTGACTCGTTCTATGCAGTCCTCTTTATCAGTCAGGGGAGTTGAGTAGACAATATTTTTTATCCTACCCCAAACATAATAGTCTAAAGGAGTTAAATCGGGAGAACGTGGTGGCCAAAGATGTGGACCATTGTTCGCCAACCATCGATCTTCAAATAGCCTGTGAAGGATATTTGACACATTGAGTGAATTGTGTGGAGGCGCGCCATCTTGTTTATACCATAAGTCATTGTGGTTCTGTACTAGCGGCTCAATTATTTGAGTCAATATGTCAGAATATCTATCTCCTAAGGGAGAACATTCTTTAAATAATGCAAACATGTGTAGTGTTCTATCTTACCAGTTAAAGTCCCATCATAAATGTGAACATCGAGAATTGCATTATTTTTGATGGCGCAAAAAACATTGAAACTCCAGGTCTCTTGAAAGTTCCATTGTCTGAAGTGGTGGTTGTTCTCTTCATCCCAATAATGACTGTTATGCCTATTGAAAGAACCATTCTTTGTGAATTTAGATTCATCTGTCCAAATTATACAGTCCAAAAAGTTTTCATTCTCTTGAAATCGAATCATCATAGCTTCGCAAAACTCTGTTCTCCTGACGAAATCAGTTTCCTTCAAATACTGTACCCTATTGAATTTATATGGGTGCATTTTATGTTTTTTTAATATTCTCCAAACACTCGATTGAGATAATCCCAGATCAATCTAGGCATCTTTGAGAGAATTTTGAGGATTCACACGAAAATATGCAAGAACTGTAATTTCGTTGTTCTCATCTTCTACTACACTTTTTTCTCTGTGTATAGTTTTCTTAACGAAAGATCCGACATTTCTCAAGTTTGTCATGGTTCTGTTAATGGTATCTCTCGTTGGTCTGGGTCGGTCAGGGAACCTCTCAATGAACAGTCGAATCGTTCTATCTACAACTTTATTACATTCTCCATGAAGTAGAATGAGATTTAAATAATTTTCATTGTTAAAATAAGGCATAGTGATCGATTTTATAACTTAATACGAGTTATCACCAAATTAATAGTGAACACAAAATGCTTCTGAATAAAGAGGAATTTGGCAGATGTAATTAATGATATCTATCATAAAAAAAGAATGTAAAACATGGTAAGTTTTTGCATATGGTTCATAAGGAATTATTTATTTATCACTGGAGAGAAAATCGATGGCCGATTAGTTGAAATAAAGAGGTTTCCGATACAAATTCGAATCCAAATTCGCCATCTATTTAGGAACAACCTGTAACTTTTTTCTCTTGCATATTAGGGTAGAAAAATCTAAAACATGGTTTAAGTAACAGTTCCTGAAAATTTCAACTTATTGGCGCGAAGGGAAAAAAAATAGCTGAAAATTCAAGACGAAAAACAGTTTTTTGTGAATAACTCAGAAAATATCCATTTTAGGGCAAGGGTGTGATGCATACACTCACATTATTCTTTAACGTAGATTCAATATCTGCCATAAAAAAATGGGGTTCTCCTTTGAAAAAATTGATTTTTCACGATTTTGTCATCCCTAACTTTGAGAGCGATTTTTTCACCCCCTGTATCATGCATCGCGATTTCGATTTTTAAAGTGGATACATCAATCTTACATCTTGAAAAATCCCAAAAATGAAAATTTTCCATCCAAAAACCTCGAAGTTATTCTTGTTTCAGCGGAGCTCTATTTTCGATTTTTTTTTCGAATTTTCCCGCTCAGAGAGAATTTTCCAACCAAAACTGAAAAATGTTACATCAAAATAACTTGAAATTTTCTAAGGAATCTATTTCTGCAATAAAAAAATGGTGTTCTAATTTGAAAAACGGAAGTTGACGTCATTTCCGAAAAAACCGGAGATGCTCATGCTTTGAAAATATTTTAGATTTCATCAGCATCGTGAAATACTTATAAGTGCTGAATTTCATGAAAATACGTTCAGTAGTTTTCCGTATAAATATGGGCGAGGTTCCTTGTGAAAGACCCTGGAATATCTCTCCATGCTCGTCACTTACGGCTCCCATATTTTGTGGAAAGAAATTAATATGTGATTGTAAAAAGTTCATTTTTAAGGACATGTTGCATCCCATTTTTTGATAAGCCTGTAACATCGTTTTGACGATATTTACATATTGCGGAGATTTGTGATTGCCAAGAAAATTTTTGGTCACTTCTACAAAGGACAACCAGGCTTCTTTTTCTACGTCATTTAATGCTGCCAGAAACTGAACTTGTTTCAATAGTTTGTTTATTTTATAAAGTATCGTAAGGTACCGAGAAGTGCGAACATGGAGAATTCACGCATGTCTTTTATTTTGATAACGGGAGCTAAACAAACGTGAGTACTATTATTTTTGTAATAAGGTGAGGGATACCTAAAAAAAAACATAAATCTCTTAGGTAGGAGAACCCTTGTTGAATAGTGTTTCTGCATTCGTATCCCTTACCACCGTCATCAATTATTATTCTTAACACTATCAACGTCGTGCGGTCACTATGAACGGTTTCTTATACCTAAACCACACAATTTCAGTATTTTATATTTTTTTATACGACGGATAATATGGAGTGAGTCATTATTCAAAGGGAAAAATCATAAATTTGTGCAACTAAAGATATTTCTGTGATGAGAATATAAATATTTACATCATTACACATTTGATTTAAACAATCGACACAGGTATTACAATTTCCTTGAATAGTTTTTGAGAAATGATTAATTTCAACAAAATAATTTTTAAATTCATAGATTAATAGTCACAAATCTCGTTTGTAATTTGAACACAATTTAGAACATTTTCGAATCATATATATTTACGACCCAAGAAGCAAACATGAGAGGTCTTTTTTTGATTCTTGAAGTACATGAATAACATGGAATGGAGGAGCAGATTCTGCACATAGTTGAGGAACAACCGACAACAAGTATTAGAGTCAAAGCCAGGAACATCGGTGTGAGCCACAGTAAAGTTTGGAAGACACTTAGATAAGAGCCTACCCCTACCATTTCCAGAAAGTTCAAGCACTCCAACCAGAAGACCATCCTCGAAGAAAAAAATTCTGCCCGTGGCTTTTAAATCACCAATATGTAACAACATCCATTCTGTTTACTGACGAAGCCACTTTAATAAGAAATGGAGTAAACAATTTCCACAATACCCATGTATGGCCTGCGGAAAATCCTCACTCTATCAGAAGAACAGATTTTCAGCAAAGGTTTTCCTTGGATGTCTGGATCGGACTCCTGTGTGGAATGCTTATCGGGCCATTTTTTCTACCACCACGAATTTCAGGTGAAGGCTTTCTCCATTTTCTCCAGAACAATTTTCCAGGATTACAAGATGTTCCTCTCTACAGGGTGGTCCAGATCGTAACCAAGAAATTTTAACCACGTATTCTACATCGAAAATAAGCATATTATTCTATATATATTCTACCAGTGGCGTCCGTACTGCAGCGGGACTGAATATTTTCAGAAAAAAAAATGATACGCCACTGGTTTTTTCGACAATAAATTAATAATAATTACTATTTGAATCCTTATTCAATTTGGAGCAAATTCGCTCTCTTGACTTTTTGCTGTACGAGGCACCGTTTCCGCTTAAAAAAATAAAACACATTCTCATGCATGAAAAAATAGCCAAAATTTGATATAGCAATAAAAAGCTTACTACGGTCGTATTATTATTATGTACCTACCATATAAAATTTTGGCAATTTCTTCATGCATGAGAATGTGTTTCATTTTTTTAACCGGAAACGGTACCTCGTACAGCAAAAAGTCAAGAGAGCGAATTTGCTCCAAATTAAATAAGGATTTGAACAGTAATTATTATTAATTTATTGTCGAAAAAACCAGTGGCGTATCATTTTTGTTTTCTGAAAATATTCAGTCTCGCTGCAGTACGGATGCCACTGGTAAAATATAAAAGAAATGATATTATGCAAAAAGTGCTTCTTGACGCTCAAAACCTATGTCTCAAATTTCATAAAAATATTTCAAGCAATGTGAAAGTTATTAATGAAAAACATTTTTTTTTTCTATAATTTTAACACCCCGTATCTCGGAGAGGATACATTTCTCGACATATGTTACAAAATAGGGCTTATTTTTGATGTAGACTACGTGGTTAAAATTTTTTGGTTACGATCTGGACCACCCTGTATATTCGGCAGAGAATGTGGTTGTCACTGGATGGAGCACCCCCCCACTTTCGAAGAAACGTTCGAAATTATTTAAATAATGTGTTCCCGAATAGGTGGAGAGGACGTGGTGGATCCATTTCTTGGCCTGCACGATCTCCCGATCACAACCCTTGTGATTTCTTCCTTTGGGGTCATTTGAAAACATTACTGTACAGGGTGGGCAAATTTCGATGTTTTAGCACTACAGCTTTTGAACCAGAGGAGATAGACAAAATCTGATACCCCATTCTCGTTCTCTTTTTTTGAGAAACTAACAAGAGTAGTAGTCATTTTTGGACACCTTCTTTTGTTTTCGAGTTATAAGCGAAAATTGGAAAAATGACGATTTCGAAATAAATTTATATCTCCGCTAATACTGATGATAGAACTCTGAAATTAAAACATTATACAGGCACCTTTTTAAGTAGAATCCAGTGGCGTGCTTGTCTTTTTAGCAGGATTTTTAATTACGAAGCTATGACCCAAAGTTATGTTTTTTTAAATGGGAACACTAGATTTTTGTGCAATTCTTTGAAAGCTTGATTTTTACTGATATCAAAAATATATAACATCATATGGGTTGCATCAATATAAATAATACAAAATGGTCAAAAACTTTTTTTCTCAATATTTCTATGGTTTCAACTTTTGACGAGCACAGAAAAATAGAGCTCCCTATAATAAGAGCAGTTTCCTTCCGGCAATGTCATTCTTTCTATGCTTTTAACCAACTTTCACAAAATTTGAATCTTGGAGAAATTAACTAAGAAGCATAGAAATGAAAGGACTAATAGAAGACTGTGGTAATAATAAGATGCTACATTTTTCTGTGCTCATCGAAAGTTGAAACCATAGAAATATTGAGAAAAAAGGTTTTTGACCATTTTTTATTATTTATATTGATGCAACCCAGATGATGTTATATATTTTTGAAATCAGTAAAAATCAAGCTTTCAAAGAATTGCACAAAAATCTAGTGTTCCCATTTAAAAAAACATAACTTTGGGTCATAGCTTCGTAATTAAAAATCCTGCTAAAAAGACAAGCACGCCACTGGATTCTACTTAAAAAGGTGCCTGTATAATGTTTTAATTTCAGAGTTCTATCATCAGTATTAGCGGAGATTTAAATTTATTTCGAAATCGTCATTTTTCCAATTTTCGCTTATAACTCGAAAACAAAAGAAGGTGTCCAAAAATGACTACTACTCTTGTTAGTTTCTCAAAAAAAGAGAACGAGAATGGGGTATCAGATTTTGTCTATCTCCTCTGGTTCAAAAGCTGTAGTGCTAAAACATCGAAATTTGCCCAACCTGTACAGTGACGCTGAGGTGGATAGTGCGGACGAACTAAGACAACGCATCGAAAATGCTTATGGAATTATTCGTGGGCAAACTGATGTGATAGTTGTTGCATGTAACCATTCGTTATTACGCCATTCAAGTTTTCTTGCCATCAAACGAATGGAGATCACTTCGAACAATTTCTGTGAAGAATTCGGAGCAATTTTATCGGTAACTTTATGAACTGCCTTATCTTTTCTTGTACGTTTTTGTTTGTTTTCATTGAGGCATTTTTCCTGTACATAGTTTGAACTTTTATAATTATACCGTTCAGAAAAAATCACCTAATAAATTTTGAAAAAGAATATACAAATTTGCTATAAATTCTTGTGCCGAGAGGAGCTCGCAAAGGAAGCCGAGCACTTTAAATTTATTTGGTGGATACATTCGGACTGAATCATCGTGATTCATTACAGATGATATATCCTAACAGACAGATACTACTATCCAGAGTCGTATTAAGATATTGATGCCCAAGGCTTTTGAATGATTTTTTCTATTCAATATTTTATATGAGCAACTGCCGGCGAAATGATCTCTTTTAATGAGTTCTACCGCCTGTCAAAAAAAAAGCCTCATCTTAAAAAACACCCTCTATAGTACCCTTTACCATAACTTGAAGCGCTCTCTCTAGGCTGGCACGGCTGGTCGATTCAGCTTGACTAGTGTAAGGCTCTTACTTTGAAATAAAATAATTTGGAACGACAGGGGCGTCATGTTGAACGAAATAAGTTATACTACGTTTTACGAGGGAATTAATCGAGATGTGAAAATCGAAATTAATCATTCGGCACAAGTTTTGAAGAATAAAATTATTATAATTATTTTCTATTTCTCGATTGATCTATACGTCATTGTTGTTGTTAACTTAATTTTAATAATGAACATTTCGATTTCACTAAAGTCAAAGAGAATTGTTTAGAATCAGATATATATATAGTTCAATTCATAGGCGTAGCCAGGGTTGAGTTTCGGGGGGGGTTTGAAATAAAATTTTTCTGACTTTTGACATATAAATTGGGACTCTGAAACTAATATTATGTATGTATGTAGATTATTTCGGGGGGGGTTGAACCCCCAAACTACCCAAAGCAGGGAGCATTGAATAAATAAATGAAGTATATATAGGTAAGTGGACTGATTTCTTTCCTTTCGTAGATCAATTATCAAATTTTGAGTCAAGTTATTCAGTTCAGCACCATACGTCACTCTTGACGAGTTCCTATATATACAGAATTTTTGAAATGATCTATATATCGATTATTTATATGACGTCATATTTGCATTTGATTTTCGTATTATAGTTTCCATTTTCCAACTTTCCTTTCATGAAGCTCAAAGTATTTCAATAAATGAGAAGCATACAACCAATAATTATTTCATTATTGTAAAGCTCCTCGATTATTTGCAGTTTTCAACTAGTTCCTTGATATTCGAATAATCAAGTGCAAGTATTTTCAATTTGAGAATCTCCTCAAAAGTTAAACAAAATAATCCGAACACTACGACGCTGAAACACGTAGGTAGTTACAGAAAACTAATATCGTATGCAGCTTGTTAAAGAATTGAGTGTTGGCTTCTGGCTTCATAACATGCTGGATTTATTTCTCTTTCTATAACAAATAACAATTTGGGGTGTTTTCGGCCGAATTTCTTCATCATTTCACCCATAATCGGCACAAAATTTGGATTCAAGTTTCATCTCTTGAGATAAGCGCGTTAACATTTCTGTTTAAAGATTTGTTATCGAGGATAATAAACCAATAGGCAATAGGCGTAAGGTGAGTGCTAGGAAAAATTGAAGAAAATGAATGAAGTCATCAAGTAAACCCGTTTATTTATTTCTTATTTAATATCACAATACTATTCATTACATATCACATGTTTGATGAAAAATAAATATTGAAAAAACATTGGACAATAGATTGACTCAAAGAAACTTATCAAAAATATTCTTCAATATTGAATGTATAAGCAATACGAATAACAAAAGGAATACTTCTGTTATGTATGGATTATTTCGAATGAACACGTACATAGTTATTTTAAGAAAATATGAAGTGATGGGTTGAAATGTTTGTTTCTCGATTTTGCGGATTTTGCATTATTGTTTCAGTTTCATAACCTTTCCAATCGATATATATGGCTTGTATTAGGTCTAGATATTTTGGATCTCCATTCTTCATTTCGAAGAATATTTTTCAGTTCAAAATACCTAATATTTCGTTCTCCAAGGATTATTCTGAAAAAGATTCTATAACTGAATATCATTTTACCATAAAACAACGAAAAGCCTCATCGAATGCAGGCATAGAAGTTGTGAAGGAAAGTGAATCAATTTATTCTGATATCCCTTTCTCATCCACGATGATTCCTACTCAATTCTATGATGAGAATAATTATACATTGGCAATGAAGTTTTTGAAGGAACTAGTATTAAATAGTTAGTGTGGTATTTTCTAGAAGAGATAGCCATGTCGATATGAAGTCAACGAAGCCATGCATGCATAACAGGGAGAACAGAGAGAATGAGATATGGAAAACCATGAAAATTTGAGTCTCGTAAAAGTAAGCTGTAACATATGGCATTTTATCGCTCCCTGATATCAATAATAATAACATCTAAATTCTTTATACGAGTGAAAAATCTCATTAAAGAGCTGTTCAGCGATATGAAAGAAAAAATAGTGATCACACTGTTTCTTACAATAGTATTTTACGTAACAAGTCCAGAAAATAGTTTTTTTGGACGAATACACAAAATTCTAGGACGAGCCGAAGGCCAGTCCTGGAAGTCTGTGAGTTTAAAAAAACTATTTACGGGCGTGTTTCGTACAATATTTTTTCGGCAACTGTGAAGAATAACAAATCGCTGCTGCTTTCCATATTTTATTTCGTATTGAAATAAAAAAACATCCCGGACGGTTGCCGAAAAAATATATTTTAACCACCATCGGTGCATAATGTGATCATAATTTATGCTTTTCCTTGAGCATGTTATGTTACTCATGACTTACTTATGACTAATGAAGTATTATTCACAGTTTCTCTATCAAAAACTTATTAATCAATTTGTGTCTCTGAACATGAACATCAACATGAAGTTGAGAAATGAAAATGAATACAGACATGATTGAATATGGGGTGAGATAATAATAAGTATGGTGTACAGGTTCTCCCTAAATTGAAGGTACAAACGAAGAGGGGAGATTCCTTAAGTAATTTATAGAAAAAAGTCCCATAAACATGGAATCGCAAACGTTTCAAAGTTTATCAGAACAAGTTGTGCGTTTAATTTGATGTGTCAAAATTAATGAATTCATTCACCAGAGCTGACTAACTGAATATTTATGACAATTTGGATTTTTCTGAGGACTTTGAGAGAAACGTTGAAAAAATTCCTCAAAATAAGTAGCAAATATGTACGACAAAACTACAAGAGACCATGAAGTTCAGTACAACATCAAAGCTTTTTTTAACATTGTTTTAAATTAACAGTGGCCCATCAAGAAAGAAGTTCTGGAGAGAAACAAGGGATAGTGTTCCAGAAAAAAATGTCACCATGTAGATTTGCTATCGAGATTGGCATATGTCACTATTTCTCGTAAACGAATCGTTTGCGGTCCTATATATAAGACTTTTTTCTCAGAAATACTTCCAATTTTGGAACACCCTGTATGGTATAGTACTGACAGGGTTTCCCAAATTCGATGTCCTGTGAGGACATCCACAAAACTAGGAGAGATATAATTGAGATAGTAGAATAGATGGCACGTTTCCGAGTTCCAAAAAAAATTGCCTTCTATGATCCGAAAAGTAAACAAAAAGAGTTTTCCTCTGAAGTTAGAGATCTGCAACTTGAACATTTCTTTGTTCATCTGAAATAGAGCTAGGAAACGTGCCGCTTGTTCTAATTGACCTAGAATGAGAACTACTCTAATAAGGAGCAATTCTATCGAATTTGATACACCTTGTACGCATAGGCGGGTAAATGGATTTTGTGACTACTTCATTGGAGAAAATTTGAAAAGTGAACCATCGTATACGTATAGTAGTGGTTTCCACAGGCTTTCCAAAGGTGCTATATCAAAAACTATCGAACACAAGTTCGCAAAGGGTTTGCGACCAATTTATAATGATTATTGTGGTGGATATTGAGCAACTGAACAAGTGAAAACTCAATTACTTACCCCAACGGGCTGAAGAAGAAATCTATACAAGCTTTGTGGCTATCACCTGGCTGATAGGAAAAACACGCATTGCATTCAAAATTTCTCAATATCACTCAGGGTTACTTTCGTAGTAATATAGATGACAGATGGTTGAATAACTGCGGCAATATATCAGAGGATTACTTCGCTTTTCAAAAACCTTTCGGAAAATAAGTCGATGAAATTATTGTTTTTTAGTAAATGACAGTAGAAGAGTTTCTTTTCTGCTAGCAGGAAGTCTCAGGAAATCGGGACAAAAAACACCTCACAAACTGGAGTTAGGCAACCTTACATTCACGGCGGAACAGTAGGTATGAAAAGTTATTCCAGATAAAACAAATCCGAAAAAAAAATCAGATTTGATTTGTTTTTCAAACTGAATGATGTATAGACAATTTTTGAAATATTTCCATTTTATCTTTCTGAACCTTCAATCAATCCTCAATTTTAATATGAAAATATAATTCTATTTCTATATATATTAATTTCAACAATTTCATTCAAAATTAACATGATGAAATTCAAAATCGAAATGCATATCCATATTTTTTATTTTTCAATAAATACTTACATCAAATTTTGAAGTGTTATCCACGTTGACATCAAATAATCTAAGTTATTGAACCACTAACGAAATGGATATACACTCACCGGCAGAATAATTCATCCACTCAATAAATCTGTGAAAAATACTGATGGTTCACTCAGATTTTGCTCCATGAATAAGTCATAAAAACACTTTACCATTTTGGGATCTACATGAAATGTGAAAATTGCCACTCAATTTGGACATATTAAAACAGCTATTCATATGGATTTCTGAATATAATTATATGTTAGTGTGTGCCCTGAATAATATTTTATCATAAAAATCCGATGGATTTGTATCTCTGGTATGCAAAAACGGAATGTGTTGCTGTAGATATAACCATGAAAAAACATTTCTTAAAGTAGTTTCTCTGAGTTCTGCCATGATAACCTGTTAAATTCTAGAACACCTTGTGTATGGCATAAGTCCACAAAAACGTTCTGCGGAAGAATACTCAGACATCTTAGTAAAGTAATTCTTTTATTATAATTAATGAAAAACTACTGAATAAGGTACCTCTCAATTTGTAGCCATGTAGTAGTAACCACCTAACAACCTCTGTGATGTTAGTGGAGCTCAATCTACTCTTCTTAGCGTTAATTCTTATAAATATGTTGTTCAATTTATTAAAGTTGGAATAAGAACATTATTACATAGCAGAAGAACAAGAAAGAATGAGAATAAAAGTATATTCTGTTGAAAGCAATTTGAAGAGCTTGTTATACATTTCATTCCAAAAATATTTTGAATGGGACCTACGTTCGCACATGGGGTTTCACTAATTTCCTCCTCAGCGTTGAAGTAATTTCCACATTTTGGGAAATTTCTAGGAATCGAAACCATATCACTGTGATCACCTACTTTGAAAACGACAGCCATACCCAGTTCTGCGTGAAATTCTATGTGACAGTGGAATAACCAGTAACCTGCAAAAAAAATTTTTCAAATACTCTTAGAACTCTATAGCCACCCAAACACAATCAATCTATCATATAATAGATATATCTATTATATAATAGATTATAAAGATATATGTTGTACATATTCAAGTATCTACAAGAAATTATGGTGATAATTTGCTAAGATTCGCCTGAATGGGGAATTCTCCTCAATTTGGGTTATCACAGCATATGCAAGTTTAAACTGAATAATTATGAGTTTCATTCATGAATTTTTCAGATGCACCGCAGAAACTATTCAAAATCATTCTTTAAATATGAGGTTTCAAGATTTGAATCGCTTTGTCTCTAGTTTACGATTTGGCAACAGCGATAGAAAATAAAAAGGACAATGGTTTGAAAAAGCCTGCTGTTGATTTACAGCCATCATAAGGCGCGTATTGACTGGCCAGCCTCAAAAGCAGCAGGCCATATAAATCCCATAAAATTTTACGACCTTTCTAACAAGAAACGAACGCGTCGCAGACTTCATTGGCAGCCATCTTTGTCTATCTTATCCAGGTAGTGTATTTGTTGTCCTTTATTATCAACGCATATTTCAGTCGATGTTGCCAACTCGTGTAATAGAAACGAAAAGCTTTAAATTTTAGTTACCCATTTTTATTTTTCATTTTGAAGTACTTAAAATAATTGTTTTTGGGAAACGCTTGAAATGGTTATTTCAAAATGTTTTTCAAAGATATTTCATTAAAAATACGTATACGTAAGGAGTATTTCCTATTGCAAATATGTGATCTATATATGTGAGGATAGTGAGTTCATTACTCAAAGTATTTATTCCAGATAATTCCGACACCAAAGTCTTAAATATCTGAATATCGAAGCCGTGTTAAAAATAACATCATTTATATTTGTAACCACGCTTTAATAACTTGACTTGTATTTATGTAATGGACCAACATTAAATAGTCTGATTATCTTTAAAATAAGCCTTATTTTCAAGAGCCGATGACAGTATAATTTTGTCGGCGAAAACCGAAACCGAACAAAAAAAAAGCGAATTCAAATTGATGTTAGAAATCTCACCTTGAACTTTCAGAGTTACTGTCAGTGAAGGGCATATTTATTTGTAAAAGCGGAGAAAACGCGCAGGAAAAAAATGAAAAAACACAAAGATAAAATAACTGAAAACAGATTATGTGATTTTCACAAAAATGAGAACAAATTTTCTTCGCAACGACCGACGGACGTAGTGTGTACGCTACACACTGCTGCAAGTGATCGAGTTACCGATCTCGAAATGACCCAATAATTTTTTTATTCGACCATATTTGACCCGCCTTCTGGGCACAAACATACATAATACGATTATGGGCCTGTTCCGATATTGCTGGTTTTACTGGCTCGCAATCGAATAACAATAGAATTCGAACCATTGGGCCAATAGGAACCGTCTCTGCAATACTGACAGTACTGTTCAGGAACAGACGGTTTGTATACTCCATTCACTTTTATTTTAGAACTCGGTTGGTCGTGGAAATTTGACACATTCCTTTCTGTATAGTGAGATGTCGAATCACTTCGGAAAATATCGAAATATCGAAAATTCGAAAATATGTGACGAACATAATTTACGTTTACACAAACTGATTGAAGGCATTCCAAATCCAAGTATTTGCATGGAAAATATAAGTGATCAGTTTTCAAGTACCTATATTCATTTTTGCTATGGAAGAAAATTGAATTATTGACACATAATATGCAGTAGAGCTTGAGGACAGGCAGAAGACGTTACATCAGTTGTACAATTTAAAAAAATCAACGCGAAGATGAAATGCATCTGATACAGTGGCGTAGGGTCTGTAGGGAATGGGTTTCCCTCGAAGGAATTAGCGGATAATTACAAGAATGTTAAATTCTTCAGCAATAATCACCTTGCATCAATGGAAGTCGAAATAATTAAAGGAAGTTTCAAGGCAAGAGGAACCTCAACTTCCAACGAAAATTTCACAAGGATTATCAAATAACAGGACAACTGGCTCGTATTTATGGCTGTTTATTTTCAATACTTCGACATAATAATAATAATTATTATATTTATATGTATATTTATTGATACTTTTAGATAATTACAATGTATAGTAGGACAAGTCAAATGAAAAATAGAAAACTAATTCTCCGGAACTTATTATACGATGACATTCATCGAGAATCCTGTGGTAACTTTCCGCATTCGTTCACCATAAAATGCAATTCTCAAATGCAACCACTTTTTCGGGTCTCTCAACAGAAGAAAATTTCTTGTCATCCTCTTCATTCACAATCTTTCTGATTGTGGAATTATTCAGCTGAAATATAAGTCATTTGGATTAAGATAATTTTATAAATTCACTTAGGTACATTAAATATGTTCGCTACCGTCTGATAAATTGTAGAATATCAGGGTTACTCCTTAATTGAGCGGACTGAATTCTAAATAGCACTTCCTGAAAACATGTCTTCTCCCTTTTTCAAATACTTTCGGCATTTTTGTAATATTAATTGATATAAGCTGTGACAACGGCGTAATGACATCAACTACATTTCATAAGTTCTAGTTACAAAAACTTGAGAAAATTATTTTATGGCCACCCGAGGGCTAAAATAAAAGTGAATGATGTATTATAGTGACTGTAGTTGTCTATATTTTTTGAATGAAAATCCAACATGCCTATGGATCCTTCACTAGACAATATAACTTTCAGTTTATGGGATTGGTGGAAGGTTGTATCTCTGGTCAGGGGCGTAGCAAGTTTGATCCGGGCCCTGGAGAAAACCATAGTCCGGGCCCTTCTCCTCAATTATTTTTCACTTCTTAATGAGAGGCATCAGTTAGTTGTGTGAATGTACATTCAGAGATTTAGTCTTGACAAAGGTCAAGAACTAGAGGGCAAGGAAATTTGTAATAATAATGTGAAAAATTAAAAATCATAACTCTATCACATGGAAGTTTTCCTTAATTTATAAATAGAATTCAATATAAATAAATAAAGTGTATAAAATTGGAATACAATTCACATTTAAATTAACAAAACGGAAGTAAATCGAAAAAAACGATAAATGAAAAAACAAACACAATAAGTTATATTCAAAATTGGTGAATAACATAACAAGTTTCAGGGTACAAGATTCAAATCTTTGATTGTAATATATGGAACTAAATGCTCGACCCCGAGAATTATTCGGAAATTTTACTTTCAAGGTTAACACGTACCTACTCAACAAAACATTGCCGAAATAAAATATAGAATAGTGTTGGGGATATCGTTAAGGGATCAATTTTTGAAGTACTTGGGTGATCCTCATGTTAGGTATAAGGTGAGCTTTGGCAGTTTTTTTTTGACGTTCTTCAGTTTCCTTCCTTTTTCAATTCTGAGTTCCGGACATATGCCTGTATTGGCTCATGGTGGAAAACAAAACTAAAACGGTCACGCAGGATCACCAAGAGCTTAGAAGATTTTTTCTTGGGGAGAGTAATCTAAAAAAAAATATTTTGCTCATATAAGTACATAGTCATAACTGTAATGAGAGAAACAAAGAAATTTGATAACCAAGTTTGAACCAAAATACTCGAAATAATAGAATTTTTTTAATTACTCGATTGTTCTTACCTCATATAGTCCATTCAAAACTTATGTCCTCACAATTAAATTGTTTAAATGATACACAATAAGTTATACAACACAGCACAGATTGGCACAGTAATTTCTCGATGCGAATAACTCAGAGTTCTTGCAAAATAATTTGATCTGCACTATTGAAATTGGGTGACGAGAATATGTACCTAATACAAAAAAAAACGGAAATATGGAGTAAGTAGGTGACTGTAATATACCGATGACGCATAGAAAAATCACAGATGGCAAATCCCAGGCTCCAAAGCGGATTAGTAAAAGATAATAACAAAAAAATTGGACTGGCAGCAGTCATTCATATTCTGGGACGTAGACGTGTTCCTAGTATAGTGCAATAATACACATTTAGAAAGCGATAATAAACTCTAATGAGTTTATTAAGGGTTAATACCCTTAAAGGATCCCGATTTTGGCTGCGTGCCGATTTTTAAGAAAAATAAAATGATTATTGGTTCATTTTTTTGGACAAATTTTCGTTTTCGTCTGGCCAACAAACTGGGAATTCCAAACAAGCGATACGCCTCTGGTGTCAATTTTTGTAAATAAAAAGTGATTGCACATTTGTTCGTTTACATCAAGGAACGTAGAATATTTTGCTGTTTCAATAAGGTTTTTATAAAAAATATATCTTAATCTGTTGAAAAAATCCTAATCTATCTCGTGACAATGGGGAAAGCAATCTTCGATCACGACTTTCTTGTGAAGATGTCAGTTTTAACTTTTTCCACTATGAAATGAACGTTTAATCTATGTTTACGGACATATGTTATCTCGTCCTTTTAGAACAACGGTAAAGTTTTTGTACATTTCAAATTGTTTAGGAAGAACAGAAGATGAATGAATTAATGTAATAATGCAACCCGTATCTTGATCAATAGAAGAGCGGCTTTCCACTGGTCATGGGGTGATTATTTTTAAGATGTTAAATACACAAAAACTGAAGGCCCTCGAAAGGGAAATAATGTGGATTCGGCCCGTCGCGCGAAGGACAGGTCAATAAGTTAATATTATTTCTGGGGAGAAAGTTTAAATGAAACTCATGTATAAACTTAACAACTGGATCTATTGAAAATAAAATTAGAACACTAGTACTGAGTCGATGACGACCAACTTAAATCTTCAATTTCTTAAACACATGCAAAGGAGCGCAAAACAAACCATATTTTCGTAACAAAATCTTGGATTAAAATTCAACTTCCTAATTTAGCGCACAATAACAATCAATACTTAATCAATGAATTTTTCAGAGGAGCTTTTAGGACTCTGGACAAACAAAAATTGGAACTTTCTACCTTTTTCTGCGACTGCTGTTTGTCTGACGCTGCTGATGAAGAACTTTTCGACACCAGACTTTACACGCACAAAACTGCGAATTCTTTACACTCAACCGAACTTCCCGCATTTTTCCGTCGCAAACGCTTAACGTTTTACGTTTCGACCCTATCCAAAAATTCCTAAAATCCTATATCCACTCTTTACTACAAATCAAAAATAAACGTTCCTAAAACTGACTTTAACTCCAAATTAATTATTTCCGTCCTCTTTATCTACCTGTTTTCCGATTTACCGTTTCTACTTGAACAAAACAAAAAAAGCAAAAGACTGCACTTTTCTTCATACGCAACTTTTCCAAATAGTTATAAGCCGACCGAGTCTCCGATTCTATTCCGTGATCCACCTATATTTTTCTCTTACTTCGTGCCTCCTATTTATTTCGAGTCCCTATACTCTTTCTTTACTGACTGACTGACTCTACTATTCTATACCGACTCGAAGGGGTATATTTTTCAGATATTTTACAGATCACATCCCCGGACTGACTTAAAGGGGTATTATTTTGGATCACTTTCCTCGGACCGACTGACTAACTTTTCCGAGGTACTTTATTCCCCGGTCTTTCTCTCCCACGCTATGGGTGGTACCAAAACGTCCCGAAATCGAAATCATTGGACGATCATTCTTGCTGAGTTGAAAAATCAGTGTTCCCAAGCTCGGGGTTGCAAGAAAATTTCAGCTACTTCGAATTCTGAGAACTGTTTTCCTCTCAGGGTCTCCAGTCTAATAAATCTTCCTTAATCTACATAGCTGACCGTTTTCACCCATTCTGAAGTCCTTATCATCGGATATTGGAATCAATTACATATGCCGGCGATCGCCGGTTGCTCTCCGAAAACGTTCATTGTATCAATATCTGCAGATTTTCTGACTGAGTGTCACTAACTCTTTCAACTCTTATCGAGCTGATTATTATTTAAATTCCCGCGACTTGATACCGCCTGATCTCAAGCGCCTCAAAGTGTCATATTTCCACCTAATAATCGCTCTGCAGCACGGCTGCAACAATGTATAAAAATTCTAGCGATACCTCTTTCGAATTATGCCAAATTTATTCGGAATCTCGCATTCCGATTTATTACACTAACTAACCTGCATATATAACCTCAAAATGCAAGGGTTCACACAAAAAACAAATCTGTCTCCCCCAGAGGGAGGACTTTTTCCACCTATAGTAAGTTGATAAACATATGAACTTCTATAACATTCACTCAAAATTCATTTAGAAAATGAATCCTGATTCTAATTTCCAGTTCAACTTGGAGTTGGACTTGGAGTTTTCTAGGCTGATGCAATATTGAAAATTTAGTCATTGTATATGAGGGAGAAGGTAAGTTGTAGTTTTCCAAATAATAAGTTTCCTTCTACCGTGTAATGTTCGAATTTAAAAAATATTGCTCCCTTTTATCAGCTGACTCAGGACATAGTCGGAAATTTTTTCATGAATACTAATACTTCATTACATTTTTTGACCTGAAATTGATAATAATTAACACACTTGAATCTAGTTTCGACAACCAATCTTCAAAATTGTGGAAAAACAACTAGATATAAATCGAGAAAAAAGGATTTATTTCAATAAAATCTCAAAGTCCCCTTCAAAAATGACAATGACTGCATTAACTTTTTACTTCGAATTCCCAATAGGGTGAAGAATAATTATGATCTCGCTGGAATTTTTTCATATTTATAAATCATTCGCATGCCTGCATGGCATTCGTTAGTAACTCGTTAGTAACTATTTGTAACACCAAAATTTTCGTTTGTACCTCAAAAGTACTAGTAGAAAAACACCGCATTCCGATGGGTGCTAACTTCACGGCACCCACTGTTCGATTTTGCGCGAAAAATAATGTACAGTTGGAATGTTCATCGTAAGTTACTATTTGTAACACAAAAATTTTGTTTATAACCTAACCTATAATGGGAAAATGCGAAGTTAGCACCCACATTTTCGAAAATGAAGATAATTTTTTTTGCATTCGTTCGTGACTCGTTAGTAACTATTTGTAACACAAAAATTTTTCTTTGTAACCTTACCTATGATGCATTGTATCTAGATAAGTGTGATATTGTCTTGAAATTCAGTTGGGAGTTGACATAGACATAGAGACATGGACTGTGCCTTCGCTTTATATCTATGCATGAAATACGGTCAAAAAAAGTGACAGAGAGAAAAACACGTCGGGAATGCAGTTGTCTTTTTCTAGAATTTTGATTGGTCTACACTCACCTCTATGTGAACAAAAAAGAGAAAGGTATGTCCCGACGTGCTTTTCTCTCTTTCTAATAAATAGCCAATTTCATGCTGGCATTGCTCAGTCCATGTCTCTATGTCTATGGGAGTTGAGGTAATAATAATTCTAGTTCAATTTATGATTGTTTTTTTCGGCACTGAAATAGTGAAACATCTAAATCGACATCTATATCTATAAAGCTCAACTGTAGTTACTAATCAAAGATTATAGAGTAGAAAGATGGGAAACGAGGCGACTAAAGCGATTTGAACGCCATCTGTGTCACGCGTGTTTTTAAGACGCTAGGACTGGTTAAAATATTAATTTGAGTGCCATTTGCAGAAATATATGAAATTTGTTAAGATTTCAGACGTCAATTTTGATCAAAGAGGTTTTTAATGTTTTGATTGTCGTTCCGATTTTTGTTTATGTGGCTCGTTCTAGTTGCTAATTTTTGAATTTTTTTGTCTTATTTCTTGGTGAAAACATCAAAATATTGTTCGAAAATTATTGAATGGTGAAGAACGGTGGATCAAATAATATAATGTATTTTACGTGATTAAGTTTTTTACTCAACTAAGGAAAATGGAAGCGTAATGGCCGTTTGCACCGTTTCTCTAAACAACGATTATATTCTTAAACAACGTTTAATTCCCTAACCGGGTTGCACCGTTCCTAAACGTTGATTATAAGGCCCTTAAACGTTGTTTAAACTAATCGCAGAAATTTGCTCGATTAAAACGTTGATTGAAGTAATACTTCAAATTCGATTGACAACTGTCCAACTGTGTTTTCTATTTGTGTCGATATAAAATTCGAATTAATAATGGATGATTTGGTTATATTATACATATATAGATATTTCAGGAATAATATTGTTGATAAATCAATTGCTACCTACATTGCGGTTTTATGCTAGTGCTGGTCAGTAGGCTTCTGTTGATCATTTCATAAATGTAGATGTATCGAAAGTATCAAGAATTATTGCTGCAGTTTCATTAGCAATTGGTAAATTATATTCCGAATTCATTACAATGACCAAAGATGAGGATATAGTGCAAATTCAACAGTCCTTTCACAAGAAGGCACTTTTTCCTCGAGTAATAGGATGTGTTGATGTTATCCATGTTCGCACTTCAAATATTCAAAACATAACACCGAAACTCCAAAAGAAATGTTCAAATTTCCCACCTTGACAACAGAAGTTTAGTCAGAAAACCTTGACTTCTTTTTCTTTTTAAATTATCTTCTATCCTTCTATGATGTGCTTGGCTGAAATCTTGAATTTTTTATGGTGTGAGTGGTGTTGCCAAACCTATCAATGATTAAAGTAAACAACGATTATGATTCCACGGTGCAAACCGTCAACCGCTAAGCAACGTTTAAATATTAAACATCGATTAGTTTAACCATGGTTACCAGCGAAACGGTGCAAACGGGCATAAGTATTAATGCCAGTGACATCGCATAAATCTGTCATTGAAACTTAATTAGAAGAGTTTATTTGTCATAGATCGAATGTCGGTACGTCATTATTCGTTGAATAAAATTTATTCGAAGGTGAAAGTACCGGGCCTAAGTGATGGTTTTTACCTAGTTGGCGGATATCATGCTGACATTATAGGGAATCACCACCAATGTTTTTAATTGCCTATAGAACAAGTACTCAATTCGATTTCTGTTCGTTTCCAGGTTTCTAAGAAAAAATTAAACATTTCTTTTCATTCGCCATCTTCAGGGGGCCGTCTATAGGCAGGGGCTGCTCAAAAAAAAAATATATGAAAGGCTCACTGTTTTTCGACTATAAATCAACCCTTAAATTAATTACTCATTTACAATCTGTATGAATATATTCATAATGTAAGTTTTATATTTATTTCAATCCATTTTATTCAAAACAAATCTGAGTAAATAGCACGAACGAACATTTTATTCATGTTGTCTATAGGTATGGTTAAAAAAATAAAATTTGTCAAATTAGTTTTATTTATTTTCTCACATTTGACAGTATTTTTTGAACCATACACAGCATGGATGCATAGTTTCCGAATTTCGATTTCAAATTTCCTCAGGGTAATTTTGAATGAAATAAGTGGAATCTCAAATGAAAAAAAAAGTTAGAAATAGTCTCTATATACCATTACTTTCTAAGCCAGTCTACTCTGAATAATTTTTCCTAATTTAAAAAATGGTTTTTTTCCATAATACCTTTCCATGCTCATGTTAGTTTCAGTTATAGTTTTTCTGATATCATATTTTGATATACCTTAGAATATCATTTATTACTCACAGATTTCGCTCTACGAATAAGGTACAAAATCCAGTGACCGCTTAAGTGAAACACACACTGTACCTACATTAATTTTGAAGAAACAAACAGAGTTATTCAAAACTAAAATAAAATCTAGAAACTATTGATACTGCAACTAATTATATGGCCATTAAGCTAAACGCACCCTATGTTGCTAGTTTCTGTATGTGGAAAACACAAAAACTGATAAAAATGATAATTTCGACAGTAGAAACATGAAAATTGATTTTTTTTTCTGATGAATAAGATTACTTATTTATATCTACCTATAATTCGTTTCAGTATAGATTATAGACGGCGCTAGATCTCCAAGAAGAGACCTATCCTTTTAGAAAATGTATTTTCTAACTGGATTGAATTGCAATTTAGGTATGCACCTTCAAATACTAAGTTGGCCGACATAGATTTTTTCGTGCAAGCTTTTGTCAAATAAAATATCATTCTTCTGTTTTTAATATCACAATACCAAACTTTACATTCACAGACCGTGTCCCATGGACTGGCGACTTAAAACATTCGTATAAGGCAGCTTTAGCATAATGATCATACAACCATGTGTAGTGTTTTTTTGGAACTGCTGTAGTCTGTATTTTTATTACGTTTCACCCTATTTATGCCAGTTTTTCAGGAATATTTTATTTCTATCGGTATTATAATACCGATAGTAGTCTTCCCAACATTCATTTTGAATTTGATTTCAATATTCGTAAAAATAAAGTTGATCGACGTAAAACATGTTCCGCCTAAGACAAAAAAATGGTACGAGCTGATCAGCCCTCTGGCCCAACAATCGACCGGCCCACCGGGAATCTTCCGGGTTTCCAGGCGGTCCCATCCGCTCCTGGCCGAAAGCTTGGTTAATTGTTTTTTCGAGGCCTAAGCAATGAACTCTGAAACACCGTTTAGGTCTTTTAGAGTTCAATGGGGATGCGTCTGTTAACTTTCTTCTTCCTTCAATATGCCCATTCAGCTACCTAGTGAACTCATTTAAAAAGGAAGCAAATGAAGTATAACATGTTCATCATCATATTACACAAGGTTTATTTTCATCAAACTTTCGAGATAAAACGCAATAAATTTTCAGCATATGTTCAGGCTGAACGGCCCCCGAATCTAAAGTTCTGCTAATCTGCGCTTAGCGGAATCTACTATAAAAACCGAAACAAACGGCACTATAAGTTATGGGGCCACCGTCAATAGAGAGCTGTAGACTTCATTCATCTGCACATAGATTTTTACTCCAATCTTTAGTACAGACGTCATTGAATGGCGCAGTAACTAAGATGTTGATGTAGTTTCATAACAAGCAAATTGGAATTTCTGACCTGTGAAGTAGTATATTCTCTCTGTGCAAGAAATTAGCAGCTCATCGATAAATTAAGAAAGAATCTACCAGCGAAGATAGCGATGAAATATATGAGGACGTGGAGAAAAACAACATAAACGTACCAAAGGACCCCACACACTTACTTAGGAAAAGCAGGTCCAGTGAAGTTTCTCCATTTCTGCATATTATATTTATATCAACCTTGAGAACAATATATCAGATTTTCACGAAGGTCTTACATCCGGTTAGTTCTATAGGGCGTTCCAAAATTGCAGCTACGGAAAAATGAATCTTTAAATTTCGATGATAATTCTTCTAAGTTTCAGAATTTCATCATGATGCCTTGGGTTCTGAATAACAAGATATCACAGATATCCACTACGTTAAGTTTCGTTATACAGGCTGTTCCATGAAGCTGTATGAGTAACTGAATGTAACTCTGTTAGTGACTTTGGGACCACTCTGAGTTTTTCAAAATATGATACCATGATGTATGTCCTCCTCTGTAGGAAGTTTTATTAATGCACAAAGAACAGTTGCAAAATTATTCAGGTTTAAATTCGGATTTCATACAATTTTTCTTTAAAACTTATCTGTAGTTGAGATTGATGTCAAAGAATATAGGTTTTCATTCAGTATAATTATTATGATAGGTATTGTCGGTCGAAAGGTGTTTATATTCAGGAATGTACACAATTAATGCAATTAATGCACAATCTCGTTAATTGGGTTACTTCAACTACCGGTAATTCTAATACTTCACGCTTCAAAAGAGCCAGATTTCTTTTATCGACATCATCTTCTCTATCTATTCCTCTGAGGTTATTTAATGGAAACTCATGATCACATTGGAATCATGCATATCTATTTCGCGCATTCGTTGCTGTCTTTTCACATTAACTTTCTATAACTTTATACCAATAATGGTCGTAACGATTAAAAAAAAACCAACTGAAAACTATTTAACAGAAGGAAAGCTAACCAACCGTTTAAGTAGCCTAGAGAATTCATAAAAAATCAAATAATTGACAGTAATCTCAACTACAGATAAGTTTTGAAGAAAAATTGTATGAAATCCGTATTTAAAACTGAATAATTTTGCAACTGTTCTTTGTACAGTAATGAAACTTCCTACAGAGGTGGACATACATCATGGTATCATATTTTGAAAAACTCAGGGTAGTCCCAAAGTCACCAACAAAGTTAAATTCAGTTACTCATACAGCTTCATGGAACAGCCTGTATAGCGAAACTTAACGTGGTGGGCGGTGTTTGGATATCTATGATATCTTGTTATTCAGAACCCAAGGCATCATGATGAAATTCTGAAAATTAGAAGAATTATCATCAAAATTTAAAGATTCATTTTTCCGTAGCTGCAATTTTGGAACGCCCTATAGAACAAACCGGATGTAAGACCTTCGTGAAAATCTGATATATTGTTCTTAAGGTTGGTATAAATATAATATGTAAAAATGGGGAAAATTCACTGGAACCGCTTTTCCTAAGTAAGTGTGCGGGGTCCTTTAAATCGAATCTATGAAAAATCATCAAAGCTATGGTGAATAATTTCTCTGCAGAAATATAAATCCCCATGTATCTCTATAATGAATATGAATAGACTCACCAACGTTTGTTATGCGGATTAACGTTCACCTTGTTGAGTTATATCCATAATCACCCGAATTTTTGAAGCATCGGAAATTACAATTTGTGAAATTGATGTTCTATTTAACTTTGAGAAAGTTAGTGAATGACCTTTATGGAAAAGATTTTTTATCTGACACTGAATAAAGCCCGTTTGCAACAGCCGAGAATTCTCTGGAGAATTTTCTACAAAATTCTCGCAAGAAAACGGCAGAGATTATTTTGTACGCAACTTAACAGAGAATTCTACCGAAAGTGCGTATGTAACGGAACATAATTCACGGCGCATGAAATCTCGAGTAAATTTTGTAGAGAATTCTCGGCTGTTGCAAACGGGCTTAATAAATAATTCATCACGTAACTTTCGATTAATTGTTCCTCTTTACCTGGATTGGTGGCGTGAAACCTCAAAATGGTATATCCTCCATCTGGAACTGTAACTGTATCTTTCCAAGGAGGATTCTTCAAATTTCTTTTGATTTTTCCTGCTTTATCCAAACGATATACTTCTTCTGCAGTTGTATTAGGACCTAGTTTCTCCATTGCTACTACTCTAAACGCATGTCCATGTAAGTGAAAGGGATGATTGGCATCATAAGCAAATCCTTTGTCTATTATTATAAGTTCTACCACATCATTGAGCCCGATCTAAAAAATAAAAAAACATTTAACAATTCGATCTTGATTAAGGAACGACTTTTTCATTTTTTCTGTATTGTATTAACGAAATTTCTTGTTTCTAAAACAGTAAAAATTATTGAAATTCGAAGGATGAGAGTATTTAAAATCCCTTTGCTATGTTTCAGTCCTTTATAAAGACCCTGTGTACTATCTATCTATCGAAATAGAATAAGTGTAATCGAACATAAATAATGAACTAGTTAGCGCTGAAATCAGGATAAGTAAAGAAAACGTTACAGTTATAATTCTATTTATCTCCCCCCTCCAACTCACCTATAGAATGATACAAAATTTTTTTATGTTCGACTGCATCATAAACACTTTATTTATGAATTTGTTAAGTGTCCATAATTGACTACTTTAATGCACACCACTTTATTGGACTCAACTGTCACTATCATTCTGTCAAGTAAATATATTAGATGCAAACAACACTTTATTCAAGGAAGAAGAATTGAACTTCGACTTAAAAAAAAATTATGAATTAGTATTCTAAGCATTAGTGTGGTAGTGAGTATTAAAAACACATTCTTTGTTATTATAAAAATGCATGCTTGAGCCTTTAGCTACGGTTACTATGGGTGCGAGGTTTGAGGAAAATGGGTTCTGACGGATTATGACGAATTCGCGCGAACAATCAAACGCTTTTTTTCGAATGCAAGTGCAACTATAAATAAGGCGGATCGGCCACCGATTGCGAAGTTACGCGAAGCTGAGCATTTTCAGCACTAATATAATTGACAAGCTACGAGTGACGTAACTCGTGATTTAGCATTGAAAAAGCACAGCTTCGCTCAACTTCGCATTCGGTGGCCGATCTCCCTAAGCCTCGTCGGAATACGGTCGTCGTCAGTTACGATTTGACCGGTCAAATGAGTAAATCAGACCGAATTATGGGGAAAACCATGTCGAAATACATTCGCGAAAGTTGGAGAACTTTTCGATCCTTTTTTCTATCCCCTTCAGTATGTATTCGAATGTTTTTGGTGTCATCCTGAAGTGGTCGAAAAACTTTTTTGGTTGGTACCATAGTTCTCCAAACAACATATGGAACTCTCCTTTCTCGTCTCTACTACTAAATAACTGGTTCACGTGCTCCGATTTTCCAGTATTTCAAAGTAATATCTTTATAAAAGGATTTTCGTGAAAATATAACTCGTCAAGTTCGTCCATTTTCGCACCCTTGTTCTGACAAGGAGTTCGGAAAAATTAGTCAGAACACTTGAGGCGAATTTTGGCGCTGTAACCACAGCTCACTATGGTTATGGTTATATGTGATGTCATAGTTACTGATGACATTTATTGGAAGGTGTCAACTGGCAGTTCTGTCTGATTTGTTCGATTAATGGATTACCAAATCAATTAATAAATGGAGGTTAGAGGAATAAGGAAAGAGAAAATATGTTTCAACAAGGAGAAGATAAATACTTTTATGGAAAGTACCAATTGATAGAAGACTTGTTTATCCCTGCAAACATTGGTTTATGTGTCCATATCGATGAACATCTGATAATCTGAATGATATGGAAAGAGACATGGAATATGAATTCAAATTCACACATATCTTTCACCAGTTGGGAACTTAAGCTTCATGTTTCTCAAATAATGAGCAGCAAAAACTTCTATATCAGTAGTGATAGTGGAAATTCAAGGGCCAAGGAGAAGCATTTCAATTTTGTACTGTCTGAAACGACACGAAATGAGAATACCATTTCCCAGTCAACCAGTTTCAGTCACAGGGAAGTTGTTGGGAATGTGACTTCACAATGTTGATTTATGAAAAGGCCACCAGTACTTACTGGAGAGTGCTTAATGTCCGCAACATCGCATATCGCGGGTAATTACCCAGTACATCACATAGTAGGTGTAAAAAAGCACCCTAGACAGCAACTTTGCGACTTCTCAGTTTGGAGGTTTTTGGAACGATTATTTTGACAGAATAAACTACCAAAGCGTATCCTCTATTGAAGTTATATTCATGTTCAATTTGATAATTACCATCGTGGCAATCAATTTGCACTCTATATTCGAGGCGTTCCGAGGAAAAGTGACCCAAGCTACAATTTTTCTGAAATTGAATTAACAGTAAGAACTGCCTGAAAATGAATCAAAATTTTATATACTCGTAAACTCAATTTCAGAAAAAATGTAGCTTGGGCCTCTTCTGCTCTGAACGCCTCATTTGTACCCTGTGTTTACTCTTTACTCTTACCTACATATATTTCGCATTCTGCTCGCACCCTCAAAAGGGAAATTGAACAACTATATGAATTACTGATATTTTTTTATTCAAGATTAATATGTTTCATACAAATCCACATATATAAAATAAAGAACATATATCTTGTTATAAATCTTCATTCCACTTCAGGAACGGCATGGTCCAGCTGAAGAAGAAAAAATCAAAGCTGTATTGATAGTAATAAATTGAGTGTCATGAAAAATCTAACAACAGTAGAAGGTGATTTCTTCCAGCACAGTATCTAGAATAATAATTTGAAGTTCTCTCGATGATTCAAATCAATTCCAAGTTTGATTTTGAAGGTTGTGAATGTTACTTATCACCTAAATTCATATGAGGTATGTTGAAAGTTGAACGTTACAAGGGTGCAAAAATGGGTAGGATAAGAGGGCCAAGAAGTGATCATGATATAGTCATTATTTCAATAGGTTATATAACTACTCACCTTTTACTGCACGTTAATTAATCAATCAACGTCAAGTAACACTTAACTAAAACGAAATTTAATAATAGAACAGCTCGGTTGAAAAAATTATTCTAAAAATTCATTCATAAAGATTTTGTTTGTTCATTCTCTCAACACAACGCTGTCACAGAACGAAACACGTCACACCACGTTTTGCATAGCGGGATTTAGGTTATGAGTTAACCTCGAGACCACGTGCTGATAAATAGAACATTTCAGACAGTTACTGAAAGTTTTTCTTAGAGAAGTCGCTGGGTAGAGTTCATCGAAATTTATTCACAACACATCATTTCATGTTCTAAAAATATCACAGATTCAATATTTCAAAAATATCAACAGAGAGAAGTCGCATAATAGTAGCTATGTTCACTTCATCAGAACATCTCGATATGATGTTTCATGTAACCACTAGGGATCTAAACTTGAGGAATTCGCAAACTTAACAATATGCGGACGTTAATGTCCACAATGTGAAATCTTAAGTACATCCATGAAACTTCTCAAAGAAGCGCTTTGGGTACTCCCTGCGACTTACTGTTACATTTCTGGTTGACTGGGTTGCTTTGTAAAGAAAGATATGTTATATTAAAAGTTATTAGTAACCGTGCCTTTCAAAATACCGTTTTTTTACACTCCTTTATATTTGTGAGTTTGTTATAGATAAAAATGATTTTACATTGAGGATTCATTATTTCACTATCTACACAGATACTTTTCCATTTGATCGTCTAGATACTTATTAATTCATATTTTTACTTGACATGGTATATGGACCCTATATACTATGTATATACACATGACAAATAGCTTAGGGCTTTATCAAGTCTATCAAAGCAAACAATCATCCAAAAGGTCTGAATCCGACCAAGACCTCAGCATACTTAGTAAATGATAATTCATACGCTTAAGAATAATCAAAATTATCAAATTCAAATTTTCAGTTTTGCTTAACGAGTGAAAAAATTAATTAAACGAATTATCTTCCCAGTTCCCTTATTATTTCTTTTCTGTCTGGTACAGAAATTGGATTTTATTTATAAAAATAACGTTATATCGAAGATGCTATAATCTTTGATTATAGCATCCATCTCTTCAAAACTTTGTGAATCCCACATAACATCAATGGTCCAATATTCCATTTCACTCATTGAAAGGAGATCTTCGCCAAAATGTGGTTACCCAAGTAACTACAACCTAACCATAGTTAACCACTAGCGCCAAAATTCGCCTTTGGTCGTCAAAATCCGCACCCATAGTAACCGTAGCCTTAGTCCGTAAACGGACTTGGGCCATTCTGTACAATATATACATTCCCGATATTCTGAAGAATCCAAGAACCATGCTAACGTTATATGCTGACGACACAGGCATAACAACTCGACACCGTAACCCAGAAGTAATAGAACGAGTTCTACAAGAAACGATTGACGAAACAAATGACTGGTGCATAAAGTGGAAAATCAAGCTGAATGGACAAAAGAGCCAAGCAATATTACTACAGAAGAGAAGACTGCGACCCACAACGAATCTTGAAGTTGACGGCGAAGAAATCGACTGGAAAAATGAAGCCCAATATTTAGGAATAACGCTTGACAAAGGACTTACTTGGAATAAATCAAACAAGCAATCGACAGAACGAAAGCAGCGATGAATAGAATAGACTCTACCATCTGATAGGAAGAAGAAGCCACATGTCGAAAGAGACAAAATTGAAGATAATCAAAGCCGTTGCTAGGCCTCAACTGACTTATTGATCAGTTGCCTGGGGTTTCGCGGCAAAGAGCCATATCAAAAGAATTCAGGCCACTGAAAACAAGCTGCTGCTACGATGTGCAATAGATGCACCTTCGTTTGTCAGGAAATTCAATTAAAAATAGATTAAAATGAGAACAGGAACTCATTGAAAAATCCAATAAAGTGTTATTCAATAGAGGAGAATCACATAAATTCCTGCACAATAGTGTGCGAGAAGAAAACTGACTAAGAGATGAACGGTTTATAGGCAAATGCCCGGAACCACTATTCAAGAAGCAGTTCAGGATTTTCAGTGGGTCTCGAGCTCAGGAGAGTGAGAATCCCCATACTTGTTCCCCCTCAGGAGAGAGTGCGGGCTAACCGTTGTCTCAAATTTGACCGATTTTCCCGAATAATGAAAAATATTCGTTTTAACACAAGTTTTTCGTAAAAATCTTCTAAAATAACATATTAAGAGGAACTAATACCTCAAAAATCTCAATTAAAAAACGGCATCCAATAGTTCTTTATATACCCTTTGAATTTTTCACGTTGAGCCTTGTTTTTTTTTTAATAGAAGTTAAAGTACGTTTTGATGACCCAGCCTCTTTTTTCCAATTTAGTTGATTTTTAATGAGAAGGAAAGGATCAATTTTGGTGTCTATAAAACTTGTCTTCACAATTATTTTAACGGTTTTTCAATATATTTCGATAAAATAGCGGCGGCGTGACATCGGCGATTTAATTCCTTATATACAGGGTGTCCCGGAAACCGACGTCAATTCGGCACATGGTGATAGCTCAATTCATTTCTGACCAAAATATTAAAACTTTGTTCAAGTAAAAGTGTCTTGGTTCACTAGATATTGAGAGTTTTGGGGAATTCGTCGAAATCATCACCTCATTGATTGTTTTCACTACCACAGTTATAAATGTTGATACCATATCATTTATATATTATATACCTAGTGTTCAATGTTAATAATTCGAATACAACTCACATTAATAATATGTGGACATTCGCAGTAGTCATTTCTGCAGTTCATATCTCTCACAGTTGTTTCATTACAAAGACTTTCTTCTTTAATTTCGTTCCTTTGAGTTAACAGAGAAAGAGGAAGAAATTTCATTGATATGTGATTCAGTTGTGGTGTGAGAAGCAGCATGTCGTTTTTAGTAACTGAAAATTTTAAATTAATTAGTGTTTCAAAATCGTGCTGTTAAATTCACTCACTATTGCTGAAACCATAATATGGAGCTTTATGGAAGTGGATGTTATCCTTTCTGTAGAAATCATAAGAAATATAATATGCAAAATCTGGAATTTCCTTAAGACTTTCATCCCAATCGTGTAAACTCTCTATTTCTGGAGCAGATACGTAAGAACTAGTACTTTCTGTGCCTTGATTCAAGGGATTGACTTGCTGAAATTGAAAATTCATTTCAAGTAAGTACCGAAGCAACAATAGTCAAGATTGTATCGAAAAAAATGAAATGCAATCTAAGTGAGTGATTTGAAAAGAAAATTCACAGGAAACAATATCATCAATCAATCATAATTGGAATTATAATCAACTATTCGAAAATTACCTTGCCATCTCTACGCGATTTTGGGTAAGACGGTTCATCTATAGGATACATATCTGTTGTAATAGAAGGATTCTCGTATTGCAGAACTGCCACCTGATGAGCACTGGTGAAACGCTCATCGCAGTCCATAAGCCCTCCAAATCTCATCCAGTACACATCCTCTTTCTGGTCAGCATTTAAGATGAAATCGAAACGTTCTCCTGCGTATGTTACAATCGAATCTCCTATGAAAAAATTCGGAAAGAATTAGAGCTACATAAGTAGGTATGTATTACGATAAAACTTTAATCATGAATTTATGTTTTCTGCCTTGTAGTTGGGGAGCCCACGATGCTAGATCGGGATTTACTCGAACGTCGTGGAGACCCAGTGAATTTGAAGATTAGATAGTCAAAAGAAAAGAGAAGTTCTATGATACATCATAGAACTGTATACATACACTTTTCGCTATAGGGAAAGCGTCTGCAGGTTTTTTAAGATGTAAAAAAAAATGTGTACATACTCGAGCAGGTCAGATTAAGATACTGTCTATACCCTACGTGTCTCCGATAATAAAGAGTTGAAAATGGCAAAACAAAAAAATTTCCAGCTTGTCAGATTTTTAGAGGATATGTTAATTGGACCCAAAGAAAGCTACTTTTCAAGAGACTCACAATTCACACGTGACGCAAGCTTACAGCGGTCCTTTGAAAATGCAAAAAAAAAATCGTTACTCGTACATACTCGTGCGTGTAAGATTTTATTACAGATGGTTAATCTCGGTGTTGTAGACGGGTTGACCTATTAATCTGACGCTAATCAAGAGGGAGTTTTCTTAATCTGACAGTTTGAAGATGATAACAATGCATTTTTCTTTAATTATCTCCCTTCCTTTACCTTTAATCGTTTCTGTATTTATTATGAAAGTTGTAGATAATTAAATTCTAAACAACTTTTGTCTGAAGCAATCTTACACAGTCTCAACAGTTTTCGAGCTAAAGGGTGATGAGCGCAAGGAGCTTAGCCACACATGCAAGGTACGAGTAAATGTAGAATCCTAATTAACATTCATCGCCATATACGGGGATGTATTGATATCTAGTTAGCCTAGACCAGTTCCATGCATAAATTTTTTTTTGCGTTACCATAGCAACGAACAATAACTCATTAGAAGTGTCAGTGTGAAGTTTGAGGTCAAAAAAGTAAACCAGAGTTACGCAATAAATCAAAAGAAAGATGGTGTCCACCGAAATTGTGCAAATCGAAAAATTTGATCTCGAGCCATCATCAAGTACCTGTATTTAAAAGTGTTATGAGGTAAGCAGATTTACGAAGATATGCTTAATATCCTTGGTGATCAATGTCCGTATAACGTTCATCACGGACTCCTAGTGGATATACGGTAGGGACATCTTTTGAATATCCATACTAGATATTCACTAGGAGTCCGTAAGGGATGTAATATGGACCAAATAACATGTATATGTTACATGGTCCGTATAACGTCCATAACGGACACCTAGTGGATATTTAGTATGGATATTCAAAAGATGTCCCTACCGTATATCCACTAGGAGTCCGTGATGAACGTTATACGGACCATGTAATATATACATGTTATTTGGTCTATATTACATCCATTACAGACTCCTAATGAATATCCGGTGAGGACATTCAAAAGATGTCCCTACCGGATATCTACTAGGTGTACGTGATGGACGTTATACGGACCATGTAATATATATGTATAAGTTATTTGGTCCGTACTATGTTCATCACGTACACCTAATGGATATCCAGTAAGAACATATTTTTGACATTGCCTGTATTAAGTCGGTCAGGGACTATTTTGGAACTATGTGATACGGACATATGTCATATAGTCGGTATTATGTCCATCACGGGCATCCAATGGATATCCGATACGGACATTGTACATAAATCGGACTAACAATGGATATATATCGTGGACGTCCTGAAACTGTCCGGAAACGGACATTCAAAGGACATACAAATCAAGTCCATAGACGTTCCGACGTTAAATGGACATGAATTGGACGTTGTGTGCTATTAGGGTAGGCTTTGTTACTACTGTATCTGGCCTTACGCCACTTCAGGCACAGCACTAGTAATTTTAATCCAACAGTGAATGGTGTATCGTATCGACTAGAAAATTTCTTCTTTAGCTCGGGATCGAACTCAGTACTTGCGGTTGCAATATACTGAGCCGCCACTAACCACCAAGCACCGGACCCTATATACCATATTATATTTTAGCATCTGAGTATACAGGGTGAGTCTCTGACTCGTATATTTCAACAGTAGATTCTCGATTTCAAAAGAGACGATTCGGCAAGATAAAAATAGCATTTACTGCTTTCATAATGAGCTATGCCACCCCTGGAAAAACAAAATTCCCTTCAGAATAACACTTTAAATCTATGACACTAAACATCTGTCGCTCTTTCAAACAGGGTTGAATTCAGCCAAAGTACCCAATTTTTCGAATTTCATAGATATTTTTCATTTTTGGATATCAAATCACTCCAGATCGGCGCCTTATACGAGAAAATATGAAGTATACTTTTATTGTACAACACGTTCACAAATTCATCCGATAGTGTCTAACCTAGTTTCAAAAGATGGCTTCTTCGAATTTTTGGTAATTTTAAGGTACGTAATGGTCATAAAACTGGAAGACGTAGGATCTTGTGTTCAAAAAAAATTTATCAAATAAATGAAAAACTGTTTGTGAGATAAATAAATAATAATGAAAAGTGATAACGCCTAACTGGCAAAGAATAAAATAATGAGGATAAATTCAGATGCATACCACCCGACGATATGAATATCGACAAGTGTTACGATCTGAATTGAGCTAGCCAATTTGCCATTGTCAAGGCCCCCAAATGGAGTACGCTCCACCGAAGCCTCATTTGGCCTCATCAGAGCAACATAGCATTTTTCCACGGTGGAGAACGTTTGAAATTGATGGAACTTTTTTCAATGTTGTCATGTTCTACTGGGTATTATTTACCCAGAGCGCCATCCAACATGAAACGGTATCCGATTCCGGAAAATAAATAATTTTCATGGTTTTTCAACAATCTGTATCTTTTAAACCGAGCCGATTGGGAAATAATGGTATAAGGAAAAAATGTTCAGTATAAATCGACACATTAGGAATATTTATACCTGAACTCAGATCTCACAACAATTATATGTAATAATAAGGCAATGTCATTGAGTATTAAATCCTTTAGCCTAAGGCCTAGGGGGATATATACTCAATGGTAATGTAGAACCATAGACATAGAGACAAGGACTGAGCAATGTCGGCATTAAATTGGCTTTTTTTATAGAAAGAGAGAAATGATCGTCGGGAATTTACCTGTCTCTTTTTTGTTCACATAGAGGTGAGTGTAGACCAATCAAAATTCTAGAAAGAGACAACTGCATTCCCGACGTGCGTTTCTCTCTGTCACTTTTTTTGACCGTATTTCATGCATAGATAGAAAGGGAAGGCACAGACCATGTCTATATGTCTATGTGTAGAACCAACACACAAATACCAGTCATAGAACCTTCACGGCAACAGTAACCATAGTGATACCTAGTGGCAATTCTAGAAAGAAGAAGAATAATTTCTTGCATAACCAACTACTCCATAAAATTTTCATAAATTAACATTCTTATGTAGGTAGGTATCTCATAAAAACAGGATCTTAGAAAAATCCAACAAATCAAATTTCATATTATAATGAATAGTTTAGCCAATCTTGAGTTATAAATGGTATAATTCTCCTATACAAAGGGTGAGTCTTTGACTCGTTCAAATATTTCAACAGCTGAAGTCAAAAGAAATATTTTTTCCATTATCATTTTTTCCGAATCGGCTCGGTTCAAAAAATACAGGCTGTTCAAGAACCATAAAACATGTTATTTTTTAGTTCTACCTCACCAACGGTATTATCTGATGAAATGAATTTCGGTATATAGTTTTTCATTTATTCAATGAATTTTTTTCGAACACAAGAAATCACCCACGTAGCCCAGTTTTCTCATTATGCCCATTACGTACCATGAAAATACCAAAAATTCAAAGAACCCAACTCTTGAACTGAGTTGAAAGCTATTTAATGAATATTTAAACGTTTTGCAAAATAAAAGTATTCTTAGTAATTTCTCGTATATTGCGCCGTTTTTGAGTAATTTGATCTGTGAAATTGGGTACTTTGACTGAATGCAACTCTTTTTAAAAGATTCACAGATTTAGAAGGTAATTATTTTGTTTTTCCAGGGGTGACACAGCTTGAGTGAGAACTCAAAATGGCTATATCTTTTTATCAGAGCCGAATCCGAATGAATGGTATAAGAAAAAAGTATTCATTTTGAGAATCTACTGTTAAAATATCTGTACGATTCAAAGACTCACCCTGCAGATAATTCGAAAAAAACTACCTTTCCTTATTGAATTGTCATGAACCATTCAATATCAAATGAAGAATTCAATAGGTTAAATGAAGAATTCAATAGGTTTTATGAAGAATGAAGTTCATTTTCAATTAATGTCTTACTGCCCAATAATACGTTGAACGCAGTTATGAAAGTGAGCTTGACACAATTTTTTCTTACGTCAATTCACTCTTATAATTCGTACATAACGGACTTACCCGTAATATTCTTGAAGTCGTATCCATCGCTGCTGATGATATTCAATGAATGATTATCGATTGAAAGCTGAATTGGACAATTTAGAAAACCAGCATTTATTATCCTGAATCTATAGCGGTAACCCTAAAATATATAAAATTTTAGTGCTCTTTGTATATATTTTTTTCGATGATGATTCAATCACTCAGTTTTTTGCTCTTTTTTCATTACATATTTCATCTAGTGATGAACACAAATATTATTGTTATTATTTTGTGGAAAATTCAACAAACCTTTTTCACTTTGAATCTTGCGGTTGGCATCAAAAAGCTAGTATTATCTGCAGCATATCTGCCTAATCCATTCACTAGTAGGTTCGTAGGTTTGTTGTCACCATCATTGTGGTGATGTGATGTGAATTTTTGCATACCCGTCACATGATCCCAATCCATGATTATAATGACATGTTCTTCCAAATCGTAATCATATAGTTGCTTGTGAAAATCTTCTTCTTCAGGTACGTGAACTATGAAAGCTCCAAAAACTCCATCGCCTCTTTGCATTCCTGAAACGATTGTATAATATTACCGACCAAATCCGATTTCAGTGAAAATAGTGGAGAAAATTGAGACAATTTATTGAAAGTGTTTATGTTGACGAAGTTTTATTATTGTTTCCCTATTTCTCTCCCCATTTATAGAATGTTAAAGTATTCAAACATATATGTTAATGAAGTTGATATTTTCCACTACTCCGAAAAGAAGATTAAGACGAAGCTTATTACTACATTCTTTGAGAATTTATAACCTTGTATTAGGTGATTTTTGGTGAAACGCTTTATTTTGACCAGTTCTACTTGAAAAAAAACCTCACCTTTAAAAACACTCTATTTAGTATGGTCATTGTATGATTTGTAACTGAAAAAATTACAGAAGAATTTTTCTCGACAGATCTATAGGTTCTTTGGGATGCTGAATCAGAAAATCATGTTATCGACTCAACTGGGATATGGTTTCACCATGTAAATGGCGAAAAACCATTATTTTTCTGTTGTTTCAGCTTGCTCATATAGATACGATCAATTCATGTTTTCCTGATAATGATCTTTCATTGTCAATTTCAAACATATTGAGAAGAAAGTTTTATGATATTTCTAGTTCGCATCTGTTTTTCCGTATTTTCAATTATGAAAATAAGTTTTAATATTAGGGTGTTCCATTTGCAAAAACGAAGTTGATATTATTTTTCGTATAAGCGGCAACATTGAAAACATTAAGGTCAGATAGATCAGACAAGATACAGGTCTTGTCTTACTAGTCGTCGCCCGAGCATTCTACACAGTGTAGCATAGGATGAATATATAAGTCGGTCATTGATTTCTCCAGGGTGAAGATTTTTCTCAATCATAATCAAAACTAAGAGTCCTTAAACTGCACAAAATTTATTAATGCATTCAAGCCCGACGCTTTCGGTTATCCAACCATAATCAAGGGACACAACTGTAAGTTAATATACTGATGTTGATGTTAATAATCTTGAATAAAAGAACAGTAAAACTTATATGTCCATACCACAAAATTCACATAAAGTCTTTGAAATATATACAGCACACAGATGAACCCACAATAAAACTCTCTCGTGAAATCAAAAAACAGTATCCTAATCTGACACGCTCGAGTATGTACAGGCTGGGCAAAATTTGTGATTACTAAACTACAACTTTTTAACTCAACGAGATAGAGAAAATTGAGAGTACCATTCATGTCGTCTTTTTTCGAGAAAATAATAATGCCATCAACTGCATTCCTCTATCTTCTTTTGTTTCGCCAAAATTTTAATTTGGGCGATTTCAATTTTGGTCATTATCTCCATTTCTGTTTGTGCTAGAATGTTGAAATGAGGACACAATAAAGACACTTTTTTGATACCAATCCAGTGGCGTACTATGATTTTTCCTACAGGTTTAATTGCTGAGCTATAACATAAAGTTGTGATTTTTCTTATGAAAACAGTACTTTAAAATGACTCAGAAAGAGTCGCTATTTTTTCACTATTTCAGAAATATATTATACATCACCCTCAGTCTTTCTAAGACTACCGTTTTCATTAGAAAAAATAAATCTCTATGTTATAGATCAGCAAATATACCTGTACGATTTTTTTACTTCTTTGAAAACATTCAGACGCTTTTCCCCATTGCCGACAGTGCATATATCATAGAGCCTTTTTTTTCTCTCTACTATCTAAGCTTCAAAATCCACTAGGTCTCCACTACGCTCGAGTAGATCCTGATTTATCATCGTCGGCTCCCCAACAAAGTCATAAAAGGAATTTTACAAGAAGCAGTTGCCGAAACAAAAGACTGTTGCATTGAGTGGAAAACCAAGCTAAAAGGACAAAAGAAAAAGGCTACACTACTTCAGAAGAGAAAACTACGAACGACAATTGATCTAGAAGTTGATGGAGGAAAAATCGATTGGAAATATAAAGCTAAATACATATTTAGGTATTACGCTTGTCTATCGACAAAACAAAAGCAGCGATGAGTAGACTCTACCTCCTGATAGGTAGAAGAAGCCCTATGTCGAAAGAGACAAAATTGAAGACAATGAAA
Source organism: Coccinella septempunctata (assembly GCF_907165205.1). Taxonomy (NCBI): domain Eukaryota; kingdom Metazoa; phylum Arthropoda; class Insecta; order Coleoptera; family Coccinellidae; genus Coccinella; species Coccinella septempunctata. Next base: position 10,736,704 of record NC_058194.1, on the reverse strand, counting down.
GCCGTTGCTAGGCCTCAACTGACTGTATTCCCGACTTGCGTGGGGATTCGCGGCAAAGAGACATATAAAAAGAATTCAAGCCATTGAAAACAAGCCGTTAGCCGAATTCATGAATAGGAAAGCAAAAAAATTATTCAAAACAGCGAAAAATTATCCGAATCAAGAACTCAGGAAACTACTGGACTACGATCCAGTGGATGACAGAAGAAGAATGCGAATATACAGAAGGAGACCAAGAGATAAGTTGTAGCGAGATTAAAATAAGAAGAGAAACTTCTTGACACAATCCAATGAAGTGTTTTTTATGCAAAATGCACAGTATCAATCAAGCAGCAGTTCTGAGAATTCCCACACTGTCTCCATCAAGAGAGCTGTGGTCGTGTTTTTGAAGATTTTTCCCTTGCTACACCAAAAAATTGACATTAACCTATATGTCATAAGATGACATAGATCGTGATTTTGTTTTACATTTTCTGGGAATGTGAGATCAGTTTCGTTTTCCCCACGTTATATTAAAATCTATTAGTTTCGAGAAAGAGTGCAGAACTTTTATTTCTTCAACATGCTACTCAGTGTGGAAAATCAAAAAATTCACCAACAGTTTGAGATATCTGTGTGATATTGAAATAAACAAAAATTATTTTGTAGATATAGATGTACTAATCTAAAGGTTGATCGGGTATGTAATCAACTCTATAGTTTTTAGCTCTTTATTGTATTATATATAGAGTTGACTACATACCCGATCAACCTTTAGATTATTATTTGTATAGTCGAGATAAACAACCAAATAAATGTACTAAACAAAATGTTATACTCCAAAGTGGCCTCTAATACATATGAAATATTAATGGAAACAACAATTCAGAAGGAATTGTCGTTCCAATAATGTGAGTTGGTCATGAACTCTAATACATAACCCAATTGGATGATGAGACCTAGAATTTTCGAATAAAAAAAATTTTGGAGTTGTTGAACATTGAAGGAATTTAGGGCAAAATCAAATCTTAGGATGCTGCATGGGCGTAGCCAGGGGGGGTTCGGGGTTCAAACCCCCCCCGAAATAATTTAGGTACATTATATCAGTTTCAAAGAGTCTCACTTTATATGTCAAAATCACAAAAATTTCATTTCAAACCCCCTCCGAAACTCAACCCTGGCTACGCCCATGGGATGCTGCGAATCTCCGATTAGCATTATTACTAATTTATGTTGGAAATAAGATTTTTCTAGTAAAAATTTGTGCTGATACGTGGCCGACATTCTAATCTTGAGGTCTTTAAATTTAAACCAAATGTGTTGACAGTTCGGTAGGCCTGTGCAATTCTAGCGCCGCTGCCAAAAAATTAGGACAGAGCATTGAACTCAATAGAGAATTTTTTCATTTCTATTGAGTTCAATGGGACAAAGAGTTGCGCATCTTAGATTACCTATGAGTGGTACGTGTTACTATGAGTTACGCCATTGACGATATCGACCGTGACATCCATTGTCAACACCCCATCATTTTCTTTAATCATCGATGAAATTAATCATTGATTATGAAATTAATTCAGAGATACGTCAAAACTGTGCTTAGGCATTTTCGAGTTATTTGTGTATCGTTTTTGGGAAGAGAACGTCAACTGGAAAATATTGATTCTTCGGGTTTTTATTGCTGTGGTCCACAGGAACAGGCAGTAGCTTTAGCTGTAAAGCTCGGAATATTTTGTCTCTGGAGGAACCCGACCCGACAATTTTTTAGGCGACTTTGGCGAGTCGCGTCGTTCAAGAGGTATACCGCATTCACATTTATTGTAGCAGTCGGTTGGCCATGAAATAATTTTCTCAAGTTTTTGTAACTAAAACGGAGTAAGGTTCGCACTCATGAAATGTCGTTAACGCCGTTGCCACAACTTATATTAATTTATATTACGAAAATGCCGAAAGTGATTGAAAAAACAGAGAGGGTTTCAGAAAGTGCTATTTAGAATTCAGGACAGCTCATTCAAATAGTTATATCCTGATATTCTAAAATCCACAATACGTCAGACGGTAGCGAACATATTCAATGTGAGAGAATTCATATAATGTTTCATCCAAATCTAAAATACTTATATTTCAGCTGAATATTTCCACAATCAGAAAGATTGTGAATGAAGAGGGTAAAAATGAATTTCCTTCTATTGGGAGACCCAAAAAAGTGGTGGCATTTGAGAATTTTATATTTGAGTGAATTAATGCGAAAAGTTTACTACAGGATTTTCGATGAATGTCATCGTAGAATAAGTTCCCGAAAATTGATTTTTTTATTTTTCATTTGACTTGTCCTATACATTGTAAATGTCTTAAGGTAACAATAAATACATAATTATTATTATTATATCAATGCATTAAGATGAACAGCCACAAATACGCGCCAGTTGTCCTGCTAATTGTTTATTCATGTGAAATTTTTGTTCAAAGGTGAAGTTCATCTTGATTGATACTTCCTTCAATTCCTTTCACTTATATTGATGCAAGTTGATTTTTGTTGAAGAATTTAACATTCTTTTAATTATTTGTTAATTCCGTCGGAGATACCGACGGGTTAATATTTTTGAAATCTACAACTGATGTAACGTATTCAAACTTAATCCAAAGAAGATAACGAACATTAACTCTCCTCAAGCTAGTGCATATTATGATATTATACTGATCTCCTCTATTTTCCATGCAAATAATTGGATTTGGTATGCCTTCAATCAGTTTGTATAAACTTCAATTATGTTCGTCACATATTTTCCGAAGATATTCGACATTGTGATAAAATACGTAATAACAGAAACTTTTACGTAGAACGGGCAACATAGCGTTGATTTAAAACCCATAAATGTTTTGACAAGCGGCATAACCCCACATTTTCGTACTATACAGAGTGAAATGTGAAATTTCCATGGCCAACCGAGTGCTAAAATAAAAGTGAATGGAGTATAATTATTTCTCAGCTATTTACATACATTACATAATACTGCTCGGATAATAATGTCAAGTAATGAAATATTTAAGTAATTACATTCAACATTTGGGCTTGATTTAGATTAGCACATTGCGCCTGGTCAGTTATATGTCAGTTATATGTGATGAATTTGCATTATGTATTTTCAAAATCAATTCTGAATAAAGACTAATGAATTTCGGGTGCCTTCCATGCAAAGGTTTGCCAAATTTGCAAAATTTCTGCAGAGTGTTCGACAGTTTCCAAGTGGTCCGTTGTAGCTTCAACGGAGTAGAACTTTCAGCAACACAAACTACTCGATGAAGTTCTGACAAAGCAGCCTTGTTCATCTACCCCCAAGGTGTCGTGGCAGCCCTGTCCGTTCTATTGAGCTTTTGGGGTGATGTTTATTGTGTTTTGTCAGCATCGTTATTATTCTTTGTAAGGCTGCTAAATCGGTGGTGGTCCAATAGATGATATCGAATGAGTAGCTCAGCGCCGAGCAAGCGTAGGTCAGTTCTCATTATCCTTCTCAATCTTCGGGTGGACTCTTCCGATAGTTCTTTCTTCATCTCGCTCTGATTGATTTTTCTTGCCTGTTTTATGTCCAGATACTTGTATGTGTCTCCTTCACATATTAATGCTTCAATTTCTGCACCTTCCTTGAGATTGAACGTACCATCTTCTATTTTCCCTCTCGTTATATTCAGCAGTTGACATTTTTTTAGTCCAAACTTCATTTTGATGTCTTCCAAGAATCCTGCTTCCACCATCACATCAGTTGCATTTGTTTTTTGGTAGATGCGAAGAGTTTCAAATCGTCCATGTAAAGGAGATGATTCAGTTTCATCATAGTTCTACTGCCGCTTTTGATGTCAAATCCGTAGTCCGTAGAATTCAATCTATGAGACAAGGGATTCAGGGCCATGCAGAACCACATAGGGCTCAGCGAATCTCCTTGGAAAATTCTGCCACTTATTGGAATAGGTCCTGTTGTAATGGAACCATCTGCTGCTTTCATTTGAAGACTAGTACGCCAGGTTGACATCTTCAAGATAGTCAAGAGCCATTCGTGAGGTATGTAATCGAATGCTTTCTTGTGGTCTATGTACACAGCGTAAAGATTCCTTCGCTTGGAGAACGCTTGATTGCAGATAACTGAATCAATTATTAGCTGTTCTTTCCACCCTCGGCTGTCTTTGGTGCATACTTTCTTTTGCATGGCCAATATGTTATTCCTTCCGCAATGGAATTCGGTTTGGAATGCACGATGTGATTAATTTGTACATCGTTGGAAGACATGTGATTGGTCGGTACTTGCATGGGTCTTCTGTATTCCTTTGGGCTTTAGGTAACAGGTACGTTGTGCCATGTGTAAGGAATATTGGCATTCTTTCAAGATTTTCCATGACATCATTTATTGCGGAGGTCAATTTGTCATGCATGATCCAAAGTTTCTTGATCCAGAAGTTCTGTAATCCATCAGGCACAGTTGTTTTCCAGTTGTGTAGTCCTGTGACAGCTGATTTTACTTCTTCAATTATTATTTTCTTTCTTCTTCTTCTTCTTATTATTATTATTATATGCCCATCTTGTTAGGAGAGAGGTGAAGATGGACGAAAGGTTGCTGTTGAATCTGATAAATGAAAAAACTCTTCTCCTATATCGAATTTTTTTCATAATGAATAAATTATATTGACACCACTTTATACTTCACTTATCCCCTGAGATATATTGCATGTCGTTCTCATAATAACTGCTTAACACGTTCGCGACATCGAGAGATTCACAGAGGGACCCGTGTGGACGTTATTTGACTTTTCTTTGAATTACGTATGTTCATTTTTAAACATGAATATAACCTATTTTTATGTCGAACTTGTCTGTTTTTCAAGTTTTTGACCATTTTCCGTCGTGTTCACCGGTGACCCACCGGTTGGACACGCAAGGCCTCTAGCAATAACCAGCGTGACCCACCGGTTGGTCATGACGTCGTGAACGTGTTTATGATGATATAAAATAATAATTTCCTGAGAAAGTGCAGTAACATGACAAAAAATATAGTTAAACCCAGTTCTATCTACCAGGCACAATGAGCCCTATCGTGTTCGAGATCATTCTGCTCCAGACTGAGTGTTGAATTTGTAAGGAATCACACAAACACATCGGTGCATTCTTGTAAATCCTATTTTCATATGTTCATATGTCTTTTTGGGTATTCTGTAATGTCTAGATAAAACTCGCTTTATAAGTACATTACTTAGCTCACCTGTATGAGAATGCCAAAAATGAGTCCCTGGATCTTCTGCTATGAACTGGTACCTGAATGTCGTTTGAGGCGGTATGGGACACTGCGTTACAAAGGGTACCCCGTCCATATATGGGAAACCCCTCTGTTTTTGTCCATGCCAGTGAATTGTTGTACTCTCACTTGCTAGACCATTCTCCACATCCACAACTACTTGATCTCCATGACAAACCTAAGAAAGTTTTTATTTGCATTCTGATGTATGAAAAAATTTCATTTTATCGGCTTCTGACTTTGATATTATTTCTGTTCAAAAAGAGAAAACGAATAACTTACGTCAGAAACCACTAATTTATATGGAGTTTTCATAATAATTCATTTCAATCAGTTCGTCATCTCGGAAAGCCAGAAATTTTTTTTTATTCGTCAAACGGTAAAAGAATAAAAAAATTTGTTTCACTGAAGAACAAACATTCATTTATGTTATTTCCTTATCGTTCAAGTGTTTTGGCAACACCTCACATTCTGGTAGTTTTTTCCCTTTTACGACTGATACGTATGGCGAGAAAGTCCCGTGGTATAATCTCTGAAGAGATTTTCATATTTGTGCCGTGTGACAGCATTCAATCGAATTATGAAGGAATAATTTGTAACACTTACATGAATAGCAGGTCCCGGTAGTTTTCTATTAACAACCAGTACGGCTCTTTTAATTCCATCTCCTGGTACACAATCATGACGAAAACAGTCGGACGGTACGTGTGGGCAATTATAGCAAGCTTTGCTAAGAATATCATACCATTCAAGAATAAAATGATATCTGCAAATCATTGGTGGATCTTCTTTGTTACATTTTCTGTTACAGGGATTATGATTGATTACATAATCGTCTATCAGAACGTACTGAAAATATTCTTTTCTGACTTCTAATCCTGTAAAATATAATAATCGATGTTCATAACATGAATCATGTACAACAATAATGTGACTGTGCATTATTTGTCAAAGATGCATCTTTATGTGCAAAAAATGCAGATATCAAATTATTGGTGGTATTCTGCTTTCCTCTGTAGGTAAGCCAGTCTATAACTTTTCATAAGCTTACAAGAAAACTGCAATTCTGGACATTTTTAGTGATCTGTAGCTTACAGGAATCCGTAACTATTTACGATAAGTAGTGCAAAAGTAACATTGTAAAGAAAATAGTTACAGGAACACTTCAAGAATTCCATTATTTTCGAAAAGCAGAATACAACTATATATTTTTCTTTTGTAGAGTAGGTACTTCCATTGGCAATCTTGAATAAGTGAGGGGACTACGAAGCAGGCTGCGAACAAATACATAATTGTATATTATAATCCAAATACAAGGCTTGTGACAGCCGGAATTACTCCAATAAAATTCAAGTCCTCCCTATGACCATCAGTCATGAGAGAATAATGATACTTAACCTAGAACTTAGTAAAGGATTGAAGAAGAAGAATAATGATACGATCGATCTGTCAGTGCCCGATTGACAGATTCGTAAATAATGCAATTCTGGAAATGTTCCTGTAACTATCTTCTTTACAATGTTACTTTTGAACTACTTATCGTAAATAGTTACGGATTCCTGTAAGCTACAAATCACTAAAAACGTCCAGAATTGCAATTTTTCTGTAAGCTTATAAAAAGGTACAGATTCGCTTACAGATGAAAGCAGAATACCACCATAAATTAGGATTGATATCTATGGACTGAAAAATTTACTGCCTTCCATGAAAACTTCGCCCAGGGAACATACATACTAAGTTATGTTGAAATGAAAGTGATCAGAATTAAAAGTTAAAATAATTGACGATAAATATTTTTAATCAAATATATGGATTGCATCATTTCCGCTCGTATCAGCCAGCCAACAGGAATTCAACCGAAATATCGTTTTTGGTAACACTTCAATATTCTGATTCAAAAATAGTCAAATATGTTGAGTTTTTCTGAACGGTGTTTGGCGGATTCCGCCAGGCTGAACAGAAAGCTTCTTCGAAGCGAATCGAGAGATTCTTTTATGAAAGTTGGAGATTGCTTACTTATTATACGTACCCCATAGTTATGAGATCAATATTTTTATAATATTCCTTACACATGGCACAACATTCCTGTTACCTGAAGACCAAAGGAATACAGAAGACCCATCCAAGTACCGACCAATCACATGTCCTCCAATGATGTACAAATTAATCACATCGTGCCTTTCAAACCGAATTCACAACCATTGCGAAAGGAATAACATCATCGCCATGCAACAGAAAGGATGCACTGAAGACAGCCGAGGGTGCAAAGATCAATTAAAAATTGATTCAGTTATCTGCAATCAAGCGTCCTCCAAGCGAAGGAATCTTTACGCTGCGTACATAGACTACAAGAAAGCATTCGATTCCATACCTCTCGAATGACTCTTGACGATCTTGAAGATTTACAAGGTGGATCTCAATATTGTTAAGTTCCTGAAAAACGCCATGTCATCCTGGCGTACTAGTCTTCAAATGAAAGCAGCAGATGGCTCCATTAGTACAGGACCTATTCTAATAACACGCGGAATTTTCCAAGGGGATTCACTGAGTACTCTGCGGTTCTGCATGGCCCTGAATCCCTTGTCCATAGATTGAATTCCACGGACTACGGATTTGCCATCAAGAGCGGCAGTAGAGCTATGATGAAACTGAATCATCTCCTTTACAAGGACGACTTGGAATTCTTCGCATCTAACGTTTTTTGGTAGATGTAACAGATGCTGAAAATGGTGGAAGGATTCACGGAAGACATCAAAATGAAACGAAAGGACTAGAAAAATTTCGACTGCTGAACATAACAAGAAGGAAAAATAGAAGATGGCACGTTCAAACCCAAGGAAGGTGCAGAAATTGAAGCATTGAAGAAAAAAGACAAATACAAGTATCTAGGCATCTAATAGGCAAGAAAAATCAATCAGAGCCAGATGAAGAAAGAGTTAACGGAGGAGTTGAACCGAAGATTGAGAAGCATAGTGAGAACTGGTCTTAACAGCAAGAATCTGATAAAAGCGATTAATACCTACGCTTGTTCGGCGCTGAACGACTCATTCGGTATCATCTCTTGGACCACTACGGATTTAGCAGCCTTGCAGAGAAAAATAAGGAGGATGCTGTCAAAACATAATAAACATCACTCCAAACGCTCAATAGAGCGGACAGAGCGGCCACGATACCTCAGGGATAGAGGAATTGTTGACTTGTCCATCCGCATCTCCCAGGAAATTGAAGGACTTCGAAAATATTTCCTGAACAAGGCTTCTTCGTCAGAACTCCATCGAGTAGTTTGTGTTGCTGATAGCTCTACTCAATTGAAGCTACAACAGGACCACTTGGAAACTGTCGAACAATCTGCAGAAAGAAAAATGCAGAAACTAATTGGAAAACCTTTGCATGAAAGGCATCCGAACGAGGTCAATCATGATTACGTCAACATATCTGCGTCGAACTGCTGGTTGACTTCCGGAAGGTTGTTCCTGAGTTCCTGAGACAGAGGGCTTCATGCTTGCCATCCAAGATCAGGTGATTCGAACAAGGAACTACATGAAATATATCCCCGAAGATGCCTCCGTGGCGGACGCTAGCTATCGTTATGGCTGTGCGATACATGAAACTATCCAGCACATTACTGGGGGATGTCAGAAGATCGTGGCACGGAGTACAAGAATAGACATGATGCTGTTGCCAAGATTCTTCACCAAGAATTGGCACTAAAACACCAACTTCTAACTTCGAAAAAGGTTCCTTATTTCAATTACCATCCGGATGCTGTGCTGGAAAACGAACATCACAAGCTCTACTGGGATCGCACGGTTCTCACAGACCGAAAAATAACCCACAATAGACCAGACCTCATATTGCTCAATAAAGATGAGGACAGAGCACTATTCATCGACGTGGCAATTCCAAATAATAATAATCTTCTAGTTAGGCACGCTGAAAAAATCTCAAAATACAGAGATCTCGAGGAACAAACCAGAACCAGAGCCTGATACTGAAGAAACTACTAGAGAACTTGAGGAAACTTCAGTTGGATGAAAATATCTATAGAGTCATGCAGAAAGCGGTACTGCTCGGAACGGCGAGAACTGTACGCAAGTGCATGAGAAATGCAAAGGAACACCGTCTGCTCCGACAGGAAGTGCGGGTGGAGAAGAAATCCAACCGACGGCAGGGAGCCGAAGAACGACCCGCATCCGACCACCACTACGAGCCCGAAAACCTGGAAAGGGCTCCAACAGGGCTTAATCCTTTTGAAATTTGGGATATCTGGGATGAGTTAATGTTCCTCTGGAGAGGAGTATGAAAGCCGCAAGGCTAAAGCCATAATAATTTATTCAACCTTTCCGATACCACAGAGGTATATAGGAAATGTCAATTGAGCACAATATAAGTAATATATAACCACTAGTTCAGTTCATCTGCAAAACAATCCTTCAAGTCATAATAACCCTTGGAACATAACATCATTTTGATCTCTTTCTTGAATATCCTTTCATTCGATGACTTTAACCTATTCGGTAGATGGTTATAGAAAATAGAAAGCAATACCGGAATATTTGGGTGATGATTCGTATTTGGCAGTTGAGTGTCTTGGTACACATATCATATTTCCGTACCTAGTTCCATAGCTATGGAAATCGGAACACTTCGGGAGAAGATTAATATTTGATCTTGATCGCACATACAAAAGGCAATTCAGAATGTAAATGCAGGGTAGTATAAGTATTTGAAAGTTCTTGAATATCGACCTTCATGAATCACTAGGTTTCAGGCCGAATATGAGACGAATAATCTTTTTTTGAGTGATAAACACCCTGCTGCACTCCGACGATGCACCCCTTAGGATGGTATTGTAATTAAGGTGACTGTAAACTAGAGAATAATATATATTCAAAAGGGTTTCAGTAGAGACAAGCCCCTTCAGTCGATGCAGGGCGTAATACGAACTATTGAGCGTTCGACACAAAAAGTCCGCCTGAAAATTTCACCTCAAAAACCTATCAACGCGCTGTCCCAGAAACTTAACATGTTCCACGGTGCGAAGAGAATTCCCCGCAACACTCAGTACAAGTGAGCTGGATCCACCGAAATCACCGTTTTGAAACTTAATAATTTGAGTTTTAGCCAAGTTTATAACGAGCGAGTTTTTGCGACACCAGTCAAGGAATCGCTTAATGAGTTCTTCATGATTCAGTTCTTCAATACTTTTAGCCCTGACCCCTAAAGGAAGCATCATCTGCGAACAGCTCCAGACAGCTATAAATGGACTCCAGAAATTCAGAACACGCAGTCTGTGTTGACCTACCTATAGGAGTTCAGGATACGTACCACAAGCTTACGACTCGACAGTAATCCCGTTTTTTCCCCTTTTTTTCTGCCTCATCTTCGAGTCGAATACTTGAAAATTTGTACCAAAGATGATCAGTATCCTCTGTATGAACATCTTGTCAACACGAAAACTGTCGGGTGTAATTAGATTGCTGACAACGCCTCACCGAATCCGACATCGATAGGTTGTCGATAGATTGTCGATCGATCGTGGTTCCACTGCTGGTCTATTGTGTGTAATTTTACGACCCGTGGGAACCGAGCGATCACAGTAGAGCTTGTGATGATCATTTTCCAATACAGAATCTGGATGGTAATTGTAATACGTAACCTTTTTCGAGCTCAAAATAGGCTATTTTATTGCCAATTCTTGTTGTAAAATCTTGGCAACAGCATCATGTGTATCCTTGTACTGCGTGCCTGCGATCTTCTGGCATCCCCGTGGATGGTTTCGTGTGTCGCACAGCCGTTACGGCAGCTATCGTTCGCCACTGAGGTATCCTTGTCGATATATTTCGTATAAGTCTTTGTTGGAATCACTTGATCTTGGATGGCAATGATGAAGCCCTCTGTCTCTGGAAAAAACTTTCCAACCAATAGTACGACGCAGATATGTCGACGTAATCATGGTTGACCTTGTTCTGATGTCTCCCATGTGAAGGTTTGGCAATCAGTTTCTGCATTTTGCTTTCTGCAGAGTGTTCGAGGATTTCTAAGTGCGCCTGTTGCAACGATAAAGTTCTGATGAAGCAGCCTTGTTCAAAAAATATTCTCGAAGTCATTCGAATTGTTCGACTGAATTCTCATAGATTCATGACACAAGAGATTTAGGGCTGTTAAAAATCGAGCGAAGCTTCCCTTCGACCTATCTCTAGTCGACGCTCCTCCAATTCTGCGGTGCTCTAATTGATCGGAGGAGCAGCTCCACTCTTAGTGTTTTCACAAGCGGAAAACTCCACATTTTTTTATCATTGTCTTTGTTCGCGTTGCAGAATTGACTCCTCATTATTATTGTAGTTCATCTCATTTAAGTATTCTCTTTAAAGTCTTCTCGTTCAATTCTGGTGCTAAATTGTTATCCTCAGAAGGTAATGTACTCTCAGTCTTCTCAAAATTAAATTAATTCTTTTCCATGTCCTTTTCATGATTTCATTATGAATGGAATATGTTCATGTACGAGATTATGAAAAATCTACAAAAGATATTGATGATTCTCATTTTTTACTGTTCATTTCACTGTTTTTTTCTCGAGTCTCTTCAATCATGAATGGATATTTTATTATATTTCACACCTCAACCAGATTTTCAGAGCTCTCTAGATTTTCTCACATGGAAATTGGTATGCAGAATTGAAACCTCCTCACGTCTTCCCCATTGATAATGAATACTGATTCCTTGTTTTCTCGTGATCATCTATTTCATTTGAATCAGTTTATTTCATTTTTCCAGACAACTCTGATGTTCACGTCTCTTACGTACCTACATGTGACTAATTAGTGTTGTCGAGTTTCAGATGAATATTCTCCAGGGTGGACCCTGGATTTAATGGTTTTCCTTCAGAACACGATTCGAACTTCTCAAATATGGTTCAACAATAAGTGGTAAGTCATGATACTGCTTGACAGTCTCTCGTCTTGGTTCCACCCTGGAAGGCCTGCTTTAGTCTAGTAATCGTGCACACTCAAATGACATCCCAGCCAACCAGGTTCAGTCACAGGGAAGTTGTTGGGAATTACCACTGTGGAAATGCGACTTCACAATGTTGATTTAAAAAAAGGCCACCAGTACTTACTGGAGAGTGCTTAATGTCCGCAACATCGCATATCGCGGGTAATTACCCAGTACATCACAGAGTAGGTGTAAAAAAAGCACCCTAGACAGCAACTGTGCGACTTCTCATTTTGGAGGTTTTTGGAACGATTATTTTGACAGAATAAACTACCAAAGTGTATCCTCTATTGAAGTTATATTCATGTTCAATTCGATAATTACCATCGTGTCAATCAATTTGCACTCTATATTCGAGGCGTTCCGAGGAAAAGTGACCCAAGCTACAATTTTTCTGAAATTGAATTAACAGTAAGAACTGCCTGAAAATGAATCAAAATTTTATATACTCGTAAACTCAATTTCAGAAAAAATGTAGCTTGGGCCTCTTCAGCTCTGAACGCCTCATTTGTACTCTGTGTTTACTCTTTACTCTTACCTACATATATTTCGCATTCTGCTCTCATCCTCAAAAGGGAAATTGAATAACTATATGAATTACTGATATCTTTTTATTCAAGATTAATATATTTCATACAAATCCAAATATATAAAATAAAGAACATATATCTTGTTATAAATCTTCATTCCACTTCAGGAACGGCATGGTCCAGCTGAAGAAGAAAAAATCAGAGCTGTATTGATAGTAATAAATTGAGTGTCATGAAAAATCTAACAACAGTTGAAGGTGATTTTTTTCAGCACAGTATCTTAAATAATAATTTGAAGTTCTCCCGATGATTCAAATCAATTCCAAGTTTGATTTTGAAGGTTGTGAATGTTACTTATCACCTAAACTCATATGAGGTATGTTCAAAGTTGAACGTCACAAAGGTGCAAAAATGGGGAGGATAAGAGGGCCAAGAAGTGATCATAATGTAGTCATTATCAATAGTACTCACCTTTTACTGCACGTTAATTAATCAATCAACGTCAAGTAACACTTAACTAAAACGAAATTTGATAATAGAACAGCTCGATTAAAAAAATTATTCTAAAAATTCATTCATAAAGATTTTGTTTGTCCATTCTCTCAACACAACGCAGTCACAGAACGAAACACGTCACACCACGTTTTGCATAGCGGGATTTAGGTTATGAATTAACCTCGAGACCACGTGCTGATAAATAGAACATTAGAAACAGTTACTGAAAGTTTTTCTTAGAGAAGTCGCTGGGTAGAGTTCATCGAAATATATTCACAACACATCATTTCATGTTCTAAAAATATCACAGATTCAATATTTCAAAAATATCAACAGAGAGAAGTCGCATAATAGTAGCTATGTTCACTTCATCGGAACATCTCGATATGATGTTACATGCAACCACTAGGGATCTAAAGTTGAGGAATTCGCAAACTTAACAATATGCGGACGTCAATGTCCACAATGTGAAATCTTAAGTACATCCATGAAACTTCTCAAAGAAGCGCTTCAATGCGATATTTTTGGGTACTCCCTGCGACTTACTGTTACATTTCTGGTTGACTGGGATGATTTACTCATTATACTTCGTACTCTCCTTGATACATTATTATATTCATTCGTGCTAGATAAACAACCTTCTGCTCTTCTCAAAACCAACGATTAGTGGTTTCTTAGTGTATCTTCTATTTTTCTGATAGACCTTTTAATCATGCTTACACGTAAATGTTGTATTCAGTTATGAATTTTTGCACTCTTCAAGACCAACGTTATGTATAATAATTATAATATGCTTGCTCCTCTCAGATTAATTATTCTTGCTCTTCTCTTTAACTTAAACCTGATATTCATACATATATCATGCTCCTATTAAAATTATAATTATTAATGAAGAATGTGATCACGCCTAACAGGGAGGCAATGAATAAAATAATGAGGATAAATTCAGATGCATACCACCCGACGATATGAATATCGACAAGTGTTACGATCTGAATTGAGCTAGCCAATTTGTCATCGTCAAGGCCCCCAAATGGAGTACGCTCCACCGAAGAAAAGCAGATGCTGACCATGGTTTCGGCCTCATTTGGCCTCATCAGAGCAACATAGCATTTTTCCACGTTTTTACGTGAAAAATCTGAATTTATCTTCATCTGAATTTATCCTCATTATTATAATTATTGCTCTACTAACATTTAATGTGTGCATTGATCTCTCATTGATGACTAGACTAGACAATTTAGTTCCACCTCTTGGGCCCCTTTCACTATTACAACTCAGTCTTCTCATTAAAATTCATTATTCTAACCTTTTGTTTTTCTGATGGAATAAACAGGCTCCCGCAATCTATTTTCATTGATATATAGGTTACTCTAAACGTTGTGACTTCTCATTGGAACTACACTCTGGATTATATTCGGCTTGATATTTGTTTTAATTACTGTATTAGCTTCAAGCAGCTGACAAAACCATCTTCAACTCAATTATCTGGTTATACAGTCCACTACTCTTTTTTTACAAAATCATAATACCGCCGATTTTTCACAAGAACCATGCAGAACCTCAGAAGGCTGAGCGAGTCTCCTTGGAAAATTCCGAGTCTTATTGGAATCGGTCCAGCTCTGATCGGGACATCTGCTGTTTTCATATGAATCTCGGAGAGCTATTGAGGATGAAATTAGGAAAATACGCACAAATAGATATTGGAAAAAAAAAACAAAATGCATTATGCAGTCTAAAGAAATCCTTGAATAAAATAAAGACACTTGGTTACTACGACCCACTTGCTTGGATAGTCGAACTTTTTCACAATTGCCTATTTGTATTATAAGAGTTCGAACTTGTTACGGATCCTAAGCCTTCGAAAGTCATCTTCGGTACAAAATCAAAACCTTATGCTAGGATTGAAAGATACGTAGGTATTACGACTACTGTCATGCAACTTCAAAGTGATCTACAGACCAGGCAAAACAAACATCCTATCTCTCTATCCAGGTTGTGTGTCGGCAATAACCGAGAAGCATTTGACAGCGAAGAAAATATCTATCAAATAGTCGAATATTCTGGACCAGTGGCCATAACCTTATCGGACATCAAGAAGTATTCTGGATCAGAATGAAGAAATAATGAAAGTTCATAGGTGGATTCACAACAACGAAATGCTTGATTCGATTAAGCCTCATCAAGCATTTCTGCTTGAACTCTGTTTCCATAGAAATATTTTCCCAAGATGGAACAAAATAGTTATGCCACCCAGCTTACATCACTCTGCACTTAGCGCAGCTCACGAATAAGGATATCCAGGAATTGTAGGTATGAAAATCCGACTAAGAACAGAAGTTTGGTGGCCTAAAATAGATTCACTCGCCGAAAGGAGTCGTTCCCCTACAACTGCAGGGGATGAGGTGACGTGACGTGGTAACACGTCAAAATGCGCATGATTCGAAAATCTGACGAACGATTTTGCGAGGGAGCGTTCAAAATTGACATGATTTTGATGTGACGAGGGGACGCCATTGGACTCCAAAAGAACTGGAATGGCTTCTCGATGCAGGCAAACTGAGGAGAAAAAGACTGAAGGGGAAGATGTAGAGCAATCTATCTCTCTCTGCGTTCTGTCAATTGGTTTATAACCATAGTTTGTCTATATTTATAACAATGTAAACAAAAACAACCCGGGGCGTACCTTTAGTGTCGGCACCGAATACACCGGAACCATTGAAGAGTAGAATGCTTTTATTGGAAGCATGGATAGATGTGGCAGTAGATTTTCCGGGACCTCTACGAAGCAGCTACTATTTATTCGTGATTATAGACTACCTACTCCAGTTGGTACAAAGAAATTAACTTCGTGACTACGATTAATGGAAAAAATTCCGTCAATGTGCATTTTTTCTCGGCTTGGATACCCAAAATCGATAACTAGTGATAATAGCAGACAGTTTGTATGAGATGAAAAAAGAATTCTGCAAAGAAATAGGAATTAAATTATTATACACCATTCCTTACTGGCCGCAACAAAACGGTGAAGTAGAAAACCAAAACAAGGACATTCTAAAAGGACTTAAAATTAGTCAACCGATTAAAAAAGACTGTTAAAAATTGGAGGAATTTTTAACCCAACTCTATCAGCTCGGTGCACATCTCTATCAACTCAGTGACTACGTTTATCGTTACATGCTTCTATGAACATAACCTTTAAATCGCTGTCAATCAGCTGTTCAAAAAAAACCGGTGGAACCTGTTGAATCTGCTCAATTTAATTCATTCTCTTTAGATTCTTCGTTCGCTCAAGTGAATTGTAACTTGGTGTGAATTCTTAACGTGATTTTTTAGTGCACTCTCAACTTTCTCAGTCAGCTCAAATCTGATAATATTATTTTATATTATAATAATCGATTAACATCTCAAAAAGGTACAGTACTTTTTTTTTCATTCAACAAAAAATGTAATCATTTTTTGCATGTGTCACGTTAGAATATCATTCTACATAATTTTCCTCTCAACATTCACTCCATCGCTATGCATTTTCTCACTATTACATTTGCAATATTCTGCTCTACATCTCTCTATCATATTTGCATGTATATTTTCTCAATTTTCTACAAATCTCTCAATCAATCACGTGCTCAATGTACCTAACTG
Organism: Coccinella septempunctata; assembly: GCF_907165205.1. Taxonomy (NCBI): domain Eukaryota; kingdom Metazoa; phylum Arthropoda; class Insecta; order Coleoptera; family Coccinellidae; genus Coccinella; species Coccinella septempunctata. The sequence continues at coordinate 10,719,780 of NC_058194.1, read as the reverse complement.
CTTCAACCTCCTCAAAATGCATCGATATTTCATTCACTGTGAATCACACCACTCTATTAGAAGCTTATATACTTGTATTCACTCTCATTTTGTATATATGTCACCTCAGATTAACTTTACACCTCATACGATCAGACTTCTCAGGCCTCTTAAGTTTCAGGTACCTCTACGCTCAACTTGGACACTTCGAAGGCTTCTCATAGACCAGATCGAAATCCATCTCACTACACTCAGAACTCTGAATAATGGAATACACTCAATCAACTCTCTTGGACAGACTGGTTTGTGATAACGCTTGAGGAGGTCCAACCTGATTTCAACTCAATAAGTATAATTTATTATAAACTTTTGCATGACTCTATTACCTGAAACTTATGATACCTTATTTCTTTCTCTAACGTTATGAACTGCTCTTCTTGTTTCACCTCAATTATGAATACTATTCATTAATTCTTTCTACGTTTACAATATTTCATTTCTCTACATTACATTTGTAACACAACTCACCTCAATTTATGTACTCCCATAAAACACCTTCTGCTTTTCTAATAGATTTGCTATTCCTGTAAGCGTTGGTAATCATCTCTCTCTCATTCTGTCTCATTACACCTGTCTCACTACATTACATATCTCTAACTTCTCAAGTTGTCACTGCAACCTTCTGTTTTTCTGATAGCGAGACAGTTTATGAAATCGTAAACTCTATCACTGTAAACGTTGTGCTTGCATGATAACACTCACATCAATTCATAACTATCAAGCTCAATTATTATGCAACTCAAAATACATAGACACGTTTTTAAGTAGATCTATCTCAATTCTCTCAATTCTTATCAAACACATAATAATTGATCTTGTTACTCGATACATGATATTCACTCAACCTGCTCTTTCTCTCAAGCAAATACAACGTTGATTTTCTCATTGAAACATTTCTTTCAAATTCTCTCAATAACTTCTCAATACTTGTAAATAGGTTCACTCTGTTTAGATGTTGTATATAATTTTACTTCATGCGAGTGTCTATTTATTATGTGACGTGTTTGATATACAATAAAGATTTTATTTTACCATCTCCAACTCAATCATTTGGTAACAGTCCACTTTTAAGTAATTGCCAAAAATCTCAACACCCAGATTTTTGAACAAAACTGCTAGCCTAAATGATCATGTACAGTGTGAGCAAAATTGGTGATACCTGAACTACAACTTTTTAACCCAACGAGATAGAAATGAATGTACCATTCATGTCGTCTTTTTTCGAGAAACTAATAATGCCATCAACTGCATTTCTCTATCTTCTTTTGTTTTCGAGTTATGGGCCAAAATTGAAATTTGGGCGATTTCAACTTTCGTCATTATCTCCATATCTGTTTGTGCTAGAATGTTGAAATTAAAACATTATACAGACACTTTTTTTTGATAGCATCCAGTAGCGTTTTTCTACAGGTTTATTTGCTGAGCTACAACATAAAGTTGTGTTTTTCTTTTACGAAAACAGTAGTTTAAAATGAATTTTTTACCGTTTCAGAAATATATTATACATCACCCTCAGTCATTCTTAGTCATTTTAAACTACTGTTTTCATAAAAAAAATAAATCTTTATGTTATAGGTCAGCAAATATACCTGTTGGAAAAAATCATAGTACGCCACTGAATTGCCACAAAAAAAAGTGTCTGTATAATTTTTTCATTTCAACATCCTAGCTCAAACAGAAACGGAGATAATGACCAAAGTTGAAATTTTAATTTTTACCTATAATTCGAAAACAAAAGAAGATACTGAAGATGGGTAATGCAGTTGATGGCATTATTAGTTTCTCGAAAAAAGACGACCGTTATGTGCCATTCATATTCCTCTATCTCGTTGGGTAGAAAAAAATGTAATTCAGCTATCACCAATTTTGCCCACCATGTACAATTCAACTCCGCATTCTACTACAGAAAGAACACAAGACGAACTCGCAGGCAGTTTCGGGATAAAATCCCATCTGAAACAACAGATTATGAAAATGAGATTAAGATCTCACACATAAAACGAACTGAAAAACCTACAGTGACGATAAGTTTACATGAAGAAAACAAACTTACACTAAATTTCAGTGTGACGCCCCATACCGTTATGGGAAAAATAGAATCGACGTTCAAGTTAGGAATGATAATAAGAGGCAAAAGTTAACATCGTTCACCTAAAAAAGGTAGAGGGAGACTGGAAGGTTGAATCTAAAGAGCAAGAAAAATTTATTGCATCAAATTAATTTAATTTCATTACAATGTAATTCGAATAGTTGAAATATGAAATGTTTATTGTTTTTGTTAATTTGAGTATTCACTTAATTGTCATTGACTCATTTACGTTCAATATATCATTATTGTGCTATAATTACGAAGAAATATTATAAGGTTAATTGAATCATTTATATTCACTTTTTAGGAAATATATCTTACTAGTATAATATGAATTATATGTTACATTCTAGAGTATTCATTGAGGAAAATTCATTATATCTAATGAATATAATTGTTGCCATATAATGCTGAAAAGCCTATTATTAAAATGAAAAAGTGAATTGTTCACAAGGGAGAGGTGCAGTTTATGACTAATATTGTATCAGCATATGGTGAGATTGGTGAGAAATAAACATCGTATCACTCGGCAGTTGGAAGAGAGATTTCGAAACGGCGAGTGATGTTGAGTCAAATAAATGTTTCAATAATTCTTTTTCATATCTTTTGATAACCTACCAAACACTTCACTAATCAAAATGGAATAAACTTTTGTATGCAGCACTTGAGTTATAAATATTTATTCATTCGAAGAAATTAAGCTATCCAGGCAGCAAGCGTACGTCTATGACGTACTCAATTGGTGACATTTCAGTGGACGTCATCGAAGCAACAATGAACATCATTGAAGGTGACATCATAAAGAAGTCTTCACGTGACGTCAATATGACGTTAATAATTATGTACTCAATTGGTGATTTCCTGACGGTAGACGTCATCGACGCGAAAATGACGTCCTATGAACGTCATTGTAGGTGACGTTGTAAAGACGTTCTTCACGTGCCGTCAATATGAAGTCCTTGATGACGTACTCAATTGGTGGTTTCCTGACGGTAGACGTCATCGACGCGAAAATGACTTTTTTTTTTTTTTTGGTGTAGCAGGGGGAAAATCTGCAAACAGACGAACACACCCTCTGCTGAGGGGGAACAGTGTGGGGATTCTCACTCTCTGAGCTCGAGACCCACTAAAAACCCTTAACTGCTTCTTCATAGGTTCCGGGCATTTTGCCTATTAACCAGTTGACTCTTATGGTTTCTGGACTCTCACACGATCATAGTCGTGTTGATAGTTGTATGCTGCCTATAGCTTTTATAGGTTAAGCTCTTCTTTGGTTACATTTAAATCCTTAACTGATCTCTCGGTCTTCGGTGGTAGGTTCTTGACCTTCTAGCTTCTTCTGTTGGATCGTAGTCGACTAATCTTCGTAGTTCCTCATTTGGATGTTGTTTGGCTTTGTCGAATATCCTTTCCGCCTTTCTCTTCATAAATTCTGTAACTGGTTCCCATTCCAAGTCCTTGTAGATTTGTTTGTTCCTAACAAACCAGGGTACGTCCATCGCCATTCTAAGGAGTTTATTCTCAGTGGCCTGTATTCTCTTGATGTGGGTCTTGGCTGCGAAGCCCCATGCCGCCGATCCATATGTGAGTTGTGGTCGCGCAATAGTTTTAATCATCGTCAACTTGATGTTCTTATTCATATGACTTCTTCTGCCTATGAGTGGATAAAGTTTACTCTTTGCGGCTTTTGTTTTATCAACAGCACATTTGATGTGGTTTTTCCATGTAAGTCCTCTGTCAAGCGTCACTCCTAGGTATGTTGCTTCATTTTTCCATTCAACCTCTTGTCCATCAACTTCAAGGTTTTCTTCCATCCTCAATCTTCTCTTTTGCAGTAATATTGCTTGAGTCTTTCTTCCATTGATTTGGATTTTCCATTTGATGCACCATTTGAGTAATTCATCTATGGCTTCCTGCAGTCTCCGGTGTATGATCTCTGGGCGTCGATGTCTGAACGCTATTCCTGTGTCATCTGCGTACAAGGTGAGCATATTCCTAGCATTCTTCGGGATATCATAAACGTATATTACGTAAAGCAGAGGTCCAAGTACCGATCCTTGAGGCACTCCCGCTTCCAATTGTCTGGTTTGAGAGGTTGCTCCATCTATCTTCACATAAAAGTTTCTATTCCTCAGATAATTCCTTATAATCTTGCATAGCTTGGTCGAATATCCTGCTCTTTTCATCTTGTAGATTAGGCCTTCGTGCCATACTCTATCAAAAGCTCTCTCGATATCCATCAGAACTAATCCTGTGGCCTGTTTGGTCTGTATTCCTTCGGTGACGTATTCTATGAGCCGTAGTAATTGGAGTTCAGTCGAGTGTTCTCGTCGAAATCCAAATTGTTCGGGTGGGATTATCTTCAACATTTCTGTTTCCTCATTCAGCCTTTTGGCGATAACCCTCTCGACGACTTTTCCTAGTGCTGATAGTAGGCTGATTGGTCTATAATTTTGAGGAAATTTCCGTTCCTTTCCAGGCTTGTTGAAAACTATCATTTCTGCAGTTTTCCATCTCTTTGGGTAGTATTCGGTCCTCATCACTCCGTTTGTTATATTCGTCAAGGCTGCTATTCCTTTTCTAGGCAATTTCTTCAACATATAATTCGTTATCCTATCTTCTCCCGGTGCTTTCCGGTTTTTCAGTTTCATTATGATCTCTTTGATTTCTGTTGGTGAAGCCGGTTTTGGAATGATTTCGGTTTCCGGTGGTTCCATCATCAGTTCTTCGTTTGCCTCCACTTCTTCTTCTAGATCTTCATTGTCATCATCATTTCTGTAATTTATTCTGGCTTCTCTCTCAATTGTGTCGGCAAGTGCTTCGGCTTTTTCAAGTCTCGTATATACCATTCCGTTTGCTCCATGCAGTGGAGGTATAACTGTCTGTTCTCGTCGTAAGCGTTTTTGCATTTTCCAAGCCGAGTGATCTATTGTATTCAGTTCCCTTAATCTCTGGTGCCATCTGTTATTACGCAGTTCTGTTAAAGCATTTTTCAATATCTGACTATGCTTATTCAGTTTCTTCTTGTCTTCTTCTCTTTTTGTTGTTCTGTAGATTTTCCTGAGTCTTCTGTTCTTTTTTATAAGTTCCTTTATATCCCTTGGCGTATCTCCATGTGAATGTTTCGGAATTGGTTTCCTTATTCTCTTGGTGCTTTCTTCATAGGCTTCTTTTATATGATTTTCCAATTTTTCAACTGCTTCATCTAATTCATCCTGGGTGTTTATTTGGGGAATTTCCCTGATTTTCTCCTGAAGTAAATTCTTATATTTCTCCCAGTCTGTGCGTTCCTTGGTTTGTGTCTCTTCTTCGTTTCTTGGGCCATGTCCCACTATGAATTCTATGGGATTGTGGTCTGAAGTTCCGTCTTCTATTGTATCAATGCTGATTTCTTCAGTGATGTCTTTCATTACGACAATGTCCAGTACATCGGGTAGTCCATTTACTCTTGGTATGTAGGTCGGTATATCAGGTCCTATCACAACTGCATTAAGTTTTTCAGCATAAATCTTCAGTCTTCTCCCGTTTGTATTTTCCACCCTACTGTTCCATTCCTGCGATTTGCAGTTAAGATCACCAATTATGATTTTCGGGTGTCTTCCTTCTAGTAGCATTTTTAGATCCTCTTCCAGCATGTCCTTATCCGGTGATTTATAAGTTGAAATAATCTTCACTTGCCCTCGATTAGTATTCACAATAATCGATATTGCTTCTACTTCTTGTCCATTGAATATTTGGTCGAAATGGTGATCCATATTCCTTCTAGCCAGTATAGCAACGCCACCTGTGCTGTTAGGTCTATCATTTCTGTAAATATCGTAATTGGGAAATGCTATCCGAACGTTGGGGTTAAGTCTCGTTTCTTGAAGAGCTATGACATCCGGTCTCTTCTCTTCAATCAGTTCTTCGAATTCTGATCTGCGGGCTCTCAATCCTTCGACGTTCCAAGAGACGATTATGAGATTGTTCTTTATCGTCGTGTCAGCCATTAAATATTCTTAATAATTTGCTGCATCTTCTTCTCAATCTCTTTCTCCAGATTCTGCATCATCGTGCTGAGGAGGTTTTTCGTGAACTTATCCAGTTCCTCAGTGATTCCAGAAATTCCTTTTCTGGTTTCGGCTTTTTTGACGGTTTTTGCCTTTTCCGTCTTTTTCTCTGGTTTCTTCGTCTCTTTGACTGCTTCGGTTGCAGTTTCCTGGGGTTTCTTCACTTCCGAAGAGTTTGGGGATGGCCTCGGTGTATTTTGTGTTGGCCTCGAGCTGGTCTGGTTCGATCTTGGCGATCTCTTGGTCTTTTTAGTGACCAATTTCCATTCGCTACATCCCTTGTAGCTGGCTGGATGTCCTTGCTCTCCACAGAGAACACAAGAGGCATTTCGCTCCTCGTTCTCCCTGGTGAGCGTACACTCCTTGGAGCTGTGATTACCGGAGCATTTCACGCACCTCCATGGAAAAGTGCACTTACTTTGGGCATGTCCATATCGCTGACAGCGGTAACATTGTCCAGGCCCGGTCGTCCTTCTCTTAGGTTCAACAACACAGTTCATGTTGTAGAGCCTTCTCACCTCGAAGATACCCTTATTCTGGATTTTAACCAGCAATAAGGGCATCGGCCTCTTAGTTATATTTGAGGTCATTCTTATGACCTCAGCATCGACGATCCCTTGATCCTTGAGGTCGTCAAGGATCGTCGGGATATCTGCATCCAGCGGTAGATATCTCACTACCGCATAGATTTTCTTTTCTTCCTCCCGTTGAAGAGTGTAAAACTCCCTATTTATTTTATGAAGGAAGTCCGTCATTCTTCTGTGGTCTTCCGCGGTTTGTGGAACGACCCTAATTCCGTCCTTCACAGTAGTCGCTCTGCTGTAATTTATTCCGTTTCGCATTAACGCGTTGGAAATTGACGTCCATTCGGACGTACCCCTCAGGGTAACTGGGGGGATTTTTTCTTTTCTCTCCACTGGAGTGGTTTTCTCTTGGGCTGGGGTTTCCAAGACTCTTTTCTTGTTTGCCTCTTCATTTGACGAGGAGCTATCCTTTCTCACTCTTTTGGCGGGTGGGGAAATTTTGGTTTGAGGGGTTTTGACCACCTCCATCTTCTGTTTTTGAACCGGTAAGTTCACTTCTTGGACATTTTTCAAAATAATGTTCTTCTTGAGTGCTTTGGAGTAAGGACTTTCCTTATTTCCCTCCTGCAACTCGAGCCTCTCCCTGAGATTTTTAATCTCAGCAACTAAGCTAGATACGCATCTATCTAACTCATTCACCCTCGCTTTCAAACTTGCGTTCTCCTCTCTCAAAATATCGTGTTCGGACACGACATTAGCGATTTCTGGCGCGTCTTCTTCCATTACGGACTCGCAGTCCGAATGGTCAGACATTTTGGAATCTAATTAATAATTACTTCGCTACTCGAAGAAATTGGAAATAAAATTTTTCAAGACAAAAGAAAAATGTATCTCATGCATAAAAACAAAACGGCTCATCAAAAATTCTCTACGCTATGAGAAAAATCAGAAAGAAAGATACGAAAAATAAGCTCACCTGATGTTTTCTGCAGTACCAACGAGAAAATTCTCTGGACACTTAGGATGAACACCAACTTTGAAAATTTTAACGAATTAAAATTCCGATAACAAATATAGAACCTACACAACTTCACAGACGGAATCAAATATTCCGTAGCTTGGTTGCGAAAATGACGTCATTGAAGGTGAGGTTATAAAGACGTTTTTCACGTGACGTCAATAATGACGTACTCAATTGGTGGTTTCCTGATGGAGGATGTCATCGACGCAAAAATGACGTACTATGAACGTCATTGAAAATGACGTTATAAAGACGTGTTCACTTGATATCAATATGACGTCAATAAGGATGTACTCAATTGGTGATTTCCTGACGGTAGAGGTCATCGACGCGAAAATGACGTCCTATGAACGTCATTGAAGGTGACGTTATAAAGAAGTTTTTCACGTGACTTCAATAATGACGTACTCAATTGGTGGTTTCCTGACGGTGGATGTCAAAAATTACGTACTATGATCGTCATTGAAGGTGACGTTATAAAGACGTCTTCAAATGATGTCAATATGACTTCAATAATGACCTACTCAATTGGTGATTTCCTGACGTACTATGAACGACACTGAAGATGACGTTATAAAGACGTCTTCACGTGACGTTACTGCATAGTACTCAGTATTGCGTGCTAGTATTGAATAGGGGTCTGTCAATTCCAAACGTTACATCGTTAATCGGAGAAGGGACCTGTTCCGATTTTGCTGGTTTTACTGACTCGCAATCGAATAACAATAGAACTCGAAAGACTGGACCAATAGGCATCGTCTCTGAAATACTGACAGTACTTTTCAGGAATATCAGAATAGACGGAAGAAGCTATGTTACTCTGACGAGGTCAAACGAGACCGAAACCATGGTCAGCATCTGCTTTTCTTCGATCGAGCGTACTCTATTTGGTGGCCCTGACTATGGCATATTGGCTAGCTCATTCAGATCGTAACCCCTGTCGAATTCGTATCAGCGAGTGGTATGCATCTGAATTAATTCTTATTATATTCATTGCCTTTCTCTTAAGGCTTATTCCTTTCATAAGACGCTTGCTGCCTGGGATACTCGCCCATCGGGCACGTGGGTAGAACTTTCTTCTCATGTATAAACATTCATTTAACTCAATTGTTGTATAAATAACTAATATACTCATATATAATTATGAATTTATACAAAAAAATTATGTGATTCAACTTCAGATCTAACCATACTTCAGGTCTGGCTCCATTCTGATACCTGACCACTTTTTTGTAATTGTACAACTCCTAACTTGTAAAATTTACCTAACCTTCCATTGTAAAACCGTGCTTAAATGACAATGCTCCCTCTCAAGTCGGTGGTTGAGTACGCTTTCGATAAGACTGTTTCCTACTCCTGATCTCTCAGGAGGACCCGAAGATTTCCGACTTGGTTCTCTTCGGTAATATTTAAGAATATAGGTATGAAAGAAAGTGCTTATCGTAGAAACAAAAAATCGAATGATGATAGCCATCGTCAAGTCACAAGTCACAAAGCAAAAATGATTACAAGAATTTCATCTCCTGTGCAGAAGAATCGATTACTCACGATCCTACGACATTCTGGTCGTTCATGATAGAAAAAAAGGGCCGCTCTAGATTCCCATAAATTTAGATGAAGAAGAGGCATCATGTTAGGAATTGCGTTTCTGTTGGGGCTTTATCAGCCGCATGCATTTCTATTTCACTGATACGTTGAATTCTACAAAACTTTTATGTTTATCCTCGAAATCATATTAAATACCATGTGCAGAATAAAATTATGTAGGTACAGCAAGAAATGAATAAGCAGTAAATCCAGCTCCACCTTAGCAAATATAGGTCCTTTCGTTTGCAAAAAAGTGTAGCACTTTTCTACACTCGATTTGATTTACACCAGTGTAGAGGAAGTGTATATAGTTTATCTAAACATAGTCAAAAGGAGATGTAGATAAACTGCACCTCCTCTACACTGTATAAATTCAATCAGCAAACGAATACTAAAATCTTGTGTAGAAAAGTGCTACACTTTTTATGCAAACGAAAGGACCTTATGTCTCACGTAATATTATATACAATGAAACCTGAATCTCCGCATGAAAGGATAATAACCACATGGACAAACAACGAAAATTTTCTTCATAATTGAAAAATTCACCACGTATTGTTTTGGTCCACTGAAGAAACTCATGATGTAAAAAGTATCAAATTGGAATATTCATCCATAAGATAACAATAATACTCGAAATTATTCTCATCCGTGACATTGTTTTCAAGTTACGAAATGGAAATAGCAATAGAACATACATGCGATAGTGAGAGTTCTCAAAAAGAGGTCAAGGCCATGTAGTGAATATTTGATGATCAAACAGCCGGTTTGTTGTGAGATGCTTATCATCATGAAATTTGCTTAACTGAAGTGAAATAATTGAAGGCCTTGAAATATTTTTCTATATGAATACAAAACATTTTGCCTTACCCGACTTTGATACAGGTGCATGGACACAAAAAATTCCGGGTATGAATAAGATGAGTAGTATTATGTTCGCCTTGTTGAAATCCATTTTTGATGACTGAAAATAAAAAAAGATTTTATAAGGAGATGATTCATCGCCTATGACATTATAAGAAACTATCTACATAGAGCACCTTAGGCCGTCAAAAGTCTCAAGCCTTGTCAGCTGCTAAGTAGCACATAAAATTAAATTGATCCCATAATATCAAAAGGAAAGACTGGATATTTTTGGAAAAAGTGGCCACCCATCACCGAATTTATATATTCATTGAACCATTTTTATGATAAAACTAAGATGATCGAAGCACTTATTCGAGTTTGTTTCGCCTTTTCTTGTGATTAGACACTTTACTGTAGTCTCGTCTCGAGTCTCGTCTCGGAGACTCCTAGTCTCGTCTCGTCTCGAGTCTCGTTCGAGAGTCTCGTAGAAGTCTCGTTGTTGATAACATTTTTTAAAAGCAAAATATTTAAATCTAATGATTATAATGCATATTCTAGTTTATCTACCAAGTAATTCTTTCCGATTATTTGCCTTTGGAAGTATAATTATTCTATAATTATAATATTATATGAAATTTATTCATTGATTGTTTTACTTGTTTCAAGACCTATAGAAGTTAATGAAGCAAAAACTTCCGTCTATCGTTCAGTATCAGAAATCAAATATTTAGTTGGAATTCTTTTAAATCTTGTGAATGAATCGAGTGCTTCCCGGAGAAGATTTTCAGATTTCAGAAATTTGAGGCAACTATTTGAATATATCAATGCGTGAAAGATACAGTCTTTCTAAAATTCCGTATACGGGGTGATTCGTAACTATTGGGATATATGGATACCTAATGGCTTATCAAGGCACATTTGGTCCTATCAATAGTTATGAATATAACTGTAATGTATATAAATCATTGAATGCTAACTAAAAACGTTTGGTCCAAAATAATGAAAAAAACAATCTGTACCTAGGAAATTGTCAATAGGTAAAGAAATGTCCTACCCATTCATACCATAACCCATACCGTAATATAATATAATATATAAAAGCTCTTCGAATTTCACAAAAAATGTCGAGTAAATATCTCACTATTTCAAATCAAAACTGAAAGGGGAAAATTTTCGACCCGAACGAGCCTCGAACTCGAACGATTCTTAACAATACATTTCATACAAGGTGTCCCGTAAAGACCACGTCAAACGAAAACGGAAAGTAGATCAGAATGTGCTCTACCTGATACGAAAAAATCGTTCATATGAAAGTCTCACAGTTTTCGAGATATTTGATGTTTTATGAAAATGTTGAATTTTTTAACTTAAAATGCTTTCTCTCTTGCGGAAGCTACAATTAAATTCTTTTCGAATCAGTTTTTTTTTCGTAAATTTTATCGAATGATTACAATTCATGCAATGAAAAATACGACAAAATATTATACAGGGATTCTGAAAATAAAAATAAAAATTTATGTTCTGAAGGAAGTGTTTTTTTGTGCTGAATTCTATCTGACGTGGTGTAAAAAAAAGACACTAGACCTTTTCTGCATATTACGTTGAAAAGTTGCCCATTTTGTGAGGATTCCGAAAAGGTAAAAAACAGGTGATAACCATCTTCACGAAAGAATATATATACGAAAAAAGATATTTGAATGTTTATCGAGAATGGAGCATTTCTGTGAAAAACTGATTTTGTCACCTTTTCCACAAATTCTTTCATTTTGCAGATTCTGCTGTAACATATTGAATAATTCTCTTGAAAAATGTCAGTTAGTCCTGAAATTACTTATAAAATGAAATTATTCATTAATTGCAATGATATAATGTAATAACGCATAGGACCTTCAACATCAACAAATCTATTGTGAAGAAACTTTAAAAAAATATCAATAATAAAAATTCAGGATTCTTATTAGAGCAAATGCTCAAAATGACCACCCCCCTTCGCTAATACATGCCCTGCATCTATTGTCTATTGTCTATTGCGGTCCCTAAGCTGTGCTTCATCTCTTATAGGATTCGAAAAAATTTCATTTTTTAAAAGCCCCAGTAAAAAAATCTGGAGGATTCAAGCCTGGTGAATCATTGAATCGCATCACATCATATCGATGTTCGAGAGTTCTTTAGGCAAAGAAATATAAAAACTCAGTGAATTAGCATCTTAATAACATTTTATTGATTTGTTGATTGATTATTTTCAGCAGGAAGTGCAAAATGAAAGTATTTATGGAAAAGGTGAAAAAATCAATTTTTCATAAAAATGCTCCATTTTCGATAAACATTCAAATATCTTTTTTCGTGAAGAAGGTTTTCACCTGTATTTTACCTTTTCGGAATCCTCACAAAATGGGCAACTTTTCAACGTTATATGCAGAAAAGGTCTAGTGTCTTTTTTTTACACCACGTCAGATAGAATTCAGCACAAAAAAACACCTTCAGAACATGAATTTCAATTTTTTTTTTCAGAATCCCAGTATAATATTTTGTGGTATGTTTCATTATATGAATTGGAGTAATCATTCAACAAAATTTACGGAAAAAAACTGATTCGAAAAGTATTTGATTGTAGCTTCTGCAAGAGAGAAAGCATTTTGAGTGAAAAAATGCAACATTTTCATAAAACATCAAATATCTCGAAAACTGTGAGACTTTCATATGAACGATATTTTCATATCAGGTAGAGCACATTCTTGTCTACTTTCCGTTTTCGTTTGACGTGGTCTTTACGGGACACCCTGTATATTTAATTTTGGGGTAAATATAATTTATATGGTATTATATGACAAGCTCGTGAGGGTATCTTGCTACTGGTGTCCGGCACTCTCACGTACCAACCCGTGTGAAAGCGGTGATTGCGGAAAAAAAAAATTCCATTATCAGAAATGATGAGACAGAAAAGGCCCAAGGGTGTGAGAATACCCTATCATTAATATAAATTACAAATAAACTTACGTTCCCATAATTTGAAAATAATATTCGTATTGTCAGATGTGAAATGTTTCAATAAATTCTACTACAGTCGATTCATGGTTTTGAATTTCAATCAACCATTCCCGACCCCGATTTGCTTGTTAATGAAGCTTCTGCACCCGAAATGATTCCAAAGTGTTCAAATTCGAAAGCAATACTCCTCTAATTCTTCTATAACCCGAATCATTCTCGAGACTACGAGACTCTCGTACCAGACTCGAGACGAGACCGAGAAAAGTCTCGTCTCGTACATAAAATATCAGGTCTCGTCTCGTTTTCGAGACGAGACTCTCGTGGGCATCACTACTTGGGATATGTAGGTAGCACTCTTCAGATCTTGTAAACTGATATTTTGATAACATGAAAAAAACAAAAGAAGTCAAGTACAAACGACAGGGAGGGACAATTGAAAAACAAAAGCCCAATTCATCACTGAATCTTAGGCAACTACGCCTATACAAAAATGGATGTACAATAGTTATTTTTGTATCTAGTGCGCGAAATGCTACTTTGGTGATCGAGAACTAATTTTTTTAACGAGGCGCAGCAGAGTTAAAAAATGTCAAGCTCACCAAAGTATTTCGCACATAAGATGCAAACAACATTTTTTCTACAAACGTCAAAAATATTATTCTAAAATAACATGCTTAGCTTTATGCAAAATAGTATTGAACTGGCTTAAGCGGTGAATACATATGAGCGGCCGCGGCCACGATCACGATCACGATCGGGAAGCGTCCATAACGTGGAAGACTTCAGCTTCTCAGACTTCTCTGCAAAATACTTATGCCAACAGCACATTTTCGGATATTTTTCTGGATTCATTTATATTTATATTGCTTCACACCACTCTTTAAATTGCTGATGTGCATTTTCATACTGACGCCTCCATTTCTCCGGTAAAAGATTTGAAATTACTTAATTGGCCGCATCTGTCAAGTTAGGTGGAGTACTGCTTACTTCATCGTCGCTCGAAATTTTCATATGTGTTCACCGCTTAAAGCGGTGAACACCGCGATCACGATCACGATCGTGAGACATCCCGACTGAACGCCGCTACATCGCTGAACAGATCGTGATATTATGTGCGGAATATGACATTTGCATGGGACGCTTCTCGATCGTGATCGTGATCGTGGCCGCGGCCGCTCATATGTGTTCACCGCCTTAAACTGTTTTTCCAAATTAAGTAATAACTGTACCTATGGAAATAAAATGGCATTTGTTGACAATTATTTCAAAGTGACAGTTCTTGATAATTATTTTGGAGTGAATTTTTATTCGCGTCAATTTCCTGCGTGATATTTATAACTGGAAATGAAATAATGGAAATTTCGAGCGACGATGAAGTAAGCAGTACTCCACCTAACTTGACAGATGCGGCCAATTAAGTAATTTCAAATCTTTTACCGGAGAAATGGAGGCGTCAGTATGAAAATGCACATCAGCAATTTAAAGAGTGGTGTGAAGCAATATAAATATAAATGAATCCAGAAAAATATCCGAAAATGTGCTGTTGGCATAAGTATTTTGCAGAGAAGTCTGAGAAGCTGAAGTCTTCCACGTTATGGGCAATATATTCTATGTTGAAAGCAACACTCAATGTTGAAGAAAACGTGGATTTCAACCTATTTGTCGGTTATGGTAGATTTTTGATGATTTTTTTCAAAATACTGATTTCCTTCTAGGTTGTTAGGCTGGGCATTTCGGGTGCTTGCCGCCGTGAGGAACGCACTAAAAAACCTTCGATGACATAGGAGATAAAAATTTCATTTTGATTGTTAAAGTACCCGATACAAAAACGAATATACAACGAATTTTTACAGTTTGAAATTTAGATTATATTGACATTTACCGAAAATATGCGGCTCTTCGTCCAAGTTATGCTACCAGTCGCCGATTGTTTTTGAAGTATCAAAATAAAAGATGTTTCAACCAAGTTGTTGGAATAAATAGTATCGGAAAGATGCCAAGCTTAATAGCAAAACACCTAAAATTACCAAATCCTGATGCCTACACGGGCCATTGTTTTAGGAGAACATCAGCTACAGTCCTTGCTTATACGGGGGCCGATGTATGTTTTGAAGCGACATGTAGGATGGAAATCTTCCACTGCGGCAGAAGGATACGCGGAAGATCAACAATAAGATTAAAATATCAAATAAAATTTTAGACTGTGAAATTCCAGGATAAAGTGCTGTCATCTCTATAGCAGTTGCTTGCAAATCAAAATTGGATGGTCTCCAACTCCTCAAACTGCGATATCACGAGCTGAATCTGAGTTATCTGGTTTAGAAATAAATATTGGTTCGTGCACTGGCTGCACCATTAATGTTAACATTGTAAATAATAAATAAAATTAGGTAGTGTTAAATTTTCTCATAATTTGAAAGCCTTAATTATTGTTATACATAAATAAATGATTTCTTAGATTTTTGCTTGATTGAGGAACATAAAGGTTAAGATATAAAAATCCCATATAGTTTACATACAGTGTGCGAAGCATCTCGTACACTACTTCGCGCACGGTGGTATGGTAACGAAGGAAAATGAAAAAAGGGTCACTTCGCATATTGTTGTCAATGCGCGAACCTTGTCATTTTTCGACGTTTGTAAAAAAACTATATTGATTATAAATTTCCATAGTTTACATTCTTTTATCTCTAGTTGCTGGATCCAGGATTCGATTGTAGGGGGGGAAATCCCCCCCCGAATCCACTAAGGTAAATTTTCGGAAATAGGTTTGAAAATCATATGAAAATTCAGTGCAAGCGAGGAAAGAATTTTTGGTCTAGGGGGGGCACGTGCCCCCTCCTGGATCCGGTACTGTGGAGGGGTATAACAAAATAATCCGTACTGTTACGAATCGCCAGAGTTCGAGATTCGTCCATGTCGAAATTTTTTATCCAGTTTTGATTTGAAATTTGAAATAGTGAGTACCTGCGAGCTCCATATTCAGATCATTTCTATTTTTTTCCGAAAACACTAAAGCAATTGTTTTGTTCGATAATTTCATCAATATAATGAAATTCTTCATTATATTGCAATAAATCTCCCACGATGAACGCACTTGTAATTGTTATTTTCCTCAATACTTGCCCGAACCCTGCAACGCATCGTTCGAACAACGGCAGCTTCGTGCTGACAAGTACCACTTTCCGCAAGAGTTCTAAGAGCGCTTGGAATGAATAAATACTATATCCATTTCACGTAACATATTATATTTGATTAGACTAACTAATATACAGGGTGAGTCTTTGACTCGTACAAATATTTTAACAGTAGATTCTTGAGATCAAATGAAACAATCTGGTCTTCTTCGGTGGAACGTTCTCCATTTAGTTGTCCTGACGATGACGAAGTTATTTTAGCAGTCGGTTGGCCATGAAATAATTTTCTCAAGTTTTTGTAACTAGAACGAAGTTAGGTTGGCTCTCATGAAATGTCGTTAATGTCATAACGCCGTTGCCACAACTAATATCAATTTTTATTACGAAAATTCGAAAATGCCGAAAGTGATTGAAAAAAGAAACAGGGTTTCAGGAAGTGCTATTTAGAATTCAGGTCCGCTCATTCAAATAGTTATATTCTAAAATCCACAATACGTCAGACGGTAGCGAACATATTCGAGGTAAGAGAATTTATATAATGTTTCATCTGAATCTAAACGACTTATATTTCAGCTGAATATTTCCACAATCAGAAATATTGTGAATGAAGAGTAATGACAAAGAATTTCCTTCTATTGGGAGACCCAAAAAAGTGGTGGCATTTCATGCAGAATTTTATGTTTGAGTGAATTAATGCGAAAAGTTAACTACAGGATTTTCGATAAATGTCATCGTAGAATGAGTTCCCTAAAATGGATTTTTCTGTTTTTCATTTGACTTGTCCTATACAATGTAAATGTCTTAAGGTACTAATAAATACCTAAATATTATAATTACATCAATGTATTAAGATGAATAGCCACAAATACACGCAAGTTGCCCTGTTACTGTTTATTCATGTGAAATTTTTGTTCAACGGTGAAGTTGCATCTTAACTTGAAACTTTCTTCAACTCCTTTTACTTATATTGATACAAGATGATTTTTGTTGAAGAATTTAACATTCTTGTAATTATCTGTTAATTCCTCCAGGAAATACCTACCCATTCCCAACCACTGCATCATATGCATTTCATCTTCGAGTTAATATTTTTGAAATCTACAAATGATGTAAGCCAAAGAAGATAACGAACATTAACTCTCCTCAAGCTAGTGCATATTATGATATTATACTGATCTCTTGTATTTTCCATACAAATAACTGGATTTGGTATGCCTTCAATCAGTTTGTATAAACTTCAATTATGTCACATATTTTCCGAAGAGAATCGACATTGTGATAAAATACGTAATAACAGAAACTTTTACGTAGAACGGGCAACATAGCGTTGATTTAAAACCCAAAAATGTTTTGACAAGCGTCATAACCCCACATTTTCGTACTATACAGAGTGAAATGTGTCAAATTTCTATGGCTAAAATAAAGTTGAATGAAGTATAGGTATATTGAACGTGGAACATCTGGATTTTAGGGGGATTAGCACAGATTACAGAGATCTGTGGGGATTTGTAGGGCGTTGAAGTGCGCACGGTACGTTAGGATGAACTCAAACGTTAACGTGAGAAATAACGTCAAACATTAGGTTTCGGTGTTGTAATGAAATTTGACTTGAAGATGTTCTAGAAGAAGAAAATTAGAGTACCCAGAATTGATTCAACGGATTGATATATTCTAGCTACATATACTTATTTAACAATGATTATATTAGAAAACGAGAAGTATTTCATGTGGTCTAATATAGAACCTCGACAGCTGGAATAATATTTATGAAATTGCGGTTCTAATGATTTATATAAATACATAATAATAGTTTTTTAAGCTACTAGTTTATTGATGAGAGCTCCCATCGCACGTTAATGTTCAGGATCATTAATCACCTAATGAATAAACGAGTTGATTTCAAAATTTTTCCTTCGACCTCATTCCGAACTGAAATAGAAAATTCTTGATTGCATAAAAGTTTTCATCAGTTCGACATGTTATTTTAAATTTTCTATGTTCATTTTGATATTTATGCCGCTCGCCGCGCCGATTGAACAATTCGGTAATTTTGAATTTTGAATAAATCACATTGATATCGTTCCCTACCAACGATATCTGTTGAGGAATATGTGGAGCTGGTGGAAGGTGAAGTTGTAGTATGCTGGTCACTCGCGAACGGTCATCATTTTTCTGCAACCTCCACTCCGAAAATAAATGTGACATAAACTAAAATAATCATTCGGATGGCTGCTGCATACTTCTATGACCGGTTGCTTATGACATTATGCATTTAATGGGTAATTTCGTGTACGTTTAACCGAGCTATTATTATGAGGTCGGTGGAAAAGAGAATTTATGAATTGGTATTTTATTATCAATGAACTGGAAGAAGTGCCTGTTGGAAAGATGAGAAGCGCAGTGGAGTTTCAGCCATTTCCTTACTGAATATCATCTGATAACGAAGTATTATGAAGTATTATAACGAAATCTACAGAATCACTGCTGATTTCCTATATAGTGCTTTTAACTTTCATTTATCATTAGAAAATACACTAATGAAATAGGGGAATGTAAAGAATGTCCTTCTGTGGTTATCGAGAACTGCATTTAACAATTAAAATTCGATCGTTCGCAAGTCATCGGTGCTATTCCCGTAGATAGAGGAAGGAGAAGATACCGCATTGCGCAGCTACGAAGGAGAGCTCTCTGTGTCCAACATCAACTTGCTTTTGTTTACGTTTACCCCAATCCGAATTTATCTTTTTCGGCATTTTTGCCATAAATTACACAATTTCCTGGCATGCCGACAACGAAATTCTTGATACTCAAGTCTTAAAACGAACGAAACACTGTTACATCGAACACAAATACGATAATTAACATTCAAATATTGGGGTTAACGTAAACAAACATGGAGAAGATGCACAGTAAATGTCAACAAAAACATAGAGATGTTGGACACACTTTTTTTGTTGTTTACGTTATCTTCCCCTTCCTCTATCTACGGCTATTTCGGAGTACCTGAATGAAATAGCACATGAGCTGGCGAGAGCCATTTTGCCTTTTCCCAGCTAACCATTAAGCGATGGCAGTTAAGAAATGAGGTCAAAGGAGGCTTGTTTTTTGGCAGATCTACCATATCGTTCTTTAAAATGGATATGGTATGGAAACGGAAGTTATTATGAAAATATAAGGTTTGGTCTTAGAGTGGTTCACAACGGTTTTGAACTGTACAGAGCAAGCGCAATTCCATTTTAGGGTAGCGAAAATCCAATTACGCTTGCTCTGTACAGTTCTCAACCGTTGTGTTGTGAACCACTCTACGAACAAGCCTATAGTGTGCTGTTATTCATTTAGATCGAACAATATTTTATGTAGACGTAGTACGACACAAACACAAAGCTTATTCATGTATAACTGGAAGTGGCCAAAATAATTAACATTTTCTAGGTTCACACACTGAAAATTACTGGCATGAATATTCATGAAATCTATGTATGTAGGATTGAGGACTGAGTATTTCCGCGTTTAATTTTGGGTGTGGTTAAAATAAATGATCCAAATTTATATTTTAATTTTTTGTATCCTGAAAATTATTCTCCCCGTTCGTGTTTCCTTTATTATGAGTAATCAAAAATGATTAAATCACAGTGTATGAAAATATCTTCATAAATCTTTGTTATCCTTGGAATAAAGCAAGTAGCTCGATCATTTTTTTGGTGTTCACTGAAGCCAGCATTATTTGATTTTGAATTATGTTTGAAAAATTAGAAAGGAAAATGACAACATTAATACTTTTATCAATGGCCATTTCCACCTAGCCCATGGTCAAGATTACGTACAGGCTTTTTGGGCCTATTTGAGGAAACATGCTTTTAATAAAAGTTGATGCACACAGAAAGTAAATGGCTAGAAGCTATATCAATATGAGAAATCAAACTTTCTGTTGGAACATTCGAAAATAATGTTATGAAAATAACAAGAGAAGGTAGCCATTAAATGTAAGATTCGTTTTTATTTGATTTTCGTACGACAAAACATTTTGCAACAGGAAAATCTGCCTCAGATATAATTTATCAAAAGAGAGGTTGAACCGAAATTTCATCTATCCGGGAAAAATTTTAGTACTGAAACTGCTTACAAGCAATTCAACATTTCTGATAATATCAAGATTAACAAAATTCATTCAGGGTTAGGAGACGATATGATATTTATATATCCTTTTGATATAGAGCATAATATTTTTAACATAAACAACAATTATAGCATGTGTATTAGATATAGTTTTAGCAGAGGTTAGCGTAACGGGGTACCATACAATTTGGCGTATAAAACCCTTTCACCCCGTGAGTGTACTAGATTGTAAGAGATGAAACTGTTTTCAAAATAATTTAAAATATTTCATATTGAAGTGCAAAAATCGATCGTTTCCTCGAAGAACAAGTCTTCTCCAAGTTACATAGGTGATGGTTGTCATATAATGCGATTTTTAACGTGTTACCGGTTATGTTACTAGCGGAAATTTGTGACTACCGTCAGGAACAACTTTATGAACAGTATGAATCGCAAAAATTAGATCGGTTATGTAAAATGATTGATCGTACATGTCGCCCAAATACTTAAAGGAAGTCACTGGTGAAATCTTGAAGTTTGTGTCTCCGTCACATATTAAGAGGTTATCAAAAGTTGGTAAGTTATTCTAGAAAAAGGCAGACGTTGAGTACTTTGTCTTTTCTTGATTAATTTTCAAATATCTGTATTTGAAAGCCTTGAATGTATTATTCATGTCTCCTTGAACCTTTCAATCTCTTCAAGTGACATATTTGTAGAGGAGTGCTGTACCTTGCGGTACGCCACACTGGATGTTCAATGGATCGCTGAGTGTATTATATACTTGTACCATCTAAAACCTGCATATTTTTTAAATAGGTACTGAAAAGTTCTAGAGGGATCCCACGCACCCCAATGCTTCCAAGGGAATCCAACATTACATCATGTTTGACCGTGTCAAAGGCCTTAGAAAGGTCCAAGAACACACATAGGAGCCACCTCATCAGCATCCAAAATTTCGTAAACTCTATCAGTCAGTCATGATATAGCATCCATAAAATATCTGCCTTCACGAAAACCAAACTGAGCATCTGATATCGAGTACTTGTCCAGATAGTCATGCCATCTCTTTCCATAATCTTTTCAATGAAAAGATGAAAATGAGGTAATCAGTGATACAGGCCTATGATTTGACGATGTTTCTCTTGAACTCTACTGGACAACAACCAGACCGCATTTTTTCATTCAAAATGTACGATAATGGAATAGCTATTTCATTATCGCTAGTAATTTTGTCGTACTCCGTAGATTTATTGTCCTTAAAGTTGTTGATCACTCTGCGAATTTCCTCTGGAGTAGTCGGGTTTGAAAAGTAGGAATGGTCTGGTTTTTGTTGTTTAAATGGTGGTGGGTAATTACTGGCTATCTTACCTGCAAGACCTTATCCAACATTGATGAAATAGTCGTTGAAAACATCTACAATTATTCCTTTGTCCTCCGTTATAGTGCCGTCTTCTTTACGAATATCCTGCACTTTATCCAGGCTTCTGTATTTATAGATAATTTTAGTTCAGCGTTTTCCATAAACTTGAATTGCCTTTATTTTTGCATTGAAGTAGTTGCGTTTTGACGTTCTCATGATTCGAATCAGATGGTTTCGATATTTCACAAATTCTTCTCTATATTTATCTGGCTCCCTGACAAATTTTTTATAGAGTTGTTTTAATTATTGTCAGATTTAACAATACCAGCAATTATCCAATCTTTTCTTTCTATATCTCTCTTTCTCACCCTGATCTTCTTGCTGTTTTCTTTCAGCAATCTCAGTATTGTTCTTAGAAAAACCGTTGTCTTCAGTTGAGCTTTCAATAGCTCTGCTTTGAGTTTATCATCATCTGTTAGATAGCGGTATGCCGCTATATTAAACGCCAGTAACAAACAATTCCATACTCTGTGGAAGAGTGCCTACAACCTCAAGGACCCTCACCGGTTCAATATATGCAACATCGTATTGAAAAGTGTAACATTTTGCCAGATACTTATGTATCCATCGTTTCTGTTGGTCGTATTATAATATAGTATTTACAATCAATTTAAGTATTGAGTATAGCCCTCTCTTACAACGTATGGAACTGGTCCCCAGGTGGGTGTTCAATCCCACACCCTCAAAAGGGTCTGCCTCATGGAATCTGGGGGAGGCAAAAGCTCATTCAAACAGAAACGGAAACATAAAACGTTGAAATTATTCATTGTCACCTTCAACGTAAGAACTTCGAAATCGCAGGAACGTCTCGAGGAACTAGAAGAAGAACTGACGCAAATCAACTGGGACTCCTAGGCTTGAGCCAAACAAGACTGTCAGAAGAAAAATGAACAATTTTACATTCGGGTCACATGTTCTTTCAGAACAACAAAGACACAAACCCACATATCGGAGGCATCGAAATACTTGTGAACAAGAGGATAAAGCATCTGGTGACATAAACTGTCGCAATATCAGACAGAGTAATTTATATAGTAGTACAAATATCCGAGGGGTACACACTACAAGTCATCCAAATATACGCTCCTACCATCAACTCAGAAGAAGAAGAAGTTGAAAGAATGTATGAAGACATTTCAACAGCAAAAGCTGAAAGATCACATTTGAAAATAATTATAGGTTACTTCAATGCCAAAGTGGGAACTAATAACATCGACAACATCACCAACACAGAAAATTTTGGTCTGGGAACTTCAAACGAAAGAGGAGATAGATTGATTAACTATGTACAACAGGAAAATTTATATTGCATGAATACATTCTTCAGGAAACCAAATAATAGACGGTGGACATGGATACGTCCAGACGGGAGATCCAAGAATGAAATTGACTTCGTGATATCCAATAAAAAATCAATTATCAAGGATGTCTCAGTGGTCAACAGATTTAACATGGGAAGCGACCATAGAATGGTGAGGGCGAAGATAGAAATCAACACAAAGTTGGAGAGAAGGAAGTTATTAAGACCTAGGAGGTTCCCAACCATAGATGAATTCAAGAATAACAGAGACAAATACCAGGATGAACTGCAGAGAAAGTTAACACCCAAGGAGAACCTAGTTACAATGGATGCAAATGATTTAGAGAAGAGAATAAAAGAGACTATATTAACAGCAACTAAAAAAATATGCTCAAGAACCCCTTTCAAAAAGAACAGGCTGAAACAGGAAACAAGAAACTTGATAAGAGAAGGAAGTGGATTGGACAGAAATACCCTGAAATATAAAGAACTAAATAAGAAAATCAGGAAGAAAATAAGACAGGACATTCGCGAATATAATACCGAAGGGATCAGGGAAACAATAGAAAGAAACAAAAATATGAAGGTAATCAGGACACTAGAAAATAAGGGAAGAAATAGAATCTATCAAATGAAGGATAAAAACGGTGCCATTAAATGCGAAAACAACCAAATAGCAGACATCGTTGAGCAATACTACTCTTAGCTATACTCCTCAGTAACACCAGAACCAAATACTCACTCAGATAGAGGAATTTTAAATGTCGGTTCCGAAGAAATACCGGAAATTACCACAGAAGAAATCGATATAGCTCTGTCTCAAATGAAGAACGACAAAACTCCAGGAGAGGATAGAATCACAAAGGAAATTATAGAAATCGGAGGTAGCGTAACTCTCGAAGCAGTTACTGATGAATAAATGTATACAACACACTGTCCTTCCAGACTCATGGCAAAACGCACAGATCACCCTAATTCATAAGAAAGGAGATAAACTCACAGCGGGTTTCATAAAACTCTTACTGCCCGATCAAAGATTTGATAGTCATTGGATTTCAAAAACGAAATCACTAAAACTTTTTCATTCCTACATATATTGAACAAGAATCAATTTAGAATCATTGAATAGATGTATATAGATCATAATTTTATTCGAGAATTGAATTCCGAATTCTTATGACTGAATTATTGATTGAAAACAAATTGACGTTTATCTGTCAATCAAGCGTTGATTCCCCGATCGAGCTTTATGAAACCGGGGGTGAATCTAGATAACTATCAAATAAATTCGACGATTACCAGCCAGTCGAACCTGCAGGTTTTCGGAAAGGATACAGCACTATAGAACATCTCCAGACAATACGTACACTTATAGAAAAATGCAATGAGTACAATGTACCGCTTCACTTAGCCTTTGTCGACTACAACAAAGCGTTTGATTCCGTAGAATTGTAGGAAATCTTCCAAGGAATGAACAACGCAAGGATAGACTCCAGATGCAGAGATTTCCACAAGCAAATATACAACAAAGCTACCATCCAAATAAATATAGCAGAGAATCTAGTTACTCAGAAAATCAGAGTTAAAAGAGGAGTTAAGCAAAGAGACACCATTTGCCCGAAATTATTTACCCTTGTACTGGAAGACGTATTCAAAAAACTAGACTGGGAGAAATGGGGTATAAAAATTGACGGACAACATCTCACACATCTAAGATTTGTTTACGATATTGTGCTCATAAGCACTAAAGTGGAAGAACTCCAGGAGATGTTAAAGCAATTGAAAGAGGAGTTAGAGAAGGTCGGCTTGAAGATGAACCTAGGCAAAACAAAAGTATTGACTGACCACAATATTAAAGTCGAAATAGATGGTGGTGAGATCGAGAAAGTCAACGAATATGTATACCTCGGACATTCAATAACACTGGGCAAACAGAACCAAACTGCAGAGATCACGAGAAAAATCCGTATGACCTTGGTCGCAGTGGTAAAACTTAGAAATGTGCTTAGAAATCCAGACATTCCTATAAATCTAAAGAGAAAAGTCTCCAACACCTGTATACTCCCAGTTCTGACCTACGGAGTAGAAACAATGACAGTCACAGTCCACTCAGCAAATCGAATGAGAACGACCCTGAGATCTATTGAAAGAGCTATGCTAGGAATCTCCTCGAGGGAGCATATTCGAAATGAAGAGATCAGGAATCGAACAAGAGTAGAAGATGTAACAGGTAGGATAGCGGAAATGAAATGGGCCTGGGTGGGACATGTGGCTCGGCAGGAAGACGATCGATGGACAAAGAAAATTGTACATTGGAGACCACGAGCACATAAACGAAGTATAGGAAGACCACCAAAACGCTGGTTAGATGACATCAAGGCAAGGGGTTGGACGATGCTGGCACCAGTTGGCCCAAGACCGAATGAACTGGATTCAAGGGGAGGCCTATATCCAGGAGTGGATGCAGACAGGCTGTTGAAGAAGAAGAAGAAGAGGAAGACCCCTCTCCTCAATCAACAGTGTGAAGGTCTCCGACAGAATCAAACAATCGAGGATTGTATTCAGCCTGTCAAGGAGTATTATTTGTAAGTCATCAAAATTCTCCATCACACTTTTGATGTTCTGGTGTAGCACCCTGATATCAACATCTCCCGCTCCCAAGGTTTTATTGCACTGATCAAAATTCGTAGCATTCAATTGTATTTGGTGTTGAGAAATTCATATCTCTTATATATAGACCCATAGAACAATCAGAAATTACGACAAATTGCAATAATGTTGTAAAAAATACAAAAAAGGTAAGATTAAAACAACTTACAACAATGTGAGACTTAACTATTAATAACGATAAAATTACAATATCCATATAACTCATCAGTTGAAATCTCCAATGAATCTTAAGCCAACATTCTAATTTTAAAAAGAAACACATGAAACAATGTCAAAGGTTAGAAAACATAGGAGAACAAAAGACACAGACAGGAATGACAATTGAGGCCAAGCAACGTCATAAAAACTAAGGAAGTACAAAGGCGTTTTATCATGACGGAATCATCTACTCTCACTCACATTGATCAGTTTGACGATATTACAGTAGATGGAGTTGATACCATTGAGATCTGAGTTTATATGTTGTTCTTATGACTCATGATTTCAACAGCCTCCAAAAACTCCCTCTTGTATTTATTTCTTTCAGATCGTACACACCTTGCATCTGAGAATTTCATGGTATGTTCCGTTTCATTTATGTGTTTTGATAAGCCAGTGGTTTGCTTTGCCATTGTACAATCTCTAACATGTTCCCTTATTCTCGATTTCAAATTTCTGCCAGTTTGGCCTATGTATGGCTTATTACATTAATTGCACTCTATAGAGTAAATTATTCCAGATTTGTTGGCTGTTTTAGAGAATACATATTTCCCCAAAGTGCATGACATGCGAGCCGCAATTATTAGATCTTGATTATTAGGTACATGTCTTCTAAGAGTTCTTGTGATAGAGGGTGTAATGGCAGGATGGTAAGATTCATCTGAGATTTTAACTGATGAGTTATATGGATATTGTAATTTTATCGTTATTAATAGTTAAGCCTCACATTCTTGTAAGTTATTTTAATCTTACCTTTTTTGTATTTTTTACAACATTATTGCAATTTTTCTAGTAGCCCCGAAGAAGGCCAAGACATTGTCCGAAAGCTTGGTTAATACAATAAAGAGCTAAAAAACTATAGAGTTGACTACATACCCGATCAACCTTTAGATTAGTATTTGTATAGTCGAGATAAACAACCATTTAAGTCAATTTTGTGCTGTATTCGGACATTTAGCTCTATTTGTTGACGTTTGATTTTTTCATCGCGCGATCCAACGACCAACGCCATCGCCCGATCGCGCGATCCTTTGCCAATTAGGACATAGGGTAAGGCTTAACATGTTTTCAGATTTGGAATAGTAAGGAAAAAAGTGCTCGAGGATGTGTCATCCGTTTTCTTCTAGCTGCTATAGTTCTCGAGATCCCTTCGGTAGACAACGAATTTTGCCCACCCTGTACATAAATAATTTCTTTCAGTTGGAAGACAATTTCTACATAGAACTCAGTCAATTTTCGAGCTCATGTGAATCCTGAAAGGGACATACCTAGGTTTAAACTCGAGAATTTGTTCCAAGAAACAACTTTGGCAATTAATATACAGCATTACTTGAACACAAATAGAATACATTAAATATTTAAAAAAATTACCAAGTAGTATGTCATTCTGTCCGTATACTGCAGATAAAAAACTGCTAAGAAATTGAGTTGATAATTTAGATATGATCGGTTTCTTTCACATACATTACTAAATTCTAAAAATGAGATTATAGGATGATTATGTTTATTTAATCAAAAAACTTGTTGATACAAAATTGTACAATGAAGATGATCCTCAGGATTACATTAATTTGAAATTTGAAAAAAAAAAATTAACTTTCCACTATAATGATAACTTTCCACAGCAAGCTACCTAGAATCTGTGAAGTGAGTGTGAGTGAAATCTAAACATGTGTAAAAGGCTGAAATTACCGGAACTTGTTATTTCCACTGTGATTATTAACTTTATTATTATAGGGTTTTAAAAAGTTTTATGTACAGTTTTCCATACGTTTGGTGCTATCCAACGTATCCAGGTATTGGAATGACTTATTGTGCTTAATAAAGGTTATTTGAGACTCTATTTGAGTACATCTCATATCATGAAAAGTAACCGATTTCTTAACTAAACGAAAATAAATGTTTCCAACAAAATTTATGGCATCAAAGTAGGTTGAACATTAATAATTAAAAGTGGCAATTTTTAAGTCCAGTTGTTATGCAACATGACATACTCTTAAAATTGAAGTATTTTTTCCCATAATTTGAGCAGATTTTTCTGAAAACAGAACCGGAATTCGATTTTTCCCTATATTACTATTCCGTGGAGCAATTCTAGATTGATCTGAAATACAAGTCTCAAGAAACACTAAAGTTTTTTGTTCACTATATTCACTCGAGATCGAATATCAAAAAAATATAATTAATGAACTTTGGCCTCTTGAAAATATTGGACCCAAAAGCGAAAAATAATTCATTTTTTCATAAAGGCTTTTCGTGGATTCTATAAAAACAAAGAAATCATTTGAGTGTGATATATTCTCTGTCAGGAAGAATGAATTTTTATATATGTACGATCATTGTTGAAATTAAGATGTCTAAAACACTGGTGTGCGCACTTGTCATTTTTTGCAAGCATCAACAATTCAGCCAATTGGGGATATGGGATAAGTTTCGTGGCGGCGCCACCATGTCATTTGCTTCGTTCTATCCTTGTTCTACCAAAGGATGTCCAATGATACCATATATCTATTATATTATAGATATATGAATGATACTCTCTTGTTTTATTTTGTTTTGCGTTGATATCAAATATCGATCAACGAGTGCAAAATATGAACTGGACCATTTCGTCAGCTGTTGAGGATTATTCGTAGTTTACAGTTTAATTTTCGTTGTAAAAACAAATCTGTCGATATTTCAACACTGTCGAATAAGGGTTCGAAGGAGTAGTGTCTGTTCTTCTTCAAGATAATTTCCGTTTGACAACTTGAATTCGTGAGGGGGGGTTATTCCATATGATTTCAATTAGACACAGTTGATTAGTCAAATATCATATCCAATATATTCAGTTGACGGAAAGGAAATTTTCACTATATCTACTCAGGAAGAATATTTGAAGAACAGACTCGAATATATTTATGTATTTCTGATTCTCAATACATGCTCACAATTCATATTACGTAATTCCTATACAGTTTAATATTGCTGAAGTAACCATAAAACTTAGCTATATCCGTCCCGATTGTTCGTTCATCTGATTTGGTTCTGCTTCAAATTCCAACAACACCGAATTTTTAGCTGTAGTTCTTCATTGTCCATACAGAAAACTGAACTTACTGAACGACATTTTGATTAAATGAATGGTGTAAACCCCTTTCTCGAAACTAATACATTTTCACACACCAATAATCGCTTACAAATACAACATATTCGGAAAAGGAAAGTATTGAAATTATTTTCAAATATCAAACGACAATGCTCTGTCAAATTCTGAACAGCGCTACCTACAGTGGGAAAAACGAAACTGATCCCATATCCCCACGAAATTAAAAATAAAATCGAATCAGTGAATACATCAGAGTTTTAGACATCTTAATTGAAATTCATAAAGCTACACACATAGAAGAGTTTCTCAGTTTATAATGGGATAAAAGAATGAAAAATCATGTCTGTTCTTGATATATAAAGAAAAAATCAATACTGAAGTAATAGCGAAAATACCAAAAAACCTCCTTAGCATTTCGTGAATTCCAGGACTAAACTATAAAAGTCCACAAAATTGCATTGAATTACGAAAGATTTCTACTTATTGATGGAATCCGATCATGATATTATTTTATTGGAATACTTACATAATAAGTTATTTGCCTAACCAGTTGTTAGAAGAAGTATCAAGTAAAATCGGAGAAATAGCAAAAACTCTGAAGAAGTTGAACATTTATGATCAATAATTGGTTTGACATTGTGTTTTTCAACGATTAGTTCACCAACTTTGAATGAATTATAAAATGGTCCATTAGTTTCACACAGATTACAGGATTGTATACTTTAGGACAACTGTCATAAAATATGAATAATTTAAATATTTACTTCAATTCATTTTGATGACAAAGAGTAATTTATCAATAATGTGTATTCCGTCTTATATTGCGGGAAATATGATTCTTAGAAAAAAGATATTTTGGTACAGACAACAGATAATCATTTTGTAGTTTGATGAAATCCATCCCATTATATGTCTGATACAAATACTTTCAGGTAGGTAATAGAGAGAGGCCAGGTTTTCCAGACGTATTTCATTTTCTGAAATACAAAATTAATAAATGTTCCTATGTTCTTCGAACGTTTGCTTACCTTACCTGCTATGTTGGGTAAATGGCCAATCTCAAGGTAAGAATGTAGTGATGGTTAGTAAAAGTAGGACTTGAATTCTGATGCCTGATTTTCACATGCGCTCGGTCATAAATTCTACCAACCAAAAAATAATTGAACTCTACTCATATTGTGACTTTTAATTTTTACAATCTAACTTAGAGGACTCTTTCAAAACTGTATTCACTATATAGCCAAACATCCCCACAGACATATAAAAAATCGATTACATTAGCGCGTGGTTGCTTTATACAGTGTGTCCCTCATATGTAGTATCTAGGAGTTCTTGATTAAGATTTACAGGGTGTTTTTCAAATTTTAATTAAAATGGAACCATTTTATCTCTTGAATGGAATCGCCGATTTAGTCGAAATGTGGATTGAAGATAGAACCATGAGGTTCCAGAAACCTACTGTCAATATCATTCGATTTGCAGGACCGTATCATTTAAATTCGGAAAGTTCTTGAAATTTTGAGAAATTGCCATGTATGTACAATGAATTTCATGATTTCTTAGATTTCTGCGTAAACTGTAAGATTCATTGAATCAATTCGCCAAATTATATTGCATGGCACCGTCAAGGTTGCCGAGGACTGGATAACTTGTAGGTATCAGTGAGAGTTTCGGTGGAGAACCAAAGGCCAATAATTCTTAAAATTACCCTAGTACCTTCAATATATATCCCCATTTTATGGGTAGCAATATGACTTGGTGGAAGGATTTGTGTCGCGATATTTCGTTTTTATCCGGTGTTCTTTGGATTTCCACCTGGTACCCTTGTCATTTAATATTCATATAACCAATATTATATAATGCTTTAAGGTATTCATTATAAGTAAAATACGGTTGTCTGATGATGATTTGAAAATGTTTATATAATTTACTCGTTACTCGAATTCTAAAGATTTGAGGAAGACATCAGGATTTCACAGAATTCTTCGTGAATGCTTGACGGTTCAGAAATGAAATGCCAAATTACTGCTCTCGTCAAAAAAAGAAATCCTCTAATTTTTCCGTAGCTTCTTGTTGCTGAGCTCACCACTTAAGCTGCATCAACATTATGCCGCTGTGTGCGGATAGGTGTAAGGTTTATACCTCGGAATCCAGAAAACATCTTTGCAAAAAATTATTTTCTGTACTTTTTTTCCACAAAGTTCACCGAAAAATAGTTGTTGCTTCTTATTACATATTTAATTATGAATAAACAACCTGAATGACTGGATAAGTAAAGCCACAATAACCTTCAGAACACAAATGTATTGAAAAGTTTTTTTTTTAAACAATAAATTTCGAGTTATTTGCAATTGAATCCCAGATTTTTCACCTAAAAAGCAACGTTTTTGGGTTTTTATGAAAAAACTCAAAAGCTATAAGCTTTATCGAAAAACTTGTTATGAACAAAAGTATAGCTTATTAAAATAACACAATAAACTAGCTTTTCACGAACTATGCGAATGCCTTGGAACCGATATATGACTCATTTCTGTTGAGTATGAATTCGCAAACTACTGAGTTCCAAACGTTCAACACAGCAGAAAAACAAGGACAAATTCGGCAAGAATGTATAGGTCCTTTTTTGAAGTACTTGAGAAGAGATTCCGAATAAGCTTTATTGAAAATGAATAGTGCAAATAATGACGGAGCTTTGACATTCAAAACTTTGATATCATTGTTCTTAGGTTATCGTCCATTTAGTTAGATGAAATGGAAGAAGAATCCCAATATTCTTTCATTTCATTTAATATCATTATTTTTCAACATAATTTTTTTTAACAATACCCCCACCATTATCATCAGAATCAAAAATTTTTAGAAGTTCACAAAAATATTGAATTATTTTTCAAAAACTTGTATCAACTTGCGGGGGCAGAAGGGGACAGAAGGAAGGCATGAGTCAAGGTTATATCTGAATCTGAAATTTCTGGCTCTTTTTATTTTAGGTTTCTAACGTATAAGGTTACCTACAAAAAAACGCAATTGACCTTGTGTTCAAGGTCATAGTCGAAACCCTAGTCATCATCTGATAGCCAGAGAAAAATTCTGCAACTTTTGTTTGAAATCTTTTCTCTAAAATGCTCTTTCGCCAAGTAATTCTAGTAATTCCGATACTTTTGTGATACCCGTATATTTTGAAAAAATTGATTTATATCGAAAAAAGGAACGATTTGTTATGGGTAAACTTTTTCATACGAACAACCAAGAAAACAGCGCACCGATAGACGACAGACCTTCGTCTGTCAAGGTCAAGGTTTATTCAAAAATCAAACTAATAGTAGTTTGAATTCTACAATTTAGATAATTCGTGCCTCGCAGTTGCGAGAAGCAAAAAGAAGATCTACTCAAATTTTACACTTGAAATAAAAAAAAACTGACTAGTGGTTAAGTCGTCGGCAAGCAAGTGAATATTATCTGGAAGTATAGATCGTCCAAATCATATAGAGAAACTCTTTTTTGAGTTACATCTCAGACCATTTAACATATACGAATTCAAAAAATTATAAATATCATCCTGAAGCAAATGGATGTTATAGTCTTGAATAGTTTTGAATCATCAGCAAATAACAATTGATGATAATATATGATGGAAAACATCATCCATGTATATCCGAAACAGAAGTAGTTCAAGATGAGTACCTTGTCCCACCCATTACAATCTACTGGATCAGAGATAAACTGTACAAAATGGACAATACCAATGAATCTTTGATATACAGGCTGGCTGTATACAAATGGGAAGAACTTAGGGAGATGATTCCTCGATGAAAATAAACAGGGGTAGTTCCTATAATTTTTTTTCGAAATTGACCTTCTTCCAAGATACAGCCTTTGGAAGGCGATGACGAGTTGACAGGTTTTAATTTTTTTACGGGTTTTAAAAAACACTTAGTCATAAAACTATACATAATATGAAGCACTAAGTATATGTTACTTACACATTTTTTTTAGATTTCATAACATTATTATTAGGGGTTACCCTGTATATTTAAATTCGAGTATAACAATGCAGGGTGTTTCAATAATCCTGTCAATGAATTATTGTAGAGTACTTGAAATCTATATTAATAAAAGAGGATCTATGGTTTACTTCAAAATGCTTTATTGTTCAAACGATCGCACCAAATTGGACAATTCTTTTTTTTTTGTTTTGTTTATTATTGTTAGGGCAAGGTTTATATAACAAAATATTCCCAAAAAAAAATTGTTCAGAACAGAAAAAAGGCATTCCTTTTTCTTACGACCAATCGAGCAATCACGATGAGTTAGTTATTATTATCTACCCTAATTTAATAATAATTTTAATAATTTAAATGGCAAAACTAGGTTTGCCGGGTCAGCTAGTATACAATAAATTCTGATTTCGAGACTTTATTAGAGTTAGTTGGTAGACGAACTGATGACCATACTACAATTAGAGCTCGAATTAAAGTAAAAGGTAAAATTTTTTTGTTCTTCTTTTGAATCTCGGAGCTATGCATTTAAGAGAAAAATGTTTCCAATATAAATGGAAGTTGATCAAATTCCCCAAACTATTGGACGATTCTATTTTTGTTAAGAGATACACATTATGGAAAATCGACAATTTTATAAGAAAATCATTTTCACACCACTTTTTTGTGGTTTCAGTCTCTTCAACTACCTGTACAGTTTTTCAGAAGTGGCATATTTCATGCACTCTACACCCATTGCGTTCATTGACTGATAGAATACAAATTCCATGGTTGGTTTAACAATTTTCGATCTCGATTTTTAAGCAGACTTTATAGATGAGAACTATATTTCAATATATTCATCTGTTTTAGAGATATGAACAAATTTTTAAACAAGATCAATTTCGAAAATGTACCTATAACTCTTTTGTTCCGATATACATTCAGAAACCGTGAAAACTTTTTTCTTTCTCTAGGCATTTTTTTTCACTGGATAAATGTTACTGCTTTTCAATTTTTTCGCCCCTGGAAGATAGCGTTTAAACAAAAGTAAATATTATATTTTTCACATTGTGATTTTGAACCATAACGGTTTCGAAAATGATTTCGAAACCGTGCTGGTTTAACATTCGGTCGCAGAAAGAGAATCTATTGGGAAAATATCGATACTTCGTTCAATACTGCAGGTAACTTTTTTTACTTAGGAAATTTCGCAACGCTTCAAATCATCTTTCCGATCGTAAAATATGAATAAGTTAGAGATAATTATATAGGTATTACATCTAAATAATGCCTC
Organism: Coccinella septempunctata; assembly: GCF_907165205.1. Classification (NCBI taxonomy): domain Eukaryota; kingdom Metazoa; phylum Arthropoda; class Insecta; order Coleoptera; family Coccinellidae; genus Coccinella; species Coccinella septempunctata. The sequence goes on along the minus strand of NC_058194.1, from coordinate 10,685,458 downwards.
TCAGTTAGCACAAGGCTAAATAGATCTAATTACACCAGGGTACGGCACACTAGCCACTACAATTCCCCTTTTTTCTTGATCTCGTTTCGTAATTGATACTTAATAATTCTTCAGATGCCAAACTCACCGCTTCCGCAATTCTATAATGAGTCAGAAATTGGCATTCAGCTTAGCCTTCAATCAACCGCATCAGATCCTCAGCCTTTTAGATTATCACACTCTACATGTGATCTCTGCTCTTTTCACTAATTTATGATTTCTTGAAGTCTCCTTCTCCCTCGACCTATTCTTCGGGAATGTATAACGAACTTCGATATAATATGTGAAAATAAGAAGAACAAAAAAGTGTCTTTTGAGTTAATCAGTCTTTCGTATGCCCACTCCGACCACTCCCTTGTATTTATAAGACTTATAATTCTGTTATGACTTCTCTCGATGAATGTTCTCTATAACAAGATTATATTCAATAAATACCAAAGCAACAAACTCATACAATTCTACAAAGCCATAAGCAAGAATCGAGAATAAAAAGCCATTTAACCAGGGATCAACTAAAACTTCGAACAATACGTTTGAATTCAATCTTTGAATTAAAATATCATGTAAGTGAAGAAATATCGAACTGGTCGCAGTGGCGTAAGCGTAGCCCCCGGCACTGAAGGAGCCCCCAAGCTAAAGAAAAAGCCGTAAATGGGCCGCCGATGAAAAATCTGTTGTACCATGGAGTATTAAACCTCAATATCATTATATCAATCAATATCAATATTATCAATATCAATCAATATCATAATACTCAATGGTTGTACTTAACGATCCAGGATGTTTTTTTGATAATATAATGAACAAAATATATAAACTCATTAGTAACCAATGAAGGAGAACAAATTATGAGTAAAAAAAAAAGTTATGAGGTTTTCAGACAGCATGTCACCTCCTGTGATTTCTTATTCCGAAGATTTTTCAATGTTCTTCAATTTTGTCGGCATTTTGTCACCACATGACAGTTTTATTGGGTGGCTGGCAATTTTAAAGTATCTATTTGAAATATTTCAATTCCATGTTATGTATGATATAGGTATTCCTCATACTGAAATCTCAAGAGACATAAATATGATTCAGCTCATGGAACAAGTTCTACAGATGAGAAAAAGAGTACCATCAGGAAAAGGAATACAAGAAATCATATCATCCTTTATTTTTCTATAAAACTCAAAATTTTTTTCGGCGCTCTTTCAATGCGTCCTCGTCGATTTGAATCTCCAGCCTGCTGCTAGTAAGGTCCGGATGGGAGGAAGCGGAAGCCGCACGGGCAAAAAGAACGTAGTTTCACAATACGCTGTTGCAGCGCTAGTGTCGCAGACAAAAAACACGGTCAAGAAGATTAGCACGGGAGTTACCATTCTCTTGATGTTTATGTTCTGTGATCTTGCTCGTTCTAGTTGCTGATTTTTGAATTTTTTTGTCTTATTTCTTGGTGAAAATATCAAAATATTGTTCGAAAATTATTGAATGGTGAAATAATATAATTTATTTTTTAAGATTAAGTTTTTCACTCGACTAAGGAAAATGGAAACGTAAGTATTAAAAGTCGTAATATGTGAATCGGTCATTCATTGATTCTAATTTTCAGTGCTCCGAAGTGGATTAAATTCTCAGGACTTGAAGACAATTACTTCAGCAAACACTACTAACTACACCATGTGCAATGAACATTTTACTACAGGTCAATTGAGGACTGTTCATCGACGTAAATTGTTGTATGCAGAAAGCATCCCTTGCATATGAACGGCCTAATAAGGGAAAAGTATGATCTTTATAGGTCCATTCAATGATTCTCAATTGCTACTCTTTCAATATATACAGAAATGCAGAGGTTTTATTGATTTCCATTTGGGAACCGAGTGCTTGCCAAATTGTTGTTTCGAAAGTCAAAGTTTTATGGAACCTGCTGTGAGTGTTTTATTCATTCATTAATCAATTTGTATATTGTGTCTAAAGAAACCATAGCATAAGGAAATCATAAAAAAAGCAGCAAGAAACTATACTGACATACAGGTCTTGCATATGACTGTAAGGTTTTTTTTAAGTGTGGTTCTGAAAATTCTTTAAATAATACCTACATATGTAAGTAACTGGAATATGTATGCTATGATGGTATATTGAATATTGGTTCATATTAATTTCTGATATATGTATATTTTACATATTCAACTAAGTTCATTAATTCAGAACAACCTATTGTACAGATACAATACCTTCGACATATAGCAGATCACCATATACTTTATTAGTGTACTAGTTAAAGCTTCATTTATTGCCCAATATTCCAATTTTTGTAAATTTTTTATGAATTGCAAATAAACATATAGCACATCCAACAGCGTTTTTCCATGATATCAATTGATTCCAAACAATGTTAAGATGGAAACTAACATCCTGATCACAAAGCAAAACCATACTTTTGTTTTGACGCTCAGGATGTTTGTTTTCTGATAGAAACAAAGTCAATATTGGAATGCAATACAAGAAATAGAATTCGAATTTCGCGCCCCTCAATTAAAAAACAGAAAACTGTTATCAAAAAGTTTCCCTGTATTGACAGTGCGTTTTTAGCGCCATCTCATTGTCACGCGTGTTTTCACTGGCCAAAATGTAGTCGGTTTTTAGTACTAGCAATATGAGGGCGTTTCCTATCTTTCTACTCTATAATCTTTGCTCGTATCCATAGACAACCTCGTATCGCTTTTTGTCATAGATTAAGGTGGTGTAGATAGGAAACTCTCACAATATTTTGAAACATTGTTCACCGCGACCTCTGGTGGACTGGGGTGAAGCTTGAGTAGATCTGGTTTTGAAAAAAAAGCTGTGTGTTATCAAACAAAAAGAACGAGTATAATTTCTGTGTTTTCAGTATATTCTCCATACATTGCAGGAAATTCGAGTTGTCCATGTGAACGCAAGAAAACTACTTGACAATTTATTCGTATCAAATAACATAAACACCAATGTACTGGTATTTAGTTCAGCTGAAATATCAGTAGTTTAGTGTTTTTATGATACGAATAAATCACCGCAGTAGTATTCTTTCATTCGCATAATTTTCAAAGTAAAAAACCGATTAATGCAAAGGAAAAAATAAGGATAATATGGCATTCTTTAGTGTATTATTTTATTAATTACATGGATCAACAAGTAATAAAATATACTCTATAAAGGTTTATTTTTTCGTTTATACCAGGAGTCCAGTCTTAAATTCGAACCATTTTAGTAGGTATAGGAAAGTTTTTCATGATAAGCTATTTCACAGTCGCCACAATCGTAACTTTCACGTAGAATTACGCCTTCTCCAGCACGGGAATGAATTTTTTTTCTAATTGGATATCCGGAAATATAGTTTGATATTTTCCCTTTTGATATTTGCTCTTTCCGATACCTTATTGATCAATAGTTGAAAAATATTAAAATTGAGTCATTTCATAAGTGAGTAAAATTGGTAGTATCGTTCGTTACAACTTCAATGTATCGAATGTTCACAAGTCCATTTGAAAATGCATAATTCAATAGGTAAAAATAAAACAGTTAACTAAAAATGTTCTTCGCATTACCTGAAGGGGATGAAAAAAATCTCACGAAATTATAGGAATAATAACTCGGTGCCTAAACTAGGATATATAAAATATTTTCAAACATTTCAATTCGAAAAGATTAATCTTCAAAATTTCAAATGACAGAACACACTGCTCTCCTTGTCCTGTGAAGTTGAAGGAAATCTACTTTTTTCTAGCGTCATCTATTAACTGTATATTGAAAGAAACACCTATTAATTCACCCCAGGTTAAGAGAGGGCGCAAAAAAACGGTTTCGTCTCGTAGTATGGAAGTTTCCAATCTACATAACTCTAATCTATGCTTTTTGTTTTTCAAGCCCGTTCTAGTTGCTGATTAATGAAATTTGTGTCTAATTTCTTGGCGAAAACTTCAAAAAATCATTCGAAAATTATTGTATAGTGAAGAACTGTGGATCAAATAGAACGAATTTTACTAAGGAAAATGGGAATGTAAGTATTAAAACTGGTAACATGTGACTCGGTCATTCATTAATTTTTATTTTCAGTGCTACGAAGTGGATAAAATTTTCAGGGCGTAGAGGCTTGCAGACACTACTGACTACACCATGTGCAATGAACATTTTACGATTGAGAACTGTTCATCCACGTAAATTGTTGTATGCAGGAAGCATCCCTTGCATGAAGGGCCCATTTAGGGGAAATTATGACTTTTATACGTCCATTCAGAGATTCTCAATTGCCTTCAATATACTCAGAAATGCAAAAGTTTTATGGATTTCGGTTTGGGAATTGGGTGACTGTCAAATTGTCGTTTGGAAAGTCAAAATTTTATGAAACCTTTTGTGAGTGTTTTGTTCATTCGTCAATCAATTTGTATATTGTGCCATAAAGAGACCATACCATGAAAAAATCATAAAAAAGCACGAAGAAATTATACTGACGGGCTTGAATACAGGTCTTGTATACCTCTGTAAGGTTTTTTTCAATTGTAGTTCTGAATATTTCGTGAATAATATGTGAGTAACGGAAATGTGTATCCTATGACGGTGAATTGAATATTGTTTCAAATCAATTTCTGATATATAAATTGTACAAATTCAACTCAGTTTATTCATTCAAAACTTTTCCACAGAAAAAACACCTTTGACGTACCTAACCATGTACTCTTGTGTCCTATTCAGAGCTCTATTCGTTGTCCATAATTTCAAATAATTGTAAATTTTTTAAAGATTGCAAATAAAAATCTATCACATCCAACAGCGTATTTCATTGATAGCAATCGATTCCAAACAATGTTCAGATGAAAACAAACATTCTGGTCACAACACAAAACCATCCTGTTGTTTTGTCGCTCAGGATGTTTGTTTTCTGGTCTCGACAAGGTCAATATTGAAATTCAATACAAGGAATAGAATTCGAATTTCGCGCCCCTCGATTATAAAACAGAAAACTGTTATTAAACAGTTTTTCTGTATTGATAATACGTTTTCAGCGCCATCTCATTGTCAAATGTGCTTTCACTGGCCAAAATGTAGTCGGTTTTTAGTACTAGCGATAGGAGGGCGTTTCCTATCTTTCTACTCTATAATCTTTGCTTATACCCTTATACCTGGTCAAAACTCAGAGAAAGGAGATTTTCAAAATGGGACGCCTCTACAATCTCTACATTATAGTGGAATCAAAAAAGGGGAGAAAATTCAAGCCAATGCTTCAGATGCCAGAGGTACGGACATGCCCATAGGTTGCCATTTGAAAAAATCAAGTTTTTATTGAACTACTTTCTGAATTTTCAACTTTAATTTTTGAAGACCCTCTATATCAGATTGCTAAAAATATAAAGAGATAACGTATGATCCAATATGATGACAAGAGCTAGAAAAATTTGGTTTTGATATATTCATTAGAAAACTATCAGCTATTTCAGTGATCACCTACAGCTGTCAAAATTTAAGGATAAAGTCGAATATCTCAGAATCGGTGCTATATAGGACCATAGTTAGCAAACCAAAGATACCTTAAAATTTGACAATGAACTCAAAAATGTAATAACATACAGGTTGTTCCACATAAAATAAGAAAGTAAGAAAGTTGATACCAACAGTAACATTGATAAACAAAGTGTCCTTCATTTTGGTGGATGCAATAAATTTTCCAATTCAAAACTCAGAGACTTGGAATTATTACTTCTTGTTCCTTTCCTAGGTATTAGTTCGCAGCATCTTGCAGCAATTTATAATGCAGCTATAGGGGCGCTTTTTCTTACAAGGACGACCTGTAGCTGTGAATTTGGAATTAAAAATTCTACCATCGTTAGGACCATCTTCGAATTTCTTGACTTTACCACCTAACATTGATGTTTTGATGATGTATTTCAACGCGGATTTTCTGTAGGACAAACTCCCTTGTATTACATAATCAATTGCTGAATTCGTATAATCCTCATCCACTTATTAGGTTACAGTATAACATTTTTATATTTCTGCTCCATAATTCCACAATCAAATAATAATTGAAGGATTCACTCAATAAAAATTGGAAAGAAATCGTAGAAGTCGAATATTGCAAGATTTTAATGGATGAAATCTAAAGAGCAGCATTCGTACTTGAAAATTCCGATAGCAATATGGTGGCCCGTATGCCTATGAATACATGCGAGGGCTTGTTTTTGTTAAGTTTGGTTTTTCCGAGGGTTTTTCTGTCATACTTACCATGCGAATGTGCCCCGCGTACGAAGGGTGGCCACTTTCTAGGGAAAGTGGTAACCCTTCAGTTAGGACTGATTAACAATGTATCTGAGGGACGAGTATTGAAAAAGAGTGCTTAAAATATGGAAAATGGTTGCTATTTTTCAAATGAATAAAGAGCCTCTGATGTACTATTTTTCATGTAGAAACCAAAAAAGAGGAGAGGTTGTGACTGAAAAACTGAAGTTCGGACGACAATATTTTCATCTTGCGAACTCGAGCAAAAAATTATAATATATAATATAATAATATATAATATAATAATTTTTCATATATTCATATTATGTCCCATTATTGCAGGACCCTGTAAATGAGGATCATGAAAGACTTTCCTATGACAGTTGAAGTTTTTTTATATCCATTATTAGAGCATATCATTCTAGTTAAAATTTTCATACGACCACATTTGTTGGAACTATTTCTACATATCCAAAGTCTAGTCTTTCTGTTTATGTAAAAATCGAAGAATTATTGATCCGATCGATTGAAAATGTCAATTATGTGCTGAATTGAAAAATCAAGCTTCATAATTCGGCTGAAATGAATGTATCTATTTCATTACAAATAATTTGATAGCTTGTTGCCTCAGGTGGAATTGCTTTACTTCAAGAAAGAAGGTAAGTCTGGAATACAGATTATATAGATTGAACCACGACTGAGGTATTATATTTTAATTCACACGGACAAAAGAATCTGTTGCAGTGACATACTAATGTATTAGGTAGGTATGTATTATTAGCCTGATTCTTTTCCAAGGTACTTCACTGAATCTATCCGATTCGAATGAGGAACGATACTGGTAGTTTCGTAACATTAATTTCAAAATCCCTGACAATATTTATGGTGCTCGTTAATGAATGTGGAATAGTTGGTCATTCATGTTACGGTGAGGAATATTCAATTGAAGGATGAGTTGAACTCACTTCAGTTATGCAATTAGTCGAAGAGAGTCAGTGCGGTTGAAGGATGTTGTAAGAGTTCATATGAGTATTTGATCATTTTTTGAACAACTTTCAGATCTTGTTATTTTTTTGTGCGCTTGTTCCTAGGAAGGGGTCCGTTATTCCTTTGCAAAATGTCTCAAACCGCATTCGCAGCTCTCTGAAGCAGTGATGAGATCTTTATGTAGGCAAGAATCCATTGGGAGAGAAGTTGTTGAAAAAAATTGATAATTCCCAAAGAGTAAACGCCTGGACATTATTTATACTTTCTGAAACATATTTGCCAAATTATAGGTTGCTGAGAATAGGTATGTCCATATCAATGATACTCGCTGAAGAGAGCAAACAATGACAGTCCTTTATCGGAGATTATTGAAAATATCATCAAACAGCGTCAGCTATTCAATTTTTGAGAAGAGAACAATATGGTAAAATGATGAAGGGTGCGCTAGTCTAAGAGTGGTTTCGCATCGGAAAGAAAAGGAGAAGAGATGACATTTCAGAGTGCATTTTTGAGTGAAAATTGGAAGAAACCTCAACTCAAGAATCGACTCGGAATCAATTTGTGTCTCAAGATCACTTTCGCGATGAAGATATCAAAAAAGATAATGAATTCATTGTAAACGAAATCGAAATTGTCATCCCTCTGTGGACTGTTCTGAATAAGAATATCTAACCAATAAAACTACATGGTTCAGAAGTGGATATTCTTGAAGAATTTTGTTGGTATAATATAATAATATGGTTCTCAGCTGAGTATTTTGGAAACAGAAGAACAGACTGAGGGATCAATCAGATATTCTTACCTTTTGTTGTCTTGATATGTTCTATTCCTCTACCAACTAACATATCCTGTTTTCAATAAACAAGGATAAACATATTAGGAATCATTCTTTTGATTAGTGATTCCTTTTGAATTTCATTGATTTCGTCATTTATTATGAATGAGTAAAGCTGATAACTTAGTAACCTTTATGATGTGAATTATATTTTTATATTCATTATAGATTTGAAGAAACGTATTTGAAAAATCAGCAGAAAGAACTCCGATGACACATAACCTAAAACGAAATGAAAGCAGTTCGATTCAAATTGACGCTTGAATAACCACCCCTCATCGATCAACCTAGTGATCACAGCGACTCCTACATTCCCCGTTTTTGCAGACACATTTTGAGTAAGGCGATCGTTCTCCTACTCCCTACTTTCCATAGTCTGGGTCGAAAACCTGACAATTCCGTAATGGAATAGAAAAATGCAAATTGACGTCACGCAAATAAACCCTCTGACCGAAGATTATAGACTAGAAAGATGGGAAACGAGGCGACTAAGGCGATTTGAGCGCCATCTGTGTGTCACGCGTGTTTTTAAGACGCTAGGACTGGTTAAAATATTAATTTGAGTGCCATTTGCAGAAATATATGAAATTTTTCAAGATTGCAGACGTCAATTTTGATCAAAGAGGTTTTCAATGTTTTGATTCTCATTCCACTTTTTGTTCATCTGGCTCGTTCTAGTTGCTGATTTTTGAATTGTTTTGTCTTATTTCTTGGTGAAAACATCAAAATATTGTTCGAAAATTATTGCATGGTGAAGAACGGTGGATCAAATAATAAAGTGTATTTTACGTGATTAAGTTTTTCACTCAACTAAGGAAAATGGAAACGTAAGTATTAAAAGTCGTAACATGTGAATCGGTCATTCATTGATTCTAATTTTCAGTGCTCCGAAGTGCATAAAATTCTCAGGGCTTGAAAACAATTACTTCAGCAAACACTACTAACTACACCATGCGCAATGAACATTTTACTGCAGGTCAATTGAGAACTGTTCATCGACGTAAATTGTTGTATGCAGAAAGCATCCCTTGCATGAACGGCCTATTGAGGGGAAATTATGATCTTTATAGGTCCATTCAATGATTCTCAATTGCTACTCTTTCAATATATTCAGAAATGCAGAGGTTTTCTTGATTTCCATTTGGAAACCGAGTGACTGTCAAATTGTTGTTTAGAAAGTCAAAGTTTTATGAAACCTGCTGTGAGTGTTTTGTTCATTCATTAATCAATTTGTATATTGTGTCATGAAGAGACCACATCATAAGGAAATCATAAAAAAAGCACCAAGAAACTATACTGATATACAGGTCTTGCATATGTCTGTAAGTTTTTTTTTAGTGTGGTTCTGGAATTTTTTTTAATAATACCTACATATGTAAATAACTGGAATATGCTATGCTATGCGTTGCATAGCTATGATGGTATATTGAATATTGGTTCATATTAATTTCTGATATATGTATATTTTACAAATTCAACTAGGTTCATTAATTCAGAACAACCTCTTGTACAGAAACAACACCTTCGACGTATAACAGATCACCATATACTTTAGTGTCCTAGTTAAAACTTCATTTATTGCCCACTATTTAAATTTTTGTAAATTTCTTATGAATTGCAAATAAACATTTAGCACATCCAACAGCGTTTTTCGTTGATATCAATTGATTCCAAACAATGTTTAGATGAAAACTAACATCCTGATCACAAAACAAAACCATACCAAAAATACTTTTGTTTTGTCGCTCAGGATGTTTGTTTTCTGATAGAAACAAAGTCAATATTGGAATGCAATACGCGTGTTTTCACTGGCCAAAATGTAGTCGGTTTTTAGTACTAGTGATATGAGGGCGTTTCCTATCTTTCTGCTCTATAATCTTTGCCTCTGACTTTTATGATCACAAAACTTCACATTGTACACTTGAATATCACTACCGATCAGTGGTGATATTAAAGTAAAGTTTCCCACACAAGAGCAATAAATAATATTTGCTGAACGATATTTCTCAAAAAATTGATAGGGCTTTATTACAACAATCACAAAAGCATGAACCAAACCAACTGATCAGAAATGTCCTATATTTTTATGCGAATTTTTGATACCTACTCAAAAAGAAGTGATTTTTTTTTTCTGTGTTTCTCAAAAATTTTCCCTCGAAATTTGACTTTGAAAATAGTTGTTTCTTGTAGTTATTCTGTCTATTAACCCTCGTGAATATCTGGTCGAAGCCATTGCTTTGGATCTACCTTCATTCTTCTTCGTCTGATTAGGATTACTCCTGTTGGTTTTCCTCTCATTCTGTTTCCGTTGTTGTTGTTTTCAGTAGGTTGTCCTTCCGTCTTTTATTCGGTCTTCCCGTTGATCTTTTGCTGTAGTTATGGTTTATCATATAACTAGTCGAGCAGAGATTATTAACTATTTATGGTTTATTATTTTTGTAAATGTAAGCTAATCTGTCAGGTGCCATTCTATCAACATGACTAGTCTCTATTCCTTGCTTTTTGCCACTTGTTAATGTCCTGGATGTTACATTGCTTCCGTATGTTTTTATTGTCTCTGTCCCTGAGTGTTATAGCCTGTATTGTTCATAGAGTCTTCATTTCTGCATTACTCATTATCTGTTTTTTTTGTGTCAGCTCCGGTTTCTGCCTCGTAGGTTTGAATCGATCTCACAGTTGTTTTATATATCCTCACCTTGCTCTCTGTGGACATGTGTTTATTTCTCCATATGATTCATCTCAGGCATCCGTTAACTTTGTTTGCTTTCATTACCTGTATTTCGTCTCTGCGGTTATGTTCCTATCGTTAGTGATATCAACTCCGAGGTAAGTAAATGTCCTAACCTGCTCTATGCTTCTGCCGTCTACTTCCAAGTGGGACCTTCGAGTGTCCCTACTAATCACCAAACATTACCTTTTTTCCACAGAAATCTTCATGTTATTGGTTTTCGTACAGAAATCTTCATGTTATTGGTTTTCGTTATGTTTAATATATGCAGTTGTCTTTGTAGGTCGTCTTCATTGTCCGCCACCAGTAGCATACTATATCGACCTTGTTAGGTCTAATTCTACATCCGTAGCGCTTCTTGACCTCTTCTATTATTTTATCAATTATCACATTGAACAGTGGAGGACTGAGCCAGTATTCACTGGTATGGGTTTTGTATCTCCTTTTGTTGTTATGATTTTTATTGTGTTGTCTTTGCTTGATTCTTCTATTGGTTTGATTAGTCTATAGATATCGATTGAAATTTAATCTTGAAGGATTGTTGCAACCTCTGGAACGAAATGCATTACAAAATTGAAATAACCGATTTACTTCTACGTAAATTCTTGCACTGATTTGTCAGGAGCAAATCAAGTGAAAAAAATTGCCTGACAATTAGCCTGTAGTCTAAATATTTTTGTTCTAGAATTTTTAAGATGTCATTCCTTTTTGCCACAAAGAAATGTAAATGTTTATTATATTCTACTTACTTTTCCACTATTTGTATGACTATGTTGCATCTATAGTGCTGTGATTTTTTCTAAAACCTTGTTGTTCCTCCGCTATGTCTATTTGTTCCTCAAATTCGTTTTTTATTATTATTGCCGTTAGTAGTTTCAGACTGATATTTTTGAGCTGATGCCCTGTAGTTTTCTGGTTCTTTTCTGTTACCTTTTTTAGGTATCGGCAGTAGAAGGCTGTCTTTCCATTCTTCTGGGATTTCAACGTTGTTATCACGTTCTTGAATAGTTTTAGTAAGCAAGCGTGTGATGTTGGTCCTATTTTTTTTATCCACGTTGCAGGCAGATTTTTATCCAGATATACTTTTTACGTCATTCAGTGGGCAATAGAGCGGGTACACTGGCGAGATTCATAGTAATACGTACTGTCTACTGACCATTGAACTCAATGAAGTTTATTGAGTTTATTAGTTCAATGCTAGTCTAGACATGAACTCGTCTCGTCTGATAGTCGACGAGTACGTGTGTGGACATGTCCACTCATACGAAGAAACCGCAGCCCTGTTCAAAAATCCTTCCAAGACTTCAGTACTTCAAGAACAACGAATCCCAGACATATGTGGTTGAAATTATGAACGGAGTACTCCCAAAATTTCACGCAGCTATTTGCGAAGATATAGTTCCTTTGTATGATAATGCACTCCCACATCATATCTCAAACATTACCTTCGAACTGAGCTTGCTTGGAACTAGTCGCAAAGAACCTTTGATGTCCGCAGAACACAGCAGGATATACTTAAACAGCTCCGATATCTTTTGACTTAATTTTGCCCACAAATTGTGCAGGATTTTCTTAATAACTCTGTGAAAAGCATAGGACAAACTTTGCATTGAGCGCGTATTCGAAGAAGCAGGAATTCCTGCAGTTTTCAGAATTTCGGGTTTTTGCAAAGTTTCATACTCTTTCAAATGTAATATTTCTGTTGATATTTATACCTAATTTCTTCGAATTCTCATTATTTCAACATGAAGGAAACTAAATATTCATACTGTGTTTTTATGAAGAGGAACCAAAAGTTAACTCAATATCCTCAGCTTTTGGCGAGTAGTCTATTTGACTTTCAGTGAACTGGTTCAGTAAGCGATGAGTTAATTAAACCGATATATATGAATATATTCCTTTTGATAGTTGATTTTCTTTCTCTGAGAATGAGAAACCTTCACTATAAATAATTATTCGAAAAATCCGGATTGAATCACATTTGAGTTATTTCAAATTGCCTACGGACTAAATTTAATTATATTCATCTAAAAATTGTTTTTCTCATGATTTGATATATGTAGCTACCTGACGACTTTGAATGAACGCTTTCGAGATTCAATATAAAAATAATAATACGGCTCTTTATTTAATCAAAACACAAGTATTCCTTGATATTTTTTTAGAAAAAAAATAACTGCTTCAAGATAGTGGACGAGATTCGTAATTATAAACTGATTCAATTCGAAATCGAAGTGAGGGATTCGCGGGATAGAATATTTTTCTTCAAAATCCATATAAATCCAAAATAATGGCTGCAATATAGGGAATGACTATCAGGAACATGGTCTTATTCGGTTCAAAATTGGAATGAGGATGCATGTTTTTGGGAAGGAGCTGGAGATTTTTCTGTTCAAAATTAATACATTCGTGACAGCGGTTTCAAAAGAGTTGGAGTTTTATTAGTATGGTCTGAACTCGATTCAAAAGTAGTGTGATGTAGTTTTGGGATAACCGACCAATTCGATTCAAAATTTTTTGTATGTTTTGGTGTCAGAGATTCTGTTTTTTTTTCTAACTGATTAATTAAAATTATGGACGAGTATTATACGTCTGCCTATTAGTGGAGCTCCACAACTATGTATATATATATATAGAGACAAGTTCACGCCGAGAATTGATAATTCAGCAGAATAAGTGTATGCCGCGTAAGGCAAATGGTAATTGAAAGACCTTTTTAGCGAATACCTATATTTCGACATCAATTTGTGTCATTCTCAGCAAACAACAAACACAATAACAGAAGAACTCACAGCCAGACATGAAAAATAATCTACAGTCATCAGCAAGACCAAGTTGAATCTCCTAAATGTAAAATTTTCTATATACTTCTTCAAAAGTCAAAATGTCAAATTTTCAATTGTCACCTTGTATATATCACAATAATTTCAAATTGTGCTTTTGAACACCACCACCACTCACATTATTTTTTAACGTAGATTCAATATCTGCCATAAAAAATGGGGTTCTAATTTGAAAAAATTGATTTTTCAACGATTTTGTCATCCCTAACTTTGAAAGCGATTTTTTCACCCCCTGTATCTTGAATCGCGATTTCGATTTTTAAAGTGGATACATCAATCTTACATCTTGAAAAATTCCAAAAATAAAAATTTTCAATCCAAAAGCCTCGAAGTTATTCTTGTTTCAGCGGAGCTCTATTTTCGATTTTTTTTTCGAATTTTCCCGCTCAGAGAGAATTTTCCAACCAAAACTGAAAAATGTTACATCAAAATAACTTGAAATTTTCTAAGAAATCTATTTCTGCAATAAAAAAATGGTGTTCTAATTTGAAAAACGGAAGTTGACGTCATTTCCGGAATAACCGGAGGTGCTCATGCCTTAAAAATATTTTAAATTTCATCAGCATCGTGAAATACTTATAAGTGCTGAATATCATGAAAATACGTTCAGTAGTTTCCCGTATAAATATGGGTGAGGTTCCTCGTGAAAGACCCTGTATAGAATGCCTGCTGGTCTGCCGGGAATGGGTATACATTCAGACACATATGTACTATAATGTTTCGTAATTCGTAATTGAAATTATTTTATGATTGAAATATTTAGTTTTTTTTTTCATTTCCTTTTTGATGGAGGAGCGAAGGAAAAGAGGGATATCTGGAAATCCAATCTGAATAAAAATCATTAACATCATTGTAAACAAAAATTCGGTTCGTAGCAGAAATTTTCATGGAATGTTAAGTATTTTCAACATTATGATGATTAACAGATGCTGTGTTTAACATTTACGTTTTACTTTTTATCTAAAATGAACATTATCTTGCACCCAAGTTGTCAGGCCCGGCGCAAATAGAAACGCAGGTTGGTGAGGTGACGGAGCTTGAGTAGTTGTAACAGATAGAAAAGAACAAGACCTCGCAAATAAAGCTTGACAGTGACTTGTCAGATAGTACGTGCAGCGCAGGAAAGAGCTGCGTCACCTCAGCAACCTGCGTTGCTATTTGCACCTGGCCTCAGCATCACTTCACTATCACCACCAATACATATATTATAAAACAAAGTCGCGTTCCGCATATATAGGGACAGACGCAGACGTTCCTTCAGAAATACGCAACGGATTTCGATGTGAATTTTTTTAATAGATAGAGTTATTCGAGAGGAAGGTTTAGGTATATGTATAATTTGTTAATGATTTCAGTTGTATATGACGATAATTATTAAAGTGATTAGTTTTCTATAAATTTCTAATAGGCCATCGTGGTGAGTCACACTGTATATATTTATATATTTTCATTATTTTATCAATTTCAATTAATTGTCGTCCATTTTTCTAACACAGAATATATAGGATGTCACATAAGAATTGCCCGATGCGGAAATGAATGATTCCTTCCAGTCTAATATTTGATTTTGTGGTGTAACCACATTAATAATGAATGGATGATATTTGCATAAAATCTTAGTAACATGTTATTCAAAAAAAAAAAAATAATAATCTGTTTGTTGACCCCGTATCTGAATACATTCCTGTACATGTCAAGGCATCGACTAAATGAGATGGTCGATGTCTGCTTGTACTAGTTCCAATCAACTTGAAATTCGTATATTAGCTCCTATAGAGCGCGTGGAGAATGGAGCAGAAAGTACTCGTACATTCTCCTCCCATCATATATCACACGATGAAATTTGAATCCGGTGAACGGGTGGTTAAGGTAAAATATTAACGCCTGGTATATGAAAAAAGTCCGAAGTTCGATGAGCAATTTAAGGACTTGCGCTGTCTCGCTAAAAGATGACTTTTATAAGCAGTCGTCTAGGTAAATAAGGCAGTAGTTGAGGATCAATAGCAACAACAGAAATTTTTTTGAGGTACAGTACTTTTTATAATTAGCTGGATGCGTTGTTAGAGTTCGTGAAAGGAATAGGAATTTTCTTTTTTTCTAATAAATTTGCATTATTTATAGAAGATAACACCAGGTACGCGTTATAATATCCTACATAATTTGGCGACAGTACTTCAGAAGAAAAAAAAGTATTTATTGAAGCATAATAAAATGTTTGAAAAACTCCTTCACAGAAACCCGATGCAGCTATTCATGAACTGGATCCTTGAACAGAAAATTCAAAGAACTGAACGATAAACTCCTAGAAGCAATACTCGAAACTGATTGGCGCTCGGATGGGCGTTATGCAGACATTGACAAGAAGAAAAGCTGATCAAAATGCATTTCAACACCTTTAGAATCACAGTGCGTTCTCTCCGTTTCGTAGATTTTAGTTCCGGTGAAACGTTGGTACAGATGCAAGGCATAACGAAACATCCAAGAAACGAAGTTATATTTTATATTCCGAATAGGATAAATTTTTCGGAATATGTCAAGCGCACTCATGAACATGAAAGGTCATAGAATGAACAACTTATCTCCATAAAGAAACCATCCTGAAATCCAGAGCACGACAGGTTGTTGATAGTTGTCCTCAATTAGGTGAAACTTACTATGAAGTTATAAATAGTTTGAAAACGAACAATTACTACGACATCCGGTTTGACAGATATGGATATATTCAAATGCGTCTTGAGAAAAAAAGACTGACTGTAAAGATTTTAATGGGTTGAGTTTCGTAGATCGTAAGGTAAAAAAATTCTTTTTCAGAAAGGGTATGGTCGGTTGTGCTTTATTTGGCCATATCGCGAAAATGCAGATATGCAAAGCGTCTTGAAAGTAGAAGTTATGGAGAAAAACATGTTTCTCGAATGAGTTCACAAACTGATTTTTCGAACTGACCATATTTTTCGACCCACTGAAGGTCTTTCGAATTCCACTCGCACTGCAATTTTTCAACAAACTTTGGTAGTACAGATGAGGAAAAAGGAGGAACACTTATATGTATAAACTATTTTACAGACATGGGTTTTGAAAGATGGTATATTAACTGACCTGGTGGTCAGTTCAGCTCAGCTCTAGTGGAAAAATAATCAACTTATACTCAGAAAAAATCATTTGTATTTCAAATTTGTCAAGTTTATTTCAGGAAACAACAATGTAGTAATTCATATTACTCAATTTAATGTCAGTAAGGGAAATTTGAAATTCAGTTTAGTCACACTCATTCCGTAAATCGTCAGTTGTATTGCAGAAACTGTAGATATTTCAGAAAAAATTAAGTTAGTATGCGTTAACACGCATAGGACTGATACTTACTTACTACTGCAAGGAGCAAGGCAACTAGTTTCCATCATGAATTAATTTGATAATTTAGTCTCAAAAACACCATAGACATAGACATAGACACGACTATTGGCTGAAAAGCATTCAGAATCCCATCTGCTTCATAAGATTCATCTGACATACATCCAGCTGCATGAAAGCATTAAAATTTAATACTCCATTTAAATGTTAATCCTCAATTTCTCCATTCAAAAATAACAGATCTAAATTTTGATGGGGCATCAAATCTTGATGGACTTTCCCGCAACTGAGCCAAAGCCTCGACTAATATTTATACTATTTCGGTTTTCGTGGTTTCTGAATTAAAAATGACTATTTCTGAAATTCGAATGATTGATCTGATTTACAATTGATGGTTTCTGAAATTGAATTGATTAATCTGAATTACATTTGATGTTTTCTGATCTTGGTTATAACGGATCCGGATGAACAGTGACTATGATGAGAAATATGTACAGGGTGATTCATAACTATATTGGGACATAGGCTGAGGGCAGATTGTTTGGACCAAAATATGGCGATAGGACCAAATATACCTCGATGAAATATTGCTGTGGAAAGAGATAGAGGGCGTTGAAGTTGAATTTTTTTTTCGTTTTTTGTTAATAATTTCACTGTATATTTCCGTTTTTAAGAAAAACACAATTGAACAGTTCAGAGCATCGGAAGGAGATTCGAAGTAACGATTTATTTATTTTATTTATTTCGACGATAAAGCATAATTAGAATCAATGTAACATAAAAAGAATAAACTTAAATTAAATGGCCTCCTCCGACTTCTATGCGTTTTCTGATTCTTTTAATAAAGGATTTCGAACTACGAAGAAAATATTATTCTGTCCCCCTTTAAAAAATTCAACTTTAACGCCCTCTATCTTTTTCCATAGTAATATTTTATTGAGAAATATTTGGTCCTACCGCCATATTTTGGTCCAAACAATCTGCCCTTAGCCTATGTCCCAATAGTTATGAATCACCCTGTATAAGTAAAGTCTGAAAGGTGAATGCAAATACACTTCGGAGAAGAGCGGGATGTAGTTCAAAAATGAGAAATGATTCAGGAAGATTTCTCAAGGAGCAATTGAGGCATTTAATTGAAATAATTAAAAGGTGGAAGGATGTTATCCTGTTTTTCAAAATGGGAGGCTAAAGCCAAAAGGAACGTTGGGCCGCTTACAGCAGAGGAACTGATTTCTGTTTTTGCAGAGATTATTCGTTACCTACTGTTTACTTCATATTTTAGAACTTGATCAAATTTTTATATCGATTGATGTCGTTCTTCAAAGGTGATATCACACGAATGTGAAAGAAATAGATATACCTATACCTATACCCATTTTTGAAAGTGTTTTTAAGAACAATTATAATTTCATTTATCGAATTTTAACGCAATAATATGTATTCAAATACATCAAGATTTCATAAAATGAATATTACAATATGATACATTCAATGATCCTTTGATACTTCAATTTATGTATTCATCGATAAAAATCATAATTTACCTCTTGAAAATCCATTTTGGCTAATAACTGGCTAATTTGTCACAGCACTGATCAAAAAGTCGCGAAAGCAAATCAAATCGATCACAAAATCACATTTACGTGCTATGTCGAAAGATTTCTTCGCTATATGGATACGGCGACAACTAACGGGTGGATGTGAAGAAATTCAAAAAATCGCGGTATCTTGAAACTGCAGACAATGGGGTGGGAGACGGATCGAAATAGAAGGAATACCCGCGGCCAGTGGTGGTCATGGTATTCAAACTTGTGCTTGGTGGGATATCCTATTAGGAGATTACGTCTCAGTCAGTGCTATGAGAGAGAATCATCATATACTTCTATTGACATATTTTATAACGTTTTCATTACTCCACGTGATTTCCTACAGCGGAAAATAAGTAGCTATTTTTGAGTATGAAAAGTACTTGGGAAATCCGATTCATAACCTGTTGAATAACTTTCAGGTGAAGGCATTCGGCGGATGAGTACAGAAAATATAAATTATGGTTCAACGTTAAGAAAATATTTCATTGTTAGATATAAATAAAACTGAATGAAAGTGAGGACAGTACGTTGATAGTAACTAAAATGTCTGTTTTAACCTATTGAGTGGTATATTTCTAGAGGTTTCAATATGACAAATGACCAAATTTTTTGTGTATACACACATAATGTTTTCCCTACATTGGATCAAAGAACACTGTCAGGTAATTGATTAGTTCACACTTTTTATTTAACCTTTCTTTATATTCGCCGTCAATTTGCATCAAAAAATCATAAGTTTCCTCTAAAAGAATCTGATCGATATTTATTAATGCTATGTGAGCAGATAGCTATAAAACGATGTTGAATCGCCGTCACTCGCTCTCAAAACTATTCGTTTTAGCGAAGATTCAACTAGTGTCGTCACACAGAATATACTTTGAGAACAGTTTAACGCCAAAATACAGCTTATGTACCTACTCGTATATGAATTAAAATTACAATAAAGATACTTGTGGTTTGATTTTCAATTTCAATTTCAATCAATTGAATAAAACAACTAATCGACAACTTTGAAGAGAAATATTTGATCTTTAATATAAATTTCGAATAGCCGGAAACTCTATTTTCAAAGTGAGTTCTCGGCTAACAGATCGCTTCGTTGTGAAATTTGTAAATGAAATAAAATGAATTTGAAACTTTTATATCTAACGAAAGCTGTATTCTGGCGTTGAACTGTTAAAAAATATTTTAGAAAATTTGCAATTCATTTCCAAGTTTTGCTGTCCATGCAAACATCGAGGAAATGCGATTTATATTAGTAGAAGAATTTTATTACATCCTTTCAGACAAGAACCATACATGTATAAGACAAGTCAATTAAATAATCAGCAATGGATTGAAAACAAAAAAAAGAGAAAAAAAAAACATTTCAGGACCCAATCTACGTTTCAACTCAACTTACATTCTAACTCACTATTACTGTAAAAAGAATTTACGAAAAGAAAGTTTTTAACTTCTTCTTTGAAAATACTGGGGTCACGTATTTTTAGTCTTTCTGGCAAATGATTATACAGGGTGATTCATAACTATTGGGACATAGGCTAAGGGCAGTTTGTTTGGACCTAAATATGGCGATAGGACCAATATACCTCAATAAAATAATGCGGTGGAACAAGATAGAGGGCCCTAAAGTTGAATGTTTTTTTTCGTTTTTTGCTAATAATTTCACTGTATATTCTTTCATACCTTTTCAAGAAAAATACAATTGAAAAATTCAGAGCTTCGGCAGGGGGTTTGAAGTAACGATTTATTCATTTTATTCATTTATTTCGACGATAAAGCTTAATTGAAAACAATGAAACATAAAAAGAATATACTTAAATCAAATGTTCTACGTGGCCTCCTCCGACTTCTATGCCTTCTCTTATTCTTTTAATAAAGGACTTTCGAACTTCGAAGAAAATATTATTCTGTCCCCTTATAAAAAATTCAAATTTAACGCCCTCTTCTTTTCCACAGCAATATTTCATTGAAGTATATTTCATCCTATCGCCATATTTTGGTCCGAACAATCTGCCCTTAGCCTATGTCCAATAGTTATGAATCACCCTGTATAGTTCAATGCCAATATACAATGGTGACGAATCAAATTTTGATGTTCTGTGACGTGAATATGCTAGAGTTTCATGATGTCTAGTATCATATTTATGGAAGTCGGAGTATTTTTTGGGAAAATCAATGTTCTTCTCAAAAAGCAGAAAGGAATTCAATATAAAAATACAAGAAAAACTTAATATTCTACGTTCAATAAACTTTGGTCTACAAAAATCCAGAGGCTTCATACCGAATAGAAGACGTATTCGTTTCAAAAAGAACCTGAAGTCTATTTTCACCTAAGTGTTTTTATCCACATTTTTGGTTTGTTTTGTTGCTGATTGGATATTTGAATTTGATTTTTGTTCTAAATTAGTAGATATATAGATTGAATTATTTATTATTTTCACTATTTATTATATTCACTATCTGTTATTGCTTAGTGAATGCGTTTTGTTACATTCTTTAACATTTTTAGAACATAAAAAAGAATCTCACATATTTCCTTCAGATCTGAAACATTCTGAGCTGACACAAAAAAAGATGAATCAACAAACATAACGAATAGTAGAGGACCAAGCACGGATCCCTGAGGTACTCGAACAAATAACGAGTGATCCTCAAGATAGTCCTGTACCCACACCAGAAAAACACCTTTGAAGCCTATGTTATAAAGCCTATTAAGGATGAAACTGAAGTCGAGGTAGTCAAAAGCACGAGATTCATCAAAGAACAACCAAGCGACCGCAGCTCCCTCATCCAAGCGGTCATAAAAGTATCCAACAAGCTCACAAGTGGTAGACACAGTTGATTAACCAATACGAAAGCCATGCTGATGAGCACTAGTAATCATAGAAAACTTGCTCAGAAAGCTGAGCATTCTGTTGTGTGTCGCTTTTTCAAAATCTTAAACAATGAACTAGTTATAGATATGGGCCGATAGTTTGCGACATTATCCTTGGAATTTTTTGTGTGTACATGAATAACCTTAGAGGTCTTAAGCATCGGGGGATACCTGCCAGAGTTGTCAATGAGGTGTGCGAAGGGTTCGGATATTTGATCAACCAGAGCATTCAGTATTCTACCTGAGACCATATCATAACCACCACTATTTCTCCCCTTGAGATTCCTAATGGCATCTGTAACCTAATGAGGTATTACAGGATGAAAGAAGAAGTTTTTTCCGTCATTGTCTCTTGGTAGAAATATTATACTTGTGTTAAAAGAGTTGAACTTGAAAATTTCAGTATACCACATGTAAATGAGTGTTCAGCAGTTGGATAAAAAATTAATAATTGTTGTTTGCATTTATAATAGGCCAGATACTCCTCTAAAAACAAACATAGAACTATTCTTTGAGAAACTCAAGTTTATTCTGAGTTCACTATTTTGTATGAAGAATACCGTTTATGAAATTGAAGGTGATTTCAATGTAGATATGCTAAAAGTTGATGATGAAAGCGTTCAAAAATTGTTGACAATTTTGGAATCATATAAGACACAGGTAAAAATCTCTTGTGTGTACTTGCTTAGACAATATGTTCACAAATATCACAAATATGAAGGGTGGTAAAATGTATCTATTTGAACTACAATTGTCGGATCATCGTTCTTATAGCTTCAATTTTGAGATGACAATTTGGGTAGGCCCCAAAAAAATCAGTGGGTACTATACATTCTTGAATGTATAATTCGAAACCTTTCAGCACATTCAACAATATATCAATTGTGTTGAACTGGGAGGTTGTATATATTATGCCTTCATCAGTTGTGAAGTTAATGATATACGAGTAAGAAACTCCTTTTTTGAAATGTTCGAGAAAGCTTTCAATAAATGCTGTTCTATTACTGTAATTCATGTTAGGGACAATTTCAAAACTTTCATTCAATGAAATGAGGAATTCAAAAAGGTTAAAAAGCAATTAGATTTGCTGTTTATTTTGTCTAGTATACCAAAGGCAACATAAGGCAACAAAAAAGAAAATGACAACTTAAAAAAACTTCTTTGTGGAAAGACTTGATTCTAAATGTACCGCCCTGTACATTGCACGTGTGAAAAGACACACCCATTACTTCTCACCTGTCCGTATAATGGCCCCGTGAAGTCAACCCCAGTCACTTCGAAACACATCGCGTCTCGAACCCTGTCAACAGGTAGAGGCGGTGATTCTACCACAATTGGTCTTGCATTAAATCTTCTGCAATCTGCAAATTACGCAGCTTTTCAAAATGCACCTGATGGCACGTCGTCCTCCTATGACCCAGTAATTTTTCCGGAGTAGTAACATGAGTCCCTGAACACCTATATAGCATGACTTCTTATGTGTGTGTAGTAGAGACTTATTCTCATAACAGGATATTTGGTGGGTTCAGAACTGAAGTGAACCAAGTCCATTCAGCCTAACTTTGAGATGACTGGCTTAGAAGTTGTTTATCACCCATTAATTCAAAAGTGACTTCTTCATTTATTATTATGTAAGCATATGCTTACATTCTAACCTTTTAAAATCTAAAGAAGTCACTTTTGAATTAATGAGTAATGAACAACTTCTAAGCCATTCATCTTAAAACTAGGCTGAATGGACTTGGTTCACTTCAGCTCTGAACCCCTCATTTAGCAGGTAGGATGACCGCGGCCGGAAATTTTTTGGTATCTTGCTATTCTTATCTATTTGCTACACTTGTCTTCAATCGTAATATTCGTAATAGACCGTCTTCACCATAGAACGGCTTCAAGTACTTCATATCCCGTGGACTAAAAAAAATGTTTTCTAGTACTACTAATTTCGTATGCACAGAGTGGGAGAGGTAATAGGGGAAAATCAGCTGATTTAGAAGTTTGGCCATTTTCTGTTTCTTCGAAAACCGCTGCACGTTCCTGTCCGCGAAAAATGAAAAACGAAAGACGAATAATCGGAGCATAGGCGCGTGCTACTCTCGACTCGGAAATCACATAGAAAATACTAGAAAAAAGCTTCTGAAATTCGAGATTTTTCAGCACGAATGTAAACGCATCCAGCTTCACCTGGTGCCTGCTAACGCTTCTTATCACTCAAATCGACAAGGTCCATTTTCGCAAAACAGACAAGAGAGATCAGCTCATCAGTTGTAACGTAACCTATGTACCTAACTTCACTTATCAGTTGACCCAGATTTGTACTTTTATATTAAATTTCAGTTAGACCTAAAAACTGCGATAATATCAACTTCGATTCTTTTTTATTTTCACTGCATAAAAGTGCATAACTACTAATTTTTCCTCTTTACAGTTATATACAGTAAGTTCAAAATGAGGATCTTTCAAAATTACTACATTGAGAGGTTATGTTCAGTTTCACAAACAGTTGAATTGATTTAGTCTATGAAGGAAGATATAGAAACATCTTGAGTAAGTAAAGGGTTTATGCCAAAGATATTACACTATCTTTGGTTTATGCACTCTCAGGTGGGAGTTTTCAGGTATCTATCTAAAAAATTCTGTTCCAGGAAAATCTATCAAAGGAAAATTGTTATAATATATTCTGCATCCTAAAATCCAAAATGCATTGATGTTGAAAATCCCAGCTCATGGAATATTTAAACTATAATGTTCTAACATTCCAAATTGATTCATGATTAAGACTATTGTCCTGATGGAACCATATTTATTTTAATACATACATCGTATGATTCTCCTCGAATAAATATTATTCACTCAAGTCATATAATCGTATTTTTGCTCCCGGCCGATCTCTCATATCAAAGTTGCAGTCACTTAATTTATTTTCCCTTATTTATAATAGTATGGCGCACCGAATGATTACCTATGTTTAAGAAAGAAAAAGACTCATTTCATACCAAGGATTATAAATCATGTTTTATAATTCCTGATTTCATTATTGATTTTCATATTACGAAGACAGTCATATTCCTCCTGTTTTTCAAGTTCAGAAGGACCGTCCAAGAAAATTGGTGTATAGAGGGATGTATCAGAATGTACTCATAAAAAATTTTGTTTCATTCTGACAGCTCTAGAACTCCAACGATCAAAAGGAACCGATATTCTGTTTTTTTCTATTCAGAATGTTTCAAGAATTCCTTCTGTAGTCAGTTCAAAATGATAGGCCAAGGAAATTGATCGCTGAAGTACATAGAGTGATGACTTAAATATCGTAACATAATTTATTCATTCTACGATGAAGCGCCTATTCCTCATATTTCAAGTTCAGAATGGTCGGCCAAAAAAATTGGTGGATAGAGGAATGTATCAGAATAAACTCAGTAAAATTTTTTATTTCATTCTGACAGCCCTAGAACGCCACCCTCAACGATCAAATGAACTGATTTTTCTTCTATTCATTATGTTTCAAGAATTTCTCTCCAGAAGATAAAACAGTCCAAAACATGCGGCCAAGGAAATTGATCGCTGAAGTACATAGAGGGATGACTAAAATATCCTAACATAATTTTTTGTTCATACTACAGCTCCGAGGTTCAAAATGAACTATTCAGTCTACTATGAAGCAGCTATTCCTCATTTTTCAAGTTCAGTCTACTCTGAAGCACCAATTCCCCGTTTTTCAAGTTCAGAATGGCCAGCCAAGAAAATTAGTGGATAGAGGAAGGTATCAGAATGTTCTCAGGCTTTAGCCATCAATTTTCAATATACTTCAGTACATAGAGGGATGACTAAAATATCCTTACATAATATTTTGCTTATACTACATCTCCGAGGGCCGAAATGAACTATTCAATTTACGATGAAGCGTATACTCCACATTTTTCAAGTTCAAAATGCACAATACACTCAGAAAAACCACCTCCAACGAAGAAAGTGAACCGGTATTCTCTTTAGCGCATGCTCCTTTTTTTTCCAAAATTTAAAATCGCCATCCAAGAAAATTGATGGAATGGGTGCATGGGGAATTAAATTTTTTTGGCCATTTCATATTTTCAAAACAAAAAGAGGAACATACTCACGATAGAAGGTCAGAAAGAAATATAAATTTTTTTGGGTAAATCTGATACATTTCTCATCAATATTATTGGCCAGCCGTTTTATACATTCGAAAAAATATGGGGAACATGCTGTCCATCGTCTACAGAATAGTGGAGGTTCATTTTAATCTTTGGCGCTGGGACTCGGTAATGAAAAAAATTAGGATATTTATTCCTCTATTTACTCTAACTAATTTTTCTGACCTTCTATTATGAACTGATATTTCTCCCGGAGTAGAAATCCGTAAAATATTCTGAATAGAAAAAAAAGGGTGAAATTGTAGATTATAAACCCTAATTTATAATCCTTGGTAAGAAGTCACTCCATCCTTCCTTGCATATAGCTAATTATTCGCTTCGGCATTCTAATCTGAATAAGGGAAAAATTAACAAACTGCAGCATTGATAATTACGATATTGACCTTCGTGGAAGAGTCTTTCTTGAAACTGGACGGCCGGGGGTAAAAATCACTTCTTCTATGAGTACCATCTTCTATTGTCGAAGGTTCGCGATCACTAATGCAATTTGGACTTTCGTAACTGCGGCACGGTTTTTGAGCGCCATGAATGAATCCCTTCTCCGTCCGTAAACATCACTACAGTGTATAAGTCGGGTTGATTTGATTGATTGATATTATTTTCGTTTTTGACTTATTTTTATTGATTTGGTGGTGAAAGATGGATCCACCGAAAAAATAGATCGCTGGGCGTACTAGTTTGTATTAACTTGAAAATGTATTTCTCAGCTTTGTTCATTCTTTGGGCTGAAATATCTTTAATTCTTCATTGTTTTCAGCCATTGATATTGTTGCCAAATCGATCCAAGCTACCATCCTCACTGTCTTTGGGTAATCACTAAAATAATCCGGGTGGAAGTCAGCACAGCATACCCCGTTATCTAGCAATGTTATCATTGTCTTATTCGTTCCTCTAAGAATTTCTCCCTCATCGATTTCTACCTGTTTTCCTAACAGGCCAATCATTTTTCTGTTAATATAACCAGGGCCCTCCACATCTTGATCAGTGAATAAGTGGGAGAACAACCACATGAGGGCAGGTCAGCTGGGTTTGCCCTGCCTGATATATGATGCCAGCTGCCTGTGGGAGTTTATCTTCCTATTTCCTCAACTCTATTTTGAACAAATGTGCCCCACTCCTTATTTCTTTGTATCTACGGCTATGTACATATGAGAGCGTTAGACGCCGCGTTGAGCGCGCGTACATGTGTACGCGTTAGTATATCCAAATCCAGGAGGCCAGCCGTAAAGCGGGCCCTTCACGTAAAGCCGCGTACACATCTGAGCAAAACAGCCGAATGAGCACATCGCGCCGAATGAGCATTCAGATGTGGACGGACAAAACACACCGCACCGAACGCGCTCATGTTGCGCGGAGCCGATCCGCAATTTGTCGGTCCATCAAAGAAAATTCGTGCTCAGTGTGGACGGGTTTAGTTGACATCTTTTCCTCGAACCGAACGCGCACATTTAAATATGGATTTCTCGCAAGAAACGTGTTTGAATTTAATAAAAAAGTATGAAAACCGCCCAATTTTGTCGCCCTCACTCTGAATGTCGTGCAAAAAAAAGTGCTGTTGAGGCTACGGACTCGAATTCTTTGTAGATATAATTGTGAAGACCATCTAGTACGCCGTCGTCTTTTCTTCTTTAGCAACTCGTACAGAATTATGAAAGAGGCACTAGCACAACCCAAGTTTTCCATCCACAGAACATAGAATACATAGAATTGCTGTATTAAATAATAATTGATTGTTTGGAATTTTGTTAACCTAATTTATTTAGTCAAATATAATAATACGTTTCGGGTTCGGGCCCTTTTTCAATCTTTATTTTAACAATTTCCAAGTCTTCTGCCTGTGGTGCATAAGGTGCATTTCGCATTACGAAATGAAGAATGAAGACACATGCACCACAGGCAGAAGACTTGGAAATTGTTAAAATAAAGATTGAAAAAGGGCCCGAACCCGAAACGTAATATTATATTTGACTAAATAAATTAGGTTAACAAAATTCCAAACAATCAATTATTTAATACAGCAATAAACTAATGGAATAAATATACCAACAAACAAAAAAATACATAGAATGATTCCTTTTTTCTAAGTTTCCAGTTCGTAAGCACTAAACTGACACATCCTTTGGAGCGGCTCCGAACACAAGCTCATGCTGTTCGTGCGTCGAAAAGAAAAATTGTCCGCATAAACGCTCATTCGGTGCTACGCGACGTGCTCATTCGGCTATTTTGCTCAGATGTATACGCGCCTTAACATTGCCTTAACATTGCAGCATGCAGTGATCACGCGTCAAGAACGTGATAATGCAGTGGTGTACTGATAAATTTTATTCTGAGAGCGTTATATTTTAAAACTTTTTAAGTGTTCCAGTTCCGGTGAAAAATATGTATGCTTATCTACGAGTCTCAGTAATGAACAATTAATCTAAAGTTCCCACTTTAATACATACTATGTATATAAATGTGTAACAATATTTTTTGTAAAAGTGACTAGTCCGTAGTGTCGTCAGAAGATGCAGAACTTTCTTCTAAGTTGACGATGACTGGTGTTATATCATCCAATTTCCTCATGTCCACCTCAACTTTTTGTTTTACATGTTCCACGCACTTTCCCCATCTTTCGAAAGTAACCCCTGAGAGAGCCTCTTGAAAAAGATTCTGGACGTCAGCCATTTTAAATGTCGTGTTTTTATCCGCCACAAAATTCTTGACATCGGCCCAAATCAATTCAACAGGGTTCAGTTCGCAGTGGTAGGGCAGTATTCTAAGTACAGTAATATTTTGGGCCTTTGCGGTTTCATCCACGATGTATTTTTCAAAAGTTTTCTTTGTTTTGCCTGACTATCTGCAAAAATTGCGCTTTTATGAGGTCAGGGGTGAAATCAATATTTTTCTCCCTCAACCATTGTTGGATATCACTCTTTCTGAATTGTGAGTTAGGAATTTTTTCCATTTTCCTTGAATGGTAAGGAGCATTATCTAAAACTACTATAGAATTTTTCTCCAATTTAGGAAGTATACCTAGATTTTGGAAGGACTGACCATCCATTTCTTCATGGTAGTCACCAGTTTTTTTGGATTGGAAAGTCCAGAGTCCTCCAGTTAAAAAACCAGTGTCACTGCCAATATGACATACAATAATTCTTTGCCCTTTGCCTGGAAAAATATATTCACTTCATTTGAAAAAAAATGTTGAAATTGTTTTCCACCAAAAAGGTACTTGAATCAAGTTTCACAAAACTTTTATTGCTCGATCAACGATTTGGCATTCGATTTCCCGAAGGAAACCATTGAAAATATATTTCCCAATATATTGGAGGAGTAGCAGTTTAGAATCATTAAATGGGCGCGTATAGATATTATAGATAATTATTTGGTGCAAGAATGATATTCAGAATGCTTATGACCAACTTATCGACTGAAAATCTGTACAGGTGAAATAAATAAAAGAGTCGTTAATCAAGATAACTGGAAGACTACTGGAAACAGGGGTATACCGAGGAAACCTAAGAGCATATCCCGCAGTCGAAATTTCTGTTTTCTGCACCAAAATCTTCAGTCTATAGGAACTGCTTTCAGTGGACTGCAATATGTTGTTGAGGCTCATGATGTCGATTTTCTTGCTATAACTGAACACTGGAAAACTATTGAGGAGCTCACTAATTTCATTTTACCAGGCTATAGTCTTGCTTCACATCATTGTAGAAATCGATTTAAGCATGGCGGATGCGCTTTATTCGTCAGGAACAACATCCCTTACAAAACATGAATGGATATTAATAATCTCAGCATACCCTTTGTTGTGGAATGTAGTGCTGCTCAGGTATGTTTGGGGGGAAGAGACATCATTTTGCTTTGTATTTATTGTCCAGATAAGTCTACTGCGGCCTTTGATGTTATTATGGATCAATTGTGGCACATTTTGTCTATATGTATGGCACAAGGCGCCGAGATTATTATTGGCGGTGACTTCAATATTGATATTTTGTCCGAATCACCGAAGATGAAGAACTTTACATCCCTAGTAGAAAGCTTTAACCTCAGAATGAAAGTTCATGAACCAACAAGACTGGGTGAAACCTCGGCTACATGCTTAGACAACATAATTACCAATATACAAGGTACAATCTCTGTAATTGAAGAGCATATATCGGATCATAAAGCACAAAAGTTTGTCTTTCCTGCGGATGAGCCAACTGCGAGATCATTGCAGGGGAGAATGAGATGTATTAATGAAGTGACAATGAAAATTTTTTTAGACATGATTTCCACTCAGGACTGGTCGATTGTGTTGGATGACTCTCATGATGATTTTAACAGGATGTGGGATATTTTTTCTGAAAGTTTCTTATCTGTTTTCAGCACAGCCTTCCCGATAAAGGAAGTTAGAGGTCATTCTAGGAGGAGAAGGATACCATCTTCAACCAAAATTGAATCACTGAAAAAAGTCTTGGATTACCAATTACAATTCGCATACGATCAATGAATCAAACGTAATGCGGTTCTGCGGAGGGTGCTTCTTACTCCCGCCTGCAAACATGGCGTTCCTGAAGCTTTGACCAATAATAGGAGCACCTCAAATAAGTTCACACGTTAGTCAGTTTGTTTACACTGGCCTCTCGGATTTGGATAGACTATAGCACAGCCCTCTTAAACACATGTGTTAAGAGGGCAATGACTATAGCAACTCAAAGCGCGCTGCAAACGCGACGCTCGAAGTGGAAACTACAAAAGCGCGCTCAACGCGGCGTCTAACGCCCTCATGTGTACTAAGCCTACGATATGACTTCGTGGAGTCGCTCCAGAAGTAGGTTTCATAACATTGTGACAAATTCTCAGCCACCTGTGAATATAATCTGGACCCTACGTCGCAGCAAGCAATTCTAAACGGGGAATCGTTAGAATTTTACTGGCCTTTTCTATTGGTGCTACCCTGGATTTTGCTGTCATTAAGTAAACTAATGAGTTGTCACCTTCCTGTATCCTACAGAAGATCGCTGTCACATAGGCATATTTCGAGGCATAAACAAATATGTGAAGGCTGACATTATCTGGATTCGTTCCACCAATGTTTGTCCGAGGTAATTCCAGGTGCAACAAGATCGGAATCTCCTGAACCCACTTCCTGAATGAAATGGCCATATCATCAAGCAATCAAATCCCCTTGGGATTTCTGGTGAAATAAAGACATTTATTATTATTATTATTATTATTATCATCATCTAATGAAGTATTTCATCTTATATTTTTAGACCATAATTCCTGAGGCCAAAATTTCGGTCGAAGTGTGGTAGGGTTGGTGAATCCAATAAGATTGAAGATTTTATGAGCCAGTGACAACAACTTCCTCCTTGTGACCAGCATATCCTCGGTTTATATTTTCAACAAATCCTTATTAAAGCTACATTCACAATCAATTCACGGGCCGAAGTGCACTTCGGCACGGAAGCTTAGCAGATGGCGTTCTCCGTTACCATTCACAATGAAATTCAAGACAAAATTTCTTGCAAGTTACAAACTATCACTTCGGCAAGGAATTTCGTGCCGGCTATAGATGATGCTGATGCTTATGTTTTGATCAGTTACATTTTTGATTCATTTGAGTATTTGGTACCAAAATTATTGCGAATGGTAAATTTCGTGCCGAAGTGCACTTCGGCCCGCGAATTGATTGTGAATGCAGCTTTAGGGTCGAGACATCCTTCGTAGGGTACCATCGAAGCCCAGGTAAGGGAATTCCACTCGTCTGAGAAGCTCCACTTCCAGAGAACTTCCACCCTCGGAGCTAGAAACCAACCTCGCATATCACTAGTAGCGATTGGGTAATAAATTGGTTCAAGACTTCCTCATCTGGCATGCTTTATTGTTACACAGTCGTCAACATAGAAACTTCTTTTGAGCCTCTCTATATTATTTCTTGAATAGCAGCTTTTAATAAAGTAACTGTAGGTAAGTCGTTTTCTAGCGATTTCAAGTTGTCGGGATGTCAGGAAGATCAGAAAAGATGAAAGTCTTTCATCTTTTCTTGACAGATAACTTCGGTTATAATTTTAAACATATGCCTGAAGATGGCCCTAATTTTGTGAGGGCCGAAACATATGTAGCAATTTTTAATAAAGAATTTGGAGCAGACACGAAAACTTCGTCTTTTTCATTATTTTAAAGATATTAGCAAAGTCTGAAGAAACTTTCAGTTATCAGGTCGCTTTTCCGCTCAACATTTTCATCTGGTTAATGCTTACTGGGACTATCGTGACACATGAGAGGTAAATGCGAATATTCACAAATAAAATACACTGCGCAAAAAAATTAACGCACATTCTGAAAATCTCAATTTTAATGAAAGTTAACTCTACATTGACTTTATAACTTGTTTTTTATGTTCTCTCGGGAAGGTTTTGAACGAAACAAGACACATTAAATGGAAGAAAACTTCAGGATTTCACCGAATCTTATGTGAAAGAAGAGAAAGGAACCATTTTTTAAAACACTGAAATGCTGATAAGTGATTTAATACTTGGTATTTCCACACCTTGCGTTAATTACAGCTCGGCAACGACGGTTCATACTCAAAATGAGTGATCTTAAAATGATCTAATCCTTCCCAGATTTCTCCGAGTTGGATTCCTAAGTTATTAAGAGTAGATGCTTGATTTTCTGAACTTCTCAGCCTTCTATTGAGGTTGTCCCAAACCTGCCCCAAACATCGAATTGAGATCTGGACTTCTTGCTGGCCATTCCATTCAAGAGACTTCAACCCCTTCAAGGTACTCTGAACGATGCGCGCACGATGGAGTCTTGCATTGTCATCCATAAAAATGAAATTTTCACCAATGTATGGGGCACATGGCACTACATGCTCTTCAAGAATGTTCCTTATATACTTATCAGCATTCAAAGCTCCATTATCAACGACCAGTAGGTCTGTGCGAGCAGTCAAATATATTTCACCCCATACCATAATCGGTCCTCCACCGAAACCAGTAGTATTCAGGAAATTTCACTGAGCATATCTTTCAAGTGGACGTCTGTATACAAGGGAACGTCGATCACAATGGTAGAGGCAGAATCTAGTCTCATCTGTGAAGAGAAATCTTTCCCAATCGGCCTCTTCCCAATGGATATGCTCTCTCGTAAAATCCAAACGCGCCCTTCGATGGGCTGGGGTAAGATTTCTTATTGTCTGAGTGCTAATTTGCACCTCTTGAGTTTGCTCAAGCTGAATTTGAAGGAGTCGAGCGGTTGCAAACCGTTGTCTAAACGAAGAAACTCTCAAGTAACGTTCTTGAATGGCAGTTGTTTCCCGTGGTCTACTCTTTCCTGGTCTTCGGACATTCATACCTGTCTCCCTGAATCGCTGCAACATTCTGGACACACTTGTATGGGAAACTTCAAACCTTTCTGCAATTCTTGTGTATGTCCACCCTTCTTCTCGCAAATCTACCGCTTGGGCACATTCCTCTTGGGTCAAATTGCCATAATGTGCGTAAATTTTTTTGTGTAATGTATATTCCAAACGCATTCTGCATTTACTTGATACGTGACCAATTTTCAAACATTTGAAGCACGCTTTTGTCTTTGCAAAAATAAATTCAAATTTGATCATGAAACTTGCATTTCCTGATGTGTATTAAATGTAGATTATTGACAAATTCTCCGCAGGTCTTGAGGTAAACACAACTCGATCAGAGGAAATAACAGAGCAATGTATTCAGAATTCACTCGTGACCAAGTAACTAGAGCCCGCGCAATTGTGTCTCTATTCGATCGTATAGCTGAGCCAGGTAATAATTACCATTTAAAAGCACATTGTTGAGGACCAATTCGACCAATTGACGCACATATACTTCGATTGGTAAATTTTTCCAGCCGAATCTGGACTTCTAACAATCAATAATTTTTTCGTAGTTTTCGCCGATAGAAGGAAAACTTCAATAAAATTTTTCGCGCAATACAGCCATCAACAGTAGCTTGAATAAAATACTCGATTTTGAAACACGCGTCTCCATCCTCGTGAATTGCGATCAAAACCAGACCACTCACGGATGTTTCTGTCGTACAATTTTAATTGTTTGGTAGGTAGTTGGAACTTGGCTTACTTTTAGATGGGCAATATTTCAATTCACCCCTTGTTCCATCCCTCAAACGAGCATCTACCGAATCAAGTAGTTGATCTCACAGTTTTTCGACTTGGAAATTAAATTCATAGAATCTTCTGCTGTAACCATCATTCTGGTCCATCTCGGTGAGAAGTTGCTCTTCTGCAGTGTCGTATTCGAAAAAGGAATTGCAATACAGATTCAAAATTTTGGATTTATGTTTTGGAGTACAATAACTTTATTTGTAAAGTATTTTCAAGTGGAATGTACTTCCGGTTTTACCGGAACCGAATGTAATTTCGTTATTTCAAATGCAACAACCTGTCTGTATATGTATACATTTTCGAATTCTTCGTTCAATTCTACACTGATTTCATGTATGATATGCGCAATCACTTGAGCGATTTTTGAATTATAGCCTGATTATAAAATATTTTGGAAAAAAGTTTAGTAAATTCAATCGATTGCTCGTCAAAAAATAGTTAGGGTTTCTCAAACATTTCATGCCTTTAAAATCAGTAATTTAGCCGTTATTGAATTCAATTCGAATTCACTTAATTCACTTTTGGGTCAAAATTAAGAGTGCTGTGCCTAGTGGCGCAATGACAGAGTAAAAAAGCCTATACTATAAGCTCACTATGTCGGTACCTAGGGAGAATCAGGATATATCATAATAATGTTAACGCCATGTATATGAATTCTTCGAATTAAGGAAGATCTCATTTTCATATTCATCCTTATTCTTGGAATTCATCGACAGATGTGGTGGTCATACGTCA
Organism: Coccinella septempunctata; assembly: GCF_907165205.1. NCBI lineage: Eukaryota > Metazoa > Arthropoda > Insecta > Coleoptera > Coccinellidae > Coccinella > Coccinella septempunctata. The sequence goes on along the minus strand of NC_058194.1, from coordinate 10,650,936 downwards.
AACATACCCCGATTTAATTTACTTATCAATCTATGCAATATGTTGACTTATGAATCGAATTTCCGCCAATTGATTAATTAATTAAGTAGTGGTTGTTGTGGTAGTTTACTTTTAGGGCTCTTCAAAATATGCTATGTATAAGAGGTTCTATTGTACTAACGTTATGTTGTTGACTCTTGCTGAGTCTCTTTATTCTGCTACTTATCGGTTCTATTTCTGTGTTCTCGTAAATATATTTGCTGGCTGGGTTATGTAGTGGATTGTTCGGATATTTTATTTTAGTGATCTTCCGTAGACTAGTGCGTTCCGCAACTTCTATCATTTTGATGACACCTTTATAGCATTGTCCAAGAATTTGATGTCCATATTCTATCAGAGGTCTGCATATCATCTTATATATTTTGCTGGCTGTTTCTATCCCAATACATTCATAACTTTCTCGAATTACTAGCTCTAGGGTTGCTTCTTCAGTGGATTCTTCCTATATTATATGAATTAAAAGGGCATCATTTTAGATCGTTCAACTACCATAGTGAAAGAATTCCCTGCAAAATTGCCACATCTATAATCTTTCGGTCGATTCATCAAGCATTCTTTTTCGTTTTCTGTTCTTTGCACTTTGAACATTCAAAATGGCATCCAAAACGTAAGAGATCGATCCTAAAATTCAAAATAGGATGAGGAAACGGTTGTCGCAGAAGGATAAAATTTTCCCAACAGTTACATCCATTTACAATAAATGTAAATCATATTCAAGCATTTACCATCATGGTGAGGTTTATCATCAGCACAGCATGGTTTTGTCCGGGGAAGGTCGACTGTTACTAACTTGGCCACAATTTCGCAAGTCATAGCTGAGTCTCTTGATGATGCAGGTTAGGTTGATGTGATCTATATAGATTTTTCACGTGCCTTTGTCACCGTTGACCATAATTTACTTTTCAGCAAGCTAGCCTCAATTGATGCTGTGGCCTCACTCAACTCATCCACAGATAGACTTTCCTTCCATAGTGTAAAAGAAGTTCCCCTGCAGTCACAATTATGGATGAATCGATTCATCCATGACACGACCAATTCGAAGATAACTTGAACACCTAAGCTCAAATGTATCATAAATTTCAGTAGGCTTTTGTTTTTGAGTCGACAAAGATTTTTCATTACAGGTATCGCTTCTGAAGTTTCAGAAACACAGAAACAGAAGGGTTCAAGCCAGTTTATGCTGGAATGCATCATCATCCAGCAAACGCTGAACCAACATCAAGGATCATTCAAAAAATGTTCAGGAGAGCAACGAGGAGAATCGAGGTCAGCTGGATTTTCAAGACCAGGAACATGAGACTAAACAGCACTTTTTGTATCTTCGACAATTTGAACCACCCTGTAGGCAACGAAGGTCTTTAACAAGTAGGGGGGTATATTGATCAACGATAAAACAATTCGAGGCTCAGAGAGCAGCCGCATCGATGCAATTGGGATTGTAATACTCCCAGAAATAGGCTTGGCCACTTGGCCATAACAAGCTCCAGATAGTTCAAGGCGACAGAAAATTTTTAAAAGGGCAACCTTGCTCTTGGCTTGCCACAAATAAGATCGGCGGAAACTAACGGATTTGAAATGCAAATACACAACGGCTGCGTAGTCATCATCGGATGCATCACAGAATTGTACATAATCAGAGTGGATGATGGAAAGCGGAATCTTCAATTCGTTTAGGATAGGCATTGTAGATACGAAGTTCAACCAAGTAGTTTTCAAAGCCCCCTCTTTGGAACTGTTTTCCCTGAACAGGACAATCCTAATACAATTTGAGTAACCGACACTTTTGGAGTACAGACTACATGAAGAATGCTACTGGATATACGTTACCTAAGGCTCGAATGTTTTGGCCTTTCTTACGTTTAGTACATGAAGGTTCATTATGAAAATTGAATGAATTTGTGAAACGTTTCCAAGATCATTCCAGTACCTTACGTAATTCGCAGCCATCTGAGAATCGTATGGCAGTCTCCCTGTGATCCATTGGGAGGCTCGCAAGTATTTCGGGATAGTTTGTTGCCCATATCTTTAATTCATAACCTGCTCTACTCAGCAATTCACGCAACTCCTTTCCCAAAACCTCCACAATCTCGACATCCTCAGCACTGCTCATCACGTGTCATCAACATATATCTGGTTCATAATAGCGTATGAAGCCAGAGGAAAGTGTCTACCTCCGTCTTTCACTAATTGTCTTAGAACTCGTTGGGCCAAAAACGCAGAAGGCGTCAATCTTTAGATAACGATATTCTGTTCAAACTCAGAAATCGTATGGAAACCAGGAGGACGCCAATCAATATGCTGAAAACGTCTGCGGTCAGGAGTAAGAACAATCTGGTGATACATTGTTTATGTGTCCTCACATGAGGCAATTGACTGCAAGCGAAACTCTTGATATTATGTTCTGGATATTAAGCAGCAATTTTGGGCCTTTCAGGGTCAGAAGCCATTTTGTGAAGGAACTTGTCAAGAAGTAGACAATCCTTCTTGACAACATACCTAATGTGAAATTATGTGGGAAGAAGTAGTTAGCGAGTGGCATGTCATTAAGATTCAAATGTTTATTCTTGAACTCCTGATAGAAATAGAATTTTTCTGGTTGCTTGGCAGTCTTTTTTCTAATCGTTCGAATGAAGAGAATGATCTTGGAATATTTTATCCCGTCCTTGTCACGGGAAAGGGTACGGAGAAGATGTTCTTCTACTAACATATCCAGAGGATATGGGGCTAATTGCGACTGTGTGCCCTCCTGTGACTCAAGAGACACAACTGTGACCTGCAGATCCTCCCACACTCAGGGCATGGATAGTCACCAACCAGATCTGGCCGCCGCTGTATCCTTCTCGATTCTCCATTATAACTGTGTACCAAAGGCCTCCTCTGTGACATGTCTAACGCAGGTTGTTCCCAGTTATGATTGGCATTAACTGATTTTAGGGATTGATGTAGTGTATCCTTAAACCGCTCATACTGGCCTCCTGGTTTTTAGGCTCCCTCTGTGAATTCGCCATATAGAACTATTTTGGGGAGTTGTGTCTTGCATCCTCAGAATGTAGCCGCTCCATCTGTGTCTTCTACGTGCGGTGTCCCACCGGGCTGAACTGAGGCCTCGTGACCCATCGTTCGTCCGTGGAGAGACTTAAACTCTGTGACATGCTGACAAAAATGCCACAAGTCGACAGAGAGGTGTCCCTCTCACCATAGGGGTTGTGGGTGTTCTGTTTCCTAGATGTGTCATCCTTAAGTCCTCAAAGTTGATACAGAAGAACAAAATGTGTTCAACCGTTTCCTCCGTGCTCCTGCACCAGCGGCACAGGGAACGACTAGCCAGTCCCATTCTATTTAAGTGTTTGTTAAACAAATGTCCAGTCATTGCTCCAGTCACTAGACTCAGTTGTTTCCTCTCAAGAACTAAGAGTTTTTTGACCTCAGGCACAGAGATTGGTCTCTCAATGAGAAGCCTCGACTGTCTGAGACCACCTCTTATGCTCTATCCAGAGGAAAATTTCCTGTCCAGCTAACTATTAAAGAAGTTCTTGACAGATGTACGACAGATAGGCAGCGCAGGACCCGGACCTACAAAAGCTGAGCGGGCTCCCTGCTTTGCAAGTTTGTCTGCCTTCTCCTTCCCCGGAAGTCCTGCGTGAGCCGGGCACCAGTTAACTTTCACAATGTTATCAGAGCCTAGCTCCCGCAGAGCCTCTCTGCATTCCTTTACTAGGTGTGAGTTAACCCTTTCCTCAGAAAGGGATTTCAGGGTTCCCTGACTGTCACAACAAATATAGATGTGTTTTCCGGAGTACCCTCTGCGGATATTCTCCAGTGTGCAGGCTAGAACAGCATACAGTTCCGCTTGCACTATGGAACAGTCCTTCCCTAGGGGGATGGATAGATTGAAACGAGGTCCCACAATTCCCACTCCAGTGCCTATGGGCATCACAGAGCCATCGGTGAACCAAGTGGGACCTTCGGGCTCAAGAAGCCTGTTTGATGTAGACCATAGGTCTCTGTCAGGGACAATTACCGTGTAGGGTTCGGCAAAGTAGAAGCTGGTGCCCGCGCGGTCCCCTCTATGGAAAAGGGATGCGTTGGCATCCCTCACCATCTTGAGAGCCCTCACATGCCCCCTGAATAGTCCTCTATCGCGCCATTGTCTCTGTTCCCAAACTCTAAGAGCTGTCTTCATGGCCACCTGTGTCACTGCAAGGTCCAAAGGTGGTAGGCCCAGCAGACACTCCATAGCTGCCGTAGAGGTGGATCTCAGAGCGCCTGTGATGGTTGGACATACGTTCCTCTGACATCTAGTCATAATGGTGCGGCTGGAATTCTTCCCCATGGAAGTCCACCACACCAGTGATGCGTAGGTAAGGATAGGCCTCACCACTACAGTATACAACCAGTGCATAATGTGTGGTTTGAAGCCCCATCCTTTACCAAGCACTCTCCGAGTAGCCCAAAAAATTACATTAGCCTTGCTCGATTGAGTCTCAATGTGTTTTTTCCACAATAACTTGTGGTCCAGTGTCACACCGAGATATCGAACTTGCTGGGATAGGCCCTCGTTACTTGATTCTCAATTGTTGTACAACTCGCACGTTGCAAGACTTCTGCATTCGAAACTTTGTGGAACCATCTGATGTGCATTATCTGACTTAGATTACGTTGTTGCGTTTGTTCAAGCTGTTTAATATGTTGCCTGTAGAGCGTCCTTCGCTTCCGTAAGCTTTGGGAGGACGACTGCTTTGTAAACAGCTGTCTTAGTCTTCAGATTTAGGTCGTGATTTTGAAACACTCTGACCTTTAGCTTCCAGAATGCCCGTGATGCCTAATTGATACGGTTGTGTATTTCCGTGTCTAGGTTACCCCTAGTATTTATGAAGCTTCCCAAGTATTTGAACTGCTCGACCTGTTCTAGAGTTTCATTCTCCAGGCTGATATGTGTTTGAAGGTTTTCTGGCGGACTTACCAAGATTTTGGTTTTGTCGATATTGAATCTAAGGCCTAAAGCTTCGAAACTTATGAACGTATTTTCTCTGAGGCACTTCAGGTTAAATAGGCCTCAAGCCTGATTGTTGCTCACGGGCCTTTTCTTGCAGCTGTCGCAGTGTGAAAATTAGGTCCACAGTACCTCGATTTGGTCGAAAGCCGCACTGGGATTCAGGTAAAAGCCTATCTAAGAGTGGAAGCAGACGATTAGCCATAATCTTCGAGAGCGTGGCCAGCTTTTGCTGACTAAGCAACGATGTGCCCCTGTAATTGATGCAATTTGACGTATCGCCTTTGTTCTTATAGAGGTTGATAACTAAAGCGTCTCTGAAGTCTTGTGGCACATCTCCTTGTTCCAGGATCTTGCGGAATAGTGCTAGGAGACTATTGACAATGTCTTCATCCAGGCCTTCGAATATCTCCGCTGGAACGCCGTCTAGACCTGGTGACTTATCATTTTTCATATTTTTAATCGCACTTATGATTTCCGACATTGATATTTCTTCATCAAGCGATGTCATCGGACTATAGTCCGAGAAGCTATATAGTCCGAGAAGCTGGTCTAAAATGGATAAATCCGAGTCGTTATTTTGATTCAAGACCTGTGAGTAATGCTCCCTCCATCTTTCGAAAATTATTCTATCATCAGTTAGAAATGCTCCATGAGCATCTCTTATAGGAAAGTTAGCTTTTCTGCTTGGACCATAAACAAATCTGATCATCAAACTCCGCTCTGTATGAAATATTGAAAGGTTTTTCACGGAGATTGTATTTCAGTTCCCCTCATGTCTCGATCTCTCTCACTTACTTATTATTGATTACTTGTTCATTGTTTGCCTATATGTGATCTATTTATTGTAGATTCATTTTATTTCATTCATATTGTCAGAAAAGTTTCCTATATAAAATGTTTTTATATTTGGATGGTTATTCAAAGTTGGTGATTTTTAAAGTTCGAGATCCCTGATCTCTCTTTGTTTTGAATTGGCCATTCTATATTGTTGTGTAATGTCCGCGGATTGCACTTTCATAGCCCCGAAGATGATTTGAATATAATCGAAACGTCGGCAGAATTTTCATCTAATTGATTTCCTCCATCCCTGACCTCAACCAATTATTATCAATACAATAATCATAACTTTATATGTTAGTGTGGACAACCATTATTCGAACACATAACTTTATTTATCCAACAGGAAAAATTCCCAGTAACAAGGTAATAAATAACATTAACTCAAAGAAAGTAGATTTGAATTCCCTAAAAACAAAACGAAATTGCAAGTACCTCAAAATAACAATGACACAATAAAAAGAAGAAGAGACACAAAATAACAATATTAACTTTATTAGCACAATCACAAATCCGATACACTGGTGCCCGCTGGAGAATGTTGGCCTGAGGCGTGGGAAGACTAAAAGTTGGAGAACCTCTGGCCGCCACCCTCGGGACGTGGATGTTTACCCGAGAGAGCAGGTAGGGAAAGTCAATCTTTCCACTTAGAAGTTTTTTGGTCGAATCTCGCACACTGCTGAACCTACCGCTCAACTAAAGATGAAAGCCTCAGCTCCCTCATTATGGTTGAAAGATCAACACCACGCTCCAACCTACTGAGAACAAGTTAAAAGTAGACATTTCTGAGAGCAGACTAACTCACGTCTAACTCACGGAAACTCCTGATTAGGAAACCCAGAGATTTAGAAGCAGACGCACACAGATACTCAACATGTGGAACAAAACTCTGCTCGCTGTGGAACCAAACTCCCAGGTCTTGAAAACGATATCTAGTCGCAATGAAATCATTCCGAACGTGATAAGCGGAAGCCAGCGGCTGTGCCCTCCTGGTGAAAGTTACTTCAAAACACTTCTTCAAATTCAAAATGAGTCCATTACGCAAGCACCAACCGCGAACCAACTCCAGACTTGACCGAAGAAGTCATTAATTCCAAGTATTCTCATGTGAAGCTTCAGATCATCAGCATAGGCTAGAGCCTCACACTTGAGAGAGCATGAAAGGTCATTAATGAATATTATAAACAACAACGGTCAGAGGTTAGATCCCTGAGGAACACCGAATCTGTGCTCATATTCAAAAGATCTGAATCCATCGTAGAATTGGGTTCTGTGTTCACACGACTGCAATTTCTTGCACCTTTTATAGATTCACGTTGTCTTCTCAGGTGGGCTGTAGTTAAGTTTTCGTGCTTGGAATTTGATTCTGAACATCCATTTTTGCTTCCCAAATTATGTTTTCTCTCAACACTGTTATGTGAATATTTCCACGTGGCCTTTCTCCATTCTGGAGCCAGCGAAAGTGTAGTCGGCAGTGCAAAACTAGCTTTAGGTTCCGAGCGTCTTCTTTCCAACCTATAATTTCTATCATTACTTGCCAACTTCTCACGTCCTTTCAATACAACCGGTGTCGAATGTTTAAAGGATATCTAGCCCTGTTCGTGTGCACGTCAATCAAAGTAATTTCACTTTGAGTTTGTTTCCGAGCTCATTGCATTGGTTTTTGAAGCTGATCCCTCACGTTTCATTACTAGACGTGGATCAACCTCGGAAATTCTTTCAGACCAGGGACGCAATTTTATTTCCGCTTTCATCCTAAAGAGGCACATCGCTTCTCATTGAAACATTGAGATGAAATAGCAGACTTTCTTTCTATCCGAGAAGTTAGGTGGTGCTTCAAACATCCCCACACCCCAAATTTTGTTGCACTTTGGGAGGCTGATATTAAATCTGCAAAATCCCTCTTCGTACGCATGATCCGTAGAGCGCTCTACACCTTTGGAAAGTAAAGTACAAGCTACTCCTCAATTTGTTTTCAGTAGAAACCCTAGAGTTTTACACCTCATAAGTGAGGACTCTGGTATCAAAGTCGGCAATCTCCACTTTTGGTCGAAATTGAGTTGAATACATAATATTTCTCAATTTTTCGCGCTGCATCTGAACATATGGCTCGCGTGTGTCAAGAAAGGCTATATCCCATTAAAGAACCACTTTAAAACTTCGTCTGAGAATCAAACCCGGCAATCTCCAAGACCCGCTGAGAATCAAAGCCGGCAATGTCCGTTCTGACCAATCAGCACATGTATGTCGTGACATTTGTAATTCATCTGAATTCCGAGCGTCAATTCAGTTCGTTTTTGCAAACCTTTAAAAGTTTACTAAGAAAAGGAAAAACCCTTCACATGATTGAACCAGTCATCATGGAAAGTGGTCTGAAACAAGTCAATATGTTGAAGCTTAAAGATGTAACAAACTTCTCGCAAAACACTTTGGGGCTACCTGGAGATCAATTGAAGAACTGGATTTTTATGCAAAAATCTAATGGAACTTTCGAGTCAGGGCAAGCAGAACAGAAAGAAGAAAACGCATTGCCAGACATGGAAGAATCAGCAGCAGAAGGAGAAACCTGGGAATTTATCGAAGATATACTCTCTTTATGATTATGATGATTATGTTAATAAAAATGTTTTTGATTTTCTGGGAATTATTTCAATATTAATATCATTCTATTCGTGAATCTTCTTCAAAACACTTGATATTCAGATGCCAACTCATTTCAGTAGAAACTTTGGTATCAAATCCGGCAAAATGTAATATTCAGTATCAAACACGGCATTCTCCATTCATTTTATCTCATTTTTTCGAAAACTAAAAAGAAATTGGGCATAATAACTTCATTATTCAATGGAGTTTAGTATTCTATTCCGTTAGAAACTACGCACTCAGTTAAATATAAAACAATATGGACGTAGCCGTTTTTTGCGCTTTACTCAAATAGGAACACGGTGGAGATTGCCGCCTTTGATATTAGGGTCCTCAAGTATTAGAAATTTGTACTCTTCCAAACCGTAGGTAACTCATACCAATTGTAACAATTCGATTGATTTCTGATTGTTTTGTCAGTTATTTCACATAACGAATTGATCATATCTTCACTGATAAAGTTTCTACTGTGACATTAGAATTTTTGTGTGAGCGTATTATTCAAACCCAATATTTCAACGAAGTGTTCTGTTCTGTTAACCAATCACAAATGGAAGAAAACTTTGTCCTGGAAACTTGGACCAATACTTGGAACAATAACCTTCCATCCAAACGAAGGCAAAAGGGGAAATACGTACAAAATGATATATATGTACAAAATGACATAGTCGCCTTATTTGAGAATTGGTGTGCTTTAGCAATTTCTCATCAACTGTACCATGTGGAGGCAGCCATAATTACAATACTGTGAAATGTTGTGCGCCATTGCCACAGTCGCGCCGCAGTAATCAGTTCGAACGTCTTTCGTGCCTACAAAAATTTATTTTACTGTGATTTTCTCCTTTCTCTCTAATGAATTATTTGTTGCTTTCTTGTAATTATTGCTCTTGAAATCGATAGACTATGGAAGTATCTAGTGATTCCAGTTAATTTCATTACAATTATTGGTTGTTTGATTTGATGTCATTTTGTCCAAACAAACAAAAGCAATAAAAAATCAGCTCACATTTGCAATCAACTGAATGCTCAACATTTCTTCAATCCAAAAAGATGCGAGTAACAATGTTGAATCTATTTTGCATCCAACGGCAACAAATAACGATGATGTAAAGTCTTCACAAAAAACAAAAGAACTGGTAACAATCACTGACATATCCATTCCTAGCCCGGGGAGGGTTGGTTACGATGCAGAATTTGTTCTCTTTTGGGCTCATGCTTGTGCGCTAATATCACATCGTCTACCAAACGAAATACTTGTGAATTGTGTTGATGATATTTTAGTATGTCATTTTGTCCGTACTATATGGACAAAATGTTTTTTGTGATCGGTTGCATTTTTTCTTAATATACATTATATTATGGTTCCTACTTAATCAAAAGACTTTGATACTGATAGTCAATGAACCTGAAAAAAATAACAACCAAGGATATTAATTAAAAATGCGTTAAATAAATAAATATGATGAAAAAATAAAACACCATGTGATTTTGTACGTACTTCCCCTAAGTTCAGGAACCAACAACTGTGATTTTTGTTGGATGACTCGATCAACTGGTCTGTATCGGAATATGCATGTTGGCCATATTCTTCGAAAGAAGTTATGACTGTTTCGGACTCGCGAAAATCAATCATATTCTGTCGAAATCAGAAGACAAGCTTTTATCATTGAAATAAAATTGGAAGAACTGACGAATACATATCTGCTCATTATTGCGAATATGATTTATTATTGCTTCCAATTTGCGTTAGTTTTTATCGTAGAAATTTTTAAATAAATTAACAAAATTCCAACAATCTGATGTGACTATTTCTCATATTTTATCTACAGTCCTAAATCCGCATAGTCTACATCTAGAGTCATGAAAGATGATAAAATCCGGCTGTATTAAACGCAACCTTCATCATCCGAGAATGAAGCACCATTGACCTCTCATGATAGAAAATGAATGAACTTCACTATCCTTTGAAATAACATGCAAGATATCATCGCTAAGACCTTGAGAACGGGGTTTTAAAAAATCCCACAGTAGGAACTTGTTTCCTGCTAATAATTCGGAGAATTCAATCGAGTCCGTTCGAATGAATTTCTTGAAGTTTTTTCTCAATATTGAGTAATCGTTAAATTCATCATGTATTTTCTCTTTGGAGGGTCGTATTTTATTTTTGAAGGATCATGACAGTGGATGAGATGGCATGGACTCATCAGTTTGAAGCACAGAAGGGTCATAGTACCTATATTTCTCTATAAAATTGTGACCAAATACTTTGATTTTCCTTTGATGCATTCCGTTTCCCTTGAAATATTAAAACTGGCACTTGATTGGTATTGACATTTTCAATATTCACATAATGTGAGCCAATTGAACTTAAATTAGGTATATATAAGTATGATCTCCCCGTTTCTAATATTTTCTTGTTTTTGGGTGGGAATGTATTTCAAATCAGTAACCTCTGTAATTTTTCTTCATTTATGGGAGAACTGTAATTAGATTTAGTCTTTTGGATTTCCTGAATTGAACAATTAAATAAATAAATTTGATATCTTACTCATTTCAAGAATTATTGATATCTAGGTCAGCTTTGAAAATCGAAATTATATTGATAATTTATTGATAATAATAAAAATTGCAATAAAAGTTTGAGTTGTGGAATTCAGGTTAGTAGGTATAGGCCGTATATGGTATTTCGGATCAGTTGATTTTAACATGAGCCGAGGAGCACACAAGATTAAGTTGTACTTTCTTAAGTGTTGGTTTAGTTCGTTTGATATGAATTGATACCTAATGTTTTGCACCTCAAACTAAACTATTTTCAAATGAATATGCAGAATTCCTAAACACAACTGAAGTGTCATCTTGGTTCTTCTCGTTTTATTTATTGTTATTTCGAATATGTTGTGAATCAAACCAGTCGAGACAACTCCACGTGACGACCCAAAATATGATTGCAATTACACCAACAATTCGAAATGTAAAATGCTAACCTAATCACATATTCCTCAATTCAGAAGTCACGAATAATCCTTCTGAAGATCTTTAATTTTAACAAGAAAATATCGGATGGTTTAATTTTTCAAGAACTACCGCTTTATAAGTCAGCTGTCTGTATTATACAAATTTTCAACAAAAATTCCTACTAACCTCCTGAAAAACAAATTTCGCAAATGAAAGGCATCAAAGCTGACGGCTCATTTCCACATCCGATTCTCTGATGACAATGTCCTATTTTTCAGTGATATTTAGGAATGGGTTATTTTCATAAATTTCGAAATGTCATTGAAATCCTTATTACTCAAATATATCGAACTATATTCTTTTCAATTTTAACATATGGCATTTTGTCTGTATTAACTTACGGAAATTCTTATTTCGGAAGTGCTCTTTAATAGCGGCTACACACTGCTCAACTCGGTTCGGCCGACAAACCGACTTGGTTTAGTTGGATGTGAAATCGGTCCGTGTGTAGCTATGACCTCGCCCGACGTCTTGTCGTACGGCCTAGCCATCCAACCGCACGACCGACCGACCAAGTTGGATCGTGTGGAGCGCTGTCGGGTGGTAACGAACTCATTCTGTATTCAGATATAGACTGAAGAGGTATTCGCTGCTGCAAAAATTGCCGTCACCATTGATCCTAGCGATGTATACTCCAGCGATCGTGAAATTCAACTGACCAAGTTGGACGGCGGTCGTGCCGTCTGTACGCAACGTCCAATCTAGTCGTCCCGACAGTTGGCCCGACCGAGTTGGGCAGTGTGTTGCCGCTTTTATGAACATTCTACGTCATTTTCACAATCCGGCAACGCCCATCGAGTCAATAATGGTCATAAAAGTTTTCTAATCACCATAGACTCAATAAATGTGAAGTTAGGTGATCACATTTGACAAGAAAAACCATATATCTATTATACCATTATTGATAACACGTGTTCTAGGCTACGGGAAAAAGTGAAGCCAAATTGCTGGCAGGAATTGATCAACACGCATGCACGAATTACAAGTTCGAAAATGACAATCAAGATATGTATTGGTTAGTTTCAAGGAGATATGAGAAAGGAGGCGCAAGTGGAGATCGGAAATACTCGGCTGAAATATTAGAAATTTCACCTCAGTGAATTGAGGTGTAAACAGAAGAAATGGAAGGAAAGAGGTTATATGTAGGTAGATTTTTAAGCAGAATGATGTAATCCGTAGAGAATGTAATAGTATGCGTGGTGAACCAATGTACATATGTAGCATTTGTTGAAGAATAAAACATTACATGTTAGGCAGAAGTAGAGTTAAAATAGTTATTATTATGTATTTAAATACAAATCACAATTATTACATGGCGCAGTCGAAATAACAAACATACGTTAGAGTGAAAGTAAATAAAATATACATTCGGAAGAAAACCACTAAAAATGGCTCGTCCAACTCCAACCCCGATGGCTTCAACGTCAGGCGAATTTCAAGCAATACCATCCAGTGAGTTATCTTTCGAAGGTAACATGGCAGAAAATTGAAATTTCTTCAAACAAAAGTTCGAGATCTACATGCACGCAAGTAAGCTAAATGATGAATCTGAAGAAAAAAAAAAGTATACAGGGTCTTTCACGAGGAACCTCACCCATATTTATACGGGAAACTACTGAACGTATTTTCATAAAATTCAGCACTTATAAGTATTTCACGATGCTGATGAAATCTAAAATATTTTCAAGGCATGAGCACCTTCCGTTTTTCAAATTAGAACACCATTTTTTTATTGCAGAAATAGATTCCTCAGAAAATTTAAAGTTATTTTGATGTAACATTTTTCAGTTTTGGTTGGAAAATTCTCTCTGAGCGGGAAAATTCGAAAAAAAATAATGTGAGTGTATGCATCACACCCTTGCCCTAAAATGGATATTTTCTGAGTTATTCACAAAAAACTGTTTTTCGTCTTGAATTTTCAGCTATTTCTTTTCCCTTCACGCCAAAATGATGGAATTTTCAGGAACTGTTATTTGAACCATGCTGTAGATTTTTCACCTCGTCTTGAAACCGACTTCAAGTTACTATTAGGAGAACCATGGCAAACTCTCGCAGTTATAACTAGAGAAGATGCTCAAAGTTTTGACCGTTAATTTCTAGACATTTATTTATACGTCTCAGGAATGCTTCGTGCGTTGCTCTTCTTATTTCATCGGGAGGAAGAGATCTGCAGAAGTGTTTAAAAACCAATTTGAGTTTCAAAACTATGAATTTAAAAATCTAAACAAACCTGAACGCATTTCTGAATCGTTCTATGCAGTCCTCTTTATCAGTCAGGGGAGTTGAGTAGACAATATTTTTTATCCTACCCCAAACAGTCTAAAGGAGTTAAATCGGGAGAACGTGGTGGCCAAAGATGTGGACCATTGTTCGCCAACCATCGATCTTCAAATAGCCTGTAGAGGATATTTGACACATTGAGTGAATTGTGTGGAGGCGCGCCATCTTGTTGATACCATAAGTCATTATGGTTCTGTACTAGCGGCTCAATTATTTGAGTCAATATGTCAGAATATCTATCTCCTAAGGGAGAACATTCTTTAAATAATGCAAACATGTGTAGCGTTCTATCTTACCAGTTAAAGTCCCATCATAAATGTGAACATCGAGAATTGCATTATTTTTGATGGCGCAAAAAACATTGAAACTCCAGGTCTCTTGAAAGTTCCATTGTCTGAAGTGGTGGTTGTTCTCTTCATCCCAATAATGACTGTTATGCCTATTGAAAGAACCATTCTTTGTGAATTTAGATTCATCTGTCCAAATTATACAGTCCAAAAAGTTTTCATTGAAATCGAATCATCATAGCTTCGCAAAACTCTGTTCTCCTGACGAAATCAGTTTCCTTCAAATGCTGTACCCTATTGAATTTATATGGGTGCATTTTATGTTTTTTTAATATTCTCCAAACACTCGATTGAGAAAATCCCAGATCAATCTCGGCATCTTAGAGAGAATTTTGAGGATTCACACGAAAATATGCAAGAACTGTAATTTCGTTGTTCTCATCTTCTACTACACTTTTTTCTCTTTGTATAGTTTTCTTAACGAAAGATCCGACATTTCTCAAATTTGTCATGGTTCTGTTAATGGTATCTCTCGTTGGTCTGGGTCGGTCAGGAAACCTCTCAATGAACAGTCGAATCGTTCTATCTACAACTTTATTACATTCTCCATGAAGTAGAATGAGATTTAAATAATCTTCATTGGTAAAATTAGGCATAGTGATCGATTTTATAATTTAATACGAATTATCACCAGATTAATAGTACCTAAACACAAAATGCTACTGAATAAAGAGGAATTTGGCAGATGTAATTAATGTTATCTATCATTAAAAAAAAATTATTCAAAACATGGTAAGTTTTTGAATATGGTTCATAAGGAATTATTTATTTATCACTGGAGAGAAAACCGATGGCCGATTATAGTTGAAATAAAGAGGTTTCCGATACAAATTCGAATCAAAATTCGCCATCTATTTAGGAACAACCTGTTACTTTTTTCTCTTGCATATTAGGGTAGTAAAATCTAAAACATGGTTTAAGTAACAGTTCCTGAAAATTTCATCTTTTTGGCGTAAAGGAAAAAGAAATAGCTGAAAATTCAAGACGAAAAACAGTTTTTTGTGAATAACTCAGAAAATATCCACTTCAGGGCAAGGGTGTGATGCATACACTCACATTATTTTTTAACGTAGATTCAATATCTGCCATAAAAAAATGGAGTTCTAATTTGAAAAAATTGATTTTTCACGATTTTGTCATCCCTAACTTTGAAAGCGATTTTTTCACCCCCTGTATCATGAATCGCGATTTCGATTTTTGAAGTGGATACATCAAACTTACATCTTAAAAAATCCCAAAAATGAAAATTTTCCATCCAAAAACCTCGAAGTTATTTTTGTTTCAGCGGAGCTCTATTTTCGATTTTTTTTCGAATTTTCCCGCTCAGTGAGAATTTCCCAACCGAAACTGAAAAATGTTACATCAAAATAACTTGAAATTTTCTGAGGAATCTATTTCTGCAATAAAAAAATGGTGTTCTAATTTGAACAACGGAAGTTGAAGTCATTTCCGGAAAAACCGTAGGTGCTCATGCCTTGAAAATATTTTAGATTTCATCAGCATCGTGAAATACTTATAAGTGCTGAATTTTATGAAAATACGTTCAGTAGTTTTCCGTATAAATACGGGTGAGTTTCCTCGTGAAAGACCCTGTATATTACTGAACTGCATAGGCAGGCATGGGCAAACTTTTTGAGGGGAGGGCCAGATAAAATGAAAAATTACCTAGGCGGGCCAAAAAAAAATCCACATTTTTACAAGTGGTTAACTTTTTTTCGATTTTTACATCAAACATGACTAACATCCTAGAAAAGTAAAAAAAATTACAAAAATTAACTTCAGTAGTTCAGTAGGATACGAAAGAGTATTTGAAAAATGAAACTTTGATTGAGCTTCTAAGAATTGTCCATACTCTGGTAGAAATGCTAAAAGCTGGTCACTAAAGTTGCCAACAGATTACTCTGACGTGACGTGAGCCCAAGTCATAATGAGCATTATTCGAAAATCTTATATAGGATTTTTTGCGGAAGCGTTAAATTAGTCAGACGTGACGTTGACACGTGTATTCCCACGTTCCCACATTGAACGCTTCCGCGCAAAATCCGATGTTAGATTTTTTAATCATGCGCATTATAACATGGGCCCACGTCACGTTAGAGTAATCTGTAGGCACATTTACAGTCGGTTGCTTACGCTGCTATTCATAGTTTCATAGTGGAAAACACCTGTTCACATAACAATATGCAGTTGTTCCCGAGATATTATGATTATTCATTAAATATGCCCACGATACCAGATTCCGCCGTCATATTTGGTGCTCCTCCCTCCATTAGTAATGTTGTAAATATAAGTCAAAGGTACTTTGAAGGACGTGATTGTTTGTTTCTTGAAATTTTTGAAAAATATGTGATATTTTTGTTGCTCTCAGCAATGAAAATCAAAAGGTCAAAAATACTTCAAATTACACAGACGTTGACAACGAACCAAACGAAAATTTTAATGCTTGATTCGTTACTAACCACCACGAGCATAATATCATCATCTCAGTAACCGTGCTGTTGACTGCTATTATAACTCGAGGTCCCAAGACTCCCAAGCAAATCCAAAATAATTTAGTTTAGAATTGAGAGAACTAGAACACTACACCTATGCTCAGTTGCGCGCAAACTTTGCTAAACTAAAATTAATGTTAGATCCAATAATTAATACCTTTCTTAAAGCTCAAAAATTTTCATTTAGAAGGAAACCGTTACTTAATCGATTCAAACTACGCAGAATCGAATAATTGAATAAATTTTCATGTATTAATCACACTTGAATACTGCCTTTATGTTTGGAGCTCAGCAACAAACCGTTCGTTGCAACTTTTGGATTCCATGCATCACTATTTGTGTTCTGTGATGGAGTCGTTGGAACATCGAAGGAGATTTGGCCAATTTTGCTTTTTCTGGGGATTACAAGAAATAATGCCAGCCGCTGCCAGATGCACACGCAGTACTAAGGCTGAGCCTCGAGCACAACTCTATGCAATTTGAATAACAAATGGGTGGACTTTTATTTGAGGGATTCAGGGCTGAAGTGAACCAAGTCCATGCAGCCTAGTTTTGAGATACATGACATAGAAGTTGTTTATCCCCAATTAATTCAAAAGTGACTTCTTTAGATTTGTGTAAAGTGAATGTAAGCATATGTTTATATTCTAACCTAAGTCATGTATCCCAAAACTAGGCTGCATGGACTTGGTTCACTTCAGCAGCTATGAAGCCCCCAATTATCAGTCCTTCTTCCACCTAATACGTTTCCAGTTAATTTGTCGTCTTCGATGTATAAAATCTTCAACATTTTAAGATGATAATAAACAGTACGCAACTTACGCTTTGAGACAACTCGGTATTAGGTGACATTGCTTTTCCTTATCAGGCGGTCAAAATACGCTTTCTTTTTGACCGTTTGAGCAGCTCCTGGGCAGCTCCGGTGCATCTCGCTCGAGCACCGACGCGTTCTTTTTGATTGGGGCGTGAAGCACCGGAGCAGCTCGCGTTCCCTTCCCCTGCCCCCTCTTGCACCAACCAAAATGCTGGTGCACGTCGAGGGCTTGAAGCCCGTAAACAAACTTTTTGGTTATGTTTACATATGTCAACAAATATTTGAAGTCGTGTATTGTTGAAATTTGTGGATTAATACTATAAAAAGGCTGTAATACACCTTATGGACCACCTAAGATTGATTTTTTCGTCAATTGAAGCTGTCAGTTAATTTTTTTTATTGAGTAAATGAATAAAGAATCAATGTTAGATGGAATTAGAACTGAATGATTTTGAATGAAGATAGGATTCGTTCTTTCAGGTTTGAAGAGTGAACTAATCATTTTTTTCATGAATGCATAATTTTTAAAGATCGATCAAATGAATAAACGACAAGCTTCAGTTTAGTAGCGCCCATCAGTGAAAATGTAGCATTTCTTTTCAAATAAGTTGATATTTCACGTACTTGAATGCAATTTTCGTAAAATCAGAACACTCTTCACCTACTTTTACCAAAGAGGATTATTAACGAAGCTTTAAGAGATGAAATCATTGTTAAATAATTTTTTCAAGTTTTATATCTACAGACATATCCAGTATTTCGTATATTTTTACTCTCCATAGCAAAGAAAGGGTAATGTTTACCCGGTAAATCAAGTTTTTCAACCAAATATATGGCAATAGATTTCGAAAAAATAGTGAAACTTATTAATAATCAACGACTTTAACGTCAAACTGAAAACAAATAATCCAAAGAACCGCGAATCCGGACTTGTCTCTTGTCATTTTGCTCAACAGCTGATCATCCAACTCGCTGCGCGCAGTTGGCGCACTAATAACCGTTTTATTTGGAACAGCTCAGGGGCGAGAAGCCCGGAGCTGTACCGGTGCATGAAGCACCAAAAAGAAAGCGCCTAAACTTAGAAAACATGTATTCTGTATTCGGGTTCGACTTTTGGACGGTCCGAGAATTGTTCTAAAGGCGCTCAGAACTGTTGCGCCCTAGTATCAAATCCTCTGCGCAGTTCTAGAACCATTCTCGGACTGTCTGAAAGCCGAACCCGAATACAGCTAAAAATACTGGTGATTGTTTCAAAATCTTGACGCGGGCCGGATTAGACTTTCACGTGGGCCGGACCTGGCCCGCGGGCCGTAGTTTGCCCATGCTTAGCATAGGAGATAAAGCCTTAAAACATTACAACAATTTTCAATGGGCATCAACTGAACAAAAATAAATATCCCAGCATAATTAAAAAATTCGAAGAATTCCGACAAAAAATGTCACCTTTGAGAGATATCTGTTATTGTTTACAAGGGACAAGAAAGACACGGAGACCTAAATATGTTCCAATCTGCTGCAGTAGTCATCAACTTGTGAGTTTTCAACTCTTGTTGATAGTCATATTAAAGATCGATTGATATTGGGAATTAAAGAATTAAGTATAAAAAATAAACTTTTGAGAGAAGCAGATTTAAGATTAAATAAAGCGTTGGAGATATGCCGTACAGCGGAAATTGCATCACAGAGATTGAAGATAATCGACGGAAATTCAGAAGCGGAAATTTCAATGGTCAAAGGAAATTCAGGTCGTCCAGAATACATCGTAGGACGCAGGACTTCGAGTAAAACGCAAAATCCGGGCAACCATAGCAGCACCCAATCAGCCAACAAATTCCGGAAAGCCTGCGCAGTCATCGAAATTTGGACGAAATGGCGGACGGCATAATCACAACAATCATTCACAGGCACAAAAGTACCTCAACCTCATATTCTATGAATAAATGCACCAAATGGGGTCTCTATCATAAATTGAATATAGTCCTGCTTTTGGGAAAAATTTTTTGAAATGTGGGAAATATAATCATTTTTTTAATGTATGCAGACAATCAAATAAAATTCGACAGATTAAAGTTGAGAATAATGAAATTGAAAACTATGAAATAACTATTGGAAATATTTTGGGAAAAAAAAACACGTTATAGATGGGTTGAAGAGTTCATTGTTAATGGGATTAAAATTTCCTTTAGACTAGATGCGGGTGCAGATTGTTCCATTATTCCATTAAATAAATTTTTAGAATTATGTATTCCTATGAACCATTTGATTAAAACAAATATCAACCTTATAGTCCGAGAGCTGGCAGCAAAAACAACTACCTCATAAGTTACCAAAGGTTTGGTTTGGCACTTTGGTTCAACTTTATTACCAAAACTTGAAACCGCCCGTCTGCCGGGCGTGAGTGGTCGCCTTATGGGATGAAAAAAATTGAAAAGATGAGAAAAAATCGATTGGAACTTCCTAATAGTTACCAAGATGAATGTTGTGTCAAAATGGTCTAGGATCTTAACTGAATTGAAATCGTAAGCGTCTGCCAACAAGGGTGGTCGCTATTTCGAAACAGACGCTGTCAAATACAGGGTGGTTCAGATCATAACCAAGAAATTTTAACCACGTATTCTACATCAAAAATAAGCCCTAGTTTGTCATATAAACATACGTCGAGAAATGTTTCCTCTCCGAGATACGGGGTGTTAAAATTATAGAAAAAAAAATGTTTTTTATTAATAACTTTCACACTGCTTGAAATATTTTTATGAAATTTGAGACATAGGTTTTGAGCGTCAAGGAGCATTTTTTGCATAATATCATTTCTTTTCTTTTCTACCAGTGGCGTCCGTACTGCAACGAGACTGAATATTTTCAGATAAAAAAATTATACGCCACTGGTTTTCTCGGCAATAAAAATTACTTTTCAAATCCTTATTCAATTTGGAGCAAATTTGGTCTCTTGACTTTTTGCTGTACGAGGCACCGTTTCCGGTTAAAAAAATAAAACACACTCTCATGCATGAAGAAATCGTCAAACTTAAAGATGTTCGAAGTATGACCCATTTTGCTGAACACATAATTCACATCGACGTCTAATAGATCCGACAGCAGCAGCTAAATTTCGATTTCTTAGTTCGTCGCAAGTATTTTAAATACGGCCAATAAGTTTTTCCTTTGAATTCACAGAAGTCATATATACGATTTCTTTCAAAAACCCCCATACGAAGTAGTCCAAAGGGGTAATATCGGGGCTCCGTGGAGGCCAACTGACTGGCCCATTACGTCCGATCCATCTTTCTGGAAAATTATTATCCAACCAGTTCCTCACATTTCTATGAAAGTGGGCTGGACAACCGTCAAGTTGAAACCAAGCCGCTAACCTTGATTCTACTGGAATATTTTCCCACATATTTGCAAGCTCTGCCATTAGAAATTGTAAAAAATTTTCACCACTAACTCGTTCTGGTAAGAAATAGGGTCCAAATAGGTGATTATAATAAACTCCAAGCCAAACATTAACACTAAATTCTATTTGGAAATTTCTTGATCGAATGGGATGTGGATTTTCGTGGGCTCATACATGCTGGTTATGAAAGTTTACCACGCCCCGACGACTGAAACACGATTCATCAGTCCATTATATGGTATTTTAAAAGTCTCTATTCTGCTCAATTGAACAAAGAATCCATTGGCAAAAAAATAACCTTCGCTGTTCATCACCTTCTCGTAAACCTTGGACGGGTTGCAAGAATTTTTGACATAGAAAATCGAAGTGTGCGAGCTGCTATTCGACTGCTTGTTGTTGGATTCTTATCAAATTCACGAAGTATCCTCCATGGCACACTTTGCTTTCCACAATAAAGAAATTACAGTCTTTTATGGTTATGCTTGTATTGAAACGAGTAATTGGAAACCAAAACTGTCATTTAAGTTTTTTAATCAAATTAATCTAAACTAAAAATAGGAGTTGGGTGTGTGTTGAATTTATCTAATCTTAGAAAATTGCTACAAAACCGTAATAACCTTTTTATTGCTTTATCAAATTTTTGCGATTTCTTCATGCATGAGAATGTGTTTTATTTTTTTAACCGGAAACGGTGCCTCGCTCAGCAAAAAGTCAAGAAACCGAATTTGCTCCAAATTAAATAAGGATTTGAAAAGTAATTTTTATTGTCGGAAAAACCAGTGGCGTATCATTTTTTTATCTGAAAATATTCAGTCTCGCTGCAGTACGGAGGCCACTGGTAGAATAGAAAAGAAATGATATTATGCAAAAAGTGCTCCTTGACGCTCAAAACCTATGTCTCAAATTTCATAAAAATATTTCAAGCAGTGTGAAAGTTATTAATAAAAAACATTTTTTTTTCTATAATTTTAACACCCCGTATCTCGGAGAGGAAACATTTCTCGACGTATGTTTATATGACAAACTAGGGCTTATTTTTGATGTAGAATACGTGGTTGAAATTTCTTGGTTATGATCTGAACCACCCTGTATTTGACAGCGTCTGTTTCGAAATAGCGACCACCCTTGTTGGCAGACGCTTACGATTTCAATTCAGTTAAGATCCTAGACCATTTTGACCCAACATTCATCTTGGTAACTATTAGGAAGTTGCTGTCGATTTTTTCTCATCTTTTCAATTTTTTTTATCCCATAAGGCGACCACTCACGCCGGCAGACGGGCGGTTTCAAGTTTGGGTAATAAAGTTGAACCAAAGTGCAAAACCAAACCTTTGGTAACTTATGAGGTAGTTGTTTTTGCTGCCAGCTCTCGGACTATTACAGGCTATTCGCGAATCCAATTACCGTTGAGGGCGCTGTGAAATGTAAACAAACTTTGATGTTTGTCAGTACACTTTTCGAGATTTGTACGGCCTAACACAGTTTTTCTAGTGAATCAAGACATTTATCGGAATTATCGGAAGTGAATTGATTGATTTAGTTTCGTAAAGAAAGATCAACATTCTTTGGAAATA
This sequence comes from Coccinella septempunctata, assembly GCF_907165205.1. NCBI lineage: Eukaryota > Metazoa > Arthropoda > Insecta > Coleoptera > Coccinellidae > Coccinella > Coccinella septempunctata. The sequence continues at coordinate 10,628,505 of NC_058194.1, read as the reverse complement.
CTTCATTCGAAAGGGATGAATCGTGGAATAAAATCGAGCGATGATATTGGTGATTCACAGTACCTAGACACAAATTCCTATTATTTCACAGATTCTTTCTTGAAGGAAACCTAGGTAATAATGTTGAAATAGCATATACTGATAGTCTGAGATCCCACTGCACGTTCATTACGTACAGAGACAAACACACATTTTCACATACGTTTATGGATAAACTGATAACACCGCAGCCTGTCAAAAGTGGCCGCAAGTAATTTTAATTAAATTAATGCTAATCAATAATCCGAGAGAAATTTCGTCCATCCCGTTTTGAAATAAAATATCATCCACATCATAGCAATGCATGTAAAGAATACTAAAATCCATAGCTGCCGTTGCACACTCGGCCGCAACTACCTCGCAGCCAGGTGTAAGCAGGTAACATTTTGACGAATTTCTACGTTCATGACGTACACAAATTAAAGCTAATTTTTTTTTCCAATAGAATGATGTATGGCTGCCTGTGAAAAATAGCCGCAAGTTAGGTCTGTCATCTGTAGCGAGATATCCGAAACAAAGTAAGAGAGAGTTAGACTCATTTCGCACCATCGGGTTCTTACCCGATGTTCCGAATTATATCTACCGATATTATGGGATCTTTCACACATGATCCGGTTTAGTTTCGCACTGGAAAACAACCAAGACTGCTATTCTCGAGTATTCGCAATATATGCGATCGTACGCATCGAAATACGTTGTGATGTTTTTAACAGCAGATAGCTGGGTGCGAAATGAGTCTACCTCTCTCTTACTTTATTTCGGATATCTCGCTACTTTAACAGATGGCAGACCTAACTTGCGGCTATTTTTTCACAGACAGCCATACATCATCCTATTAGAAAAAAAATTAGCTTAAATTTGTGTACGTCATGAACGTAGAAATACGTCAAAATGTTACCTGTTTACACCTGGCTGCGAGGTAGTTGCGGCCGAGTGTGCAACGGCAGCTATGGATTTTAGTATTCTTTACATGCATTGCTATGATGTGGATGATATTTTATTTCAAAACGGGATGGACGAAATTTCTCTTGGAATATTGATTAACATTAATTTAATTAAAATTACTTGCGGCCACGTTTGACAGGCTGCGGTGTTATCAGTGCATTCTCCTATCCATAAACGTATGTGAAAATGTGTGTTTGTCTCTGTACGTAATGAACCATGAACGTAAAAATTCTGCAGTTGGATCTCGAACTATGAATTTGTGAAGGAGGTAGAAACTAAACATCTTGATAAGTAAAGCGTTTATGTGGAAGTTTTAAAGTTTCTATGTAAAATATTTCAATTCCATGTTAGGATATATGTATGTATTCCTCATACTGAAATCCCAAGAGACATAAATATGATTCAGCTCATGGAACTAGTTCTTCAGATGAGAAAAAGAATTCGTTTGAAACTATGAAAATTATGAAATTGTGTTTCTAAATCGTCAATTGAATTCAGCAGAAAACTCTAGCAAAGAAAAATCGTTTAACCTAACACCTGCCAGTTGAAAGCGCTGGTATAAATACCTTTCCAATATTTTTCGTAATCAATATTTCTATTCAGAAACTCAGACAATAATCCCAATATAACTTCTTCAAATAATAATTATAATACTTTGTTGGACAACGTGAGATAAGAGAAAACATAAGAAACGAAACTTGATTTGACTTTGCAGTACTGACAAAGTAGTGTCGTAATTCAGTCCGCAGAGGGCGTCTAGATTTTTGGATTCGCCAATTCTGGCAGAAACATAGAAAGTTTAGGTGCCATTTCACTCAAAATAAAAAACAATAATAATGCAGAACAAAACTGTGAATAGCAACAAATTCTCTTTCATGTTGTTGACACAAAAAACATTGCAATTTTATGTTTGGATGCATGCATGAAGATGAATTTGAACAAAAGGAATTCAATTAACATTGTATCGAGAAATATTAATGAAGAATAATAATTATGACTATGATCGATTGATTCAGAAATATAATCATGTGTTTCAAGGTTTGGGTAGTTTACCAGGAACATACCTTATACAGGTCGATCCATCTGTTCTTCCTTCTCGACGAGTTTCTCTAGCTTTACAAATGAAACTCAAAAAGAAGCTACAAGAACTTGAAGATTCATGAACAGTTCTTTTGATGACTTTATATTGATTTCCTCTGTTTGTCGCGAAAGTGGAATACATGGAGGAGCAGCAATGTACTCAAGAAAATCAGTGAAGTGCAAGGAGAGAAAAGACTTGAGTGTTTTCTCAGTGATTGGCCAGTTTGAGTGTGTAGCTGTGAAGTGCTGTATCAATGAAGCCCAAGTTGATAGGTCTATCGGTATACAGACCCAGTGGTGGTGAATTAGTCTTTTTTTTTTGAGAGAATGGAAATAGTACTTGCTTCCATTGGCGTGGGCCCAGAAATTACCGTATCTGGTAATTTCAACATTAACCTTTTGCATTCAACGAATGTTGGTGAAAAAATTGAATTTCTATTCCTAATGAGTTCTTTTGAGCTGTCTCAAACAATTCATGAAGCTACCAGAATAACACCTAACACTAGTAGTTGCTTAAATAATGTTTTCACCAGTTTTCATAGCTCTGAATATGAATCTCAGGTGCTCAGAACTGTAATATCATATCACTTTAGTCAAAAGATTTCTTTGAAATTCCATAAAATAAACACCAACAAAACAATATACAGAAGGTTTTTCACTTCTGGGGCTATCAAGGCTTTCAGGAGTGATCTGAGGGAGCAGGACTGGGCGTCTGTATTTGAAGCAGCAGAGTGTGACATAAATTCTCAATGGGGGAGCTTTGTTGAGATATTTTTGTTGAGAAATTCCCTAAAAAGCTGGTTCATATTGAGAAAGTGGATTCCACAAAGATGTTTGTAACTCAGGAAATTCTAGAATGTAAAAATAAATTAGATTATCTTCTGTCACTGAGAACTCACCACAAAATATATGACGATATTTATAAAATTGAGAAGAAAAACTACGAGTCTATCTATTGAAATCCAAAGCTTTATAGGGGAGACTGGTGAGGGTTGATACGTTTTTTGGAATTTTTATTTTGGAAACTGAATTATATGAAGAAACAGGATTTTTCTTATATTATATAATTCTTCAATTAATCGTTCAACAAAATAAATATAGAAGTCTCAAAACATAAACATCTTATTCTGTACGAAACGTTGAACACAAATACATGCAAACTGTCTCAAGCCTCCCCACATACGGGAGGATTGATACGATGTACTGGGAGGTATGAGACACAAATTGAAAATATAAGTTCCATTGGCATCACTTGCAAATGTCACATATAAACATTTTTGTGCCTTTTCTAACACCGGCAAATTCTTCGGCGGGCCATTGCGAGCACACCTGACCCCTGATCCAGAATTCGTTTGATCTAGAGAATGAAATTGAACCATTGCAATATATATAGGCTACATTTTCGGCCTCTCAGTCATATTCTTCAACTGTGTCATCCTCATTGTCCGAAATACCCCGGTCTACATACTCTTTCTTTCGTATAACTCTTTTGTTTGATTTTCTTGGTTCTTGTTCTGCCTCGGCTATGTATGCTGCTGGATGTACTAGGATTATTTAGCTCAGTAGGTAGGTCAGCAATGATACTGGCTTGCTTTGGGCCGATAGGTGTAGAAAAATCAGGAAATGGTCGGTTAGTCACTTCCACACAAGAAAAGTCGGCCTCGTTAAATACATGGGGATTGTACGGATAAATTCCAGTTGTTAAAAATCCCCTTGATATGTTGGATGGTGAAAACGCCTTCATGTAGGCCTATCCAACTAGATACGGAATATTTTTTGAAGATGAAACATGTATCAAGCCTCCCCACGAGAAATGTCTCAAACCTTCTTGAAAGCAATTTTTAAAGTGATTTATGTTTTCATCTTATACTCATATATTTTGAAAACCGAATAAAACTGTAAATTGAGTAGTTTTATGCATATTTCCCAGTTAAATGTTTGTTTATGCCGAAGAATTAATGCACGACCATAAAACCCTTAGGTAACTTGAGTAAAAACTTACAATTTCTCACCTCGAAACACTCTTCGTTGAATATTTCACAAACTACTGTTAGCGTTACAGATTAACGTTACGCAATGCCCTCTGCGTTCAATAGTGTTCAATAGTATAATACTTTCGAAAACGGCTACAGACCGCGGATATGAGCCTGTATCAAGCCTCCCCATGTATCAATGCTCCCTAGTCTCCCCCACTATGAAAAAAAACTTCAAGGTTCAGATAACAAATCAAAAACGATGTGGTCTGTAGTAATGATATAACAGGGAAAACCCTTAATAATGAATGTTATGTAGAAGGGTCACCATCCGAGGTGTCAAACAATTTTTCCACGTTTTTTGGATCACTCATTCAGAAGTTTTCTAAAGAGATTATTGATCTTTCCTTTGTTGATTATTCTCCAGATATAATGGAAACATTCACCCTCTCACAAGTTTCACCCGAATAAATTGTTCAAATAATTAAAAGTTTCAAAAGTAAACATTGCAGCGGCTATGATGCGATACCTCTATCACTATTCAAATCATGTAGCGATGAACTCTGAAACGTGATTTCATATATTTTCAATAATTCTTCTTAATTTGGAATATTTCCTAATCAGCTGAAATATTCATTAATAAAACCTGTTTACAAACGAGGAAATAAAAATGCACTTGAAAACTATAGGCCTATAAGTCTTCTCCCCAGTTTTTCAAGGACATTTGAAAAAGCAATGTCTTCAAGGCATGAGGAATAAATCATCAGTCAATTCCTAAATATACTAATTCGACGTCTATGAGAAGGCATAAGTTCCCATATGGTTCTCCCCGGAATTGAAACAAAAAATAATTAATAAAAATAAATTACATAAGAATCTGAGAGATGAAGATGGTGTTATGTTTTCTTCTGTCAGAAAGGAAGTGAAGCATCAAACAAAACTTGAGTATGTAAGATATAAAAAACAACTTGAAAAAAATACCAATAGTAATCCTTTCATCATTTTGGTCGTTTATTGGTGAAAAGAAATCTCAAAATAAAATTCCAACATCGATGCAATTCAACCAAGAATTGCTGAATAACGCTGTATATACCAGTGAAGTTGATTCGTGTGAAATGTATTCGACATGGGGACGTTTCAAATTTTCCGTCATTTCAGAGGATGATCTTAGGAACGCTACGAAAAGGCTGAAACCAAAAAAATCTAATGGATTCGATAATATTCCGTCCTACATCTACAAAGGCTGTATTGACTTTCTAATAGATCCACTGCTTCACATATTTAATTCATCACTTTCAGAGAATACTTTTCCTGACCTTCTCAAGTCATCTATAATAACTCCCGTCCATAAAAAGGACAAACAAATGTCATTGAAAACTATCGGCCAATTAGCATTTTGAATGCCCTATCCAAAATAATTGAAATAATAATATATAATGATATAATTAAAAACTCCAATATTGAATTCAATAAGTCCCAACATGGTTTTGTTCAAGGGAAATCAACCATAAGTAATCTTTGCAATCTCGGTAAAAACCGAGATTGCAGTGGAAGCAAAAGAAGAAGGTTTCCAACTTGACACGGTATATACCGACTGTGAAAAAGCTTTTGATAGAGTCAATCACAGACTTCTAGTCAATAAGCTTGCAATGAATGACTTTTCGAGGGATGCGTGTACTTTTATTGGATCCTATTTGCATCAAAGAATACAAGTTGTGAAAGTTGGGGATGAGTTTTCACAAAATATAATACAGAGTTCTGGTGTTCCTCAGGGTAGTATATTGGGGCCATTGCTGTTTCTGATATTTGTCAATGACCTTCCTGCCTGTTTGCGATTCTTATTGGCATTGTTGTTCGCGGATGATTTCAAGTTGTCTAGGAGGATCTTGAGCCTACTTGATTGCTATTGCAGGAGGACTTGAATAGGGTGGAACAATGGATGAAGATTAATAAAATGTCTCTCAACATAAAGAAGTGTCATGTTGTCACCTACACTCGAAAATCCAACCCGATATATTTCAGTTATGAAATTAATTCGGACATCATTGAACGCAAGTCAGAAATTAAGGATTTGGGTATAATCTTTCAAAATAATCTGAAATTTAATACCCATTTTGAATTCATCCTAACAAAGCTTACAAGAAACTAGGTTTAGTTCTTAGAAATAGCAAAGATTTTGATTGTAATACTACTATTCTACTATAGAAAACTCTTGTGAGACCACACTTTGATTATGCTTCAGTGGTATGGATGCCATTAACCATAAGTCATGTTGATATGATTGAAAAAGTTCAAAAAAAATTTCTTCAATACTTATACCTGAAAAAATACAATAAGTATCCTTTCATGAAGTCATATATTTCAATGTTGGAAGACTTCAATATGTGCACATTGATAAACAGACGCAAGTGCAACGCAGTTTTTTTCATTTTCAAGATTTTAAATAATTTAACATTTCAAGACTGTAATTTTGTTGATCTTGTCAAATTTAAAGTACCTAATTTATATCTGAGGCTTAGAAATAGGAAAAGTTTTCATGTAACGCCAAGTAGTTCATTTCCCATTAATAAAATGAGTATAAGCAGACAGTCGATACCTTTTTACCTAAAATGATGCTTATATGCAATGAGTTGATTGAAAAATTTGACTTGGATTTGTTCAATACTAGTTTGGGAAATGTGAGAAGATTGTTCTCCTAGGTTAATAGTTAATAGTGTTTTTGTGTTTGTTCTGCATATGTAATTACCTTCTTGGGTGTATGTGTAGAAATAAATAAATAAAATTTCTAATGAGCTGCTATAGAGACTATATTGGAGATTGCAAGTGGATAGTCATTTAATTTGGTGCGCAGTCCTCTAACATTTTGGTAATAGCAAGTTAAGGCTAAAGGCATATTTCTTATTATTGGTCTTTGGAGAGTGGCAGAATCTATAGGATTAGTTTCGGATTGATTGCGAATTTCGAAATAATCTAATTCTTACTCCATCAGGCCATGCTCCAGGTTGAAGGAGCTCCTCGAGTGACAGGTCGCTGCTACCGAATTTGAAGGACCTCTTAGGGTGTGTTCATAAACTTACTCTGAGAGTAGAGTATGAGTATGGTCATGCTCAGAAAGCATACTCTGAGGAACTAAAAGTACGTTTGTGAACACTTCGGGTAATCAGAGCTTACTCAGAGCAAGCTCTGAGTAAGTTTGTGAACGCAACCCTAGGCGTTTTAGACTTTAAATCAAAACATAAGATGTCCTTATTAGGCCATTGTTCTCTCGCATATGACTGGATATTCTCAGCTGTTGTATCAGATTGCAGACCGCCAATTTATATCCAGTTTCTTCCTTTTGGAGCTGGTTTTAGTAAGCTGTTGGGGTTGCAGTGACCTTCACGAAGTTGTTCCTTTTCTTCTTGGCGTTAATTACCACTGTAAATGGTTCTTCTTCTATCTGTTGGTCATCAAAAACTGAATTTACTTCCTTCAACGATGCTACATTGTTGATTTTCTACGCAAAGCTCGTCTTTTTTGCTGTTTTTTCTTGAACTTTTCCCGAACTCTCAGAATTCTTTTCCTTCAATTCATTGGACTTCACGTTTTTCTCATCATGAATCCTTATTCTATTGGTTTCATGGGAATCTCGCGAAGATAAAAGGCGTACCAAATCAATGTTGCTTTGTTCCTTTAATGTTGTTATCTCAGTTTTTAGATCACTAAAGGTTTTCTGTATTGTTGTCATTATGGTCTCTGTATGTTCTTTCGTTTCGTGTTTAGATGGTGTAGTATTTTCCTCAAATACAGGGTTGGTGTCAGTTCTTGGGAGTAGTTTCATCTTCACTCCTTCAACACAGTCGTCGAAGAAGAAGCAGATATTTTTGCATTCTATAATTGCTTTGTAAAGCGAATCTTTTATTCGTGTACATTGTGGATGATATTCTGACGTACAGAAGAGGCATTTGATCATCTTTGTGTTGACGATTAAATTATCGTGGCAAGTAACACAGGAACTGAACATCCCGTTGTAGTTGTGTGTGTATGGCGGCCTTTTGTTTCGGAAACTTCAGATAGAGTGATAAGAAGAGGTAGTTCTTACAACATGTGCTGCTACTAGTTCACACTTTTATGTAATTTCAGCAATTGATTTTTTTAATTACATTTTTTGTGTTTGAATACTGCGATTTGATGGATATTTCACTGGATCGGCGAGTTTCGCGGCGTTCTGTTGATGTAATTTTCAATAAAATAGCTTAGGATATTCGTGTATAATTGGCAATCATAAGGAGATGAGCAAAACCGTGTATCTCCACCATTATATGATGATAGTTCGAACCATCAGAGAAAGTATCAGTGAGTGAATTTTGTATAGCAGAAGGTAGCGAATTACAGTTTTCTCTATGATGTCCACCTAAACAATTGAATGAACGTGAATTTTCTCTAAGATCATTCAATAGCATACTTTGATACTGTGAATATTGATGTAAGAAAACAAACTTTCACAAAAAGGGCAAGCGAAAATTCTACCTTCAGAAGGAGAGGAAGCCATAGAGTTTATTTACTAAAAAAACGATTGAGCCGTGCGGCTTTGGTCTTGATGAACTAGTATCTCCTCCTAGAGTATATAGATGGTGGGCATTCTTGCAAGCATCACGTTTGATATTGTATATCGCGAAGGAATACGTATGGCTCATGCCGACTTTTTCTCTCGGAATCTTATGCCAGAAGATAAAGAAAATCATGAGACTAAAAATGAAAATATACGGAAAACGTATAAATCTAGCTGCAATTATAAACGATTGGCTCCTTGCAGCACAGCAACGCGATAACGAAATAAAAACTATAGTTGCAAAAATAAACGATAATGCATTTTCAGGTAATTTGCTTAAGACATATGAATTGCGAAAAGGAATACCTACTATGGAAATATTCAGAGACATGGTCGGACAAGATGTCTCCCTATTGTTCCTAAGGCATTTAGGTGAGTAATAAATCACGTTCATGAAACAATAATGTATTTGGGTTGGGATAAAACGTTAGATAAGGTATTTGAACATTATTGGTTTGAACTTATGACAAAGTATGTCCGGAAATTTTTAGAAAATTGTATCACATGTAGTGTCTCAAAATCTAAATCTGCCAAAACTTACGTTGAACTCCATTCAATTCCACGAAACAGTGTTGGCATACGTTGCATATGGACATTACAGAAAAACTTAGCGGTAAGAACTAATTAGAAGAATACGTTGTAGTAATTTATCGATAATTCCACGAAATATGTCGTGTTACATCACACTTTAAAAATAGACGCTAGTAACGCACTTGAAGCTCTAAAAAATGCTATATCTTTGTTCGGCGTTCCATCTAGAATTATTGCTGACCAAGGAAGATGTTTTGCCTCGAAGGAGTTCAAAGAGTTTTGTTTATCCCAAAACATAAATCTACATTTGATAGCGATCGGCACCAGTCGGGCAAATGGACAAGTTGAGCGTGTAATGAGTTCTCAAGAATATACTTACCGCATTTGAAAAAAGTCAAAGATCTTGGCAAAATGCGTTAGGAGAAATTCAGTTAGCCCTAAATTGTACGACTAATAAAACCATTAAAGTTAGCCCTGTTGAAATGTTGATAGGAAAAATAGAAAAACCGTTTGGACTAATGACATTAGGTGATGATAATGAAACAATCGATGTTCATGCCTTGAGAGATTTAGCATTACAAAATATAGAAAATGCTGCCTCATACGATAAGTGCAGATTTGATAGTATTAAAGCAAAAGTTATTAACTTCAAAGTTGGGTATCGTGTGTTATTGAAAAATGGGGAAAGACATCAGACAAAGTTAGATCCAAAAATTAGGGTACCATTTGTTATTGAACAGGTTCTAAATGGTGATAGCTATTTGTTAAAATCGTTGAGTAATAAGAGAACGTATAAGTATGCTCATGAATTTTTAAGAAAAATGCCAGGAAGTTATATTCCTAAGGAGTTAAATGAAATTGATGGAGAAGACGTTAAAAAAAAGTTGAAGACCTAGATCGGGAAAACGTTGAAAAAGACGTTGAAGATCTATATCAGGAAAACGTTGAAAACGATGTTGAAGATCTAGATCGGGAAAACGTTGAAAAAGAAGTTGAAGATCTAGATTAGAAAAACGTTGAAGATCTAGACCAGGAAAACGTTGAAACAGACGTTGTACATGAAGACGTTGAAAAAGATGTCAGGAAGTTGAGAAAGAAACGTTCGAGTGACCGTAAAAGTTGAAAGATTGTTGATAAGCTAGAACTATTGCATTGCGCTGTAATTGCAAATGTAAAACTGAACTGAAATTATAGTTTTATCATGGTGCAATGAGCTGTAGACATGTTGCAATAGTCAGAATATAATATTGAAGTAGATACCAAAGTTTTTGACTGAAATACTGTGTGAATTAAAATAGAAGTTGAAAGCTGTTATAGCTATTTATGTAACAAGTACATAAATGAGGTCTTTATGGACGAGTTCAAAAGTTTATGGCAGAGCGAGCAAAGCGTGCGAGGCCAATATCTTGGGCAAGTCCATAAAGCCTAATTATGTACGAGTTGCATACAAAGCTTTTTGTTCGACTGCAATGCAGAAATTTTATATTCTGAAATGGCTTATTACTGAAAAACATTGTGTGCTTTTGAATTTCTCACCTTAGTAACCAGCGACCTTAGCAGTCTTAGTAAACACAGTTGTTTACTTCCTTAAATTTATGACAAACGTCATAATAATCCAAAAAATGGATAGTGCTGGAGAAGAAAGCGTAGAAAATTTAGCCGTAAGCGCCAAAGCATCTCTCTTTCCCACTAAATCTAAAAGTGCTTACGAAAATATGTATGCGGCCTATAACAAGTGGTGTAAAACGAAGAAAATTGTGAAATCGACAGAAGACAGTATTATCTCTTACTTCAATAGTGAATTGAAAGCTCACAAAATTTCTTCGCTATGGACTACATAGATGAATTGGAAAAGTACTAAAATAAGTGTTGCCACCAGAATATTGGGCCAGGAAGTAGGTGATGCCTAGCATCCAGAGTATTACAGATCGAAAACTGTGCTTCCACTTCGAGCTCGACTTCCTTAGGCATGCATTTTTATAATAACAAAGAATGTGTTGTTAATATTAACTACCACACAATTCTCAGAATAGTAATTCATAATTTTGTTTTTAGGTCGAAGTTCAATTCTTCTTCCTTAAATAAAGTGTTGTTGCTTTTTTATTCACTTGACAGAATGATGTTGACAGTTGAGTCCAATAAAGTGGTGTCGAATGAAGTAGTCAATTAAGGACACTAAACGAATTAATAAATAAAGTGTTTATGATTCAGTCGAACATAAACTTATTTTTGTAGAATTTGTTTTCATTTCTTATTTTAGAAACAGTAGAGGACGACTGTTAGGTCAGGATTGGCCGTGTCGGAGAATTAGTGTTAAGTAGATAGATAGCTTGTTTAGGTAACGCATTGTGTGTTGCCTGATGTGGCCGTTGATCACGTTGCGCGATATTGGAAGTTTGGGGGAAATCCCTTAGGTATGCACTTTTGGAGAAGTGATTGAGAGAAAAGAGAAAGCCTTCTTTCAGTTTTTCAGTTTTTATAGAGAGGCTTACCGAGCGTGATCGACGGATACGTTAGCCAAATTATTAGGTCATTACACTGAATGTTCATTTTTACGTTTGTACTTTCGTCTTAAAGAATATGAATGAAAATAACTTTTCGACATATACTTTTGGTCACGGTGCATATTTCCGCTGGAGAAGTATATTTCACATTCAGAATAATTCTTATGTTTCACTTTTAGAAATATTTCATCTCTGCTATAAGAGATTGAATAATGAAGTTGATTTTTGTGATAATATCATTAAATGAATGAATGAATATATTAGAACGAAATCGCTTACCTTAATTTGACCAGATGGATAAATTTGATCAACTTTCAGACAAAGTCATGAACTAACAATATTGTGGCTTTAAAAACACGTTTCTCTCTGAATGAATATAATGGAGAAAAACTGAATTCGTTCTATCAGTTGATCCCCGCAATAAAATGCTGGGATAATCCAATAAAAAAGAATGAAATCCTCAAAATCCTTTTATTCAGAACGCAATTCATATAGAATCTTCTGGGTCGATATTTAGCAAACATTTATTTAGGAAGGCAGAACGCTGTTTTATAATTCGAGATTAAGGTACTTGTTCGATCTTGTGATATTTTTCACTCGATCTACTTGTGAATTGAGTTGAATAAAAAGACTGAATAACCGTATATCTATATTCGTTGAATTTGGTTACATGAATGATGTGAGTGAATAGACTTCTTATTCTAGAATGACGCTGTGTGGTACTGATACGGCTCCTATATTCGTGGACAGTACGGAATGTATGTGCTCATGGTACATATGAGTTAAGATTTGAATATAAACAATACATGCCGCCCCCCTTGAAAGGGTTGGCTTTCATGCTTTGAACAATATAATGAGCTGACTTTTTGTTTGAAGAGTTTATTGGTAGAACACAAATCTTCGACACTGGTCTTTTAAAGACCCCATTAGCGATTTTCACATTCACAACACGCACTATTCCGTCTGTGCCAGGAAACACATCGATGATACGGCCCATTTTCCAGCATAAGGGAGCTGTGTTGTCGTCTTTGAGTAGCACCAAAATGCCTGTTTCCAGATTGGGAGTAGATTGTCGCCATTTCATTCTTTCTTGGAGATGGTTCAAGTATTCATGTGACCATTTTTGCCAAAAATGTTGCATTTGTTGTTGAATATTCTTGAAATGAGACAAGCGGTTGCTTGCCACATGTCTGACGTCATCTTGAGGTAAAGTGGTCAATGGTTCTCAAATAAGGAAATGACCAGGAGTTAGAGGTGAAAGATCATTAGGATCATTGGACATTGGGGATAAGGGTCGGGAGTTGAGGACTGCCTCAGTGTAGAGACCCTCAAAAGTCAAATGAGAATTACCAACAATTCTTTTTAGATGAAATTTTGTTGATTTTACGCATGCTTCCCACAAACCTCCGAAATAAGGAGCATGTGGTGGGAGAGAGGGAGAGAAGTGCCAATTCATTTGATTCAAATTTAGAAAGTCATTGAACTGGCTATTGTTCTCGAGGTTACATAAAACAATTTTCAATTCACGTTCATTACCTACAAAATTAGTTCCATTATCACTATAAATGTCGGTGCCAACACCCCTTCTTGACACAAATCTGGTTAAGCATTTAAGAGATGACTCTGACGAGAGATCTTCAGACAGTTCGAGATGAGCTGCTTTTGTGACGAAGCAAACGAAAATGCATAAATAGCATTTGATAATTTTTCTATTTTTCGTTATGCCATCTTGAATGTGAAAAGGACCTGCAAAATCTATGCCTGTTGCTGCAAATGGGCCTTGTGGTTTTAAACGTGAATTTGGGATATCTCCCATTTGATATCGACTTTCTATTGGTTTTGATATGAAGCAAGTTACGCACCTGCGTAAAACTCCTCGAACAGCGCTACGTCCGTTCATTAGCCAAAATTTTGACCTAACAGCTGCAAGAGTAGCTTCAGCACCTGCATGTAGATGCCTCAAATGCTCATGCCTTATTACCAATTTAGTGTAATTGCAATGATGATGTATAGAATTGGATGCTTTTGGTTGTAAGTGAGGTTGGAATGTTTGAGTCTTCCTCCCGCTCTGATCAAACCATTTTTGTCCATGAATGGATTCAAAGAAACAATTTTACTATTTGGGGATATCTGTTTGTATTTTTCTAGAGATACAAACTCTGAAGGAAATGCGTTCCTTTGAACTAGTTTACAAATCGTATTAAGAGAATTATCGATTTCAGATTTTGATAGTTTACCTGCAAAACGATTCTCAGGAATTGAGATTTTTGAGTTATTTATAAACCGTAGGCAAAAGGCTATAACTCTGTGGAGTTTTGTGAGTGAAGAAAACCGATCAATGGTACTGATATCTTGAGAGTCTGTCATTATGATTAGAGTAAGATCAGTTTTTTTGATTTCAGGAATTTCCGATTGGGGCAAAATATCGGTTTTGGGCCAGAAAGATTTTTCTCGGGATAACCAAACAGGACCGTTCCACCTTAATTTGCATTCCATTAATTCCTTTGGATTAATGGCTCGTGTTATAATATCTGCTGGATGTGATTCTGAGGAAACTCCACTGATTTTTGTTTGAAAACTGCTGTATTTCAGTTACTCGATTCGCTACAAACGTTTTGAGTTGATGTGGTTCAGTATTTATCCAAGCTAATGCAATACTGGAATCACTCCAATAATAAGTGTTATCAATTTTATCAAACATGGCTTGTAGAACCTTTTGAGAGAGCTGAATACTCAAAAGAGCCGCGCAGAGTTCGAGTTTAGGTAACGTTATTTTATTATTATTATATTTTAAGAGGTGCGACGCGAGATTTTGCGCAAACTAAACGAACATGAATTTGGTTGAATTGATCAACAGATCGAAGATAACAACAGGTTCCGTAAGCTTTTTCCGAAGCATCTGCGAAACAGTGTAATTCAATGGAAATACGACTTGAACAGATTATGTGTCTGGCAACGTTTATTGAGTGTAAATAAAAGCTGTATTCGGGTTCGGCTTTCGGACAGTCCGAGAATGGTTCTAGAACTGCCCATAGGATTTAATACTAGTTCTAGAACCATTCTCGAGAATGGTGGACGTCGAAAGATTCACCAAGCTTTCCTTTGTAGGCAAACTGACAATAAATCTGCCCGTTTCATCACGAAATGTGGTTTCTAGAAAATGTTTCTCGCATACTTCTTCCTCTGGGGAATATTGAGTTTGTATTGGATATTCTTCAGTTTTCTAGAAGCGCTCTAGCAAATTATGAATATTATCATTTTGTAATGTTATATTGCAAATTGAACTTGATGTGGTTGCATGTGATATCGGTAGAGAACCGGAAAATATCCAACCAAGTTTTGTTTTTTGTAGAATCGCTTGATGACCCGGCAAATTTATGCGTCCAATGGTCCAATAGAAATTAAATCCCAAAAAATAGAAGCTCTAATAAGTAAATCAATTGGACCGGTTTCATTGAATGCTTCATCTGCCAAAACAATATTAGATGCAATTTTGAGATTATTGATGTTGAATGAAATAGTAGGTGAATCCTTTGTTATTTTATCGGATATCAAAAAAGGTACATCCTTTAAAATATAAGAATTTGTTTTCGACTTCAAAGTAGTCCATGTTTTGTGGAGTACGGATGTTATGTTTGAACCGAAACCTTCAACTGAATGAGTGTCTTTTGATGTGGGAGTTGTAACATTTTGAATAATTTTTCAGTAATGAATTTTGACTGAGAGCAGTTATCGAGAATAGCTCGACATTTATGAGTATTTCCGTATTTATCAAAAATAAGTAAGATTGCTGTAGGAAGCATAATATATGAATCACTATGCGTATATTCCGCAGAGCAAGCAGTGAGAGTTGATTGTGAAATATTAGAAATAGATTGTGAATTACTAGTTTCATTTTTTGTGGAAGCGCTGAGTTGGTTTCTGTAGAAGATTTTTCCTTATCTAAATGTAATAAAGTATTGTGTCGCAGAGAACATTTTTTGCAAGAATGTTGATTTTTACAATTCCTTGATCCCTTACGTAGACAGTTATTGCATGCATTGAATTTTTTGACTCTACTTATACGTTGTGGTACACTGAGTTTTAGAAAATTTTCACATGTGAATATGAAGTGATCCTTTGAGCAAAAAATGCATACTGGACCTGTGGTAGCAACATGCGCAACACTTGAATCGTGAAAAATTTTTTTTGCTGCATGTCTTGGTGTTGAATTAAAGACTTTTTTGTTTGAGTGTAATCCCTCTAGCAATTGACATCTTTGATTTAGAAATGAAGTGAATTCTTTGAATGTAGGTAAATCTAATTTAATATTTTATGCATGTTCTTCCTATTCACGTTTAGTGGTTACGTCTAGTTTGGCTGAAACTAAATCAATAATGATGGTGTCCCATTTGTCTACTGATAATCCTAAAGATTCAAGACTTCTGAGATGCTGATTGACAGTATCAATTATATTCCTGAGTAAGACTCTTTTTGCACATTCTGAAGATCAGTTATGGCATTTAAATGAGTATAATGACTCTGTTATGTACCTACTCTATCTTACATGTTGAATTCCTAATTCTTGTAATCTTTCCATTAGGGTACAGTCATCCCTAACCTTCACTATCTGCATTCCCAATTCCCATAATGGATAGTTCAATATAATAATTAGAGATATAACTTTGTAATCTGAGATTGCCAATATTAAACTTAAATATGTAACGCCCTGTTATCGTGATTCATCCCCGAATCTCGTTACTCTCCATTATCAACATCAATTACTGTGCCTTTCCATTATTTGTAATTTCGACCTAAGTAAATTTAAGAATAGTATATAACTCTTAGATTTTATAATCCAAGTCAGTTCGAACCCAATTTCAATTGAGTTAAGTCTACTACTGTAAATCATCGATGTAAGCAAGTCTTACCCTAATACTGTAAGTTACCACAAAAATAAACCACTTATATCATTATTGTGTCGTTTTATTCGCTGTTCAACAACATAAGAACTGGTGTCAGAAGTGGGATATCTCTAATTAAGGGATATTTTTTCGTTGATATTGAATAAAATTTGAAAACCGTTATTTCGAAGACATCTTCGAAATTTTCTAATTTGATACGACGAGAAGGCAGAAGTGGAAGTCCAGTATCCTGTTACCAAGGGCAACTTAAGAGGAGCTAGTCATCTACTGCCGAACCAACATTCTTCGAGGACCTCATTGGATAGCTACTGATAGCTGTGAGATCAAGAGGAAGGAACACTAGAAGCCAAGGAAACGCTTCTTCCAACTCGAACTACATTTCCCTCGAATTAGCATGTCAAATGCTTATAAAATTTGATGGAAACAAACAGAAACTCTTCGAATTCATTGATAACTGCGATAAAGCAACTAAATTAATCAAACCCGAATTAAGAACAATATTATTTTCTATAATTGAAACTAAGTTAACCGACAATGCACGAGCGCTTGTGAGAAATCGAAATTTAACAGATTGGGTTCACCTCAAACAGCATCTTTTGGACGTTTACTCTGAAAAGCGTACAATGGGCCAATTGCAATTGGAATTAAACTCTTGTAAACAAAACCCATCAGAATCAGTTATGTCATATTCATCAAAGGTAGAAAACTGCTATATAAAATTGATTAACACATTAGACTCAAATCTGAGTAGAGAATCAAGAGAATCTTGCATAAAACTATTAAAAGAACAAGCTTTGAGCGTTTTCTTAACAGGTCTCCAACCGAACTTGTCATTTTTAGTAAAATTACAGCGTCCTGAAAGTTTAGAAAAGGCAATTGCCACTGCTTTTCAAGGAGAGCAGGAACTCAAATCAAAAATCGAAATTAGCAAGTATCAAAATACACACAATGCATCGGTTCGCCACTGCGATTACTGTAATAAGCCTGGTCACACTTCATTTAACTGCAGACATAAAGCTAATAATCAACGAAACCAATTTTCATCCGTTAAACATATACAAAATCCTAATCCACAAGGTTTCAGGAATACAAATAATTTTCCCACAAAAATTTGTGCTTATTGCAAGAAAACAGGTCATCTTATAAGTGAATGTAGGAAAAGACAATATAATAACAAGAGGCAAAATCAATCTAACTCTTTTCAAAACGGAACTCCCAAACTCCCAAAATTCTAATTTAAACTCTCAGGGCTCTCGGGGTGCTGCTCAAACGAGAGAAGCCCAAACAATTCGAGCCGTGTACTCTCAATAAATTGTTCTGCGACAACTTATGTTCTAATTTCAATAGAAGAATTAATTCAAGATCAAAACTCTTTCTTACTTGACAACGTCGCAGACATTTCCCTAATCAAATTATCAAAGTTAAAACCTCATGTAGACGTTTTTGAAGATTCTCCAATTTTATTAAACCCTACCCCCTAAACCCTACGAAAAACCTAGGATATTGCTTTATGAACATCTATATCGATAACAAAGTCTTCGAACACGTTTTTCACATCATACCAGATCCATTCCCCATAGAATTCGATGGTATTTTACGGAACGATTTTAACTTAAAGAATCGATGTGCAATCGACTAACATGCTAATTCACTCATTCTCGGAAATTCTCGAATTCCACTAAATCACATAAACAAACCTCGAAATCTTTTGAAGATTTCGACTCTATGTCCAAAAAAAAAAAATAATATCTTAATAATCAAACCAAGATGCGAAACTATAATTCAAATAAACGTAACAAACGAAAATATTTCTGAAGGCATCGTTCCTAAAATCCAAATATTGGAAGGAATTTATCTCTGTCCAAGCATCGTTAAAGTTGAAAATAAAAAAGCCATTACTTCTATACTTAACAATACGGAACATTCTGTCGAGATTTCAAAATTAGATATAACCCTTGATCCCTTTGATAAAACAATGAATGATTCAAATATTTTCCATCTCTCTCATGAGTCTAATACACAAAATCACGAATCTAATCGTCTTTCAAAAATCACAGAATGTCTTAGAATTGATCACTTAAATTCGGAAGAGAAAGCATCAATTATCGAAATATGTCATGAATATAACCACCTTTTCCATTTATCAGGAGACGTATTATCTAATACAAATGCTGTAAAGCATTCAATTCAAACTACTTCAAATAAACCAGTAAACGCTAAAACATACAGGTATCCTCAAATTCATTAAGAAGAAGTTAATCGCCAAATCACTAAAATGCTTGAGCAAGAAATAATAGAACCCTCAAACTCCCCATGGAACGCACCTATTTGGATAGTTCCAAAGAAAATAGACGCATCGAAGGAAAAGAAATGGCGACTTGTCATAGATTACCGACAACTCAATGATATCACCATAGGCGATTCATACCCCCTTTCCAATATAGCGGATACTTTAGATCAGTTAGGACATTCGAAATACATCGATAATACGCTTGACCTTACGTCAGGTTTTCACCAAATTGAAATCTCAGAAGAAGACGCAGAAAAAACGGTCATTATCAGTTCAGGCGCATGCCATTTGGTTTAAAAAACGCGCCTGCATCATTTCAACGAATGATGAACACCGTTTTGGTTGGCATTAAAGGCATTAGATGTTTAGTTTATCTTGATGACATCATCATATTTGCAGACACTCTAGAAATTCACGATAAAGGACTCAGAGAAGTACTCTATAGACTAGCCAAATTTAACTTAAAA
Source organism: Coccinella septempunctata (assembly GCF_907165205.1). NCBI lineage: Eukaryota > Metazoa > Arthropoda > Insecta > Coleoptera > Coccinellidae > Coccinella > Coccinella septempunctata. Next base: position 10,609,181 of record NC_058194.1, on the reverse strand, counting down.
ATCCAACCAGACAAGAGCGAATTCCTAAGAAAAGAAGTAATGTACCTATGTCATGTCATAACAGAAAACGGAGTCAAACCAGATCCCGAAAAGGTAAAAGCTGTCACAAAATTCAAAACTCCGAAAAACGAAAAGGAAATAAAAAGTTTCTTAGGTCTAGCAGGTTATTATCGTAGATTCATTTAAAATTTCAGTAATTTATCTCTTCCATTAACGAAACTATTACGAAAAAATGAAACATTCAATTGGACTAGCACACAACCATCTGCATTTGTTGTGCTCTGAACCCCTACTTCAGTATCCTGATTTTACCAAAACCTTCATCCCCTCTACAGACGCAAGTAATTACGCAAAAGGTTCAGTGCTATCCCAAGGAGAAATTCGGGATGATTTACCAATCGCTTACGCCAGTAGGTCACTAAATAAGGCGGAATCAAACTATATCACGACAGAAAAAGAGCTACTAGCCATCGTTTGGAGTATAAAACATTTCCGACCTTACCTCTATGGAAGAAAATTTATTATTTTGACTGACTACAGACCTCTTGGTTATTCAATGTGAGAGATCCAGGATCACGACTCGTAAGATGGAGACTAGCTCTCGAAGAGTATGAATACGAAATAAGGTATAAGCCAGGAAAAGTTAACAACGCAGATTTTTTCAGTAGATACCCTATCGACAATTACCATAACGATTCAATTGCAGTTGTACAGAATATCAAACAAGAATCAGAAAATTACCACGATTTACTTCAAAAATTTCGAACAACTTTAATGACGAATAATAATATAGAGGAGAAAAATGACAAAATCACTGATTCATCATCCACCATATGTGTATTCATTCCAACGGATTTGCAATTTAACGAAAATTGTCAATCCCAAATCGAAACTAAATATTCTCACTTAAATAAATTGAAAATCGAGGAACCTAAAATCAATCAAATCGTACAAATTGACAAAATAATTTATATCTTCTTCAAAGATAACTATTGGGAAAAAATATCATAGGAAACCATATTCAATACTTTAAATATCTTGAAATAATATCTCGTTGAAAATAACATCACAGAAATTAGCTTACCACGACTCTCTTTTGCATATGATAAACTAAGTTGGAACAAACTCAGATCCATGCTTAGATACGTTTTTCGAAATACCAACATTCACCTCATAATCCATCACGATATCTTATATGAACCAAATAAAGAAGAAATTCATGAAATTCTGATTGAAAATCATTCAAACCCGTCATCTGGACACTCAGGTTTCCATAGGACCTACAATAGAATAAAACAAAAATAAATGGAACGGTATGAAGACTGATATCAAAAACTTTGTAAAAACTTGTGAATCTTGTCAAAGGAATATATTAGTGCGGAAAAAGAATATTAAGCCAATGGAAATAACAAAAACGAGTTCTCATTCTATCGAAAAAATATTTTTAGATATTGTTGGTCCACCCCCATTGACAAAGTACGGTAATTAATACATACTCACCTTACAAGACGATCTGTCAAAGTATTCTCAAGCATATGCTATCGCCAATCATGAAGCGAAAATCATCGCTGATACCTTTGTGAGAAACTTCATTTGCAAATTTGGTATTCCGAAATATACAGGGTGTTCCTAAATTGAACGTACAAACGAAAGGGGGAGATTCCTTAAGTGGGTAAGGAAAAAAAGGGGCCCATAAACATGGGGTCGCAAACGTTTTGTTTTCGAAAAACAGAGTGTTTTTTATACGAGTTTATCGAATCTTTATGAATCATCGCTACAGATCAGGAAAATTTCCATAAAAACTGACACTGAATTCATTCACCACAGCTTACAAAGCCTTCCCATCATAATTTGGATTTTCACGAGGATTTCGAGAGAATCGTTCAAAATTTTTTTCTCGAAATCGTTGGTAGATACGACAAAACTACAAGAGATCGAAAAGTTTAAAATAAGAACAGAACAAAGCTTCTTTTTACATTTTTTCAAATTAACAGTTGCTCACCAAAAAAAAGTTCTGCCTGTAGATTCTCCCTGTAGATCTTCTATCGAAATTGCCATGTCACGTGGTGAGAACTCTAAAATGTAATATCTATGCCAAATTTCAGTTGAAAATTTTGTGAAGTGTAGATACTATGAGAAAAAAACTCGAAAAAAATTCAAACTTCAACACTCTGTATCTCGAAAACGAAACATTTGCGTCCCCATGTTTATGGGACTTTTTTTCTTAAACTCACTTAAGGAATCTTCCCTTTTCGTTTGTACGTTCAATTTAGGAACACCCTGTATTGTTACTGATCAAGGCCAAGATTTCATGTCGAACATCCTTAACGAAGTTTCAAAATTGTTCAAAATAAAACAAATAAATTGCACAGCTTATCACCCTCAAAGCAACGGAGCTCATGAGAGAAATCATCAAACATTAGAAGATTATTTATGTCATTATATTAATGAGAATCAATCCGACTGGGATTGTTGGATTGACTTCGCTATGTTCTCATACAATACAACCACACATTCATCAACAAAATTTTTACCACACGAATTACTGAGTATTCGGTAAACAACCCCAAATTCCAACTAGTCTCACAAACTCAGTAGACTTTAAATACACTTATGAAAATTATGTAGACGAATTAAAATTAAAACTTCAGAAATCGCAAGGAATAATATACTCAAATCCAAAGAAACTAGTAAAACATATTATGATAAAAAATCTAGAAATACCGAATTCAAGCTAGGCGAAAAGGTACTATTATTAAATGAAAAAAGTGAAAAAGGAAAGTCTAAAAAATTAAGTCAACAATACACCGGTCCTTATGAAATAATAGAAATAAATTCTCCAGTAAATGTCACTATTCAAATAAGGAGAAGAAAAGTAAAGGTGCATACTAATAGACTCAAACATTTTGTTTCAGATGGATAATAGTTTGGTTTTGCGTAATCCAAACGGGAACGCATGCACCATATCCAACAGATCCATAGGTCCTCTGGTATATATTATGAACATTTGAAGAATTTGCGTTTCATCGAATCCAAATGGAATCTTGTAACGTATATAGACTTGAAAACATTTGAAGAAGAATTGGAATTAATAAGCAACTCTCAAAGGGAAACACAAACTCTATGTTCAAAAAATGAATTTTTAAGATCAATCGCCTGTGAAACTTCGTTAGTTCTGTTAAACCAAATGATACCATCCTTTTATAGAAAAGATCAAATTTTAAAAGAATTGTTAAATCGCCGAAATCGCGTGAAAAGAGCTTGGTTCGATATTATATATTAAAACAACAAATACAAATAGTTTAAACAATTATAACAAATTTCAATCACACTATCAATAACTTAAACACTAACAAGGATCTCTAGATCTAGAGATCAATCTAGAAAAAATAACGAATTTTACGCAGAACTTACAGGACCGATCATATTCAATCGAACTTCAGCAAATAATTGAAGAGCATTTTGAACTGCTTATGCTCCTAACCCCAGAACTAGACCATGAACTCTCAACATTAACCAATTCAATATTAATCGCTAAATCAAATGTACTACACCCTGTAATAATGACTCCATATCAGCTAGTAAATAGCATGAGATATTCGCTATATAATCTCGTTCCTCTGCCAATTCTACATTCTTCAAAGGAAAGCTTCATTTTTATTTTACCGTCAATCAAATCTCTCAAATATCTAAATTGATCTAGAGATCAATCTAGAAAGAATAACGAATTTTACGCAGAACTTACAGGACCGATCATATTCAATCGAACTTCAGCAAATACTTGAAGAGCATTTTGAACTGCTTATGCTCCTAACCCCAGAACTAGACCATGAACTCTCAACATTAACCAATTCAATATTATTCGCTAAATCAAATGTACTACACCCTGTAATAATGACTCCATATCAGCTAGTAAATAGAATGAGATATTCGCTATATAATCTCGTTCCTCTGCCAATTCTACATTCTTCAAAGGAAAGCTTCATTTTTATTTTACCGTCAATCAAATCTCTCAAATATCTAAATTGATCTAGAGATCAATCTAGAAAGAATAACGAATTTTACGAAGAACTTACAGGACCGATCATTTTCAATCGAACTTCAGCAAATAAATGAAGAGCATTTTGAACTGCTTATGCTCCTAACCCCAGAACTAGACCATGAACTCTCAACATTAACCAATTCAATATTAATCGCTAAATCAAATGTACTACACCCTGTAATAATGGCTCCATATCAGCTAGTAAATAGCATGAGATATTCGCTATATAATCTCGTTCCTCTGCCAATTCTACATTCTTCAAAGGAAAGCTTCATTTTTACTTTACCGTCAATCAAATCTCTCAAATATCTAAATTGATCTAGAGATCAATCTAGAAAGAATAACGAATTTTACGAAGAACTTACAGGACCGATCATATTCAATCGAACTTCAGCAAATAATTGAAGAGCATTTTGAACTGCTTATGCTCCTAACCCCAGAACTAGACCATGAACTCTCAACATTAACCAATTCAATATTATTCGCTAAATCAAATGTACTACACCCTGTAATAATGACTCCATATCAGCTAGTAAATAGCATGAGATATTCGCTATATAATCTCGTTCCTCTGCCAATTCTACATTCTTCAAAGGAAAGCTTCATTTTTATTTTACCGTCAATCAAATATCTAGCTCTTTCCGAAATTCGTAACACATATACTACATTCAACGATGTAAATCATTGTAAATCCTTACATGAAAATGAGATTAAGTGTATTCCTGAAGAACCTATTTACCTAACTCAGTCTAGGAAAATTTGTGAAACCCAGCTTCTTACTGCTGATAGCGCAAGTGGAAAGTTAGATCTTTCTTGCGACACTCGAGTACTTACAGCCTCCTACGAAATATGGCATAAACTCACGTCAAATAATAGTTGGATTTTTGCGCTACCGCAGCAAACCTCAATAACGCTGAACTGTTTGCCGAACTCACCTTTATCGTTGTTTATCAACGGTACTGGTATAATAACTTTAGATGGAGGTTGTAAGTTATACACTAGTACAACAACCATAGCATCAGATCCTATCACAGTTAAACAAACCATCTTCAAGAAACCAATCTTTCCGAATTTCGATTTGTTACAAGATTGTTGCGAAAAATTGAACGATAAACCGAAAATTCCAAATGAAACCCTTCACATAATTCCAATTCAATCAATCGGTCTAGATTATAACGAATTAAATATCGCAAGCCAAAAATTAGACGAGATGAATGTAGAGGCGACATAGTTGGAGGAAGAACCTTTATTATCCTTTGTTATGAAAAATACTGTTGTAAGTTACCTTGTATGTACAGCCATCAGATGTATTTTGGTTTATTTAGTGTATAAACTGATAAAATATTTATATAAGAAATATGGAACACAGTCAAATAAAAAACCATTGGGCATATGCCATAAAAGTTTTGAAGAGGAATCTTTAGGGAATTGTTGCCAAAAGATAACAAATTGTCTAACATTCAACATAAAAAGCAGATCAAAATCTCCTGTCAGAGTTGAATATGAAGAAGAAAACATTGCGAGGAAGTTCCGCTGAGAAGAAGTCCCAGGATTGCTCAATTAAAAGATCAGTGATCTTTTAAATTTATGCAGGGAGGTGTTATGTACCTACTCTATCTTACATGTTGAATTCCTAATTCTTGTGATCTTTCCATTAGGGTACAGTCATCCCTAATCAAACCTTCACTATCTGCATTCCCAATTCCCATAATAGATAGTTCAATATAATAATTAGAGATATAACTTTGTAATCTTAGATTGCCAATATTAAACTTAAATATGTAACTCCCTGTTATCGTGATTCATCCTCGAATCTCGTTACTCTCCATTATCAATATCAATTACTGTGCCTTTCCATTATTTGTAATTTCGACCTAAGTAAATTTAAGAATAGTATATAACTCTTAGATTTTATAATCCAAGTCAGTTCGAACCCACTTTCAATTGAGTTAAGTCTACTACAGTAAATCATCGATGTAAGCAAGTCTTACCCTAATACTGTAAGTTACCACAAAAATAAACTACTTATATTGTTATTGTGTCGTTTTCTTCGCTGTTCCACAACAACTCGTTTGTTTTGATAACGTTCGCAGAGGAGATCCCACGCTTTATCGTAATTTGCTTCAGATACTTCCAAAGCTGTCAGAACATTTGCAGCTTCAACTTTTGCAATATTTTACAATATTTCAAATTACAAAACTTTTGAATTTTATTGATAGATTGGCAGTTATGAATCATTGCTTTGTATGTATCAGAGAATTGAAGCTACTTTTCATATGCTCCATGGTATTCAGGTAAATTTAATTTTGGTAGCTTTGAATTTGTATTTTGAATTATCGAACTATTGGAATTATTTTGGAAATTGTGGGTGCTGGAAGAAGAGTTTATATCAACAGGTGTAAATTGTTTTATCAACTTCTTTGCTTGGCCAATAGCTTTGAAATAAGAGTTTTCAAGTTCCGTTCTTTCAGAAAGATGATCTTCAGTTGTCGTATTTTTATCAATGAACTCTAATTCAGTTTGAATATCATTCAAATGATTCCAAAGCGGTTCAATTTTTTTCAAAACGTGTATTTAGCTCTTCTAAATTACTACCATCTGTTATATGGTTACTAAAAATTTTGAAAAACGCGTGATTTGTCCTTTGATACTACCTCGTTTGAAATGTGAGGTTTTGATTTGTTCTTCAGACATTTTGACAAATGAGAATCTATAACATGCAATAATAAGCAATTCAGAATGAATCAAGGAATTCGGAAATGAAAGAAGGAAGGCTTAGGCTTACTTGAGATTTCTTGGTAAACACTTCGAGTTTTGAGAATGCTTTCGTCGGTTGACAGTACGGAATGTATATATATTCTTTTGATATAGAGCATTACAATCTTGAACAGCAAACAATAATTATAGCATGTGTATAAGACACAGTTTTAGCAGAGGTTAGCGTAACGGGGTACCATACAAATTGGGTATGATACAAGAGCTTAGGGAAAAACCTCAGTAAAAAACCCTTTCTCCCCGTGAGTGTAGTGGATTGTTATTTTTCACGAAATAAGCTGAAATATTCCATATTGAAGGCCATCTCGCACTGCAAAAATTGATTCTTTCTCCAACAAAAAGGAAAATCCAGAAAGTCTTCTCCAAGATAACAGAAACTTTTATCTGAAATAAAGAGAAAACAAAAGCAGAAAAACGTAAAATAATAAAATTAGATTCAATATGTCAGATTGACCTAAAATTGACAACCCAATTCAAAAAAGATTCGGAAACTGCATGTATAGCTCTAAAACCATCCTGAAATTTATAAATTGGACAATGATTAACTAGATGATTTATGGTTTCTTCTGGTTCCCCGCATTCACAACTAGGGCTTTCAACTGAATTCCACCTGAAAAGCATTGCAACGTCCGTGACCTGTTCTTATACGATTCAGAATACACCATATTTTCCTGGGAAGATCAAAACCAGAAACTCTATTCGAAGGATCAGTTACTAATTCTTTGTTGAAAATAGTGCACCCATTCCATTCAGACTGCCAAAGGTCTTTGTCCCTTATATTCGAATTAAGAAAAGAGTTGGACCTTAAAGTCATGCAGAAGGCGGTACTGCTCGGAACAGCGAGAACTGTACGCAAGTACATGGGGAATGCAGTGGAACACCGTCTGCTCCGACAGGAAGTGCGGATGGAGCAGGAATCCAACCTACAGCAGGGAGCCGACAAGCGACCCGGACCCGACCACCACCACGAGCCCGAAAACCTGGAAAGGGCTCCAACAGAGCTTAATCCTTTTGATATCTGAGATATCTGGGATAAGTGAATTTTCCTCTGGAGAGGAGTGTGAAAGCCGCAAGGCTGAAGTCATAATGAGGAATTGTTGAGTTGTCCAACCGTATGCCCCAGGAAATTGAAGAACTTCGAAAATATTTCCTGAGCAAGGCTGCTTCGTCAGAACTCCATCGAGTAGTTTGTGTTGCTGATAGTTCTACACCGTTAAAGCTACAACAGGATCACTTGGAAACCGTCGAACACTCTGCAGAAAGAAAACTGATTGGCAAACCTTTGCATGGAAGGCACCAGAACGAGGTCAACCATGATTACGTCGACATATCTGCGTCGAACTACTGGTTGACTTCCGGAAGGTTGTTTCCTGAGACAGAGGGCTTCATGCTCGCCATCCAGGATCAGGTGATTCCAACAAGAAATTACATGAAATATATTGCCAAGGATGCCTCAGTGGCGGACGATAACTGTCGTTATTGCTGTGCAACACATGAAACTATCCAGCATATCACCGGGGGATGTCAGAAGTTCGCGGGCACGGAGTACAAAAATAGACATGATGCTGTTGCCAAGATTCTTCACCAAGAATTGGCACTAAAACACCAACTTCTAAGTTCGAAAAAGGTTCCTTATTACAATTACCATCCGGATACTGTGTTGGAAAATGAACATCACAAGCTCTACTGGGATCGCACGGTTCTCACAGACCGGAAAATAACCCACAATCGACCAGACCTCATATTGCTCAATAAGGATGAGGACAGAGTACTATTTATCGACGTGGCAATTCCAAATAATAACAATCTAGATAGGCATACTGAAAAAATTTCAAAATACAGAGATCTTGAGGAACAAACCAGGAGACAGTGGAAGCTGAAAGATATCAAGACCAACCCCATTGTCAGATCATCTACAGGCCTGATACCGAAGAAACTACTGGAGAACTTGAGGAAACTTCATTTGGACGAAAATATCTATAGAATCATGCAGAAAGCGGTACTGCTCGGAACGGCGAGAACTGTACTCAAGTACATGGGGAATGCAGACATCGTCTGCTCCGACAGGAAGTGCGGGTGGAGCCAACCTACATCAGGGAGGCGAGGAGCGACCCGGACCCGACCACCACCACGAGACCGAAAACCTGGAAAGGGCTCCAACAGAGCTTAATCCTTTTGATATCTGGGATAAGTGAATTTTCCTCTGGAGAGGAGTGTGAAAGCCGCAAAGCTAAAGTCATAATAATAATAATTTATTGATCCTTTGAGACAAATCAATGTATAGGATAGGTCATATAGAAAGAAAGAAAAAAATACATTAGCTTATGACTATGACATCATTGAGGTAATCATTTACACTATAATAACATCTATTTAACATTAACTTCTTAACAGCTTTTTTGAATTTGCTGGAGTCAAGATTTTGAATATTGTGGCCATTGTGGGGCAGATGGTTATAAAGTTTAATGCATTGATAGGAAGGAGACTTCTCAAACCTAGTTTCTCTATGCTTGGGCACAAATAACGTTCTCCCATTTCTGGTACCATAGTTATGAAAACTAGACAACTGTACAACACTTTCCTCATTTTCCTTCACATGTAAGAGACACTTGAAAATGAAAATGGATGGTTAGTATATTGTTTCCTACGAATATGGGTCTACAGGACGAACGTGGAGGTATATTGAATATCATACGTAAAATATAATACGTTTCTGTATTATGAAAGCTCTTCCAACGTCCGCACAGTTTCCTCATAGTAGAATATTGTACAAGTGGCTATAGACCAAGCTGTAATAGATATTTATGAGTGATTCAAGGGAAAGTGAGTTTCTCACCCTATTCATAGCGTAGTAGGAACTGTTCAATTTTTTGCATACAGAATCAATGTGCAAACCCCATTTTAAATTATTGTCAAGGCGAATGCCAAGAAATTTAGTACCATTTTTAGATTGGATGATATTATTCAAATGGTGAAGCACCAGCACACGATCACTAGGCCCAATTGTGAAGTAAACACATTCGGTTTTATTTATGTTTATCATTAAGTTATTTTTATGACACGAAACTTTCCAACAGCAGCTAACATAGGGACTGAAGTTCATCGAATGTTGTGGCCGAAACCACTACCGAAACATCATCAGCAAAGAGACTCATTAAGAAATTCCTTATCGGTGATGGAAAGCCTCCACACGTAAGCAGATGTAGAAACATCATTCTCAAATTAACTGGGAGATCATTGATGAAGAGGAGAAATAGAAGAGGCCCAAGGACAGATCCTTGTGGTACTCCTAGACTCTTTTTTTTTTTTTTTTTTTTTTTTTTGATGTAGCAGGGGGAAAATCTGCAAGACAGACGAACCACCCTCATCTCCTGAGGGGGAACAGTGTGGGGTTTCTCACTCTCCTGAGCTCGAGACCCACTAAAAACCCTACTGCTTCTTGAATTTTGGTTCCGGGCATTTGCCTATAAACCGTTCATCTCTTGATCGGTTTTCTTCTCGCACACTATCGTGCTGGGATTTATGTGTTTATCCTCTATTGGATTAACACTTTATTGAATTTTTCAATAAGTTTCTGTTGTTATTTTAATCTCTTTTTAATTGATCTCTTGGTCTCCTTCGGTAAATTCGCATTCTCCTTTTGTCTTCCTCTGGGTCGTAGTCCACTAGTCTCCTGAGTTCTTGATTCGGATGGTTTTTCGCTGTTTCGAATAATTTCTCTGCTTTTCTGTTCATGAATTCCGTTATGGTTTCCCATTTCAGGTCCTTATAAATCTGTCTATTCCTGACAAACCAAGGTGCATCTATTGCACATCGTAGCAGCTTGTTTTCAGTGGCCTGAATTCTTTTGATATGGCTCTTTGCCGCGAAACCCCAGGCAACTGATCCATAAGTCAGTTGAGGCCTAGCAACGGCTTTGATTATCTTCAATTTTGTCTCTTTCGACATGTGGCTTCTTCTTCCTATCAGAGGGTAGAGTCTATTCATCGCTGCTTTCGTTTTGTCGATTGCTTGTTTGATATGACTTTTCCAAGTAAGTCCTTTGTCAAGCGTTATTCCTAAATATTTGGCTTCATTTTTCCAGTCGATTTCTTCGCCGTCAACATCCAGTTTCGTTGTGGGTCGCAGTCTTCTCTTCTGTAGTAATATTGCTTGGCTCTTTTGTCCATTGAGCTTGATTTTCCACTTTATGCACCAGTCATTTGTTTCGTCAATCGACTCTTGTAGAACTCGTTCTATTATTTCAGGGTTTCGGTGTCGAGTTGCTATGCCTGTGTCGTCAGCATATAACGTTAGCATGGTTCTTGGATTTTTCGGAATATCGTGGATGTATATGTTGTACAGAAGTGGCCCAAGTACTGATCCTTGGGGTACTCCAGCCTCTATATCTCTTGTTGAGGAGCATTCTCCTCCCACTTTCACGTAAAATCTTCTATTTTTGAGATAATTCCGTATCAACTTGCATATTTTGATCGAATATCCAGCACATCTCATCTTATATATTAATCCTTCATGCCATACTCTGTCGAATGCTCTGGCGACGTCTAGTAAAACAAGACCTGTAGCTTGTTTATTTTGGAATCCCTCTGTTATGTACTCTGTGAGCCTCAATAATTGTTGTTCTGTTGAATGCTCTCTTCTGAATCCGAACTGTTCTGGTGGAATTAGTTCCAGATTTTCGGTTTCCTCATTTAGCCTCGTGGCGATAATTCTTTCTACTACTTTTCCTAAAGCCGACAGTAGACTTATCGGTCTGTAGTTTTGTGGAAACTTCTTCTCTTTGAATGGTTTATTGAATACTATGACTTCTGCTGTTTTCCATTTTTCTGGGTAGTGTTCTGTCCTCATAATTCCATTCGCGATATTTGTTAGAGCGGCTATACCTTTTCTAGGTAATTTCTTTAACATAACATTCGTTATTTTATCGCTTCCGGGAGCTTTCCTCTTCTTCAAACTTCTTATTATTTCCCTGATTTCATTTGGCGATGTTGGCTTGTCTATTTCAGCAGTCGCTGGTAATTCATCCATTTCTTCATCATTTTCTTCAACCAGTTCTTCCAAATCTTCATTATCGTCGTCTATCCTGTAATTTATTCTCGATTCTCGTTCGATCGAGTCCGCCAATGCATCTGCCTTATCAGTATTGGTATAAGCCATTCCCCTTTCTCCGTGTAGGGGTGGAATTTTAGTCTTTTCTCCTCGTAGGCTTTTTTGCATTCTCCATGCAGAATGATCGATTGTATTCAGTTCTTGCACCCTTTTGTTCCATCTGCTTGTTCTTAGATCTTTCAGGGCATTTTTCAGAACTTGGCTATGTCGGTTGAGGTTCCTTCTATTCAGATCATTTTTGTTCATCCTATATATTCTTCTTAGTCTTCGATTTTCTTGTATAAGATCTTTTACTTCTTTAGGCGTATCGCCATGCGGATGACTTGGAGCTGGTCTCTTCACTCTTCTCGTGCTTTTTTCGTAAGCTTTCAATATAATCTCTTCCAGTTTATCAACCGCACATTCCAGATCGTCTGGAGTGTTTATTGTTGGAATTTCTGTTATTTCCGATTGTATTAAATGGCTGTATTTAGTCCAATTGGTATATTCTCTTATTTCCAACAGTTTTTCTCTTGGTTCTTCTCCAATTGTCAATTCCACGGGATTGTGGTTTGAGGTTCCATCTTCCAAAGTTTCAATCGAGAATTCTTGACTTATATTTTTCAATATCGCGATATCTATTACATCTGGTATTCCTCTTCCAAAAGCAAGATATGTCGGTAGCTCTGGTCCAATAACTATGGCATTTTGTTTTTCGGCGAAATCCTTGAGTTTTTTGCCATTTCTATTCTCTGTTATGCTATTCCATAATGGGGATTTACAGTTGAAATCTCCGATGGAGATTTTCGGGTTTGATCCTTCCAACATGTTGTTTATCTCTTCTTCCAATAGATTGTTTTGTGGTGGCTTATACGCCGAGGTTATTTCGACTCTTTGCCGATTTAATTCGGCAACAATCGTCACTTTTTCTGTTTTTCCTTGTGTTTCGTCGGATCTACTTTTAAAGTAGTGTTTCAGATCTGTTCTCACCAATATTGCTACTCCTCCTCCGGTGTTTGTAATTCTGTCACATCTATATGTTTCATAATTCATGAAATTCAGTCTTCTGTTCCGGTTTATTCTTGTTTCCTGTAGGGCTATAATATCAGGTTGTCTTTCTGATATTATTTGTTCTATCTCGGCTTTCCGAGTGTTGATCCCGTTTATGTTCCACGAGATTATCTTGAGGGATTTCTTCCTAATATCCGTAAGGTCCATTAATTCAGTTTACTGAATAATGCTTGGAGTTTTTTCTCCATTTCCCTCTCAATTTTCAACATTATCTTGTTGAAAATTTTTTCTGTGAAGATATCTAAATCATCGGCTGATTCAGATATCTTTTTCTTATCTTGTTGACTGTTCACAGCTTGTTTCATTGTAAGCTTTTTCTGTCCTTCTTTTTTCTGGACGGGTTTCGGAGTCTCCCTCTTTTTTTCCTGCTCTGTAGGTTGGGTCTTCGCTACTTCCTGAATTTTTTGTTCAGAAGTTGTTGTTTTTGTTACCTTCTTTTTCTGTTCAACTGATTTTCGGGAATTTTTCTTTCTGGTCACCAACTTGAACTCGCTACATCCTTTGTAGCTAGCTGGATGGCCCTCTTCTCCACATAAGACGCATGTGGCATTTCTCTCTTCACCTTTTCTGGTGAGTGTGCAGTCATTGCTGCTGTGGCTTCCTGAGCACTTTACGCATCTCCACGGGAAGGAGCATTTGTTTTGTGCATGCCCGTACCTTTGGCACCTAAAGCACTGGCTTGGACTTTCAGGCCTCTTTTTATGCTCAACCACAATACAGAGGTTGTAGAGTCGCTTCACTTCGAATATTTCCTTTTTCTGGGTTTTAACCAGGTAGAGAGGTATTTGTTTCTTTGTCTTGTTCGATGTCATTCTGGACACCTCAGCGTCTGTTATTCCCTGGAATATCAGGTCGTCCTTAATCAACGCAAGATCAGCGTCGATTGGTAAATGCCTAATAACGGCATATATCTTCTTCTCCTCCTCCATTTGGTAGGTAAAAAATTCTTTACCACGCTGCTCGAAGAATTTCGTGATTTTTCTAAAATCATCTACGGTTGACGCGATGATTTTTATACCGTCTTTAACTGTAGTTGCACGGTTGTAATTTATCCTTTTTGTGTAGAGAGCTTTAGATATCTCTACCCAATCTGAGGTGCCCATCATCGTGATGGGTGGAATTTTATCTTTTTTAGGCACTTCCATTGCCTTCTTGACAGTCTCCTCATCAGAAGAGGAGCTTTCTTTTCGCGCGCGTTTAGTTGGGGGCGCGTTTGGGGCCTTCGCGACTTGGGTTGTATCATTTTTCCTTGTTTCGGGTTGTGAAACAGTTCCTATAAGGGAATTATTCTTGGAACCCTGTACCGGCTTTGTGATTGCGGCGTACGTGGGAGGTTTCGTCATATTGTTGCGGGTCATTTCCTCCCTCAATAGGCGCATCTCACCGACCAACTGTGACACAGTTTCAGTCAGTTTGACTATTTGAGCTTTCAACTGCCCATTTTCTTCTCTGAGCTTTACAAGCTCCTCGTGTTCGCCTTCGCTGAACTCTTCAGCATCGGTCGCTTCCATGTAGGAGCCCTCATTATCTGAGGTTTCCGACATGGTTTTATAATCAAAAATCTCAAAATAATAAAATATTCAGAAATCTTCACTAAAATAGTCTAATATAAAACTATGGTATAAAGTCGAATGTTTTATACGCTATGATAAAAATCAGAAAAGAGATACGAAAAATAAGCTCACCTGATGTTTTCTGCAGTACCAACGAGAAATTCTCTGGACACTTAGGATGAACACCAACTTTGAGAATTTTAACGAATTAAAATTCCGATAACAAATATAGAACCTACAAAAACTTCGCAGACGGAATCAAATATTCCGTAGCTTGGTTAGTGGGCACTTTCACCTCCGCTTTCTCTTTTACGGCACTGTGACACTTCGACTTTCTCGTCCGCTTTCTCTTTTATAGCACTAGGAGCACTGTAGCACGTCTTCTCCTGTCAAGTGAATGAACTCCTAGACTCAGATCATGTTCGCCAGATAGAGAGCTTCCAACCTTCACAAAAATAGATCTACCCTCGAGATAGCTCTGGAGCCAATAATAATAATAATAATATCTTTATTCCACTGAATATACAGTGACGTTAGTAACTTGAAAAGTTTTATAGTGAACAGAAAGAAAGAGTAAAAAACAAGTGAACAATAAAGTCAAAAATACAAATACTCAAATACATGTAAAACAAAAAATTATATGACCCTCATTGCCGAGACGAACTCACTCACGCTATAATAAGAGCCATTGGCGAGAATCGATCTCAGTTCACGCCTGAACTCCGAAGGACGTTTTTCAATTTAATACTTCGGTAGAACATCATATATCTGAATACCCGATATCATCCGAGATTTCTCATGAAATGCAATACAAAAATACACCTCGAAAACCCAAGTTGTAACACTTGTCTGTTATAAATCGAAAAGAAAGACTATCGAATGCTCGCGAGAGGTCGAAAAATAAGGCCGCTACATGCAAGCCAGTGTCGAGACATTCATATACATAACCAACAAAGGAAACTGCAGCTGTCTCTTTTGATCGACCCGATCTGAAACCATGTTGAGCATTATCAAGTACTAGCTGACCCGGCAAACCTAGTTTTGCCATTTAAATTATTTCTAGGGTAGAAAATAATAACTAACTCATCGTGATATTGCTCGATTGGTCGTAGGAAAAAAAGGATGCCTTTTTTTCTGTTCTGTACAATTTTTTTGGGGAATATTTTGTTATATAAACCTTGCCCTAACAATAATAAACACAACAAAAAAAGAATTGTCCAATTTGGTACGATCGTTTGAACAATAAAGCATTTTGAAGTAAACCATAGATCCTCTTTTATTAATATAATAGAGAAGAGATACCGAACTTGTCAAGATACTTGATCATTCGGTTGAACACGACTCTTTCGAATACTTTAGAAAATACGCTCAGAATAGAAATTGGTCTATAGTTCGTGATGCTTTGAATGTCGTTCTTCTTAAAGATTGGAACAACCAGGGCCCTCTTCAGAATAGAAGGAAAGATGCCAGAACTTACAGAAAGATTAATACAATGAGTGAAATGCTTGCAAATATCTGAGCTTATCAACTTTAGAATTCTAGCAGATATAGAATCAGCTCCTGCACACTTATTATTTTTCAGCAACTTAATTACATCAGACCCTTCGCACTCAATTACCGGATGAAAAAAAAATGTTTCGCTGAACATAACTGAGGAAGTACATGAGGAAGTCAAGTCAAGCTATTTACCATGGACCATACTGTTTTGTTTTCATTATCTGATTTACTAATAAGGTCATTATGAAATTTTAATTTAGTATTTCTGATTAACGAGTTATACTCGCTTTTAGTTTTCTTATATAATGTATAAGTGCTGTGACACTTTACGTTCGAGTGTAACCAGTGCAGATTCAAAAGTTAACGTTCGGCCAGAAGAACCTCCGGAGTGATCCAACTATTTATTTTATGATTTCTAGTAGGCAATTTCGCCAAAGGACAGCATGATTCAAATGTACTCTGAATCGCATCAACGAATGCTTGGAAACATTCATCGACATCATTGATATTATAAATAGCATGAAAATCATAAATTGAGATATGGAAAGCAAAATTGTAAAGATTTTGTTGAGTCAAGTTTCTAACTAACTTAGAGCCAGCCTGTGTATTCATTTGAGATATGCCATTGAATTCAACCAAGATAGCACGGTGATAACCCAAGAGGGGCTTAAAAACCTTTACATTGGAATCAGATAGATCTGCACCTGTTAAAACATAGTCCACTTTTGAAATAGATGTATGACCCGTTATGTCAGTGAACACCCTCGTGGTTTCTTGTGACGAAATGTTCAAATCAAAACAATCCATCAAATCTATAAGTAACCTACGGTTATTACATTCAGTCTTCAGAAAATTGACGTTCATGTCACCACACACAAAGATACTGTCAACCAAATTCGAACAATAGTTTAGAGCATCTGATAATCAGTTCCAAAATGGTATAGTCCGAGAGCTGGCAGCAAAAACAACTACCTCATAAGTTACCAAAGGTTTGGTTTGGTACTTTGGTTCAACTTTATTACCAAAACTTGAAACCGCTCGTCTGCCGGGCGTGAGTGGTCGCCTTATGGGATAAAAAAAATTGAAAAGATGAGAAAAAATCGATTGAAACTTCCTAATAGTTACCAAGATTAATGTGGTGTCAAAATGGTCTAGAATCTTAACTGAATCGAAATCGTAAGCGTCTGCCAACAGGGGTGGTCGCTATTTCGAAACAGACGCTGTCAAATACAGGGTGGTACAGATCATAACCAAGAAATTTTAACCACGTATTCTACATCAAAAATAAGCCCTAGTTTGTCATATAAACATATGTCGAGAAATGTTTCCTCTCCGACATACGGGGTGTTGAAATTATAGAAAAAAAAAATGTTTTTTATTAATAACTTTCACACCTCTTGAAATATTTTTATGAAATTTGAGACATAGGTTTTGAGCGTCAAGGAGCACTTTTTGCATAAGATCCCTTCTTTTCTATTCTACCAGTGGCCCCCGTACTGCAGCGAGACTGAATATTTTCAGATAAATAAATGATACGCCACTGGTTTTTCTGACAATAAAAATTACTTTTTGAATCCTTATTTAATTTGGAACAAATTCGGTCTCTTGACTTCTTGCTGTAGGAGGCACCGTTTCCGGTTAAAAAAATAAAACATGCATGACGAAGTCGCCAAAATTTGATATGGTAGGTATATAATAATAATAAGACTATTTTTGTGAACGAAACGTGTAACTAAAAAAAAACAAGCATTAACAACCACAGTCAAAACAAACATAAAGAAGATGTTCGAAGTATGACCCATTTTGCTGAATACATAATTTACATCGACGTCTAATAGATCCGACAGCAGCAGCTAAATTTCGATTTCTTAATTCGTCGCAAGCATTTTGAATACGGCCAATAAGTTTTTCCCTTGAGTTCACAGGAGTCATATATAAGATTTCTTTCACAAACCCCCATACGAAGTAGTCCAAAGGGGTAATATCGGGGCTCCGTGGAGGCCAACTGACTGGCCCATTACGTCCAATCCATCTTTCTGGAAAATTATTATCCAACTAGTTCCTCACATTTCTATGAAAGTGGGATGGACAACCGTCAAGTTGAAACCAAGCCGCTAATTTTGATTCTACTGGAATATTTTCCCACATATTTGCAAGCTCTGCCATCAGAAATTGTAAAAAAATTTCACCACTAACTCGTTCTGGTAAGAAATAGGGTCCAAATAGGTGATTATTATAAACTCCAAGCAAACATTAACACTAAATTCTACTTGGAAATTTCTTGATCGAATGGGATGTGGATTTTCGTGGGTACATGCTGGTTATGAAAGTTCACCACGCCCCGACGACTAAAACACGATTCATCAGTCCATAATATGGTATTTAAAAAGTCTCTATTCTGCTCAATTGAACGAAGAATCCATTGGCAAAAAAATAACCTTCGCTGTTCATCACCCTCTCGTAAACCTTGGACGGTTTGCAAGAATTTTTGACTTAGAAAATAGAAGTGTGCGAGCTGCTATTCGACTGCTTGTTGTTGGATTCCTTTCAAATTGACGAAGTATCCTCCATGGTACACTTTGTTTTCCACAATAAAGAAATTACAGTCTTTTATGGTTATGCTTGTATTGAAATGAGTAATTGGAAACCAGAACTGTCATTTAAGTTTTCTAATCAAATTTATCTATCCTAAAATAGGAGTTGGGTGTGTGTTGAATTTATCTAATCTTAGAAAATTGCTACGAAACCGTAGTAAGCTTTTTATTGCTATATCAAATTTTTGCGATTTCTTCATGCATGAGAATGTGTTTTATTTTTTTAACCGGAAACGGTGCCTCGTACAGCAAAAAGTCAAGAGACCGAATTTGCTCCAAATTGAATAAGGATTTGGAAAAAAAAAATTTGTTGTCGGAAAAACCAGTGGCGTATCATTTATTTACCTAAAAATATTCAGTCTCGCTGCAGTACGGGGGCCACTGGTTGAATAAAAAAGAAATGATATTATACAAAAAGTGCTCCTTGACGCTCAAAAGCTATGTCTCAAATTTCATAAAAATATTTCAAGCAGTGTAACAGTTATTAATAAAAAACATTTTTTTTTCTATAATTTTAACACCCCGTATGTCGGAGAGGAAACATTTCTCGAAATATGTTCATAGGACAAACTAGGGCTTATTTTTGATGTAGAATACGTAGTTAAAATTTCTTGGTTATGATCTGGACCACCCTGTATTTGACAGCGTCTGTTTCGAAATAGCGACCACCCCTGTTGGCAGACGCTTACGATTTCGATTCAGTTAAGATTCTAGACCATTTTGACACCACATTCATCTTGGTAACTATTAGGAGGTTTCAATCGATTTTTTCTCATCTTTTCAATTTTTTTTATCCCATAAGGCGACCACTCACGCCCGGCAGACGGGCGGTTTCAAGTTTTGGTAATAAAGTTGAACCAAAGTACCAAACCAAACCTTTGGTAACTTATGAGGTAGTTGTTTTTGCTGCCAGCTCTCGGACTAGTAGTTACGGCGAGATGAGTACATTTCCTCGCGTCCTGGTTTGGAACTCACAAATTCGTTTATTTAATGAAATATAGATATAATACAACGTCCAGTTCTGAAATAATAGTTTTCTGTAGTTAATTAGTGGAATCTTTGAATGATTGTGACCGTATAGAGTGATTATTGTGTTGTTTTCTGCATTGAGCACGTGGCTTTATCTTACAAAATTTTTGGGGATTGGCTTGTCCAAGATTCCTGCACTCCTCAGGACCCCAGGAGTAAACGTCCAGTTCTACAACTTGAGATTGGGTGCATAGCCTATCTGGCTGACCCAGATCGGCTGCCCTCGTGATGAGGGTGCTTGATCAACCAGAGGAGAAGAAGAAGAAGAAGCATCTGATAATCTATCGAGGAAAACTTCGAAATTACCGGAACACGGCCGATAGACGCTTACAATGCCAATCCGGTTGTCGTTGGCCATCACTATAATACCGCACATTTCACATTGCATCTCTTCAGAAAATTCGAATACACACAAAGTTTTCGCTTCAATGCCAGCTTTCAGATAGATCATCGACCCCCCATGTTCCCGACAAGGGCGGCAGTAATAGTCAGCTAAAACATATCCAGGTATACCTGGATATGTTTTAGCTGACTCTATAGAGTCATTGTTTTCACACTATCGGCAGTGCACCAGTGCTTGACAACACTTATAATATCAGAATCTTTCTCTGCCAGAAGTAATTCCATGTTATTTAATTTATTTGATATGCATTGGACGTTTAGCTGCAGAAACCTCAATTTATCAGATTTAGCAGTATTCAGTCCTTTTGGGATGAAAAAAACGATGGATATTAGCGTTGTTTGGCCAATTTGATCCATCTAAAGCTTTCTCATATTCAGAGCGTGGAAGAAGCACCTTGAAAGATGAATAACTTTTAGGATATTTTGAGACGAGCTTTTCACACTGTACTGAAGATAACTTCTACATTGAAAAATCTTGTAGATCTTTTTCAGTTGTTTCAGGTTTAAGATATGAAACGTGGAATATACTGAACCTCCCAATGCCCTCAACGGACAAATTTTCTGAACAGCTTCCAACAACTAGCGTTCGATTACGTTTACGATTAGTTCTCTTATGAGAGACGACATTCCATACTTCATTACGATCAGTTTGTGGTCTTCTAGGATCTTCCGCTTGATTACCCATCTCCTCAGCCGATTTGGTCGAAACATTCTGTTTCGATTTTAAATGGTTGTTTTCCAGTGCGAAACTAAACCGGATCATGTGTGAAAGATCCTATAATATCAGTAGATATAATTCGGAACATCGGGTAAGAACCCGATGGTGCGAAATGAGTCTAACACTCTCTTACTTTATTTCGGATATCTCGCTACTTTACCGGATGGCAGACCTAACTTGCGGCTATTTTTTCACAGGCAGCCATACATCATCCTATTGGAAAAAAAAATAGTTTTACTTTGTTATCAAAAACATCGGTGTTTTCTCCTATCCATAAACGTATGTGAAAATGTGTTTGTCTCTGTACGTAATGAACGTAGTAATTCTGCAGTGGGATCTTAGACTATCAGATGGTCGACATGAAGATGATTCACTTCCACTTTTGTTTATGTCTGTATTATTTGTTTTTTTCGTATACTCATCTATCTCGGCATTTTTCTTCAGAACTTCAGCTTCGAGACTTGAGATCCTGAATCTCAAAAAAAAATTATTCTCCATCAGCAATGAGTTTTTCCCTTCTAACTCGTAAATTATCTTCAATAGAAGGTCTTGTTGGGTAGCCTCATTATATATTTTATTCTTATCCATAATGTCAGACATCGCGGATACATTACCGGCATTGTAATCAGCGGCAGATGAAAAATCTAAATCACAGCATTTTTCGATCTTATTTGCACAACCAGGATGGTAGAATTTGTGAAAATTTTTACATTTTGTAGAACTTTTAACAATTGTTCGCTTGCAAGAAGCACATTCGGGAATTAATAGTTGAAGAGATTCGCTCGACACAACCTTCTTACTTGACGACATATTGTCACTGTCACACTTATTCATTCATAATAACAAGTTCGTTTTGTATTACTGTTTCATATAAGTTTCAACATAATTGCGTTCATCTACGTGTACCTACACATCATACATACTCACTTCTACTAACTGAATTTCCTCTTTTGTAAATGTGCTCAATAAACAATAGAGAATATTATAGACCATTCTCATCTCGTATTTCATGCAATGCATGAGACCGAATACGTGTCCCGAATATAATCGATATTTATTTATGTTTAGAGGAAAAATTAAATCACAAATTCAATTTTCTTTCTCTTCCATTAGTAAATTCAGAATTTCAAGTGAGTGGATAGAGCCATCATAGGAAAACAATGTCAACTTTTGACTACAGGGGCCCGATTCTCGAATGTGTAGGAATGCAATCCTATAGGAAAAAAATGACATTTCCCATGGAATTTTCAAATTCTGTATTCTCGAACTGAAGTATGGGAACATATTCCTCTCATAGACATATTAAACACATGGACACGGCGTAGAGAGAGAGGGGGTGCGGCCGAAATAAGATAGAGCTAGTATGGGCAAAACATTCGTTTGAACTTTGTATTTATCGAAATTTTCAGAATTTTCTCATCAATTTTAGATCAACTTTGAATGTCGTATCCTTTTTCTATTATGAAGGTAATAATGGTGTCCTCGTAGTGTGCAATTAATTACGAAATGAGTTGAAAAGACAGATAAAATGATATTTCACAGGTATAGTAATTTCGATGTATTAATCGATTTATTATATCATAGTTGAATTGTTCATTTCAAATCAATAAATGTATGTCAATTCTTTTCTCATCTAGCTAAAATAATACTCAAGAAGCACTTGAGATAAGAAGAGAAAATTAGTAAGCTGATTGTAATGTCTATTTTTCAACCTTTTGATCAATATTGATTAATGAAATATTTTTTCAGATATTGAACAAGAAATCAGAATATTGTGTTGGCTAAAAATGTGCTCAATTATTTTTATTCAAATCAATTTATTTACAAACTTTTCATGAACTTATCTGTTGTATTTTCCGAGGAATAGTTGCCGAAAGCGAAAATTGTGCTCTTTAGTTCTAATTGGATAATTAAACGCAATCTAAATGATACTAATATTCGTTCAATTTTTTATATTCGATTATAGGTACTTGTTTTTATCTCTAACGGGCGCCAATATACAAATATACAAATTAATACCATCTTGCCCATACTAGCTCCATCTCATGTTGGCCGCACTCGTGGCTATTGAAACTCACTGAAAGGGCGCGTCCATGTGTTTTATAGGTCTATGATTCCTCTACATTTCAGAGGAACTGCTTCCTATGGTTTTTTCTATGGGAATGAGCTGTTTCCAGTGGAAAAATTTGACGTTACAGGGTCGTTTGACGTTTATGTTCTCATTTCGACAGTTTCGCGAATCAATATTTTTCGGAATTCAAGATTAGGAACATATTCACTCATTAAATTTTTTGAAATGTGCCTGGCTGGTCGCCATCTACACATGGAACGAGCTGCGTTGCAAACTCCGTCACAATAACTGATTATCATAACAAGCACCAAACATTTTCGAAATATTTTCTTCACAAACGTCGACAACAGAAAATAATCAAAGACACTTTCAACTCAGGGAGCTCCAAAATGTGACGTGAGGAAAAGTAATCATAACACCGTAACTACCATTTCGGAAATATTTCCTCTGAATTTGGATGTTACAGTTTTATATCGAACATATTCTTTTTATCACAGGGGTGCCTCTAGCCCGAACCAAATAGAAACTCAACCTTAAAGGTTTGATTCCACCAAAACCGTGTGCAGCACAATTGTTCACGAACATTTTATGCAGCACGTACAAGCTGTTAACACATTCAGCGTCCGTTTCCACCGGCATATAATAGCTGTACGTTACTTTTTCATGTGGGCGAGTAAACCGCAATGAACTCTTGTGCCCCACAGTACAGCACTCCCGTGGAATCGCACCTTTACAGTATAGTCCTACTCCCAAGTAACCAAGCAATACAAGTACCTACCCATCAAAAAATCAAGCTATTGTTCTGAATTACGATGAATCACCGACACTGAACGAATATTTGAAAGCTGTAGCTGCGAGGGTAGAAGCCAAAAATATCGCTTACGTCTCTCGTATTTCCAATAAAATAACAGAGTATGTATTTATCTCCCAAAGGAAGAACTCGCGGAAAATCTTACCAGTCAACAAAAAACTCTGATGATAAGTAGTAATACGGTGGTAAAAATGAGAATGCTGTTAACTTGATAACTCTTGAGAGGGTCCTTGTTGGTCTGGGTTAAAGAGACTCAATTTAACAAAATGCCGACGTTTCGATTTATTTAAAATCGTCTTCAGGGCTCTACAATAGATGGTACACATTAAGACGCTATTTAAAGGAGATAGCATTAAAAATCTACAAGAAAACTATTAGAACAATTTGGAAGTAAACATATATAGAAAGTTTTGTATACGAACAATCCACTAAATAAGCAAGCAAACATTAATGAAGGGTAAGGGAAAAAAAAAGATCAAACAAATTAACAACTTGGTTACATATACATAAATATAAAGAGAGTATTTATTATTGACCCTTCAATGAAATAAATTGAAGCTACTCACATTGTCAGTTGGTCTCTATTGTTTTCAGTAATAAATAATTGAGGGATCTTATGATAACAGGCATACTACGGAATTTGACTGGAATTAATCAGAAATGAAAATGAAATATATTCAACGTGAAAATAATCATATGTCGAGAAGGGAAGGAAACAATATGTAGACACACGAACATGACTAATGTTACGTTAAGATGTGAAATTTCTTATTCTTTGGATTAATTATACATTTTGTTAAATAGAGTCTCTTTAACCCAGACCAACAAGGACCCTCTCAACAGTTATCAAATTAAAATAAGGTCTTTAAAAATACATCAAAATGCTGACAACACCGGCAAAGAGAATAACTTTGTCCAACGTTTGCCCGACAATACCGCATGACTCATTACTCACAAAAATTGAAAAATTAGGCTTCGTAATCATGTCAAATATAACTTCTCTAAGAGCAAGCTAAGTGAGTGAGGAATTTTCACATATTATCTTCAGAAGGCAAGTATACGTACAGGGTGGGCAAAATTGGTGATACCTCAACTACAACTTTTTAACCCCACGAGATAGGGGAAAATGAGTGGCACATTACAGTCGTCCTTTTCGGAGAAACTTATAATACCATCAACTGCATTCCACTACCTTTTTTTGTTTTCGAGATATTTCCGTTTCTGTTTGTGCTAGGATGTTGGAATAAAAACATTATGCATAAACTTTTTTGATTGCCATCAAGTGTCGTACCATGATTTTTCCAACAGGTTAACTTGCTGAGCTATAACATAAAGTTGTGTTTATTCGTATGAAAACTAGTGATGCCCACGAGACGAGACCTTACTGTAGTCTCGTAGGAGCCTACGAGACGAGACTCCATATCTTATCTGATACGAGACGGGACTTTACTGTAGTCTCGTCTCGTCTCGCAGATAAGATATGGAGTCTCGTCTGGTAGGCTCCTGGTCTCGTCTCGTCTCGAGTCTCGTTTGAGAGTCCCGTAAAAGTCTCGTGGTCTCGTCTTCCATAACATTTTTTGAAAGCGGAATATTTGAATTTAATGATTATAACGCATACTTTAGTTCATCTACCAATTATTTTTTTCACTATTATAATATTACATGAAATTTATTGATTTTTGTACTCGTTTCAAGACCTGTAG
The DNA here is from genome assembly GCF_907165205.1 of Coccinella septempunctata. Lineage (NCBI taxonomy): Eukaryota > Metazoa > Arthropoda > Insecta > Coleoptera > Coccinellidae > Coccinella > Coccinella septempunctata. Next base: position 10,583,827 of record NC_058194.1, on the reverse strand, counting down.
AAAGTAAATGAAGCAAATGTTACTTCCGTCTATCGTTCAGTATCAGAAAACAATTACATATATAGTCATAATTTTTCTAAATCTGGTGTACGAATCGATTGCTTTCCGGATAAGATTTTCAAATTTTCGGTTTCATTCGACTTACTCTGAAGTTGATGTTGTAATATCGAAGAAAAATTTTGAAATATCAAAGTATTTGAAGTAGGTATTCTTTTATATCACACTGAATTTTGATGGGTTCAGTTGTATTCGATTAATTCTAGTTTGAAACCCTTTGTTATTCAAATTCGGTTAGGCAATAAACTTTCTGTATGAATTGGGTAAATATGAGGAACTTTTCGAATATATCAATGCGTGAAAGAAACAGAGCATCTTGAAATTTCCGTATACAGCTCTCGATAGAGAGCTGAATTTTATCAGAATGATGATTCTGATAAAATTTTCCATAAAAACAATTTTTTTCTTGCTTACGGAGTCTTGTACGGGAAAAAATAGGAAAAAGTGATGATATGAATAAGAAACTCGGCGACTTATTTTGTATAACCTGTAACAGGATATCCGGTCTCACAAATATAAAAGCGCTTTGAATTTCATGAAAAATGTCGAATAATTGTCTCCCTATTTCAAATCAAAACTGAAAGCGGAAAATTTTCGACCAGAACGAGCCTCGAACTCGAACGATTCGTAACAATACGGATTATTTCATTTTGGGATAAATATACAATATGTAATTCATTCCGAGCTCATTTTCTATTATCAAGAATGATGAGACAGAAAAGACCAAGAGTGTGAGAATACCAGTATTTATCATTTACATAAACTACAAATACATATAAATATTCTCTAATTTGCAATTTGAACGTAATATACGTAATATTACTGCAGTCGATTAATGGTTTTAAATTTCAATCAATCATTCTCGATCTCGATTTTTTTCTTCATGAAGTTTCCGAAGCACACGAAATGATTCCAAAGTTTTCACATTCGAATGTAATACTCCTCTGAGTCTTCTTTCGTCCGAATCAATCACGAGACTGCGAAACCACTGCGAGACTCGAGACAAGACCGAAAAAAGTCTCGTCTCGTACATGAAATATCAGGTCTTGTCACGAGTCTCGTCTCGAAAACGAGACTCTCGTGGGCATCACTATTTCAAACTATTGTTTTCATATGGAATTATAGGACCAACACTGAATTGGATAACATCATATTTCAGGAAACGTACTCAGCTGGTGGAGATATTTTCAGATGGAGATAGGATAAGATCAGATACAGAAGAATTGAAACTTGGAGTGCCACAGGGAAGCATTGCAGGACCGCTTTTTTTTATAGTATACCTGAATGATTACTACTTGAATTTTCATTGGAGTGAGGATAAAGTTGATGTTGAGGACTATGTCGATGACAAGAATCTGCTTGTGATAAAATCTTTGTGGCCAGATCTCAAGATATTAGCAGAAGAAGTCCTACAATATAGTGAAGAATGGTTTGCTAAAAACAACATGGTGTTCAATTCCACCCTCCAAATTCCAAGTTGGAGGTTCCCAAGCATATGACTCTGAATTGTAGCAAGTATGAAACTTCACAGAGCACCAGATTCTTAGGCCTACACATCGATGAGGAACTGAATTGGAAACAACATATAGAACATCTGAGTAAGAAAATAGGACCATCCATTTATGCATTCAGGGTAATTGCCAAATATCTGAACACAAGAGTACTAAAGTCAGTCTATCATGCAACCATTGAGGCAAAGCTGAGATTTGGTATTGTTTTCTATGGTTCAGGAAATGTTTCATCTTTGTTTATACTGCAGAAGAGAGCGATAAGGATAATGGAAAATTTGAAGCCCAGAGAATCATGTAGAGGACACTTCAAGAAGAATGGCTTACTAACAGTGTATGCATTGTATATACAGGAATGTTTAATATTCCTTCATAAAAATAAAGATCTGTTTTTCCAACATTTCAATCCCAAGAAGTACCATAACACAAAAACATTGGCATTCAATCTGCCAAAATATAATCTGTCTACTACGCAAAGGCAAACAGAGTATAGATGTCTGAAACTTTTTAATAAATTGCCTAGGGATATACAAAGGATAGAAACGCTTAAACTTTTCAAGAAAGAAATTTTCAAGCTGCTGCTGAATATGGAACCATATAACATGGAGGAGTTTTTTGGAGGACATTAATCCTATTTTTTAAACTGACACTATTTCATTTCTTTTCTTGTTTTGTAAACATGAACTGTTTTGAAATAAAGAGCTATTATTATTATTATTATCTTCATTTGTCTTGAAGATATGACCAAATATTGATATTTTGTGGATTTCGAAAATGTGCCGTAATTTCTTCATTTACGAAAATATCTGAAAATGGTGAAAACTTTCTAGAGGCACGTTTTCATTGGATATACGATACCATATTCCCTTTTTTTATCTCTTGTACTAAGGGTGGAGAAAAAACAACTTCGTTATTTTAAATATGAATGCATTCTTTTTTTGGTCTCATATCATCTAAAAGAAAATTAGCTTTTCAAAAAAAAAAAAAATATATATATATATATATATATATATTTACATCTGGCATACTTTATTGCGTCCTTTCAAAAAGCAACCTTATTGCGTCTCCCAGAAATACGCTACCTAGGTGGAATCTGATCGAAGTGTATTAATCTACGCAAAAAATTACGTAGTTTGGTCGTTTCAGATCTCAAATATCTTCATTAATAAAGAAGTTGATATATATATATGTCGGTTTATAACGTTTTGCGACGTTGTCCGATAACCCTCTTCCATTCCTCTCGGTTGTGTACCAGTGCCTCGTTCAATTCTCTTGCACTAATTGCCTTTTTAACTCCTTCCCCCAGGTCTTTCTTGGGCGTCCTCTTTTTCTCTTCTCCACAGGTTGCCATTCCATCAGTTGCTTCGGTATTCGTTCGTTCCCCATCCGATTCACATGTCCGTACCACCTAAGTTGTCTTCTCTCTACATCCTCACGTATCTCACCTTCAATGCCCATTCGTTCCTTCACCACCTCATTCCGGATTCTATCTCTTCGGGAAATTCTCAATGCTCTTCGCATGGCGTCCATCTCAACTGCCTCGATCTTTCTCATATACTTCTCTGTTATCCTCCATGTCTCCGAACCATAAAGAAGACTACTTTTTATTATGGTTTCATATATTCTGAATTTCCTACCCTTAGTTATTTCTTTGCTCCATAGGATGCTGTTTAAACTACCAATCGCTCTCCTTGCCTGAACTATCCTTCCTTCGATCTCCTTATTATCTGTTCCCGTCTCGTTGAAATTGACTCCTAAGTACTTATAATCTTCACATTTTTCAATTTCCCCCATATCTTCCAAGTCCAAGTTCGTTGTCTCCTCTGACCCTACACACAAGTATTTCGTCTTCTCCAGATTTACCTCTAATCCCCACTTCCTATACTCCTCTATCAGCTTTCTCATCATATATTCCATGTCAGACTTATCTCTAGAAATGACCACCTGATCGTCGGCAAACTGTAAAGTGTACACAAAGTTATCATTTATGTTCATTCCCATATTTGCTACCTTACTCTTCCATTTCTGTAGTACCACTGAAACATATATTTTAAACAACGTTGGCGAAATACAGCATCCCTGTCTTAAACCCTTCGAAACATGAAATCTCTTCGTTAGATATCTACCGATCCTTATTTGAGAGCACGAATTGTTGTACAAGTTTTTCAACGCAGTAATCAATGTATGGCTTATATTCGATGTCTCCAATACCTCCCACAGTTTCTTCACAGGTACTGTATCATAGGCTTTTTTTTAAGTCCACAAAGGTCATATGTACATCTCTGTTAGTAGCTAGCTTCTTTTCAATAATTTGTTTTAAGCAGAATATATTGTCAGTACAAGCATGCGTCCTTTCATGGTGCTACCATTAGTGCGTCCGGCGTATATTTTGTTTTCATATGTAGCACAATGCTGCGTCCGAATTTTATTCAATCTTTCACCATTAGCATGTTGTTGCGTCCAGCGTAGTTGCCACATATGTTTTAGAATCTGGTACAGTAGGATTATTCGAACTCGATGACGTGATCGTATTATAACATTGGCTCCAGTTATTACAACTTCCATCTTTCAAAACACCTCTACAGGGTCTTTCACGAGGAACCTCACCCATATTTATACGGGAAACTACTGAACGTATTTTCATGAAATTCAGCACTTATAAGTATTTCACGATGCTGATGAAATCTAAAATATTTTCAAGGCATGAGCACCTCCGGTTTTTCCGGAAATGACGTCAACTTCCGTTTTTCAAATTAGAACACCATTTTTTTATTGCAGAAATAGATTCCTCAGAAAATTTCAAGTTATTTTGATGTAACATTTTTCAGTTTTGGTGAGAAAATTCTCTCTGAGCGGGAAAATTCGAAAAAAAAAATCGAAAATAAAGCTCCGCTGAAACAAGAATGACTTCGAGGTTTTTGGATGGAAAATTTTCATTTTTGGGAATTTTCAAGATGTAAGATTGATGTATCCACTTTGAAAATCGAAATCGCGATTTATGATACTATTGCTGCAATAAAAAAATGGTGTTCTTATTTGAAAAAAGGAAGTTGACTTCATTTCCGGAAAAACCGGAGGTGCTCATGCTTTGAAAATATTTTAGATTTCATCAGCATCGTGAAATACTTATAAGTGCTGAATTTCATGAAAATACGTTCAGTAGTTTCCCGTATAAATATGGGTGAGGTTCCTCGTGAAAGACCCTGTATATTTATGATGGCTATCATCCTTAGTTTGTGGACTGCTCACTTGGGGAATCGTATTTCAGATAGTTTCAAACACTCTTTGAGTGTCTTTTTGTCAAGAGGAGCTTTAGTGATTATGTAATAATTTTAAAAACGTTATATATTTCATTTTCGTTTTTTTTTTTGATAACAAATGAATGTGAGAGAGTGGTGCTCTGGAGATAACTTAAATTGAGAATGCATTAACTGCACAGTTGTTAGTTTATCCTACGAACAATTTGGCAAACTGGAGAGTCACTACTCTCTCAGGGTAGTTAAATGGACGGCAAATGAAATTCTCGAGTTCGATAGAAGAGTTTGAATATGAATCGTAGCTTGCATCCTAGCTCTTCGATATACAAGGACTCTCTTTGCTTATAGGATGACGAAACCATTGAGCAAATCCTCAGTGACTGCTCGGCGGCAGACAAGGTTCGCTTGGAAGATGGCACTGGAGGTAGAAGTTTAGCTCTTTGAGCTTGTTTGTGTGCCACAATAGACCGCTTTGGTCGCGGTAGCAGTTCTGGGGGATTCGACAGATGCGCCGAACAAACTGTAACTGTAACTCTTCGATACAAAGGATATACTTTTCTCGAATGCAGGAAGACAGGGGTTTCAAAGTTTGCAATACCAACATTATACACAAAAGTTGGAAATGGAATAAGATTATTGAGAGGTCAAGACCCACTCAAGGGAATAGTAGCTCATCATAAAATCAAAGTCAAAGAGCTGGAGTGCTTTGGAGAAGCTAATATCCGACATATGAATCGATCTTAAGCTAGTAGGAAAATCTATCACGCCAGCAGAACAAAAGATATTAGAAAGCCAGATTGACAAGCAAAACTGAAGTTTTCATTCGAATGTCATATGAGTAAACATATACTTTATATATTTCAAGAGATTGAAAGGCCATGACTTGCTGTAAAAATCATCTTCTGCTTTTCTGGAGTCGGCTGAGCTGATGTCGGAAACGGGAGGATTTGTTCATCAAGATGGAGTGATACTAGATACTATAATACTAGGTAGTATAAGAAGAATATAATGCAAGTGGTCACCTTGACATCTTGCAGGGCTAGCCGTGATCGACGAAAACTCTTATGCACATCTTGTCCGCTTGCAGAATTCATACTTTATCATGGTATATAGAGGGACACAATGCGAATTCCTTACTTTCAACTGAGAGAAGTTTATGGCATAGACAAATAACCAAAGCTCTCATTTGTACCTCCAAAGACCAAAGCAGATTTTGAGAATGATAAAGCTCGCATATATTTCAATAAGGCAACAACTTGGCATATGCCAAGTTGTTGAAAAATCGTGTATATACACGCAATAAGGCACGATAAAATTCTGCCAGAAAAAGAGCTCAAAGAATTTCATGTGTTGTTTTCCCTTCGCTGCCAAAAATAATGTGGTAGTGAACGAAGAACAGAAAAGTGAAAAATACAAAGAATCAATGTTCGAACAGGGGGCTTCATACCCAGGGCATAAAGTTTGAATGATTAATCTGATTGAAGAATTTTTAGATCTGAGAACTAATAACGTTACTGAATTGGAGATTATTCTGGCTTGCAGAACTCTGGCAGAATGAAGAACTATCTCAAGTACGTGGGGACAACACAGGGTTCTGTCACTAGGGCAAGAAAAGGGGTTCTGGACGTGACAATGGTCAACGCAGCTTCCAGAAGAAGTGTTTATGCTTGGGAAATGGTGACCAAACCATTAATCTCTGACAATAGGATAATCGAATATAAAATAACAGAAGAGGAACTAATCCACCATTAAGATCCATCCGAAGCAAAACTTACAACAGTTCGAAACTAATTGGCCAAACCTCTCGCATTACGATCTGGAACAAAAAGTCGATCAGGGAATTTTAGAGGCCTTCCACTCCAGTTATCCACTCCCGGAAGTTTGAACAAGTGAGGATGCATCTAACTTATCCTATTCGTGCATGGGCTCATGCCGACTATTGAAGACTGCGTTTCCTGCAGCGTGCTTTGTGGACTCATTCTTGATTTGGTGTGGCAGAAATCAACTGCCATTGGGCATTTTTGAGTACAATGTCGCCACGTACACTAGGAAAAAGAACTATTTACTTTCACATTTGTTCCTCATGTTAATCATTTACTTGGTACGAGGCCAAGATTGTATGAATTCATCGTGCGTAATAGCAGATATTTTCTGAACCGGAAACCATGATTTTGCTGTTCAATACATTTGTGACGAGCAAACTGGAGTTTGGATGCATTGCTTGGAACCCAATATACGATTGCCATACACATCACAATGACATATATTCCGAGAGGTGGTGACGAAAATCGGCTAAAGATTTGTAATGGACCATAATTAAATATGAGTCAGTTTTGATGGTGTATATGAATCAGCACCCACGCTAAAAGGTCAGGTAGTGGAACATCTGACGGCGACGCTCTTTGATTTATATAAAATTACAATATCCATACTTTGGGGTGACTGCTGACTGCCTCTCTTCTATTGATATGTGGTCTGAATATTTTATTCACAAATAATATATGATATTTGAGCAGTAAATGCAGTTTCAGGAAATACAATTCTTTTGAAACAAAATCGTCAAGGCAGCAACTTATGTGGTGTACTGACACACCGCGTTTCACTAAAATGAGATCTGACCACTTTTTCAAGTTTTCTGTTCTATGAACTAGTGACAATTTTCAATCATTACAAAATACTTGTAGAGTGTGTTGTAATTTCATATACCTACATCAAAGCGCGTCGCCGCTAGGTGTTTCACTACCTGACCTTGAGAGTGGGTGCTGACTTATGTACACCCTCAATACTAAATCATATTAAATTATGCGGCAGTACAAAACTTTTGCCGAATTTCGTTGCCAACTCTCGGACTAATGGAGGCTGTTCAGAGAAGTTTTTTCGAGTAAGATCATGCTGTTTTGTTGAATAAATTCGGTGCAGTTAAGCTTGATGTCAGGAAGGGCGTTGTTTGTTTGAGGTTCCTTCATGGACCCTTGTATGGCACATCTACTCGCTAGAGTAGGATTTCATGTAGGACGCCCAAGTTCTAGACCCGTACGCTTGTTCAACCTTACTACGCCCAGAACAAATATATTGTTTCAGTGATCTGTGTACAATATGATTTGTTCTAAATTCAATCAGATCTCGCATCTCTGTGATATACACTTTGACAAACAGTCCTTATTAATTAATATATTACAGGTACACTACATATCTACAAGAGTTTACATAATTTGTAGCACTTTTTAATTTTTGTGGTAATGTCACTTCTAATCCCACAGCACTCAGAATACAAAAGGTCATGGCAAAAGGAGTAATCAACCCCCAATATCGCTCAATAAGCCAGACGGATATATCACCGAAGGAGAACAGGAACGATCTTTCAGTTTTCCCAAAACAACCTTCACAGGTAGTAAACCCATAACTAGAATCGATACAGCAATATAGACCAAGAAGAAGGAAGATTGGGATATTTAAAAGACGATGTTTGGAGTGGGCAATGAACACCTTCAATCTATATAGATCACCAGAAGTGTAAAGAAAAATCCTAGAAGAGATTCGTCTTCATCTTCTGAAGATAACCAGAAGCTGCTTAGAATGAGTCATATACACAGAAAATGGAGAAGGACAACATAAGAACATAGAATCTGGAGAATACACCAATTCACAAAGGCCAGATGGCCTACAGGACGACCGATCAACAAAAACTGCTCTGTATGACAGTAGTGACTCTATAGCTAGGTTCCTGGTCCCTCGGGAACTAAAGGAAATGGAGAGGCAAATACACTTGCCTCTAGCAACAAGGGAAGTTGACGTTTATTCATCCAGTGGAATAAAAAAACTTTAATTCAAAAGTGAAATGAGCTGACATAAGCATAAGCGGATAAAGCTTTCATGTCAATTTATAAATCCGATAATTCTCTGGAGAGTGTTATCGTTTGATTTCTAATTGAAGTGGAATAAAATTCACGTAAGTTATAATTTTTTTCATTTGAAAAAATAATAATGACAATAGTTAAAATAACACCATAAGGGCACTTCAATCGGACCTGCTATTGCTCTAGAGACAGAATCCACTTTTTCACCTAACAGACTTTCGGGATGACCTTGGAGCCTAGGAAGCTAAATCATTTCTGTTGTGCAAATACAACTTGGTTCACTTGTATACACAGTTGCCAGATTTAGGACGCAACATTATGCGTCGTGTGAAAGATGTATATTGACTGTATATCAGTTTTCATCATTTGAAGCGCCCCCGAAGCGGAATTTGCGTGAACTAAAAATATACTTTAGGTTTCATGAGACGCACTTTACTGCGTCTGGAGATATGTTTTTCAACATAGAATAACTCTTTCATCAAAAGATGAATGAAATCTATAGTTGTTCCAAAGATAGCTCTCGACGACCTTCACGATTTGCGACCACCCCTGTCGTTGAATCCCTCGAAATACCAGAGAAAACTTTGAAAAACAATGCTGCGTCCGGTATACGGACGCAGTATTATTCAGGACGCAATAGTGTATGGCCCAAAGACAATGTATGGACGCAACATAGTATGCTGGATAAATATATATATATATATATATATATATATATATATATATATATATATATATATATATATATATATATATATATATATATATATATATATATATATATATGCAATAGTTAAGGGGTGTGGGAATTTCCCACACCCCTTAACTATTGCATATAATCGACTCTGGGAATTATCCGTTCATATATATATATATATATAATCGAGGTGAGATACTAGTCGAAACACCCTTAACCTCTTCGATATATATATATATATATATATATATATATATATATATATATATATATATATATATATATATATATATATATATATATATATATATATATATATATATATATATATATATATATATATTTTTTTTTTTCACCTTCACAGGGTATGGTCATGATGATGCCGGTTCCTTAAGAACAAGACATCTCTCATTCGCTCACTAGGAATCTTCGGACAATCCTGGTGGTCCATAGAATCACTTCCTTCTGCGCGTCTTCTATCTCCTTTCCCTCAAGCCCGAGCCTCCTCGTGTTTTCCTGGAGATGAATCTCAACCAGGCCATTTGTGGTGATAACCAGTGGAAGTATATATATATATATATATATATATATATTTACATCTGGCATACTTTATTGCGTCCTTTCAAAAAGCAACCTTATTGCGTCTCCCAGAAATACGCTACCTAGGTGGAATCTGATCGAAGTATATTGATCTACGCAAAAAATTACGTAGTTTGGTCGTTTCAGATCTCAAATATCTTTATTAATAAAGAAGTTGATATACGCACATTATTGCGTCCTTTCATGGTCCTACCATTAGTGCGTCCGGCGTATATTTTGTTTTCATATGTAGCACAATGCTGCGTCCGAATTTTATTCAATCTTTCACCATTAGCATGTTGTTGCGTCCAGCGTAGTTGCCACATATGTTTTAGAATCTGGTACAGTAGGATTATTCGAACTCGATGACGTGATCGTATTATATCATTGGCTCCAGTTAATACAACTTTCATCTTTCGAAACACCTCTATATTTATGATGGCTATCATCCTTAGTTTGTGGACTGCTCACTTGGGGAATCGTATTTCAGAATGTTTCAAACACTCTTTAAGTGTCTTTTTGTCAAGAGCTTTAGTGATTATGTAATAATTTTAAAAACGTTATATATTTCATTTTCGTTTTTTTTATAACACATAAATGTGAGAGAGTGGTGCTCTAGAGATAACTTAAATTAGGAATGCATTAACTGCACAGTTGTTAGTTTATCCTACTTTTATCCTACGAACAATTTGGCAGTCTGGAGAGTCAACTACTCTCTCAGGGAAGTTAAATGGACGGCGAATGAAATTCTCGAGTTCGATAGAAGAGTTTGAATATGAATCGTAGCCTGCATTCTAGCTCTTCGATATACAAGGACTCTTTGCTTATAGGAGGACGAAACCATAGAGCATATCCTCAGTGACTGCCCAGCGGCAATCAAGGTTCGCTCATGCTGGTTCTAGGGGAACTCATGAACTACTCCTCCTCTGTTATCACCTCTTCCCTTTGGAAGATGGCACTGGAGGTAGAAGTTTAGCTCTTTGAGCTTGTTTGTGTGCCACAATAGACCGCTTTGGTCACGGTAGCAGGTCTGGGGGATTCGACAGATGCGCCGAACAAACTGTAACTGTAACTCTTCGATAAAAAGGATATACTTTCCTCGAATGCAGGAAGACAGGGGTTTCAAAGTTTGCAATACCAACATTATACACAAAAGTTGGAAATGGAATAAGATTATTGAGAGGTCAAGACCCACTCAAGGGAATAGTAGCTCATCATAAAATCAAAGTCAAAGAGCTGGAGTGCTTTGGAGAAGCTAATATCCGACATATGAATCGATCTTAAGCTAGTAGGAAAATCTATCACGCCAGCAGAACAAAAGATATTAGAAAGCCAGATTAGACAAGCAAAACTGAAGTTTTCATTCGAATATCATGTGAGTAAACATATACTTTATATATTTCAAGAGATTGAAAGACCATGACTTGCTGTAAAAATCATCTTCTGCTTTTCTGGACTCGACTGAGCTGATGTCGGAAACGGGAGGATTTGTTCATCAAGATGGAGTGATACTAGATACTAGAATACTAGGTAGTATAAGAAGAACATAATGCAAGTGGTCACCTCAACATCTTGCAGGGCTAGCCGTGATCGACGAAAACTCTTATACACATCTTGTCCGCTTGCAAAATTCATACTTTATCAGGGTATATAGAGAGACACAATGCGAATTCCTTACTTCCATCTGAGAGAAGTTTATGGCATAGACAAATAACCAAAGCTCTCATTTGTACCTCCAAAGACCAAAGCAGTTTTTGAGAATGATAAAGCTCGCATATATTGCAATTAGGCTTTTAGCGTGTATATACACGCAATAAAGCTAGATAAAGTTCTGCCAGAAAAAGAGCTCAAAGAATTTCTTGTATTCCCTTCGCTGCCAAATATAATGTGGTAGTGAACAAAGAACAGAAAAGTGAAAAATACAAAGGATCAATGTTCGAACAGGGGGCTTCATACCCTGGGCATAAAGTTTGAATGGTAAATCTGATTGAAGAATTTTTAGATCTGAGAACTAATAATGTTACTGAATTGTAGATTATTCTGGCCTGCAGAACTCTGGCAGAATGAAGAACTATCTCAAGAACGTGGGGACAACACCTGGTTCTGTCACTAGGGCAAGAAAAGGGGTTCTGGACGTGAAAATGGTCAACGCAGCTTCCAGAAGAAGTGTTAAAGCTTGGGAAATGGTGACCAAACCATCAATTTCTGACCATAGGATAATCGAATATAAAATAACAGAAGAGGAACTGATCCACCATTAAGATCCATCTGAAGCAAAACTTACAACAGTTTGAAACTAATTGGCCAAACCTCTCGCATTCAATCTGGAATAAAAAGTCGATCAGGGAATTTTAGAGGCCTTCCACTCCAGTTGTCCACTCCCGGAAGTTTGAACAAGTGAGGATGCATCTAATTAATCCTATTCGTGCATGGGCTCATGCCGACGATTTTAAAATCTTTGGTGATATAGGCTCTATTGAAGACTGCGTTTCCTGCAGCGTGCTTTGTGGACTCATTCTTCATTTGGCAGAAATCAACTACCATTGAGCATTTTTGAGTGCAATGTCGCCACGTACACCAGGAAAAAGAACTATTTACTGTATAGTTATAGTCTTGATGGCAGCGTCCTGAGCAAAAAAACGAAGATAAAAGATCTTGGCGTTGTTTTGATCAAAGTTTTACATTTGTGCCTCATGTTAATCATTTACTTGGTACGAGGCCAAGATTGTATGAATTCATCGTGCGTAATAGCAGATATTTTCTGATCCGGAAACCATGATTTTGCTGTTCGATACATTTGTGACGAGCAAACTAGAGTTTGGATGCATTGCTCGGAACCCAATATACGATTGCCATACACATCACAATGACATATATTCCGAGAGCTGGCGACGAAAATCGGCAAAAGATTTGTAATGGATCTTAATTAAATATGAGTTAGTTTTGATGGTGTATATGAATCAGCACCCACGCTAAAAGGTAAGGTAGTGGAACATCTGACGGCGACGCTCTTTGATTTATATAAAATTACAATATCCGAACTTTGGGGTGACTGCTGACTGCCTCCCTTCTATTGATATGTGGTCTGAATATTTTATTCACAAATAATATATGATATTTAAGCAGTAAATGCAGTTTCAGCCAATACAATTCTTTTGAAACAACATCGTCAAGGCAGCAACTTATGTGGTGTACTGACACACCGCGTTTCAATAAAATGAGATCTGACCACTTTTTCAAGTTTTCTGTTCTATGAACTAGTGACAATTTTCAATCATTACAAAATACTTGTAGAGTGTGTTGTAATTTCATATACCTACATCAAAGCGCGTCGCCGCTAGGTGTTCCACTACCTGACCTTGAGAGTGGGTGCTGACTTATGTATACCCTCAATAATAATTCATATTAAATTATGCGCCAGTACAAAACTTTTGCCGAATTTCGTTGCCAGCTATCGGACTTCTGGAGGCTGTTCAGTGAAGTTTTTTCGAGTAAGATCATGCTGTTTTGTTGAATAAATTCGGTGCAGTTAAGCTTGATGTCAGGAAGGGCGTTATTTGTTTGAGGTTCCTTCATGGACCCTTGAATGGCATATCTACTCGCTAGAGTAGGATTTCATGTAGGACGCCCAACTTCTAGAACCGTACGCTTGTTCAACCTTACTACGCCCAGAACAAATATATTGTTTCAGTCATATGTGTACAATATGATTTGTTCTAAATTCAATCAGATCTCGCATCTCTGTGATATACACTTTGACAGACAGTCCTTATTAATTAATATATAACAAGGACACTACATATATACAAGAGTTTACATAATTTGTAGTACTTTTTAATTTTTGTGGTAATGTCACTTCTAATCCCACAGCACTCAGAATACAAAAGGTCATGGCAAAAGGAGTAATCAACCCCACAATATCGCTCAATAAGCCAGACGGATAATTCACCGAAGGAGAACAGGAACGATCTTTCAGTTTTCCCAAAACAACCTTCACAGGTAGTAAACCCATAACTAGAATCGATACAGCAATATAGACCAAGAATCCTCGTAAGGAAGATTGGGATATTTAAAAGACGATGTTTGGAGTGGGCAATGAACACCTTCAATCTATATAGATCACCAGAAGTGTAAAGAAAAATCCTAGAAGAGATTCGTACTCATCTTCTGAAGATAACCAGAAGCTGCTTGGAATGAGTCATATACACAGAAAATGGAGAAGGACAAAAGTTCCCTTCACACCAAAATGGGACCCACAATCTTCAAAAAGAATTAATTCAACATTGTTTCTATTGAAGACGATGAAGAAAGTAGTAGATAACAACATAAGAACATAGAATCTGGAGAATACACCAATTCACAAATGCCAGATGGCCTACAGGACGACCGATCAACAAAAACTGCTCTGTATGACCGTATGACTCTATAGCTAGGTCCCTGGTCCCTCGGGAACTAAAGGAAATGAAGAGGCAAATACACTTGCCTCTAGCAACAAGGGAAGTTGACGTTTATTCATCCAGTGGAATAAAAAATGTTTTTAATTCACAAGTGGAATGAGATGACATAAGCATAAGCGGATAAAGCGATACCTTTCATGTCTATGTGTTATCGTTTGATTTCTAATTGTAGTGGAATACAATTCACGTGATTTATAATTTTTTTTCATTCGAAAAAATAATAATGACAATATCAGTCAAAAGAACACCATAAGGGCACTTCAATCGGACCTGCTATTGCTCTAGAGACAGAATCCAATTCTTCAGCTAACAGACTTTCGGGATGACCTTGGAGCCTAGGAAGCTAAATCATTTCAGTTGTGCAAATACAACTTGGTTTACTTGTATACACAGTTGCCAGATTTAGGACGCAACATTATGCGTCGTGTGAAAGATGTATATTGACTGTATATCAGTTTTCATCATTTGCAGCGCCCCCGAAGCGGAATTTGCGTGCACTAAAAATATACTTTAGGTTTCATGAGAAGCACTTTACTGCGTCTGAAGATACGTTTTTCAACATAGAATAACTCTTTTATCAAAAGATGAATGAAATCTATAGTTGTCCCAAAGATAGCTCTCGACGTCCTTCACGATTTGCGACCACTCCTGTCGTTGAATCCCTCGAAATACCAGAGAAAACTTTGAAAAACAATGTTGCGTCCAGTATACGGACGCAGTATTATTCAGGACGCAATAGTGTATGGCCCAAAGACAATGTATGGACGCAACATAGTATGCTGGATAAATATATATATATATATATATATATATATATATATATATATATATATATATATATATATATATATATATATATATATATATATATATATATATATATATATATATATATATATATATATATATATATATATATATATATATATATATATATATATATAGTAAGGAAGTAAGATATCGACATATATATATATAGATATGTTAAAATTATATATATATATATATATATATATATATATATATATATATATATATATATATATATATATATATATATATATATATATATATATATATATATATATATATATATATATATATATATATATATATATAGAATTTTAACATATCTATATATATATGTCGATATCTTACTTCCTTACTCAAGACAAAATCACAATTTTAATAATTTGCATTTTTGGTATAATTCTATGAAGTCATTGACCACAAAATTGTCCACTACCAATAAATATCCATCTCTATGATACGAATTGAAACTTTCCGTTCATGTAAATTTAAAGTTATATGGATAGATGAAGTGAGAATCAATAGTAACGCGCTAGTCAATAGACATAATGAACACTATTGGTCAAACCAAAATGAAAATATTTGTAGACAAATAAACTGGCAAGGAAAGTTTGGATTCAATGTATGGCTTGCAATTGTGAACGGAAGATCTCTGGGACCTAAAATATATGAAAAAACTTTGAACTCTATTGACAATATTCCTCTCAGTGAATCTAGGTTGCTTTCTTATCAGTAGGATGGCGCACCTGACCATAATTCGCAACGAACTAAAAACAAATTGAATAGTTTATTCGAAAGTCAGTGGATGGGAACGCATGGTCCTATGGCCTGGCCAGCAAGATCACCAGACTTCAATCCTTTAGATTTCTTCGTGTGGGGATATGTTGAAAATAAAATTTTCAAGAATCCAGTCATTAATAGGGCTAATTTAGAGCAGAGAGTCAGAAACGCCATGAAATCTCACATTGAAACTGAACCTGTAATGAACAAAACAATGAGCAAAACAACAACCGCGATAAATACATCTACACATCAAAAATTTCTCAGTTAAAACATTAAAATCCTTGACAAAAGGCAGAATATAACCAAATTCATCTCATCGATAAAAATGTATGTCAACCGATCGACACGTCATAAATGTCAAACGTCAAGATGTCAAAACCTACTCAAAGTAGAATTTATACCAAGGTAGTACGTAACTCCATCTATACCCATTATTATATCAACGATGTTACAATGAATTGAATTAATTTCCTGTTACTCCGTGGCCAGATTAAAGGTATGGGACAGACATTTAATCTCAAAAGACTCCAAGAACATACGCTTATATCTGTGTAAGTGGACAGACCAGTCGATGGTTTTCTATTCTCACAGTCTCTTTGATGTTCCCTCAATCTGGTCTTTAGGTTTCTTCCAGTCTGTCCAATATAGACCCCCTTATATATTCCACAGTTAATTTTGTAAACTATATTATTTTTGTTGAGTTTATTAGTCTTGTCTTTGGTCTTGGGAAACAATAAAGAAGCTGAGGTGTGTGGTAGCTTAGCAGTACTGAAAAAGAACTGTGACAAAGACCAAACAGATTTTTTACCCGATAATTTTTTCATTCTAGATAAATAAAGAAGTTACGGCACATTTTCGAAATCGACAAAATATCAAAATTTGGTCATATCTTCAAGAGAAATGAAGATATTATCGTGAACCGGTTTTCAGTTTTGGACTTTTCACGAAAATCGAGCCCAGAACTCCTTTCAATGTTCTTACCTACCTATCTAGTCTAGAAGTACCAGAAACAGTCAAAATCAATCAATTTGGGATACCCAAATGGAAATGGCATAAAAAACAAAACAGTTGAAATCATTATCTACAATGAAAATGAAAGAAGCAAAAGAAGCAAATGTGTGTTTAAAAATCTGCCTCCCTTATTAGGATCAAAAGCGTTGAAAAATAAAATATTGATACTTGATGGTTCAGTTTTATTGAGTTTAATTATTAAATAATAATTTTATTTATTCGAGAGAAGTTTCTAGAAAAAACCCCGTTTGACATATAATTTTATAAAAATATATGTAGTTTAAACAAACATTCAATTCATTTTTATAACAAATTCATCAGAATCCGCCTGATGTGGTTACGATGAACTGTTAGTAATAGGACCAACTTGTCTGAGGGTATTTTCGATCTGATTCACATTTACATTTCCAGGGTTTCGTTGGTTGGGTCGGTTTGGTTTGGGTATAATAAAAGGTCCTAACACCCACAACGCCACTGCTGAGATATGCAAACACCAATACAGTCTCCTGTAACAAAAAAATATTCCATTCAATGTTGTGTTTTATCACTCAGTCGTTGATATTGAATTCCATTGGTAAAATAATTTCCAAAGCTCTAGATCTTGTTTTACCAATAGAATTTGCTTTCATAGTAGGCTTCCTTAGTGCAGCAATAATGTCAGAAGATCCATATGTAGTGCAAAGATAGTTTCACCGATGTAATTTGGCTGATTTTCTTTTATTCATATATAATAGTTTTTCGTGTGAAAATTTCAAATTCAACATTTCATAGTGTTTTTTTGTGGCATCCAAATATCTAGGAATTGTAAGAAATTTCAGGATAGATACTACAAAATAACTCAAACTGTACGATCCATTCTAAATTCATGAAAGCGTAATAGTAAAAGAACATCCTGTGAGACCAGTTGTTCCCCAATTAAATTTAAAATGTGGCGGTATAGGTATAACTGGTATGCCAGGGATGAGTACTTTGTCGCCCTTGCCAACTCCTGTTAAAAAGTGGTTCCAATGATATTTCGACCTAGCTGTGTCAATTTCAGCCCTGTACCGTTACATAGCCTAGGTGATTCTAAATGAAACATTAGTATAATTGGCCCACCTAACGTGATTTACATCTTATGTGGTGGCACATCTTACAATTTTAAAGACTGCAGGAACTCTACAGGGTAGTAGGTACTGTGCTCGTTGTCCGGAACTTTATGTCTCATAATTTCCCTGATACTATTCTCAAGATTCTCAGATTTATATCATTCACTGTCTTGTTTTATGGAGCTCTTTAATATGAACATTGATCATAGTTTAAATTTGACAGTTACCAATTGATGATATTCTATAGCAAGTGACACGAACCCGTCCGCATCCTTTTTTAAACTACCATATCCTCTTTTCATGGCATCATCCTAATAATAATGTCCTGTACTATCATCATTTTATGATGAAATTTGCATTTAATTTCATCTGCTGTTGAAATTAAAGCTGCATGCAGATGTGATCTTCTGAATTTCCGGTAAAGTTTGTCGAAAGTCTCCAGCTAGTATCACAACCATTCCTACCATGATTTGTGAACTATTTCTCAAGTCCTTCAGAGTTCTGTTCAGAGCTGCTATGGATTTTTTATGGGTCATTGTAAACATGTCCCAGAAGCAATTTGCATCACTGAAGTATTTTACCTAGATTACTATATTCTACTGAAATTACATGTGTAATTTTAGTAGAAGACCCCTATCTTGGGGTCTTCTCGTGAGTGAGATTCAGTGGCAACTTCAAAGCAGAGGTGCTGTCCGATATCCTTCTTCACTGACTGCTTTGTAAGCTACTGCTAGAGTTATTCTATAATCTTTTTTGATTTGAGCTAGCAAAAAATTAAATTGAGGTGTTTTTTCAGTACCTCCAGGCGCGTCTAGAAAGACGCATGCTTCTCTATTGATTAAACATTCTTCGCCATGTACAGGGTGTCCGAGTTAATGTGTCCCTATACCCTATTGTGGAAACAAGAGCTACAAGAAAAAGTCGAATACAAAACTTCTCTGTAATCGATTGAACTTTTAGTTTTTATAATCCATCTTAGGGTGCTCCATTTTTTTTCCAGTTGGTATCAACTTTCTAATTTCATATGGAAAACCCTGTATATTATTGCATTTTTGAATGCCTTGTCAAATTTTAAGGTAATTTTGGATTGACAACCATGCTCCTATATAGCACCGATGCTGAGATACCTATTCGAACTTCGAATAGAATTCCTTAACCTACAGAAATATTTTTGATATTCATATAATATGACTAGTTCATTGTAATCGCAAAGTAACAAAGAAATGGTCTCACTTCACTTACATGTAAATTTGAAGACTTGGTCCAAGTTCTAGAAGAACGAATGGGAAGGTTATGTATGTAATCACTAAACGAGTGATGATCAAAGTAATAACATCATAGAAGGCTTTCAATTCATTAGTCTTCAGAAAGAAATGTCTTACATGTCGACGTCCCTGCAAACGAAAATGTACAGCTAATATAATACACAGTCACAAAGATTGAACTTACAATTCTTGCAGCTGAAGTGAAGATGGCTCCACTAGCGAAAGTGATATAATACCCAGGGTAAAATCCATGCCATAAAGCTGATAGACCAAATGTCATAAGAGTTGGATATTTCTTAGCACGTTCGTAAGCAACAGTTCTGAGCCAAACATTTGTACGGATATTCCAAGCATCAATTGTTTCTTTCAAATTCGTTCCAGTCTGGAAAAATGCATATGTTGTTCATTCCTATCAAATATTTAAAAATATCATTATATGATTCATAGAATTTCAAAGATAAAGATCGCCGTTCTAGAAATGGGAGGAAAAGAGAGAGAGAGAGAGAGAGAGCGAGAAAAAATCAAATTTATTGATCTGGTAATCAAACGGCTATCGACCGCAGTCTTCCAGCCGGTTTAACAAAAATACAATATACAACTTCATTACTAACTATTGGAAAGTAATAATTGTTATGCTAAAGATTTGAGGTGTTCGAAAAGATACAAAGCTGGCAAATTTGCCTTTGGCGTAGACTCTCTAATTTAGTGGCAATGGCTCGATAATGATATAACCTCTTCAGGTGATCTGGTAAAAAAGTTGATTGGAGGGGTTGTGGAGTGGGTTGTTGGAGTGTCCTAGTTTTGTGATTTTTCTGGTGCTCCCATTATACTTAAAACTGTTTTTGGTGAATTTGAGAATATTGTATGATTTGTATGCCCATAGTCATGCCCATAGTCCGATAAAGTATCAGCCGTTTTCTTTTGGAATTTAATCGTGTCACTTTCAAGTTATATAGGAAGATCTTGGATCTTGCGTTGATTTTGGGATTGAAGATGATGGGTTCTGATTTTGCAAGGTTGGGTTGTATTCTCCATCGTCTCATCCATGCCACCTACTTTAGTTTTTCTATACATTCTTTCAGTGTTTTGTGGTGGAATATCGAGGTATTGTTATCAGTAAATTGAAGAATATATGCATGTTTGTTCATATTCTGGTTCCTGTCGATTGGCGAGCCTTGTGGTAGACCTTGAATTTCTGTGAAATAAACGGGGCATCCATGGATCTGATGCCGCTGAATCTGCTAAGAAAGAAACACATTTATGGTTCACCGAAAAAGGAGCGATCAACTGGAAACCAGCTGTTAGCTGTTGAATGCTGGATATATGAAGATTTGTGTTTCTTATTGTTTCCTTCTTATCATGAATTGTTAAACTTACTGGTGATATTATTAATACAACAAAGGCAGTTTCCACATAAATAAATAAATGACGTCTTTATTATAAAGAAACCTATATAAAAAATACATACTCTCATGACCAAGTCAGCAAAGGCGAAGTCTAGCATATTGCTATTCAAACTCAACCTCCCACTGACCAGCAATGAATTAATATAAAACAATGTATCTACAATAAACAATAACACCAAGTCAGCACATGAGTAAATCAAATGAAATATACCCGATGAGCACCCAAATCTCACAAAATGTAGCATATAACTTATAAATATTGGGATCAAAAACATTATTGCCCACTCAGTATATACCCGTTAATTTTAATCTTGAACTTATTTATGTTCAACAACTTGAAGTCACCTGGAAGAGAATTATAAAATTTGATGGATCGAAAAATTAAACTTCTTTGGCTGTTCTATGCCTTGATAGCAAGAATCTATCTTGAAATCTTATAAGTCTCTAGTGAATGTTACTATGTCGAACGAATTTCTTTTTGAAGAATGGTGGAGCATCAGCATTAAAAATAAGTTTATGCATGAAGGAACCCAAATGATAATTTCTCCTCGACTCCATAAAGAGGACCCCATCCTCCCTTATAAGTGACAGGATCATACTTCCTTATACCATATACCAACCTACAACATGCTTTCTGCACTTTCTGAATCCTTTCCTGATTAATCTTAGTCAAACACGGCCCATAGATGAAATCACAATATGTAAATTGGGATAAGACAAGAGATTTGCAAAGAGTTTTCTTGGTCTTCTTATCAAGTATATGCCGGTTGGGGTAAATATGTCTCAGGTTGGAATATGCCCTTGAAATCAATGTTTTTAGATGTTCGGAGATGCGAAATCAGTATCTAGGAGCAAACCCAAATCTCTAGCAACATCTGTGAATACTAGGCTATCATTATTCAGTTTGATGGTCATATTAGATTTTAAGAAAGTAGCAGAATTTTTGCTGACCAAACACATTGCCTCGACTTCTCAGGATTAATGACCAAGTTATGATCAATCGACAACTCATGAGCAAGTTGTAAGACATTGTTGATAGTACGGGATGTCTCCTCAGAAGATTCCTTGGGAAAATGATAATATATTATCATAACAGTTATGTGTTATTCAAATTTCAATAGTGATCATGAAATGGGAGAAATGCATTCACATCATGCATTACCTTTCTGGTTCTGATGCATCGGACATCTTCAGTCTATAAATCCAAACATACATCCAACACTCGCAGATTTTTGGGAAGTGTTTCTTCAGTAATAGCAATGATTTTCAGTATTTGTAATCTTTTGAAAAGTATAAAAGCAGACTTGTCTTTAGTAAAACCAAGCACAATAGAAATGATTGACAACGATAATCACATTTAAATGGAGTCGGTTTCTACCTTTCTCGCTTCTCAACATTGACTAAAGTGTAATAAAAGATTTTTCAATATCTGTCATCACTCAAATATATGAAAAAATCATAGAGTTCTCAACATAAGGCATTTTGGCTCATGAAAAATTATTAAGCAATTAGTTTGATAGATAATAATAAAAGAATATGGAGTTATTCCCGAGCTTGATTATTTTTGAGTGAATCAAGTTTTACATTTTAAACAATTTTCATAATAAGGCAACTTCTCTGATATTAATTAAATTGTAAGCCCATTTAAGGTGGCTCTTTGCCTATCATACTCTTCCTCAGTTTAAAATTATATAATTAATATACTTAATTTATTTATAGTGCATGTATAAGAAAGAATCCTTCAACTTGTTGTTGAAGTTGAAGTTGTTGAAGAAAACATAACAAAATGTTAGTTGGTTCAGCAAGTGCAAAAAAGTAGAAATAGCCAGAAGATCAACATCAACGAAAATAATTTTGTTTCTATTTTATTTCTATCTTATATGACTTCAATTTTAATGTTGACCATGAAAAATCATGTTTTTTTCGCTTACAATTATTTATTTTGTAATTGAAATTATCATGAAAATTCTAGAGTATCAGAACCAGGCAATCAAATTCAACGACAACGTCGGCAAGACTAGCCGGCCCAATTTAGTTCTACTATGCCAAATTGCTTGATTTTGGCTGTTTCTGTCAGACTAGATAGATGAAAACGTTGAAAGTAGTCCTGGGCTCGATTTTCGTGAAAATTCCATTTGTGGAAGCCAGTTCACAATATCTTCATTTATCTTGAAAACAACCAAATTTTGATATTCATTGATTTAGAATATGTCTAATAACTTTTTCCCACAATAAAAATGACTCTTGAAATCTTTATTTAATTTGGAGCAAATTCGGACTGCGATTTTTGGACGTACGAGGCATCGTAATTTGATATGGTGCATACAAATGATTATACAGTCAAATACGAATTTAAAGAAGATGTTCGAAGTGTGAACCATTTTGCTGAACAGTTAATTCACATTGACGTCTAACAGATCCGACATTCGATCGATTTCAGTTTTTTACCTTCTCGCGGGTATTTTGATTGTATCCTGGAGAGGAAGCAGGGCTTATTTTTGACGTAGAATCACGAACATTGAAAGTTTTTCCGCCTGGTAAAATTCTTCACTTTTTCTGAATTGAGCACTCAAAAATACTAAGATGTGATCAGGAACCGTAACTTTGAAGTTTTACACCTAACATAACTGACCACACTCAGTAGAATATTGCTCAAAGATAAATGTCGGGGTAAATGTCTTAAAATAGAAACAAGTAACAAGGGTCTCAATCTCATAGATTTATTGCTCGAAATTACGACCGGTTTCGGGATGTCTAAACGCATCCCATCTTCAGGTTCCTAAAAAAGATTTTTTTTTGAGTTGTTACCTAGGTAACAAAATGACAACAAAATATCAACCTGTGATGGACTACTGTTAGAAACTAGGAATTCGGTTATAAAATTTAAATTTTTAATTTTCAATTTTTTTTTGAATTTCTTAATTTTTTTAAATTCTTTAATTTTTTTAAATTTTTGAAATTTTTTTCAAATATATTTCAATTTTTTTAAATTTTATAACCGAATTCCTAGTTTCTAACTGTAGTCCATCACAGGTTGGTATTTTTTTGTCATTTTGTTACCTAGGTAACAACTCAGAAAAATCTTTTGTAGGAACCTGAAGATGGGATGCGTTTAGACATCCCAAGACCGGTCGTGATTTCGAGCAATAAATCTGTGAGATTTAGACCCTTGTTACTTGTTTCTGTTTTAATCTTAACTCACACAATGGGTACACTTTCCTTTAAATGTCGTACGGCAAAAATGATTCTCATGGTGTCATCTACACTGACCATATATGTTCCAATAATAATATGGGTGTACTGTCAGACTCTTCACGCATTGTCTTTTCAAATCAATTTCAGAATTACAAGCGGAGTTCAAAGTACAATATTTCCGATGCTTTCAATATTTCAAAAATTCAACGTCCCCTTCGATAAGCAACCTCAAACGAGAAAACTTGCCAGTCAAGCGTATAGTGATTGTTTTTTTCCGAACTCGTACAAGCTTTACGGAGCTTCTGAAGGGTACCTCGGTAACTATGGAGAAACAGGATAATATGAATATGAATATGCAAATATAAGGCAAAAAATTTCACTAGTTACTCGACGTTGCGTTCAATGTTATATTACAGGACGTCTGTTGGGTCCTCTGGTTTGAGTATAAAATGTTACTGATCAAACCAAGATCAAAGTAGGTGAGTATAAAATTCGTCTACAAATATTTTATTAAACAAACTACGACCACATAATTTAAAAGTAAAGACGTTTACTACGGTCAATCTTGAATATTTTTCGAAAATCATTATATCCATTTGGGTCGAGACCATCGACAGATGATACCTTATGGAGGGTTTTAAACTGTCGCTCGATTGAAATAAGATCTTTAAAATGTTTCTTTGCTAGAGCGTGCTTGTTGAAAATATGATTTATGAACTCCTCTTCATATACCCGTTCAAGATTTTCGATTTTAACATGGGCCTTTCCTTCTTCAAGAGTTAATAAAATACAGTTCCAAGGCGACCAATCTTCATCTCTATTCCATCGCAACATCCTCAAATTATATATGTCCTTGCATTCAGAAATTGCAGAATGTGAATGCCAAATTCGGGTAACCAAATGATGTATATCCTCATCTTGAAGAATATAAGCAACTGAAGATGGAGAGTTATTTAAGCGTTCCATTTTTCTAATTTGATCAAGGATGAAATGATAAGGAGATAGGTCAGCCCAAGGTTGCACAGTCCTATCTAACCATCTGCAAGCGTTACAAATGTTGATCTGTTGAGTTCTTGCATCGAATTTGAAGAGATCCAGTGTTTTCATTTTCTCGCAACGTTGACAAACAAAGAGATTCTTCTTCATGAACTCCTTCTTCGTTTTTTCTTGCTTTGCCGTTAGGAAATCAAAACATTCTTTCTGCTTGAAATGATACATCATGGCTGAGTCGATCCTTTTTTGCAATACCTCGACTTTTCTGTTTGAAAAACCTCTTGAAAGAAGGCTCAACGCTCTATCTATGAGTTTATTTAGTTCGATGGCTATTTCACAATCGTCGTTTCTAAGAGATAATTTTAGCTCGAACAAAGCGTCCATTCTTTTGGGCTCTGACACACTTCTATCAACGATTTTCTGATAAAGAGCATCTATTTCTCTCGCTTTCTGATTTTCTAAGGAATCCAACTGCACTGGGAGATATTTGTAACTGCAGTACCATTTAGTTGGTTCTCCTGAAAAATTGTGTGGCAAGAATGAGTCATTCGATATATTGGATAAATTGTTTTTTTTTTCAGAATTGACCAACTCCGACAATGTTATTTTTTTCGATATACTGGACGCATAGTTTTTGAAATCGAAAATGATTTTCAGTTATTTTTCAGTTGTGTTCTACAGGGTGAGTCGTTGACTTTCAAATATATTTCAATTATAGGTTTCTCCCCTTAAATGAAGCTTTTCTACACTATTTCCCGAGATTTGCTCTGCTAAAAAGAGAAAATGATTTCAAGAGCAACTCTATTTACTGATTACACGAATAAATATAAAGCTTGTTTGAATACAAAAACAAGAAATTGTTCAATTCTAACCTCATTCAGGAAGATTTAAAAATATGTTCTGCAGAACAACCATTATACCCTTTGTCAGTTATATTTTTTCGTCCCAAGACTACGTCTTCTCGAATTCTCGAAATAGTAGACTGCAAATTTTTTATATTATCGTGAATATCCTATATAAACAAATTTTAAATCGCCTTTTTATCGGATGCTCACAATCTATAAGTTTTATTTTAAAAGATAAATACTGCAGTTTCTAGTGCGAACAAAGTGGAATGAAAATTTGTGTTGAAAAATAAATGAATAATTATTCATATTCATTTAGTGGAGGCGACCGTCGCTCGTCCTGTAATAAAACCTAGAATCGAGCAACTTCAGATTTCGAGTGAAATTCGCAAATGGAAATTGTCCTAATACTCCAAAATCAAATTCAAAATTATTTACGGAAACCATCATAAATATGAAGATTCGACTCAAAATTCAGAAAAAAATGGACGCTTTTAGAAACTTTGTGAATACGATTATTCACATATGTACGATTTTGTGACATAGAACGCCTTTACTAGAATCTATTACTTCTTCTTAATTCGACCACACTGAAACATGATAAGAAGATATACCGGGTGGCCTACCCCAGACGCGGCGCTCCTTTTGAGGGAGTAAATGAAGATATTTTGAAAATCTTTCCTTGTTGAATGTGTGGGGTGTTTAAAAGCACAATTTGAAATTATTGTCATATATAAAGGTTCTTCGAAGACAAAGATATAGACCAAAGTTACACTTTTTTGAATGTAACGACCTCAAAAAAGGAATGGCATGCTCAAATTATGATGATTTTCTTCAAATTACTTTATACCTTAGAAGGACCATTGACGGGATTACTAGTTTTGAATTAAAAATCGAAAATTGCTCAGAAACTATCAGGTTTAGATGTAGGAATATTTTATGAATATAGTTTCGAAATTCATTTTTACGTTCAACGAGATATAGGGTGTGCCATTTGAAATAAAAAAGTTTTGGACTATTATTAGTAGTTGATATTTGAGAATTAATTATTATTACTCTGTATATTACCGAGTTAAAATTTTCTTCTATATGTAAGAGTAGCCAACTTGTCTACTCGAAAAATTCTGTCTGTATCGCTGGCGTAACTAGTTTCTTCATTAATTCCTATTTTAAAAAACTCCATATTTTCGAAATTTCGCCATTATCTCGTAAAGGGTGCTTCTGAGCTACAAAGTAATCTGAAGAAACTCAATATAATTTGTGCTTGTCATTCCATCTTTCATGTCAAGGGTATTGCATTTAAAAAAGTGTTACTTCGATCTATATCTTTGTTTTCGAACAACTTGTAGAGTCATTCGGGGCAACTGTGCGCACTTTTGCTTTTCAAACCATGTCCTTTTTCGTATGTTGAAGCTAGGAAAATTAAAACATATAAGATAGAGCATTTTCTAATCTATAAAAAAAAATGAGGAGGCAAGCATACAGAAGCGTGCTTTTTTCTGCAAACAAAAATTAAATAAATAAATAGTGAAAGTCGGAATGCGTTCACTTGCCCCGTATTGCGGGTAAGCGATCGAAGGACCCAATGTTAAGTAGTCTTACAATAAAAATTCCGATATATCTAAATACTTTTTACCAGTCACTTCACCTTGACTGCAACTTAAAAAACTATTGACATCAAGAGACCTGTTATTTTTCAATTTCCAAAATAGGGTGTGAAAATTATATTAATCCAACAAAACATAACAGTTCATTTTCACCGAACTGTCGGAATAAAACGCAATAAAACCTGAAAATTTTCAATGCGCATAAAAACTCGTCATAACTAATGTCAATATTAGAATCTAGGACCATTTTGACAGTCTAGCAACGATGTTGTACTTCTGACTGATGACGTTAGTTCATTGCTTAGTGGAACCGAGTTTATCTAACTTCTGTATATGTGAATTGATTAAAAAAAATACTTAGACTCAATTTGTAATGCCTTATACTTACCCTATGTCTTAATTGGCAAAGGATCGCGCGATCGGGCGATGGCGTTGGTAGTTGGATCGCGCGATGAAAAAATCAAACGTGAACAAATAAAGCTGGATGACCTAACCCTACACTGATCAATTTTGTTTTCTCAAAAAAAAAATATTTTGATATGTATCTTCTTGAGTAGAATGGGAAAAAATCATTAAAAAAATCAGAACAGTACAGCATGGGCAAAATTCGTTGTCTACTGAAGGGATCTCGAAAACTATAGCAGCTAGAAGAAAACGGACGACACATTCTCGAGCTCTTTTTTCCTTACTATTCCAAATCTGAAAATAGATCCAGCCTAACGGTCATAGATTTTGAGTTATGAACGAAAATTGAGAAATTGTCATTTTCAATGAAGCTGAATAACTCGTTTATTTGAACTCGTATTCGAAATCCGTTGTTACATTCTACAGGCACTTTTTTATGAGAAATTCGAATATGATATTGTGAAATTTTTTGATCCAGTCATTTTCGAGATACGACAGGGATTTCTGATTTTTCAAATATAAACTATAGTTGAAAGTCCTTTCATTCTGCTTAAATTTTTTTGCTGATTTCAAAAATGTATCATATGTCGCTATTCACATGAATATAACATAAGAAAAAAAATTCAATAGTTTTTCTTGCTTTTCGATTCACTCTTGAATTTTAAGTAGGCTAGCGTAACCATAGCAACTGTTGAAAATGCATTATGGTTTGTGTACTCCACATAATCCTATGTGAACTCAACCTTGTGTGATAGGAATCACAGACTGTCGAATAATTATTTCTTTTATATATCGAGATCGATATCCTTTAAAAGAGAGTAAAAGACTTTCCTCTGATTATTGAAGAAGAAAATTTATTCAATTATCGTTTTTCAATTCATGAAAGAAATTTAAAGAGTCAGTAATATAAATAAAATACGAAAGCTATCTATAATTTTCACAAAAGTAAGATGATGAAAAATAGGAACGTCTGTCCACGGTACTATTCGAATTGAGAACCATCGTAAGATAAGCATGCCAAACATCGCGAGAACAAACGATGGCAAATTAATCATCGAAATATTTATTCAGCAATCCATGATTTCAATCATAGAGGCTCAGGTTCACAAAATATAATGCATTTTCAAGGGCTGCTATGGTTACGCCAGCCTACTAAAAATTCAACAGTGAATCGAAAAGCAGGAAAAACTATTGATTTTTTTTTCTTATGTTATATTAATGTGAATAGCAACATATGATACATTTTTGAAATCAGCAAAAAAATTGCAGTAGAATAAGAAAACTTTCAACTTGTTCACTTCATTGTTTACATTTGAAAAATCGGAAATTCCTGTCATATCTCGAAAATGACTGGATGAAAAAATTTAATGATATCATATTCGAATTCCTCATAAAAAAGTGCCTGTAGAATGCAACAACGGATTCCGAATACGAGTTCAAATAAACGAGTTATTCAGCTTCATTGAAAATGACAATTTCTCAATTTTCGTACATAACTCAAAATCTATGACCGTTAGGCTGGATCTGTTTTCAGATTTGGAATAGTAATGAAAAAGGAGCTCGAGAATGTGTCGTCCGTTTTCTTCTAGCTGCTATAGTTCTCGAGATCCCCTCAGTAGACAACGAATTTTGCCCACCCTGTACATTTTTTGAAATGTATATCAAAAAATCAAATGTATCATTTCTGATACATTGTGTCATGATGCATAAAATTACAAAATGTTTTTAATTTGTATGAAATTTTATAAAACAGTTATTGTTTTTGTTTAGACAAAAATGTAATCCACATTTCGAACATTTTATGAAGGAGAATGATGAACATCGTGGTAATTTGCATCTTTGTCTTTTTTCGTCATGAAGTGGCCAGTGATTATAGGCGTCTTGACGAACGTCCTTTGGAGGTATATATGTAGTAGATGAGCATTGTTTTTTCTTTTGAATAATTTTTTCAAGATCACTTGGTCCTCCTCTTTTTCTTGTATATAAAGTTTTTTCCTGATTGCACAAACAATAGGCAATTTCGGCACGGAATTTAGCTAGGGGCAGATATTTATCTCCTTTTTCTCTCTCGCTGTTTCTATATAAAATCCATGCGTTTATGATGGCCATGTCGATGAGATGGTAAAACAACCGCATGTACCATTTTTTTGTCCTCATTCTAATTTTGTAGCGTCCAATCAAGCTGTCAAGTAGATCAACTCCGCCCATGTATATATTGTACTCTTTCATGATATTGGGACGTTGGACATCTATAAGCTCTCTTTTTTGTCGAATCTTTTTATAACTGAAAATAGTAATTGTCCAGTGAAGGAAGAAAGAAGGGTAACTATTTTGTTGTCCTTCCAAACAACTGATGATATTTATACTCCTTCTGTTTCGCACACGAATTCGTAAGATTTTCTTCGAGTTTCCTCGGACAAATCATTCTCAGTAGGTAGTTTACAGTTTGAGATTCTTGATCTCCACACTGTACCGAGACAATGAATGCCATATTGAGCTAGCTGCACAACAAGGGGTATTGAGGTGTAGAAGTTATCGAAATATACTCGATAGTTTTCATTTTTAGGGATATTTCGGCACAAACAAATAACCACGTTAGCGCTTGAGCCCAAATCATGTTCATCTGGTTTTCTGTATTTGGGGTTGTTTTCATTTCCGGTAAATATTTCAAAGTTATATGCAAACCCGTCTGTTCCGCAAAGAACATACAACTGTTATAGCCCCATTTGTGGGGTTTAGCAGGTAAGTATTGCTTTATATAACTTCTTCCTTTGGTTGCACATAATTGTTCATCTACGCGAAGGTACTGATTCAATAGAACTGACCTGAATCTATCATTCAACTTATCTATAACCGGTCTCAACTTGTGTAACCTGTCATGCTCTGGATGATCTCTAGGCTTAATATCTGAATTTGAATTTAAATGTATAAACTTTCTTATTTTCACGAAGTTATTGTAACTCATTGTTTCTTTTATTTTATCGAAACCAAGAGAATGCGACCAATAGCTCATAACATCTGGCATGTGCACAATAGACATATAGATGCAAATTCCAATATATTGGTGGATATTTTGTTCGAAAATATTAACAGGTGTATTGATGTTCTTTTCTAGTGAATACAAATTGGACTGATCAACTATGAGCCTTATGAACTAGTCATCAAAAAAATATTTGAAGCAATAAAAAGGAGAACTCAGATGCTCAATTTCTGGTGGAACAGAAGAGTTTCCGTGAAACGTAAGAGCAACGTCATTGTTGGTAACACAATAGACATAGAGACATGGACTGAGCAATGTCATGCAGCATGAAATTGGCTTTTTTATAGAAAGAGAGAAATGATCGTCGGGCATTTACCTGTCTCTTTTTTGTTCACATAGAGGTGAGTGTAGACCAATCAAAATTCTAGAAAAAGACAACTGCATGCCCGACGTGCGTTTCTCTGTCACTTTTTTTGACCGTATTTCATGCATAGATAGAAAGGGAAGGCACAGTCCATGTCGATGTCTCTATGTCTATGATTGAAGCATAGATTACATGACTATATTGTCATGTAATACAAGGCATAAATGAATAATTGAGAAAAAATTTAAGGGGTTATTTCTAGTCATAAAGTAGTTAATCTTCAACATGAATTTTTTTGAGCAGCCCCTGCTCAGATACAGCCCCCTAAAGATGGCATATGAAAACCAATTTTAATTTTTCTTCTTAGAAACCGGAAAACAGACAGAAATAAAATTGACGTTCTATATGGGTGCGAGAAGGCAATAAAAAAAATTGTGGTGTTTCCCTATAATGTGAGCATGATATCCACCTATTAGGTAAATGCAAGTTCTAATGTAATTCCACACTATATGACTTACCTACGCATCGTTCGATCAATTATGCTTTTCTCGAAAACGAGATTTTATTAGTTGAAAATGAATAAAGCTATCAAAAATTGATTTTTCAATATAAATAACGAAGAGTGTCTGAATTCTAGGAAAAAAATTAAATTATGTGAGGATACATATTTTATGCATCCCTCTATTTAGTCTAACCGCATAACTTTCCCTGAATGGCTATTTTGAACTGATATTTCCCGGGGTATTTCCTTCAAATATTCTGAATAGAAAAAAAATCGTTGTATGATTATAAACCATCAACTATAATCCTTGGTAATAAGTCGGTCCATCCCTCCTTGCATAGAGCTTATTTTTCTCTTCGGCATCTTGTTTTAAATAAGCAAAAAATTAACATACTGTAGCATTTGTTATCAGACATACGATATTGACCGCGGTGGAATAGTCGTTCTTGATGAACTACTTATTGAAACGAAATGCGCAATCATGAGATAGCTTATTCAGTTTTTTTAGTACTTTCCAAATAATTTTTCCATTTTCATTAATTCCGATAAACATATTTCTGGCTATATTTGAGTTCAATCAAATTTTACTGGGCCGGTCCTGAATTTAAGGTTTCGCTGCTATGGTAGTCGATGAGGATATCCACTCAACACATTCTCCTGAAAATTTAATTGAGTAGACGTAGACCAAGTGGTTTCAAAGTAATGGCTTGTGGAAAATATGTACTAAATAAATAAAGCATCATGTACTGTGTTTCCTACGGACTCCATTCAATTTAACCCCTTCTTTATTCTCTCTTATGTTATTTTATATTACATGTCCTATACATTTTTTGAAAGGTCAAAAGGGTCAATAAATTTTATTGCTATTATTAACTCTGGTGTTTTTTCTTTGTTTGACCACTTCTCTTTTTGTTTGAACATATGTTTCACCGGAAAACGTCCGAACATCGGGAACAGTACTTTAAAAAGATTGACAATAATCTGCATTGGGATCTTTGTCGCTGAAATATATATATGAATAGAATATCTCCACTCTCCTTTTTTTCTCTCCGATTTTGAAGTACGATTGAATAGTAAGTGCTTTTTGAACGGGTGTAAAAACCATCTATACAATTTGCTGATAATTTCAATACAACAACAATCCATGAAGCTAACTCGACAATTCACCTCAAGAATGGTATAGCTATTGCTTTAGAACAAGCTAAGAATTACGTTTTGACACGGAATATCCACGTTTTAAATTTCATAGCTTATTTGACGACAAATTTTTTTGAACGCACGTTATGCTTCGTTGCTAGATAGGTCCAGTGGCGAGTGAGTTGCATAGACTTAAAACAAGATGGACTCCGCCTGTGAGAGAGAGGTCGGTAGGTTGAATAAGATGGAGAGTTTGTGGGCAAGCTGTAAAAATGTAATAGAACACACAAGTTTATGCGAAAATTTTCTTTAATAAATATTCAACAAGCTTCCGAGAAGACAAATAGGAATTCCATAGCATTCTTTCGAAATGAATTATGCCAAAAAAGATGTGAGTTTTATTCAAGAATAGATGTAATGAGAATAATAATCAACGTATCAACACCTTATGGGCAAAGTCTGCGAAAGTTGTAATAATTTTCCATGATAAATGTTCAATGAGCTTCCGAGAAGGCAAACAGGAATTCCTTACCGTTCCTTCGAAATGGAAAATATAAAAATTATGTGAGTTTCATTCAAGAATAAATATAATGTGAATAATACTCAACGTATGAACACCTTGTGGGCAACGTCTGCGTCACATATTTGTTTACATCCATTATATGATTTTTACATTGCCTACACGGAATCAGTTCATCTCTTTCTTATTCGATTAGAACGCATAAGCTCTTCTCTCTTTAATGCACCCAACCTCTGGATCTGCTGAAAAGTCACGTGACAGTGAGTCCATGTATTATAAGTCTATGGTGAGTTGTCAAGTTATATGTCTTCCATGCCAAAAGGAATAAATAAATGTGACGGTGCTCCCAAAATCATCAGCACTAATTCGAAAAACAATGGTGTTTTAAAAAAATAATTCACTTTGATTAGTTCTATAGTGCAAAGGGTTCATTTCTACGTACCTAATTTTTTTAGATAACTCAATTCTTTCTGTTTAACAGCATCTCTTTTTACGACTTGTTGCAGCTTTTCAATAGCCTTGAATACTTCCACCTCCTTATCAGAAAGCAACGCAAGCTCCGCAACTTTAGCCGGTCCACAGTACATCGAAGATATTTTAGAAATTTCGCCTCGCTTCCATTTATCCGCGATAGCGTAGAGCATTGCAAAATCGATCCTGGATTTTGGAAATACTTGACAAATAAGATCCTTCCTCCTTCTACGTCTATCATCTTCCAATTCCGCCTCTCTTCTAGCAAATTCTTTCATTTTGCGATCTTGGTACTCGGCGTGCAGTCTCTTTAAACTTCTCCTCATTTTCCAAGCCCTGAAATACCTCTGGATAGTTCGGATCTTTGCTTCTGTGTTCAAGCGTCTCTGGCGATCTTCTGAACACTCATATGGACGTGGGGTTAGGATTCGGTCAGTTATACATGACACAAACAAGTCGTTTTTATACATCTGGGTAGCTTGCGAGTAGGGCATGTCCAATTTTCTGTTTCTGCACCAGCTGGTTTGTGTATCCCTAGTGCTCATCAGATCAGGACCTCTAACAGGGGGCCGAGGACCTGTCTGAGAGAAAGCGTTGTGGAATTCTATCCCTGTCCTCATGTTCCTGTAACCGCCGTCCCATGGTTTGTCTATGGCCCTGTTGTACACTTCAACAGGTACACATTTGGTTGTATCAGTCACAGAATCCGTTATCGTTACACACATATAGTCAGGTATCACCAACTCTTCGTAGTCACAAAGTCTTATGAGTTTTTCCATGAATTTCTTCGACGATATCATACAAGGCAACGCTTCATGTGGATCGTTTTTGAATTCGTTTATCTGTTCGTGCTTCGTCAGTTTCAGTTTTATAACGTTGGGCTTCATACGTCTGGGTTTCACCTGAATTATAGCAGCGGCTATGCATTTTATATATTCAAAATCAGTATTCGGAAGGAAAGATTGAGCAAAGATGCCTCCATCCCTCGTACTGAACTTCACCACCAACCTCGACTTTCTCTCCGTCAGTAGAATGTCGAATATGTAAAGGGGTATTTCGTCCTCGATCTCTGCTCCATATTTTTTTGTGGAGAAATTGCCAGAACTCTCTTTTTTCAAAATCATGGTCTCGTTTTCTATAGTTTGCTCCATGGGCTCTTCGTATAAGCCTTCGTGGAATGGTTGGACTTTTATGAAATGAATACGGGTTGTCACATTTGCGAGTCAATAAAGGAATCCGTTGCTAAGGAGCGTGCGATGAAATCGATCAAATAACGATAACCCCTTTTTTTCTGTGATGAGAGAAAGGGGCATAAATATTTCGACACGTAGTCGTACTCACTTAGATTTAAATTTTTCAGAATTATTGCGCTTAGTTTGTAACCGTCCCATATTCTAAAACAGTTTATTCTTTGCTGAAAGTAGTGTAGCATTAGAGTAGGAATTTTCGAAATTATTGTAACGACTTTAAAATATACAGGCCGTCCCGTAATTCAAGGTCCAGCCGATGCGGTTCATAGACCAGTTTAAATCAGTTCTGGGAAAAAAAGGAACGTTATTATCAATAATAATATTTTGGAAAATGTAGAAAATCTATACCCTATAATATTCCTTCAGGAACTGTTTTCACAAATTTCCAATTTTGCAGGGATTTTTTTTCGCCGTCATTCTGAATAAATTATGCTGTTAATTGTAGTACCAAAATTTGAGTACAATCGGAATCTAAACAATTCATGAAATAATAATACTAGGATATTGCACATAAATGGATTTTTTTATTCTATTTATTCAAACGGCGGAAACGGCACCGTTTGAAAACGACAAAAAATTCTCTTTGTGTAAATTAGGAACTGACTTGATCACTTGTTTCAACATCTATGAATTTGGACGAAGCTCCTGAAGATGCCTCAGTGAGGCGAAACATGTAGAGCGAACAGTAAAATAAAGATCCATTTTTATGTGCAATATCCTTTAGTATAATTATATTTTAAAATGGATTATGGCCAATTGGTTGGAAATTTATTACCTCATGAAACGTCAGAATTATTCATCTGAACTAAGATGTTTTTAAACATCTTTATCTGAACATTAAATTTTAGTTTCCATCTGTGGTTTCCGAAAGTAAAAATCAAGAGTTTTGCTGCTTTCCTTATTTCTATAGTTTTCTTGATAACTGTGAAAGTTTCCATTTTAGGAAACTATAGGGTTATAACGCTAAACGTCCACAGTTCCACATCGTACGCAACGCACGAATCGCTTGAAATGATTAATTTTTGGTACTGCGTCCTCTGGAAAGCACTACTGCACGGTACTACGTATCGACTGGATTGCCGATACAACTGCCATCAGTTTCCGACATAACTGAATTTCAGATTTTCAAAGGGAGCGAACTATCGGAAACTGTGTATGTTTGAGATGCACTGGGTGCGTCCACTGACCGTCAAACCATATGATATTGTCAGCTATTATCGGAAAAGTTATCCTTTTAGACCTTTACGTGGAGGTTTTTTGAATGCAAAAGGTGGGGTAGTGGCGATTTTTTAGTATGTTGTTAAGCTCACGGTCTTGACGTAAAGTTCAAGTTTTCTACCTCCAGGCGCATGCGCTCGAGACGCCCTCTTGAATTTTAGGTACAGAAATTTGGTTTAACTCAAAAATGGTTGCTTTCACGACAGAACATAGTACATAAAGTTAAAGAATACAAAAGTCCCCACATTTTTCGTTGCCAAATTTTTTGTAGCACACATATGTTAGGAGTTATAGCTCCATGAAGTAGCACTATTTGAAAAAAAATGCGGAAACTTCATAATGGTTGAGCTTTATTTTCTTATTCTTATTATATATCATTATATTTTTACATTATTAAAAAAAATAAAAGGAACTTGAATAATTTCATTTGATTTCTACTACTTTTTGGTACGTTTCGATGGTCCGGGTTGCCCTTCGGTCGTAGTTTTGGTCTGTAGCCTGAAGAATATCGTCATCCTCGTCCTCGCATTCAATGCGGATTTCCAGCTATGTGAAGCTGGCACCCCCACATGCGAATTTTGAAACAAAAATTTCAGGGTCGTTTGTCCATCGTAGATTCATGTTTGTCCACCCTTTTTTTCATTTGTTCGGGCACAGTTTTAGAAATATCGTAAAAGAACTTTTTTCGGTTCTTTTTCTGAGCTGCACCCCCAAATCGCAAAAACATATTTTGGATGGTACAGATCGTTTTTCCAACGTAAGTCCACGTTTGTCCACAAAATTTTTTCATTTGTCCACCCACAGAACCATAGATATCAATCTTTGAAAATTTTGGAACCTGCGAAGTTGGCACTCCCAAATGAAAATTTTTGAACAAAAATTTCAGGATCGTTTGTCCATCGTAGGTGTCCATGTTTGTCCACCCATTTTTTTCATTTGTCCAGGCACCGTTTGAGAGATATCTAATCGAATCCATCAAACCAACATCATCTTCAGTCCTCCCTGGGCTCATCAGGAGCTCCTTTTTCCATGTCCATTCGCAGAGAACCACTCGAGGGACCTCAAACGGACCTCAGGTGACACCCCCAGCAAGTCAACAACTTTTTCGCTTTTTCATCCTTGTAACTTTAACCCCCTAACGGGGGTGCACACAACCCCTCGATTTTGAATAAGGATGAGAAGTTTTGTAACAACTTATTCTGAAGATTGTATCTAGTAATATCTGACCCTAAAGTTTCGCTTCAAAATATCCATCGATAATGAAATAACAGCAAAAATATTAAAAGATGCAATGTAGCATTTATCTCTATAATGAAGGGTGTTTTTTTCAGATAAATTCAAAATGAAATAAAATTTCAATATCATGGTATTGGTTTCATTTGAAAAAAATAATCTCATGCCATTAGTTGCTTAATCGGGAAGTCCAATTTTCGAGCAATTGGGGCCGTATATCGACAATAACGCGACAAATGTTGGCTTATAAGTGGTAGAATGACATTGGTTTATCTGCGTAGAGAAGTGACTTCCCATATCCCCAAAGAAATCCTTACATGTGACATCACACGATCGTGGGTACCAACTCATGGGACCATTACGCGAAATTGTGCGCTCTTCGAAGGTTTCCCGCAATTAATTGATGGTGTCGCGCGCTATGTGGCATGTTGCACCATCTTGTTGAAACCACAGCTCTGCCACATCAATACCGTTCAAGTGGTAAACAAAAAAGCCGGAAATCCTCTATAGCGCTTTCCATTGATGGAAACATTCGGGCCTGTAACATCTTTGAAAAAATATGGACCAAGGACCAATGATTCCACCTGCCCATGAAGCGCACCAAACAGTGGCTTTTGATGGATGTAAGAGCGTGTGTCGATAAGTGTTGAAGAGTCAACACTATATGCTCCACAGCAGCAATACTTTTTCTGTGCGCATAGTACGACGTCTTTGTGGATGCGTATTATCAGATAGAGTTTGCCTGGTACGAGAACGATCCATTGTTTTCCGAATAATTTGCTCGGAAGGACGATTTCGTCGACCGTAAAATGAACGCAGGGCACAATAAGATTGGCGAACTGAACCATGGTTTTCAAAAGAAATTTGCACAATTTGCAAGCGTCGTTCTGAAATAAGTCTATGCATTGTGAAATGGCAAAACGTACTGACCACAAATATACCATCAACTGTTCAATTAACAGTGTTGGCAATTTAAAAACCGAACCTCTGAAAAACACCCTTTATTTTTCGTATCCGACATAGATATTTCCACAGTATTTAGTAGTTATGTTGTTTATTTTTAATTAGACGCTTCATGTGTTTGATTCACCTTAGTCTATCGCGAATTTTTGAGAACTTCACAAGTGTGTCCAAGCGATTGTAAATTTATAGTAGAATTAAAATGGTGTATTCCGTAGAAGGAAAGAAGAAAATTATAAAATTATTCTTTAGAAATCACGACTCTGCGCGAACAACAGCAGCTCAATAAAATTAATAAAATAAGATGGCTAGTAACGAAACAGACGCGTCTGATCGATATCCTGAAGATTCTTCTCAAAAAGCTATAATAGCTTCGAGAAAATTTTCAAAAATTGCTCAAAACAGTGCGATGTGTGCATGTGCATCTTAGAACATAAATACGTGGAATGGACATTGACGTGCTATGAATGCATTTGTTGTGGTACAAACATTCGATGCTTCTCTGTCTGTCACGACACCAAGACCTACCTTTTTGTACGGAAAATTGGCGTGACAATGAAGTCAGATTCAACTATCACAATTGTGATTGGCGACACTAACCAACTTTCTCAATTCAGTCTTTGGACAACAACAAATGTTTATTTTCCATTTCTTGTATCTATGTTCCAAGGTCTGCATAAATTGTAATATCGTTTAACACGAGAGCTGTGCCAAGAGAATGAAAATTATATTTTCTATCCGAAACAACGATTAAGTCTGCAATAGAAGCAAAGAGGCAATGAAAAATAAGAATCAATAAGTCGAGATACACAGCTTGAAAATAGAATTATCTGTAACGATAAATGTGAATAAATGAATAACAAAAATACGGTACTCAACATGAATAATGCTCTACTTATATTATATTATTGGCTAGTTCATTCCATCGTTGCAAAAATAAACATGAAGGCTGTACAATTTATAGCATGAAATAGTAAAGATTTCAGTATAAGAAATTGAGATATCAGCCATGGATATCAAATCAACATGTTACTCTACTATCCATTTATTCTACGTCTGACTAAACAAAAACTTTTCTGAAAAAACTTCGAGAAGTGTTCGACAAGATATCTTGTCAAGTCAGGAAACATAATCATGAGAGCGGAAGATCTTAACATAAACAAATAAGACAAATACACAATGGAATTTCTTGAACTTCTGGTTCTGAGTTCATATGGTCTGACACCTACTATAACCGAACCAACAAGAATAACTTCAACCAGCAAGTCATGTATAGACAATATACTCACAAGCCATAAATACCATTCAGCAAAAACACTACAAGCAAAGCGAACATGTCTGATCTTAAAAGTCCCTGGATTATGACCACACAGGTCCAAGAACAAGAGAACAAGCGTGTATATGACTCCAGATAACATACAGAACCAAAAACAAAGACTGAAAGTCATTACTCTGGAAAGGTTCGTGTACATGTAGGTACATACATTCAAGAGAGAATTCAAATTTTCTTGTCATATAAGAAAAATCCAAATAACTGTCCGAAAATAACCCAACTTCATAAGTGATAAACTGGAGAAATGCAAAGCTAGGCTTGATATCCTTCACACCATCACACCTGCAAAATATATAATTCGGCATTCAAGGAATTATACAAAGAAACAAAAAGGGACTATGAAAATACTCTCTGGAGAATTGTCTACAGAACTCAAGGTGTATGAATTCACGAGTAAATTCTCGGCAGTTGCAAACGGGATTTAGAGAGGAAAAGTGCGAGAGTTATAAACGCGAGATCTTGGAATCGGATAACAAAAGGAAAATTCTATTTAAAGCAGTCAAGAAAATTAAGGGAAAAAATGAATGAGTTGTTCAGTACTTTCTACTCACACGTTGATAAAAAGCAATATTCAACACAACTAACATTTTTCAGTTTTTTAAGGATATAATTGATATACCCTGCGCAAAAAAAAAACGCACATTTCGAAAATCTCAATTTTAATGAAAGTTAACTCTACATTGACTTTATAACTTATTTTTTATGTTCTCTCGGGAAGGTTTTGAACACATTAAATGGAAGAAAAATTCAGGATTTCACCGAATCTTATGTGAAAGAAGAGAAATGAACAATTTTCAAAATACTGAAATGCTGGTAGGTAAGTGATTTAATACTTGGTATTTCCACCTCTTGCGTTAATTACAGCTCGGCAACGACGGTTCATACTCAAAATGAGTGATCTTAAAATGTTCTGATCTAATCCTTCCCAGTAGCTGGATGATTTGAACTTCTCAGCCTTCTATTGGGGTTGTCCCAAACCTGCTCAATCGGATTGAGATCTGGACTTCTTGCTGGTCATTCCATTCGAGAGACTTCAACCTCTCCAAGGTACTCCTGAACGATGCGCGCACGATGGGGTCTGGCATTATCGTCCATGAAAATGAAATTTTCACCAATGTATGGGGCAAATGGCACTACATGCTCTTCAAGAATGTTCCTTATATACTTATCAGCATTCATAGCTCCATTATCAACGACCACTAGGTCTGTGCGAGCAGTCAAATATATTCCACCCCAGACCATAATCGATCCTCCCCCGACACCAGTAGTATTCAGGAAATTGCACGGAGCATATTTTTCATGTGGACGTCTGTATACAAGGGAGCGTCGATCACAATGGTACAGGCAGAATCTAGACTCATATGTGAAGAGAACTCTTTCCCAATCGGCCTCTTCCCAATGGATATGCTCTCTCGCAAAATCCATGGGCTGGGGCATTCGATGGGCTGGGGTAAGAGCTGGGCCTCTTGCCGGGACACGAGGCCTTAATTCATATTCTCTGAGGCGATTTCTTATTGTCTGAGTGCTAATTTGCACCTCATGAGTTTGCTCAAGAAGAATTTGAAGGAGGCGAGCGGTTGCAAACCGTTGTCTCAACGAAGAAACTCTCAAGTAACGTTCTTGAATGGGAGTTGTTACCCGTGGTCTACACTGTCCTGGTCTTCGGACATTCATACCGGTCTCCCTGAATCGCTGCAATATTCTAGACACACTTGTATGGGAAACTTCAAACCTTTCTGCAATTCTTGTGTATGACCACCCTTCTTCTCGCAAAACTACCGCTTGGGCACATTCCTCTTGGGTCAAATTGCGTGTTTCGCGTTGCATAGCGATCGAGTGTATAAAATAAAACGAAAGAAAAA
Source organism: Coccinella septempunctata (assembly GCF_907165205.1). Classification (NCBI taxonomy): domain Eukaryota; kingdom Metazoa; phylum Arthropoda; class Insecta; order Coleoptera; family Coccinellidae; genus Coccinella; species Coccinella septempunctata. Next base: position 10,542,177 of record NC_058194.1, on the reverse strand, counting down.
CTATTGATCACTAGAATTGATCGAGAACAACTGATTTTAGAAAGGAGCCAATACATTCCAAATCTGATAATATAATTTTTTGTTATTCCTTCTGTATTGAAGAAAACCGTTGAAAGTGGATAACATATGCATGCATAATTCTGATAAAAATAATTATCATTGAGAACACCTTCAATTGTAGAATAAATTTGAGATTTCCATAATGTGCGTTAATTTTTTTGCGCATTAATAATAGCATTACATATAGCGGATTTGTTTTATACTAACTAAAAATACACTTAATCATCGTATTAGCCACAAGGTATTCAAAAATTATCGTTTAAACATTTATATGATGAAAGAATGAAACCCCTTTATAGAAAGCGTATCGTATTTATATTACATCATTTATAAAGCTCTTTATGCTTGAGATAGATTTATCTTATAAAAGTTTTAAGAATGTATTATGTAACATCTTTATTATAATTTTAAATCTCTATGATATAGTTATATAGCTGGCCCACGAGAAATTATATAAACGTTTTGTCCAAAGAACTTTGGCAACATTGGTTGATGCTCTTCTGGTTCGAGAATTAATAATGTTTTAAAGATGCTATATAAAAGCAGGCCCCCACCATTAGATTATTTATGGTGGAAAATTTTGAGACGAAGCCATTTTGTATTTCTTGTATAAACACATTGAATCAAGCCCATAAATTGAAAAATTATCCCCAAAAATGATTCTTTTGGCATAATTACTTGGGAAAAAGGGTCACATATCGAAGAAAACGTAAAATATGAATGTATATTTTTAGTCCATAAAAGTTATTTATTGAGAAAGTCAATAAATTCGAGGCGCACGCAAATTTAGTGAGCAATATGTATATATCTTCATCAGAAAAATTTACGTGTTTCTAAATGTACCACTTCTGAATGTTTCTTAAGCTTTGAATTTCTTATTGACTTCTGCCTAACGCCATGAGGACCGATATATCCTTATGATATCAGTTCCATTGTTACGATATATTTATACATCAGTTTAGGAAAACCTGTATCTGAAATATAATTCTAACGTTACTGGATGTGAGTGTAACAGTCATGTCAGACACATTTAAAGTATCAAGCAGTCGAAATAACGACTTTGGGAAACTGTTATACAAAATTTCAAATATTTATTAAAGCTCTCCTCATCATTTATAAAGCTGTTATACTGCTTTCCGTAAACTGTAAACTAATGTATGTAAGAGTTCTATAGAACCCCTATAAATGACTTTTGTATTATATTTATATTGATTTTATAGTTGCTATATTCCAAACATATAATAACTCTACATGACTTCATTAAAGAGTGAAATGTTTTATTAAGTGTGGCCCTTTTGCGTTATAAAGATAGTCATTCTTAAAATGTAACGACTCACGTGTCATATAAACAACAGATATGTAGCTGTTTATACTGCAACTACTAAACAAATTTTGTTAGTTGGGAAGAAGCCTGAACCAGAAGAACCTTCTTCTAACAACATTCTCTAAAATGATGGAACTATCCATCTGCACGCAACTATTAGAATACCTCGTAAATGAAAAAATTCTATCGCCGACACAACAAGGGAAAATCCACTCAGACAGCAGTATTTGAATTCATTACAGGAATTCTTAATTCTTTGGAGTTGGTTCAATGCTCGACCTGTCAAAAGCATTTGTTACTTTATAACAAGACCTCATTTTTCATAAATTTTCTGCGTATGGTATGAAAGAGAATGAGCTACACTGTTTTCGATCATACTTAACAAACCGCAGGCAAAGAGTGGTAATCTCTCAGAATGTGAAAGAAACAATTTCGGAAGAAGAAATCACTGAACTTGGATTACCACATGGTAGAAGGCCATATCTTTATCATCTTTCTAAACGATCTAAATACTATATTCAATGAAAAAGCTGTTAAAACAACAAATTATGCAGAAGACACAAATTACACTATTGTGCCCAAGACTTTTCCAGAAATGTCTGGAATGGTAAATTTAACCCCTAATCATGCTAGTCAATGGTTTACAGCAAACATTTTGATTTGAATGCGCAAACGTAGGGGGATTCGTTTTCTTTCTCGCTCTGAAGATGGTGGACCGGCAGCACTGACGAACGGACTACATGGTTTTTCTAGTACTATACTTCGGAATGGACATCATATAATTGGGATCAAACTTCACAGGTAGTTCGTTTGATAATAAATTTTTTACTAATATATAATATAAATAATCTGAGTTGTTTTTTAACAGTCTTTCGTTATTGTAGGGGTTTGTTTTTTTAAGGGAAATTAGACTGACAGGACGGAAAAGAAAAACTAGATCTCTTTTTTTGTCATTCACCAAGCTTTCGAACAGTAATTCTATTCTTCTTCAGGGTTTAACAATAGCAAGATCTTTCCTTTATTTTATTAAAATTCATAAAATAAACAACAATTTTTAACTATCTATCAGTTTTTTATTTTTGACGTTCAAATTATTATAGTTTTTCTTTTCCGTCCTGTCAGTCTAATTTCCCTTAAAAAAACAAACCCCTATAATATAAATATATAATATAATACTAATAATTTTCCCCAAGAAGAATCAAATTGTTAGGAAGTCTTGGTAAAATAAATAGGAGTATGCAATTAGGTTTTCCATTATTTAAGGTTTGAATGAAGTTTATGTACAAAGAATAATCCGAATTCTTACTGTAGCAAAATGGGAGCGTGTTGCTTTATTCATAATATACCTACCACTATGGGGGACAGAATTGGAATGAGCGTAGATCAGGAATAAAAATTTCAATTCAAATCAAATCCGGATATTCACAAAAACATACCTCAAATGCAAATATATCTACATTAGACACACCATCCCATTTTTCTTTGCCGTTTTCAGTGTATCCATTGAATCCCAATCCAGAATTATTGCATATGGCGTCCGCAAACATCCAAGCGAAATAATATTTGAGACGACATGCCGCCAAACATAAGTACATATACCAAAATTTGAAAGGAATGGCAGCGTCCACCAAGAATCGTGAATCTTTCAATCCACTTATCGGAAAATAACCACCTAGGAAAATAAACATCACACCACAAACAGCAGCAGTGAGTACTTTGTACAAAACAGGATAAAATGGAGACGGCTCATTGGAAGTTTCGGTGTCCATTTTCTGGAATAAAAATATTCAATGAAAATTCTTATTGAATAATACGATGTTTTGATCGATGAAAGAATCAGAACTTTTCAACTGAAGGCAATGAATAAAACAATAAGAACTAATTCAAATGTATACTACCCGCCGATAAGAATATCAATAAGTGAAACGATCTGAATCGAACTAGCTTATTTGTCATCGTCAGGACAACGAAAGGAAGAACGTTACTTCGAAGAAGAGTAGATGATGGCCATGGTTTCGGTGTCATTTGACCTCGTGAGAGCAACGCAACTCCTTCGATACTAGACGGCGCTCGAGTACTTGATAATACTCAGAGGTTACTACTGGTACTCAATTAGGGTTCGTCAATTCCAAGCGTTGTTCATCAGAAAATGTTGCTTTGACGAGGTCAAATGAAAAAGAAACCATGTTCAGCATGAACTCTTCTGTGAAACGTTCTCCATTTCAACTCGTATTTCACGTCCTTCCATTATAATATTCAGGGGATATTCACGGGTTTAGGACTGAATAATAACAACTTTCTTAAAACAAAGTCGACGTTTCGTCGATATATTTCGACTTTCTCAAGACTAAAATTGAGACAGGAATAATAGAAACAAGAACACAAACAAATTATTAAAGCTGCATCTTACCTAGTTTTGTTAGTTGTTTAAAATATACATAAAAATCATAGTATGTGCAGGAATTAGAAGTGAACTACTTTTACTCAAAACAACAGTCAATTAATAAAACAATCCTAAGAACTCTGACACATAGCATCTAGGATAACACAGCGCAAGAAAACAATAACACACGGATGACGGTAGATACAATGTCACGCATCTGACGCACAAACGATCAATCAAAAACAACTACTAAACAGTAGTTCATCTTAACGGCACTTGAATTGTCTGAACAAGGAAATCAAATTATTATAAGATTGGTGTGATCCCTGAGTATCACTCCTATGATTGACGGTATCGTGCAAATTAATATGTATCATCTCGCTTAAATTTCTTTTCATCCAGTTTTTCTCCCCATCCAAAACTGAAATCCGCTGGAAGTCGAATTGGTGTCCTGTACTGAAAGAGTGCAAAGCCAGTGCTGTTTTACCTTCTTTATCTCTGAACTTCTCATGGCAATCATTTTTATGTTGTCTGACCCTACTTGAGAGCAACTGTTTCGTCTGTCCTATATAGCATCTATTACAACCTGCGCAGGGAATCTTGTACACCACATTAGAACGATCAAGAGTCCCAGCTCTGTCTTTCAACTTGGAAAAGAGAGATCTGACACTTTTTAGATTGTAAAATGCCAGCCTGGAATTTGTGGACACTCTACGGATCGAGTTAGATATCTTGGAAGACAATTTTGGCACGAAAGGAAACCTAAAATAACTACGTGTCTCCTTTGTTTCGCCCAATTGGTGTCTCCTCGGTGGAGGCTTGTACTCGTTGATGATTCTATTAACCAGAAGAGAGGGATAAGCATTCACTTTCAATATTTGTTTTATTTCTTTCAAATTTTCATGGTGAAATTCACTGCTGCTCAGATTGATACCCCTGTGTAGCAAATTTTTTATGACGGAAATTTTATATTTTCTGCATGTGTCTGATCTATAATTCAACAGTCTTCCAGAGCTGGTAGGTTTCATGCACCACCGTGTACTCAACGTTCCGTCTGCTCTCCTTCTTACCCTGACATCTAAGAACGATAATTCATTGTCTTTTTCACGTTCTATAGTGAACTGTATGCGAGGATGGTATGCATTGAAAGTTTCCAATAGGTAATCTACGCTGTCAGATGGAATAATCAAAAAAGTATCATAAATCGTAAAGTTTAAGGATGGTTACGACAAATTTCATCCTTAAACTTTACGTGGATGATACTTTTTTGATTATTCCATCTGACGTAGATTACCTATTGGAAACTTTCAATGCATACCATCCTCGCATACAGTTCACTATAGAACGTGAAAAAGACAATGAATTATCGTTCTTAGATGTCAGGGAAAGAAGGAGAGCAGACGGAACGTTGAGTACACGGTGGTGCATGAAACCTACCAGCTCTGGAAGACTGTTGAATTATAGATCAGACACATGCAGAAAATATAAAATTTCCGTCATAAAAAATTTGCTACACAGGGGTATCAATCTGAGCAGCAGTGAATTTCACCATGAAAATTTGAAAGAAATAAAACAAATATTGAAAGTGAATGCTTATCCCTCTCTTCTGGTTAATAGAATCATCAACGAGTACAAGCCTCCACCGAGCAGACACCAATTGGGCGAAACAAAGGAGACACGTAGTTATTTTAGGTTTCCTTTCGTGCCAAAATTGTCTTCCAAGATATCTAACTCGATCCGTAGAGTGTCCACAAATTCCAGGCTGGCATTTTACAATCTAAAGAGTGTCAGATCTCTCTTTTCCAAGTTGAAAGACAGAGCTGGGACTCTTGATCGTTCTAATGTGGTGTACAAGATTCCCTGCGCAGGTTGTAATAGATGCTATATAGGACAGACGAAACAGTTGCTCTCAAGTAGGGTCAGACAACATAAAAATGATTGCCATGAGAAGTTCAGAGATAAAGAAGGTAAAACAGCTCTGGCTTTGCACTCTTTCAGTACAGGACACCAATTCGGCTTCCAGCAGATTTCAGTTTTGGATGGGGAGAAAAACTGGATGAAAAGAAATTTAAGCGAGATGATACATATTAATTTGCACGATACCGTCAATCATAGGAGTGATACTCAGGGATTACACCAATCTTATAATAATTTGATTTCCTTGTTCAGACAATTCAAGTGCCGTTAAGATGAACTACTGTTTAGTAGTTGTTTTTGATTGATCGTTTGTGCGTCAGATGCGTGACATTGTATCTACCGTCATCCGTGTGTTATTGTTTTCTTGCGCTGTGTTACCCTAGATGCTATGTGTCAGAGTTCTTAGGATTGTTTCATTAATTGACTGTTGTTTTGAGTAAAAGTAGTTCACTTCTAATTCCTGCACATACTATGATTTTTATGTATATTTTAAACAACTAACAAAACTAGGTAAGATGCAGCTTTAATAATTTGTTTGTGTTCTTGTTTCTATTATTCCTGTCTCAATTTTAGTCTTGAGAAAGTCGAAATATATCGACGAAACGTCGACTTTGTTTTAAGAAAGTTGTTATTATTCAGTCTTAAAACCGTGAATATCCCCTGAATGTTCTCCATTTCGTTGTCCTGACGACGAAATTGGCTAGTTCGATTCAGATCGTAACACTTGTTGAAATTCATATCGGCAGGTGGTATGCTTCTGAATGAATTCCTATTATTGTTTTCAATTTTTCAATCTCCGTTGTGGATGAGAATTCTTCAACATTCAGTCGGAGCATAGGCATTATCAATATCTAAACATGGTGGGGCGAGTCAGAATAACCTATATTTAAAGGGTCTATCTCCCTTTATAATGAAGATACAGAGATACACTCTGTACCTATCTCAGTATTCCCAGAGTTTATGACCATTGGCCGGACCGTTTCAGCGCTATTGTAATTTACACATAACAGAGTAGAATGTAATTCGAATGCGGCCAGTAACACCAGCAATATCGAAACTCGCCCACTGAATGCTTTCACAAGTATAGCATTAAGGTTTTCGAAAGGATGCCATGTTTTCAAGGCGCGAATGTGCCAATTTAATTGTTAATTCCAAAATAAGATATATAATCTAATTAATTAATCTTACCGTTTGCAATATGAAATTACTCGTAATTATCGAAGATTTATTATTATTTATTCAAATACAGATATGTTCATTTGTTTTGTTTCAAGTTTGTGAACCAATAAAAGGGCCTGATAAGAGGAATAATTTTTGAATAAAATTGTGTTATATAAAATTTTGATTACTTTGTATGAATATTCAAATTGAACTTCATTTATTGAGTAATAAAAACGCATACCGAGTACAAGAAATACCTTGTTCCTTTGAGTTTTTTCTCCATTTTCAAATATCATTTGAATTTTAATATACAGGGTATTCATCAGTTTTTCGTAGTCCGTACCAGGAAAAAAATTCAGTCACTCTGTCAGTGTGAACTATAAATATCATCAAAATATAGTAACGGCCTTTTCTCGGTGTACTCGAGCGCCAGCTATTCTTTAAGGGAAAATAGCAAACCTACCCTGGTAGCTACGAGCCGAAGACAAGGTTCGTCGGTGTCTGGGGTGTTAGCGACAATCAGTGAAAGTCAAAATCAACGTACACAAATTATATTTGTCGACTCGCACAAGAAAATACAAATGGCACTATTATAAAATTCGCACAGTGAAAGACTAGAAATCAGTGAATTTACAGGGCAAAACGGACGGAATGAAACAGGATACGATCTCAAACGTTATACGGGGTTTACGGACGTGTTCGCCAGCTAGAACCTAAGACGCACACTTAACGGACAGGTATTGGACTTCAGCCAGGTTAGGGGATGAAATACGACGACACAGAATTACGATGGCTCACCCTTAGGCGCGTTCGGCACTCCCCGGGTATCCACACCAGCAGAGTGCTTCCCTAACCGTAGGAGTGAACACGGGAACGAGCGGGAAAATTCTAGGAAGGCTAGCCACCACAAAATGCCTTTTGAACCCCCGGGTATCCAGACCAGCAGGGTACGTTATTGATAGTAGGGGTGGAACTCAGACTCTGGTATAGGAGGGGTGTAGACAGACTGAAGTTTCAATGATATATAAAAAAAACGGAGTGTCGTCTTACCTATCGGTTTGGCCACTTGCACTCGTAAAATTCTCGAACCACCAAATAAAAGTAACGAAGAAAAAAATAAAATTATATTCTGAATCTTAGAAAAAAAAAAAGAAATCTTCCAACAAAACCCAACGGCAGCAAGATAAGCTGTCACGGCGGACGGCACTATAGCGGGGTAATTTATCGCAAATTAATCGTGAGTAACTTAATCGCAAGTGAACAGCAAGTGAAGTGACCTGCAGGGAAACATCTGATTTTATACTCACAGGGACGGTGCGAAAATCAGATGTGCCCCGACTGTCGAAATTCGGTAAAATTTGCGTCGAGAAGACGTCTTAATTTCGGCTTATCTGTGCTAGCGAACAAAAAACACAGTTATCTTCCAATTCAGGAAGTTTTATACGGTGCGGCATCGTTTTTCAGAACTGAAAACGGAATAAAAACGGTGCGGAAAGTTTACAATTCTGAACGATGTCGGAATCCTGAATTGGAAACTGAAAACCTTTCTCTCGAAACTAATTCAAAAAAAAATAAAATTATTAAAATGAAACTAAAAGGATTATTCTAAAATTAGGGGGTATTTTTGAAAACTACCCTTTCATTACAATATTTGGGGTGGTTTGAAAAATATGGTTAATTGAACAAATTGAAAAATTGAGAAACTCTGTATTTTGATTATAAATAGAGATAGACCCTTCGAATATAGGTTATTTTGATTCACCTTAGTGTCCTCTAGCTGGTCTAAGCTTCCGCCCATTTACTAATGAATCACCTTGTATACATATACTTATTTTTTGACGAAAAACAAAATATGTTGAAATGCAAAGAGTAACTCGTGAACCGATTGTTCCAGAGTGTGGATATGTTTTGAGGGCTGACGGTAGCTTCTAAAAAAAATTTCATCGGTTGAAAGAATTTGTCAAAAATTCTGGCAAATTTTCGGAACAATTTGTTTAAACCAATGATATCTCAATATTTTAAAATCTCAAAAAAACTGAGCCATAGTCGACAAAAACTAAAAACCATGTTTTTTTTCGACACATCTCATTTAAAGAGTTAATGAAATGTTTTTATTTCAGACAGTGATCATGCATGAACAGTTTTCTGTGCGCTTCAAATTATAGAGAGCTCCTGATACTCGTAAACGAATATTATTATAATATTTTCTATCCTAATAGATTATGATTTTTTACTGGTGATATTGTCTGTGGAAATTGTCGTCTCGAATTGTTAGGAAGAAATGACTGTCAGTTGATCGTGTTCTGAAGATGAATCTGAATCTACCCTCAGTGAAATGTTAGAAAAACGAGTCCAGTTGATCATTTATGACATTTCATCAATCGGGTTCGAATGATTTTTTGAAGCAAAAATAGCTCCTTCAGATGGCAGTGCAGAGTAATAAAAAGTACAATAACTCTAACATGACAGTGGCGACCAATGTAATCTCGTTTTTCATTGGTTAGTTCCGTTTTTGAAGTAACATGGCGGATTGCTTTTAGACGTTTTTTGTTGTTCCTATATTCATCAAACTAGCATTGGGCTAGTTCACCTATAGATGTGTTAGATCTTATAATAAATTAGAATACTCTAATGACTTTATGTCGGGTCCGTGAAGTTAGCGAAAAGTTGGAAGCACTAATTCTGAAACTATGTCAAACATTTAGTGCCTAATTAGTGCCAGCACCATTGTAGCTTTTGAGAAATTGACAATTTGAGTTTTTGGTGATGGCTTAACGCTCAGCACCAGCATTTTCAAATTTCGATGAAATTAGTATACGAATACTTATAGTGCATAATTAGTGCCTATTAGTGCTTTTGAAATCAATGGAAAAAAATGAACGGTTTTCATTATATCAGAGTTTATTTCTTTTAGTACTGACTTTATGCTTGGCACCAAAGTATAGGAATTGCGTGAGGATTTTTGTCGCATTAATTAGTGCCTATTAATGCCGATTAAACGGCTGCGATACCATTTTTATTTTTACGAAAATTGAGTGTTGTTTTTTGAACAAGTGTGAAGTTGGAAGCACTAATTCTGAAACTATGTCTGATATTTAGTACCTCATTAGCGCCTATCAGTGCCATATAACTGTAGTTATACTACTGTAGTTTTGGAGCTACACGAAATCATCTATTTTATTTCAATACCGCGTCGCGGCTTCGTCATCTATGAAGACGTATGAGAGTCATTCTCTGTAATAGATTCGCCGACATTGCGTCATTTTATTATTGGCTAAAGCGGCTCACAGTTAAGGTCAGTTCATATTATCCGCCCATCTCGGTTAAGTTCAGCTCAGCTAGAATATCATTCAAAGTGTTTTATATGGACTAATTCATACTATCCGTCTCCGACCCTTCAGCACCTATCGGCAGGCTTTATACGACTTGGGTTGCCAATCTCGATATTGAAGAATGGAATTAATGATATGAGTGGGCAAAAAACTATTTTCTGAAATATTCAGATAATTTCAAAAAAGTAAGGTTCTTATTCACAAATACTCATTGGTCATAGAGATGAAAAAAAGAATATAGATTGTGTATTATATGCTTGAATTATAAATTTTCAGTATAAGAACAACCGGAGTATCATTCCTACATATAAAAGTACGAGAATTCTCACTGAAAAATTGACAGTGCCATGAATATAGACTAAAAATAGATATTATAGAAGAATTTTTCTTTATGCAGGTTTAGATATATGAAAATAAAGATATCTTAATACGTAGTTACAGAGCGCAACTCAATAGCAATATTTTGACAAAAAAATCTTTTAACATAAACGATGAAATAACAAACTAAAAAAAACAACTTTTGAATATCTAGGTATGTACAACAAACATTTTATTACGAGAAGGCAGAATCATATCCATCTGAAAAGCAGCTAACAAAAGTTTCAGCTTCATTCAAATGATATATAATTGTGAATGTGTGTAATTTCTTACTACATTTAAATCTTTCATTAGGTCATCGCATTCTTCCTATTGACACTTGAAATTTGAAATAAAAGTGACCGATTCCTGAAGCTACACGAGTAGGTTTGTAATTAGCTGTCCCGTAAAATATGGGTTTCATTACTAAGCTTGAGAATGATTCAATTTCAAAATGATAAATAGAGATGAAGGGTCGATCAAAGTTTTGTAAACGTCATGATGTCACCATTTCTTACGTAGGAGAAAGGACTGAGGAGTAGGGTGCTATTTAGCTCAATGAATCAGTCACAGAATCTTACAATTCAAATGAGCATAAAAAGTTTTTAAAATTAACAATACTGGCAAAAGCCATAATAATTCGCTATCGTACAAGAGTACCCGATCTATGATGTACATGCCACATGTTCTCAAAAGGAGACAATCAGTGTTTCTCTCCATAGATCACCTTCATCGATTCCTAAATAGTCCTTCTGTTTTCTCCGATTGCTCATTTGTAAACCGAATTGAACTACTCTAAAGGACAGCAAATAATTACAATTTGATAAAAAAATTTATGTTGTTGAACAGCGATTCCAAAAGAAACTGGAAGCATATGCTGTATTTCAAGACTGGTTTAGTTTCTGTACATGAATTCTCATGAACAACAAGGAATGAAAAATCTAAAAAAGTGCGACCAAAATTATTTTACTCCTATTCATGCGCTGATAAACATTGATAATAAATACATATTGAATTAAATATTTAGAAACATTCAAAACCTTTGAGATTGAGTTGGATACTGGAATACTCTTTCCCTCAATAAAATCAATGTAAGTTTTGTAGGAAATGCTCGGTCCAGCCATCAACGTTTGAAAGGATAGACAGTAACTGAAGTATGAAAGTAAACATGGAGTTTCTCTTATAGCTTCAAATTTTTGGTTTCGATTCATCTCCTCTTCTGATTTGGTAGTACCATCATGTAAACTGAACGCAAGGCTTGTAACTTTTTGGGTCATTACCATAATAGGGCCTGAAACCAATTCCTTGTGGATATTAAATTGCTTCAATAAATATATTAATACAGTTCCATGCATATTCTGATCGTGCATGATGGCATGCAGATATATCATGCCAACCTTTGAAAGAGCAACTCAGAACCTCCAATACCATAATTCTAAAAAACCTCAATCGCGCAGTTTTATCATATATGATCTAGATGGATGCGAATACTGTTAGGGTGGGGCCATGTATCTTCAAAACAATGCGAAGCAACTGTGTCGCCATCGTGTATCTATCCAGTTCGTCACAGTGTGGGTGGGTGGCCTATTAGACGTTTACGGAGGACGAATCATAGGATTGTTCTGATTATTTGGGTACAAGGGTTTACAGTCTGATCTATCTGACTGAAATATTTTCAATGTTGTAACGTTGCCGCTTATACGAAGAAATACTACAAACATTGTTATTTCGCTTCTTTATCCCCATCTGAGTATTTTTGTATAGCACTTATCTATCCCTATTCCTTTTACAAAGATCGTTTAATATAAATATCGAAGATATCAACGGTTTTCCACAAAAAATTTACAATACATGGTGAACCTCCACCCCCTGAAGATGTTATTGAGATAGCGAAACAAGTGTCGTGATTTGAAAATTCTTGTGAAAATCGTATATGTAATATGTTATTTTGTTTTTCACAAACAGGGATTATCTGAATCAGCAATCCAGAGAGGCTCAGGACGGAATGAAGAAGAACTAGAAGCACTTAACTGGAAGTAAGACCTCGAGAATCTCCATTCAAAACGGCATTCACTAGTTACCAGAATTTATGTTTTCAATTTTGTACGTAAAGCCTTGTTTTTTTTTTAAATTGAAGTTGAAGGACGTCTTGATGTCACCCAGTCCATTTTTCTCCAGTTTAGTTAGTTTTTTATGGAAAAAAAATTACATTCAGTGTCGACAAAACTTGTTTTAACAATCATTTTTCGACGATTATTCAACAAATTTCGATAAAAATAACGACGGGATGACATCGGCGATTCAATTCTTTATGTATTGCAAAGATTTTTATAGCGATATATACCAAAACTAAGCTGAAATTCACAAATAACTGAAAATTATTCAATATTCCTAATATTACCTTTCGCTAGGTAATTTCTATTTTTCAACTGTATCAGTTCCTATTCAAGGAATTTGCTCAAAGATGTGGCACACTTCCGTATTTGGGGTAGCAACCGTAAAGCAACCAAGGTCGATCGTCTTGATCTCGAATCGTTGTACTACTTCCCCTTAAAGTTGTTGTTACATGGGCTTTCACCCATGTAACGTTTACGTCAGGTCCATGTGAGCACTGCTTCACATCTGACGTGGTCCCAGTGTCGGACGTGGGAACACGTCACCTCAGAGTAATCTGTAAGCAAAGATTATAGACTCTATACTACTACTCTATAATCTTTGTCTGTAAGCACCTTAAATTTCGTCACGTATCTCGAGATATATGACTACAAATTTCGATTCTCAAATAGTGTCATGAATTCAAAAATATACGTTGTTACCTGAACATTAAAATATATAGCATCATAAAGCATCAGGTTTCCACATATAAAATTATTACATATTTCAATAGACTGCAAAATCCACTTATTCGACACAGCTATTTTGCATGGTACAGAGCTTCAATTGGCAAAATATAACATTTCAAATAAGGTCAAAAACGTAGGTCAAAAATGAGGATAAATTCAGATGCATACTACCCGCTGATATGAATATCAACAAGTGTTACGATCTGAATTGAACTAGCCAATTTGACATCGTCAAGGCCCCAAATGGAGTTCGCTCCACCGAAGAAAAGCAGATGCTGACCATGGTTTCGGCCTCATTTGGCCTCATCAGAGCAACATAGCATTTTTTTTACGTTTGGGACGTTTGGAATTGATGAAACTTTATTCAATATTGTCGTGTTCTACTGGGTTCTATACATTTACCCAGAGCGCCACCCAATATGAAACGGTGTCCGATTCAATCCCCTCCAGATAAAAACCAAGACGAAGACAATAGCATATGTCCCATATTTTCCTATATTTTTATATTGGGTGGCGCTCTGGGTAAATGTATAGTACCCAGTAAAACACGAAAATATTGAATAAAGTTCCATCAATTCCAAACGTTCTCCACCGTAGAAAAATGCTATGTTGCTCTGATGAGGCCAAATGAGGCCGAAACCATAGTCAGCATCTGCTTTTCTTCGGTGGAGCGTACTCCATTTGGGGCCTTGACGATGGCAAATTGGCTAGTTCGATTCAGATCGTAACACTTGTTGATATTCATATCAGAGGGTAGTATGCATCTGAATTTAGCCTCATTATTGTATTCATTGCCTCCTCGTTTAGGCGTGATCATTCTTCAATAGTAGATCAAAAAGTTCATGAAATTTATGATATTTCTAAAATACATCATGAGTTAACTGAACGTCTCTCATCTTTACACAGCCGATGGTAAGTTTGACGTTAGCGGAAAACGTAAAGTACGAATTTATTGAAAATTTGGGTTTTTTAGATAAGAAAAAGTGCTCTATCGATATGCAATACTATTCTGTACTATTTTGAGGAGTACGTACCACAACTGGAGTAGGTGCCATGTGTCTTAATATCAAAGATTAGGTCCTTTCGTTTGCATAAAAAGTGTAGCACTTTTCTACACTCGATTTAGTATTCGTTCGATAATTGAATTTACACTAGTGTAGAGGAGGTGTAGTTTATCTACATCCCTTTTTGACTATTTGTAGATAAACTACACTTCCTCTACATTGGTGTAAATCAAATCGAGTGTAGGAAAGTGTTACACTTTTTTGCAAACGAAAGGAACTAATATGTTTTTAAAACAGTGGAATATTGAGTGCAGGTTCAACTCAACACTTGCTCCTTGCTCTAATCATTTATTATGAAGAATAACAGTATTTTTTATTCTTCATAAATCACACAGGGTAAATACTTATCATTCGATTATTTATTATTGTATTGGCCAGCATCTCCTTTTCTGTGAAGCGACCTGCTGATGCAAATCAGCTGCAGACTAATTGAACAGAGAATAGATAGCCCACTCTGGAAATACGGTGACTCTTATAAGACAGTAGAGACAATTATTGTGGTATCATTTTTGATTGGTTAGCTCCATTTTTGTAATAACTTGGCGGACTTGATCACGTTACGCGAACTGACCAATTCGTCATCAATTCTAAACGGATTTGTCTACAAAATATTCTCAAGACCTATGGTCTTTTTCATGTCATTTTCAGACGTTTTCTGCTGTTCTCAATTTATGGAATTAAATTTTCGTAGTTTTCATTAGAGTTTGCTCATTTTTAATTGGTGAGTGAAGATTGCTATGAGTTTGGGTGTCGGGACCATCAATTTTGTTCTTGAGGAGGACATTTTCATGAAAACATATCATTTCATCCATCTGTGCAGTAACCCAACACCTTGAACTTGAATAGAGAAAAATAGGTGAAATATCATTTTCTTAATCGAATATAACGAAAACGAATGATTAAATCTGAACAAAATATCATGTGATATTGAGGAGGAGAAGATCTTTTCAACAACATATTATACGACCTTTCACCCTTTTCAAGTTTATGGTGTTGGGGTTACCACGCAGGCGGATGAAATGATATTATAATATTGATAATGGTTTTATATGAAAAAATGTTCTCATAAACCAAATTGACGAGTCCGAGCAATTTTCTAAAATCATTATTTTTTCTAGACTATCCCCATTTCCTTATATATTTCTAGGACTTCACCTACTAGCTTTCCTTCCCGGCTTCGCACGGGTGGCGTAATTAATGAAAAAAAAATGGACACACCATAATCGATTTATATACGGAATCTTCTTTTTCCTTGTCATTCAATTCCGCAAAACCTAGACAGATATATCGAGAATTAGTTCTCGCAACTATCAAAATCCACATAAAATATACTCTATGATTGCTCGATCTGGTGGAGGAAAAAAGGAGGCCCTTTTTTAGTTCCTCACGTCTTTTTCTGAAATACTCCGTTAGACAACCCTTGTCTTGACAATAACGAACACAACAACAAAAAAGATCCAATTTGATTCAGATGTTTGAACCAAAGATTATAGAGGGGAAAAATAGGAAACGAAGCGACTGAAGTGATGTGAGCGCCATCTGTGTTTTCGAGGTCCTAAGACTGGTTAACATATTAATTCGAGGGACATTTGCAGAAACATATGAAATTTTCTGAGATTTCAGATGGCCATTTCAATCAGAGAGATTTGTGATGTTTTGATTCTCGTACCGCATTTTGTTTATCAAGATCGTTTTAGTTGCTGATTATAACAATTTTTGTCTAATTTCTTGGTGAAAACCTCAAAATATCGTTCGAAAATTATAGTATGATGAAGAACTGTGGAATAAATGAAACGATTTTTACCAAGAAAAATGGGAATGTAAGGAAAACTGGTAATGTGTAACTCGGTCATTCATTGATTTTTATTTTCAGTGCTACGAAGTGGATAAAATTTTCAGGACGTAAAGGCCTGCAAACCCTAGTGACTACACCATGTGCTTTGAACATTTTACTGCAAGTGAATTGAGAACTGTTCGTCCACGTAAATTTTTGTATGCAGGAAGCATCCCTTGTATGAAGGACCCATTTAGGGGAAATTATGACTTTTATACGTCCATTCAAAGATTCTCAATTGCTACTCCTTCAATATATTCAAAAATGCATAGGTTTTATTGATTTCGTTTTGGGTATCGAGTCAAATTGTTGTTTGGAAAGTCAAAGTTTTATGAAACCTGCTGTGAGTGTTTTGTTCATTCATTAATCAATTTGTATATTGTGTCATAAAGAGAATATATCAAAAAAGAGATTATAAAGAAACTATATACCGACGGGCTGACATACAGGTCTTGTATACCTCAGGGAAGTTTTTTTTTATTGGGGTTCTGAAAACTCTGTAAATAATATTTAAGTAACTGAAATGTGTATGCTATGATAGTATATTGAATATAGGCTGAAGGACTTCGGTCGATGGCCAATAAAGAACAGTTATTATTATTATATTGAATATTGGTTCATATTAATTTCTGATATGAATTGTACAAATCAAACTAAATTTATATATTCAAAACAACGTATTGAACAGGAATAACATCTTTGACATATAGAAGATCACCAAATATTTTTGTGTCTTAGTCAAAGCCGTATTCGTTGTTCATAATTTGAAATTTTTCTGAATTTTTTATAAATTGCAAATAAAAATAAAGCACATCAGGCAGCGCGTTTCATTGATATCAATTGATTCAAAAAAATGTTCAGATGGAAGCTAACATCCTGGTTACAAAACAAAACCATACTTTCATTTTGTCTTTAGTCGCTCAGGATGTTTGTTTTCTGATCTCAAAAAAATCTATATTGAAATTCAATACAAAGAATAGAATTCTAATTTCGCGCCCCTTAATTGTAAAACAGAAAACTGTTATTAAGAAGTGTTTATACCACGGGACTTTCTAACCATCCGTAGACGGCGTAAGCCCGGGTGTCCACTGGAAGCGTATTCGAGCGGCTACGCGCTTACGCGAAACGAGCGTGAACGTGCGGCAAGCCGCTACAGATCCCAAGTAACGTATTTCAATACAGCGTTGTCCACTGCAGGCGACTTCGAGCGGGCGTTTGCAAGCGGCTACGAGCTCGTACGCGCCTGAAATGGGATCTGTAGCGCGTGCACGCCCGTTAAGCTCATCCATTTCAGTCCGGTTAAATTGAGATTCAATAAGAATTTTGTGCCTATAAAAGATTTCTATTCTTTTAATGGCTTCATCAGTGACCGAATTAAATCATCTTGGGTTTTTCCTTCAAAAGAATTTAGCATAACTTTTATCGGCCATGAAATGGGGTTTTTTGTAGTTTTTTAATCATATGTCCTCAAGAAATACGGATATCGACTAATTACTTGTGAAAAAAGCTATAGAGCTCTGAATTCTACGTCGAATGAGATCAATTGTGTACTTTTTCTCACTAATGGATCTCCAAGTTGGGACAATTTCCAGAAACATTGTAAAATGTTATATTTCATATTGATTTCTCGGAAAAATTTTTGAAAGCAGCTTATATATGAGAGAAGTATAAAAACGTATGAAAAAGTTGTAAAGCATTAAATTTCACATCGATTGAAAACACGCGTTCATCACACAAATACAAGTTTTTCCTCAATATTTCAGATTTAAAACGTCATGGACAGTCAACGACAATATCTCTGATATTTGACTCAAATTTGATATACTCTAATATGGGAGAGTGTTGAGGAACGCCGCCTCAATCGAGAATTTAATGATCTATAATAGAAAAAAATTGACCTTTGTTTATATTTAATTTTCCAGGGTAGATACAATCGAAAAAAAAACGAAAACACGCATTTTTGGCCACCAAAAAATTAGCTGAGGAGGAAACCTAGGATAGTTTTTCTGGATGAGTCGTTCAAACAATTGAATACTTATTGGAAGAATTGTTTCTCGTTGTTTTCATCGCATTGTCAGTAAAAATAAAATTCGATTCATTCAGTAGTAGTTGGGAAATATATAAGATCCGTTCTTCGGTTAACAGTAGAAATGGTTGAATTCTCGATTTGATTTTGGCTATAAAAATTGCAGCCATCGCAAACAACAAGCAATACTGGATTGAGAACGATCCTTCGGCTCCAACACTGAATTGAACGCAGGAAGCCGCCTCCAGTGGACAACCTCTGTAGCGCCACGCCGCCTGTTTCGTAGCGGCTACAAACGCTCGTTTCGCGAGAGCGTGTAGCCGCTCGAATACGCTTCCAGTAGACACCCAGGCTAAAGGGAAAAAAAGAGTGGGGTGTTGCCAGAACACTTGAACGATAAATAGAAGTTAAGCCGGCCACAGACACAGAGAGAAGACGGCGTGCAACATGCAACATGCAAAGAATGACAACCATCAACGCTCGTGTGTGGGCATGAATAATGCATGTTGTCCGTCATTCATCTCTTCCGAACCATCCTGAAAACTTGCATGATGCGCGTAGCATGAACGTCCGTGTGTGGCCGATTTTATGCACGAACGGACTTCTACACCATTGCAGTAGGCAATAGGTATACAGCAAATCAAATCGAGCAGCTGCAGCTTCAGTCTTCGAACTGTTTCGGCACGAAAGGCACCAAGGACGATGTCGGACCTGAGAAATCTCTCCCGCAAATTCCTAACGGAGTTCATAGAACTGTATAGGTCCTTTCCATCTTTGTGGAAAACAAAATCGAAAGAATATATGGACAGATCGAAGAAGAATTACGCATATATAATGTCTTACTTGCTAAGTTGAAAGATGTTGAAAAATCCGCAACAGTTGAATCGGTAAAATCAAAAATTAACACCCTTCGTGGTGGTATCCGAAGGGGAATTCAAAAAAGTAGGTATTGGAATCCAAACGATCAGGCACAGGAGAGGATGAAGTTTCCTCTCTCAAAGCGACTTCAATTGCTTCTTTTTCACCAAACAAGCGTACGCCAATGCCATCAGAAAATATTCCTCATCTTCCACTGATGACATTTTCGAACTGACGAATTCTCGCATTATTTCGCGTTCTTTTCTCTCATGTGTGTGGGCAATAAGTGCGAAAGTTGATGGTTGTCATTCTTTGCATGTTGCACGCCGTCTTCTCTCTGTGTCTGTGGCCGGCTTTACGAATATTACAATAGTTTCCACTTTCGTCGAAAAGATGGCAGCACTTATTGAACGTCTTCTTTCAATTTCACCATATACGAATAGTAGTCAATGGCGAGACTTTTCGAGAAATTTTTTTATGTGGAAATTCATAGAAAAGATAATTTCACCTCGTTAAGTTAATAACATTAATGCATATTTGTTCATCAATGAAAAAATTTTTAAATTCTTTTTCCATTTGGCGAATGAAATTTTTTTTGACTTTCCGAAATGACGAACTGATTGAATTGAGTTATAATGGAAACCCCATATGATTTAGTGGTTTCCGACGTAAGACATTAATTTTTTTTTTTGGAACTGGCCACTTGAACGTTGTAGACCCCTCTTAAACAGTTTTTCTATATTGACAGTACGCTTTCAGCGCCATCTCATTGTCAAATGTGTTTTCACTGGCCAAAATAAAATCGATTTTTAGTACTAGAGATATGAGGTCGTTTCCTTACTTTCTACTCTATAATCTTCAGTTTGAACATGATGTGCCCTCATACTATCCATAGATTCTCTTTTATTTACACAGATTAATATGCAGAGCATTGCATTCGATGAAACGCACTTTTCATATTTTCTGAATGTCTTGGTGAGGCCTTGAAATGATTAGGAACGCATTTCATTGTACACGTGTGTATACACAAAACATTAGCAATTTAAGTTTCAGTTTTCTACGATTCCATGTACTGAAGTAATGAATATTCTGAAGCTATCTTTTGCATAAAAATAGAAAGGAATGAATTACTCGAAAACAACTGGTGCCTACCAATCGGGAAGAATGATACATCAATCGAAATATCCAATGTGCTGTCGTTCGAAATAGCAAAGTAGTTACTACTTTTCGATATAAGCCACAACAGCGCAAAACTGAGAATATTTTCAGATCGATAGTTGTCACCCAAGAGACCGAAATATTAAAGAATTCATACGTTCCGTTCTACGTAAACGTCTGCTCACGTAAGAACGTGGCCCACTTCGTATACTAGAGGTAATACAAGAATTTCGGTCATTCAGTAGATGTTTATTGAACAGTATTCGAGCTGAATTAATTCAAAGTGATATAAATAAATAATTATTGATTTATCGATATCCGATGATGTTCTGAAGAGTATATCAAATTTCATAATATGCAGATTAATAGCATTGAAGACATTGTATAGAGCCGTTAACTTGTTTTATAAATAAATGAAATATGTGCTACGAGGTCATTCATGTGCATTTTCCATCAGTACTACGATCTAGTATAAAAAAGCTATGAGTAAGATAGCTTAAATCTAGCTTGGGGTATTTTTGCAGAAATTATTCATTAATCGAAATTCAAAAAAATACTCAGGAATTAATGTAGTTATGAATCTTGTTATCATCACTTACGGTAGCGATTTAATGAGTTCACCTGATTTTTTTCGGAACATTTTAATGAACATACCTGTTATATCCACATTTGAAGATCCGTAGTCATAGATTTGTCGATATAAATGCAGAACTGATAAATATATCAAAGATATAATGAGAGTTACCCTGAAAAAAGATATTCCGCACAATGCGTTTTACAAATCTTACTGTAGTATACTAAGATTACAATTGTTTCAGTGAATAGAAGATATATTTGTTGTAAAACAGAACAGGCAATTCGTAGATACAGTACAATGATTACTGTACTTTTCGGTCGAGAAGTGAACATTGTAAGGTTAGGACATTTACAAACATTGAAATACAAAAGATTTGGAAGATAATGAAATCTTTTTGGGTGAAAGAAGGAAATGTTAGGTTGCTTCAAAAAACTAATGTGTAGAGTTGTTGTTCGAAAATATTTCTGAGGGTATGCTTATGCATAAATAAGATAACTGTTTTATAAATAAGATACCAAATGCATACTTTTTCCTTCTTTCGAGCTAACGCACGGTGATTCTACTCAATTCCTTCATGAAAAATACTACATAACACCTACCTTTGCATAATTTTAGGATTCATTTGCGCTATCACAATATAGCAAACTCCAGGCATAATAAGTAAGTGCATTGCATGCCTGAAAGTAAAAATTCCAGTTAATAATGAAATTATTGCAATCTGCAAAGTGAGAATATTTTGACTCCCAATAGGATGTTACAATCATAAACAGGGTGGTCCAGATATTAACCAAGAAGTTGAGTAATGGAATTAATGTCTGGAATTAAATATCAATGAATATATTAACGGCATGCAGACAATTATTGAATTCTGAAAAAGTACACCTCCGGGCGCGGGTTCGAATCCTGCCCGGAGGTGTACTTTTTCAGAATTCAATAATTGTCTGCATGCCGTTAATATATTCATTAACCAAGAAGTTCCAACCGCACGTTTTACGTCAAAAATAAGCCCTAGTTTATGAAATAAACATATGTCGAGAAATGCTTCCTCTCCGAGATAGAGATAGAAAGATCGTTCCATTTGATTCAATAATGAAAAACAATATCCTTGATAACGGGAAAAGAAGTTCCCGAAACGTAGCTGTTATAAAGTTAATGAAGTCCATATTCCTGATATTCTCATTCATTATTAGGAACAAAGTTTTTATTAATAACTTTCATACTGCTTGAAATATTTCTATGAAATTTGGGCTATAGGTTTCGAGCATAAATGAGCACTTTTTGCATAAAATTATTTCTTTCAATTCTACCAGTGGCGCCCATAATGGATCGAGACTGAATATTTTCAGACGAAAAACTAATCGCCACTGGCTTTTCTAACAATAAAAATTACTTTTGGAATCTTTATTCAGTATGAAGCAAATTCGGTCCCTTGACTTATAACGTACGAGGCAAGGTTTCCGATTAAAAAAATAAAACACATTCTCCTGCATGAAGAAATCGATGAAATTTTATAGGCTGTGACTAGAGTCCCGACTCGGGATCCGTGTCCAGTACCGACTGACGAAATCAAATGACTCAACTACCAAACAGGTCGCTTGTCCTTACTCGGGACCCTTGTCCAGTCCCGACATTGTAAAAGGGTTTTGAGGTTATGTTAACGAATCTTATAATATTATTTATGAATAGTTACGACAAAATTCAAGGAGTGATACCTTATCAAAAAATAGTGTGGGCTTTTTCTAAATCAAGATTGAAAAGGCAGGAGAAAATACTAATCTTTTAATTTGAGAATGGAAGGAGCAATATAATATGCAATTCTAAATAGTGAGAAGTTGGGAATTGGTTAGTGTAAATTGATCCAAAGGAATTGCCAGACGTAATTTTTGATTCAGAAGTGAACCTCTTCCTTACGGCCATTCTTGACTGAAAAATGTGATAGAGAAGGAAAGAAAGAAAGAGAAGAAATATTTTATACGAAATAACGACACTATGCTGCGGCATCTCCATAAAATGTATTTTTATTTTAGGTGTATGAAAATTTAGCGAAAAAGTAAAGGTAGAGTGGTTCTGTTTAAAATGAGCATCTTAGATGTTTCATTTCAAGATTGCTCTTTTTTCTCTTTATAAATGTGATGATTTGAAATTTGAAAATAAAATATACTAACAACATATTCATCTTTATAGCAACTCATATCTATATGCCCGATTGAAATATGAATCATTGTTTCTATTTGACTGGGTATAGGCTTATGATTTGTACTGAAAATTTAGTTCTCCTTTCACTGCTCAATAATTTCAAAGCACCAATGCAGTGCATCGTTGAATTCGGGACCGAATATCAGTCCGGAATTCAATGACGTCACTCGGTACTGGACACGAGTCCAGAGTCGGGACTCTAGTCACAGCCAATTTTATATGGTAGCTACATATTTTCTTCTTAATCTTAATATAGAAAACTAAGTAGGTCATTTTGTGGGTTACACCATTTATAAGTCAAGATTGGATAAACCATTTGTTATGAAAGATGTTTTTTTGGATTCTTCTACGGCCGGGTGAACATAAAATACATCGAAATGAAATGAAAAAAAAAGGAAGAAATAATTCTCCTTCTTGCGAATAACGCCAGTAGGCGTAGAGTAAGCGTGAGGCCTGAGTGCACGCTGTAATCGAGCGTGTGGCGTGGTGGAGCGTCCAGCGAAAGCGTCAAACACGTGTTGGAGAATGGAAGTGTCCTGAGTACGGCTATTTAAAGCGGTGAATGTAGCGTTCTTGTTTGCGTTTTGCGGGGCGTGAAATTCAAGTTCAAGTCAGTTTGTGTTAAGCCTGCCGCAGACATGCAATTTTTAGTTTTGCAACTGTTTAGTTGCAGATGTGAGTACAAAATTTATATGGGGCCGCGCAGACATGCAACTGAAAAGTTGCAGCGATTGCCTATGTGTGCGCCCTCGAACCGCTTGCAATCAAACTGTTGTGCAACTGAATAGTTGCATGTCTGCGGCAGGCCTTATGCGTGCGCTATGTCTTTCGAAGAAATAATTATCGTTATCGTTCAGTGCATACCGGAGTTATGGAAATCTAGCCATCCTCTGTTCAAGAACAGGTTGATAAAGGCAACATTGTGGAAGGAATTGTCAACAAAAATGGGAATAGGAGGTAATTATCACGTTTCATTAGAATCATGTTTCATTAGAAACATTTAAGAAATTTAAAAGTTATACCTACGTAGTAATAATTGTAGCATATAGTACAAAATGTAAAATAGAGTAGGTTCAATTTTTATGATAGATATTATAGTTTATGTTTCCAAAAGTAATCAGAAAAAAGATTTCGAATATTCCTGGCAGCTAAAGATGAACTGTTGTTTGTTCGGTGTAAACGATTCGGCCATGTGTTGTTCAATGAATTTGTGTTTACATTATTTGAATCAACATCAAGTTTTCCTTCCAGATCGCGAATAACATTATGTAGAATACAGGTGGTTTTTATTATTAGGCAAGCATGCTCAACATTGGTTTCTATCGGCTTACTTAAAATACGCCACTTAGCATACAACGCACGTCCTGCGTAAATTTACGCAGGAGCAAGTCGTTGATTTCATTTTTAATTGATTTTGTTTCAGAGATTGGGAGTGAAAACCCTAACAAGTTTATGAAGAAATGCAGAATCCTCCCAGAATAAATTTCAATCGATATCTGTAATCAAAGACCTTATAACAATAAATAATCCGAGAATAGTACGTCAATGTTCAACTACACTAACTACAGTCTTCAGTTCGAATTTTCAGCGTTGTCCTTCGTATGTTGTATTATATTTATTTTGTATTTGCAAAACGGTGGTGTATAGATACACTGATCATTGGTAGGTATGTAATTCGTTATTCAAACCATTCATTATCCATTTAATTCCATCGATATTTTGATTTGTCACGATTTGTGTTATTCTCCAGTGTTATTCACAATGCCACGTACCAGAAGATCTAATACATCTCAACGAAGCCGTAATGCTAGTAGGCTTCGGAATATTTCGAATATTTCGAGGATCAAGAAATCACGGGAGCAGCGGCGTGTATGTATAGCCCGACTTCGTGAATCACAAACACCAGAGCAAAGAGAGGCAGTACGTCGAACTACTCCGATAGATATGAGACAGCTTCGAGCTAATCGTAATCGAACGAGAAGGAACCCAAATATAAATTTGAAAGGTATAGCTTTTCAATATGATAGTTCAGTCGACTACAGATCTCACCGTTCTGTTGTAATTGGCGCGATTGATGTGGTATGCTGCTATTGCGATGCACTGAGGAAGTGAAATTGCCATTATTGCCTCCTCCACCTGAACCATTGAGTTTTCTCCTCCGTGGGGAAACAACCGAATCAAGACATTTTCTAGCGAACACACAAAAATACAATGGGTGTTTCCAAATGACTTCATTTGGAGCAGATGTAATTTAAGAACGTGGATTCAATCCAACATTTAAGGTAAGAATATAATGTTAACATTAATGATTGAAAATCATTTAAATTGTCTTCCCTATCTGTTATTTAGATCCAAGGCCAGATTCACCATCGAATTGGATCATTATAACCACTTGAAGATGCACAGCATAAATTCCTCCAAATTTACTTCATAGGCAATATGAATGATCAACTTGATCAACGTCAATCTATTAATGCAGAATTGCGAACAAAAATTCTTCAAGATCTGCAGTAACTAGTTCATGAACATCATGCATTGGTTCGATTGTTTAAAACTGCTTTGGAACGTATGCAGAGTGACGATCACAAGGTTGTGATTAGAACAGATAAACGACCTGTTGGAGCACATGAACGCCAATTCAACGCCCCTACAAGAGACGAAGTTGCAATTGTGATTGTAGGTGAAAACTTGGAAACGCGTAATATTGTTCTTACGCGTCGCAATACTGGAGAATTGCTACGAATAAATGAAACACACCGTTCATGCGATGCTCTGCAATACCCGCTAAATCCATTGAATGGTGAGCACCTGTAGTGAAATTTAAAATGTCTACTTAATACAAATTTGAATTACATATTTGATTTTAGGCCAGGAAACCACCAAGAAAGTTAGCTCGATGAATTATTATGCATTTCGTTTAATGGTTCGTCAAAATGCTGACAACTATTTGCTGAGATTTCGTCGATTGTTGCAGCAGTATTGTAAGGACATTTATTGTGAAATTGAAACGGAGCGCCTCACTTATATCAGAATGAATCAATCTAAACTACGTACAGAGGAATATGTTCATTTACGAGATGCAATCAACACCGAAGGACATGCAGCTTATATAGGTAGATTGACAATTTTACCAGCAACGTATATTTTCAGCCTGCGTCATATGCATGAATATGCACAAGTTGCAATGGCATACGTTCGAAATTATGGTCGTCCTGATTTGTTCATTACATTTACCTGCAATCCAAAACGGGAAGAAGTCACTCTGTTTCTACCCGGACAAACATCAGTTGATCGATATGACATCACTGCACGAGTATTCAAACAAAAAGTGAAGTCGCTAATAATATTATATTACAAAACATCATGTCTTTGGGGATACTCGATGCTGTATGTATTCAATCGAATGGCAAAAACGAGGCCTGCCTGCACACATTCTTATCTGGTTAGTAGAAAGAATTCGACCAGAACAGATAGATGACGTTATATGTGCCGAGATTCCTGATCATGTGAATGATCCTGAACTGCATCATATTGTAGTTACTAACATGATTCATGAACCATGTGGCATCATCAATCCCCAATCACCATGCATGGTTAATGGAAAATATTCAAAGCGTTATCCACGAGATTTCACTCCGGACTCTATCACTGGTAACGATGGTTATCCACTGTATCGCCGTCGATCACCTGAAGATAACGGCAGAACCACCATTATGAGAGTTAATGGAAATGATATTTCAGTCGATAATACTTGTATTGTTCCATATTCACCACTTCTTTCCAAAACTTTCAAGGCCCTTTGCAATGTGGAGTATTGCAATTCAGTGAAGTCAATCATATATATCTGTAAATATGTCACAAAGGCAGTGATACGGCGGTTTTTGGCTTGGAACATAAATACAAGGAATGGAAAATAAACATTTGTTATTGTTCAAAGACTGGATTATTCTCACGTCAATTTTCCACACGAAAAGGTAGGAGCTATACATTTATTCACGCCACTGCCTTAGTGTCGCGCTAGACAGAGAAGTATCGAATGTTTGTACCACAACAAATACATTCATGGCACGTCAATTTCCATTCCATGTATTTATGCTCCAAGGTTTTTGGCGTACAAAATCCCAATAGCAATGATGAGATCACGCAGTATCAAATTGGTCGATATGTCAACTGCAATGAGGCAATTTGGCGGATATTTTCATTTCCGATACACAAACGTTATACGACTGTTATAGATTTATTCCCGGTAACAGGATTCAACCAGGTCATCATCAGATGATCTAGCAGTTCATCTGGAAAATGGACAAAGAGTGTATTTCAATTTCTGTCTCTTCGAACTGTCAATGGTGTTGTTTATCCAACATTTCGTGCTGCATGTCAAGAGTTCAATCTGCTTGATAGCAATACTCACTGGTATATAACAATCGCTGTAGCAATTGTTTCTGCATCTGCAAGCCAGATTCGCACATTATTTGCCATCATTATTTCGGCATGCTTGCCATTGAATCTACGTGAATAGTGGAATAAGTACAAAGATGTCAGAAGACATATTACATCGTATTCGTGTCACATCAGGCAATCCTAATCTAGAGGTGAATGCGGAGATCCATAACCAGGCTCTGATTTTGATCGAACACCGGTGTTATCTCATGTCTGGCAATTTGCTTGTCATCGCCATAGCCTCATCGTGGAACTAACGACGTTTTGAATAGAGAATTGGAACGCGATCGAGAGTATGATCGAAATGCCTTAAACCCTTGGTACAAACAAATGTACCACTATTGAATTCACAACAAAAAGAAGTTTATGATGAATGAAGACAATTGAAGAACGGAATGGGGGCTTATTTTTCCTTGATGCCGCCGGTGGAACTGGTAAAACTTTACTAATCTCAATAATTTTAGCTACCATTCGTGCAAAATCAGAAATTGCAGTAGCAGTCGCTTCTTCTAGGATAGCAGCCACGTTGCTAGAGGGATTCAGAACAGCTCATTCTGCGTTTAAGTTACCGTTAAACCTGCAGACAGTTGAGTAGCCAACATACAATATCGCAAAGCACTCAGCAGTGGCAAAGATTCTGACTGCAAGTAAAATAATTATCTGGGATGAATGCACAATGGCCCACAAACGAGCATTGGAAGCACTCGATCGGACCATGAAAGACTTGCGCAATGATTCAAGATGTTTTGGGGGCGCAAATGATTCTATTGTCTGGTGACTTTCGACAAACATTACCGGTTATTCCAAAATCGACGGCTGCCGATGAAATAAATAATAATAATAATAATAATAATGAGTTTATTTGAGGAAATAAGTACATTTTTCACCTCCACAAGGTGTGCAAACAACGTATAAACATCATTGGTAGCAGATAAACTGAAATTCCGCTAAAGGCGAACCTTGAAAGCGGGATCACACCACAAATTACAAAAATCTTAATGCACAAATGGGACTAATGGAAAGTACAAAATATCACAACAAAAAATGCAACTCAATCGAAACACAATGCAACTCAGGGTGTGAAAAAATACAATATAAATACAATATAGTATAAATATATATAAAACACAATAAAATTTTAACAGCAATGAGAGCAACGGAGAAATATCACATCAATAGTAGTAAGAATTGTTGACATCAACATTGGTGCACCCAAAGTCTAGGTTTTCCAGTCAACCATCTCCTCATCCTTGTCCTGAACAGTGTAACCGAGTTGTATCTCCTAAATTCCTGGGGAATCTGCGAATAGAACCTTGGCGCTAGGTATGTATGACACCGCTGTATAATAGATTTTTCTGGTCGGGGAGTAATCGCAGTGTTACTTTTATGTCTAGTGTCATATCTGTGCTCCATATAGACTAGCTCGGATCTGTATTTATGTTGTCTACAAGTTGTCACGAGGAAGAATAACTGTCTGATGTCAAGTATCTCCGCTTCTGAGTAAAGTTGGTTGCTGGGATATCTACGGGGTTTTTTGTAGATGATTTTAAGGATACATTTCTGAGTCCTCTCCAATTTACTCACATACACTTTCAATGCGGAACCCCACGCTATAATTCCATATCTCAGATGGCTTTCCACCAAAGCGCAGTATAATATTCTCAGCTGTTCCAAGGTAAGTACCTGAGTCAAATATTTGATCTTATACATAATACTTCGTAGCTTTTTAGTTACATAATTTATTTGTTCACTCCATCTGAGGTGACTGTCAAGGTACACCCCAAGGTACCTGATTTTAGACTTCATTGTGATCTCTATTGGGGATCCATTACAAATTATTTTCATAGCCTGGAACTGTGGTAAATATGGCGCATATGATGTAAACGGCATGAAGTATGTCTTTTCATAATTTATAGCCAACAGACGGCTATCAAACCATTTTATTACCCTCAGAAAATCAATCTCTGCTTTATGTTTCAGAGTTTTCCAATCCTTGGCACTGTAAATCAGGGTAATATCGTCTGCAAACCCCAATATGTCTCCATCAATTTCGATTTTAAAGACCTCATTGATGTAGAGATCGAACAAAAGGGGACCTAACACAGTTCCCTGTGGAATACCACACTCAATAAACGCACTATCGCTTTTCTTATTTCCAATCTGTACTTGTTGACTCCTCTTTTCCAAATAACTATGTAGCAGTTCACCCGAAGTTCCTCTAAACCCTACATGAGCAACAACTCATGGCTGACTGTGTCGAACGCCTTTATTAAATCCACAAATATGCACAAAGTGGGGCTTTTCTCGTCGATTTTTTTACTAAGTATGGCTGTCAAATGTGCTATAGTGTCCTCGGTAGATTTACCCTGCCTGAAGCCACTCTGTTTGTCGGACATTATTCCTTTCCTACATAAATAGCTATCCATGCGCACTTTTAGTAGTTTTTCAAAGATCTTTGACAAACTTGACATTAGAGATATAGGTCTGTAGTTATCAACGTTCAGTTTGTCCCCTTTTTTATAAATAGGTTTTACAATGGCATGCTTAAAGGCGTTGGGCACTTTTCCAGTTCTGAAGGACAAATTCATCAAATATGTTAGAGGTGCAGCTATTTCCCGTTTTACAAACTTAAGTGTTTCAGTTTACAAACCATCAGCTCCTGGTGCCACTTTATTTTTCATTTGGTCTATAATCTCTATTATCTCATTCTCCTGAACCTCAGCCAAATAGAATGAACCGCAAATTGACGCCCCTCTAGGTCTCACCACATTCCTGCCTCTTCTGATCTCCTCATTCAGTCTCTTCCCCACATTAGCAAAGTGCTCATTGAACTCCATTGCGATCTCATCTTTATCCGCACTTATATTTCCCGACGTCAGCCGTATTTCTTCCACTTCGTTCTGCCCAGGATTGTTTCCTGTGATCTCATTAACACATCTCCACAAAGCAGCAGAACTAGATTTATTCTGCGAGATCAACTTTTGATAAAACTCCCTCTTGGTAACTTTTATTAATTCATTCAGTTTATTTCTAAATTTTCTATAATTTGTTTTATTCAACTCTGTGGGATCCTTCATCATAGTTTTATACAACCTGTTCTTTTCATTTATTGACCTCACCAAACCCTCCGTCGTCCATGAATTCTTTTTCCTTTCACAGGCTTTCATCTGCCTTACATATGTACTCTCATCAATATAAGTCTTCAATTTCCCGAGAAATGTACTCGCACAAGCATCCACATCCTCACATTCGTAGACGTCTGTCCAACTCTCGGAATGTAGTGAGCACAACAGTTTATTTTTGTCGAAGATCTTTTTCACCCTTGGCGGCTGGTTCACCATCTTTTTCTTTTGTGAAGACGCTATCTGCGCGAGTACTGAGAAATGATCAGTTATGTTGGTCTCGTAAACAGCTGACAATGTGTGATGCGATGATGTCCTATCCTTAATAAACACATGGTCGACACAAGGTCTACTATCATCCTGAACTCTCGTGGGCCTATTTATGGCCGAAATGAATCCATGCTCTCCCAGGACATCCAGATAATCATGCACATGATTATCATGGCTCAGGATATCAATATTGATGTCCCCAACCAACATATGAACATCTGCCCTTCCGCACATCTTTAGGTAGTCATCAAGGTTCTCAACAAAAGCAATGATATCAGATGAAGGAGGTCTGTAAATAGATGTAATCAAAACATCTTTATCAGTAAAAGGCAGTCTTATCTCTACAACGCGTAGCTCTCCCAAATCCACAATGGAATACTTGTAAGGTACTCCCAACCTTATGTACACTGCTACCCCATCATTCTGGCAGAATGTTCCCTCGTTATAAACCTGGACATACCCATCTATATTGTATAATGAAAAACAATTGATCTGCCATGTTTCAGTAAGCACAAGTACATCCAAAGTTACCCTGATCCGCTGTAGCAACAACTTCAATTCATCAAGGTTCTTGCCAACACTGCGAATATTCGTGTGAAATACATTAAAACCCTCATATTCTACTTCACCGAATAAGTTATTCAAATCTTCAATTGTTTCTGGTTTATTCGTTGGTATCACCTGAGTATGAAAGTCTCTAATATAACCGTCCATTCTATCTTATAAACGCTTTCCAACAAAACAAAAAAAAAAAAAACAAAAATACAATCTCAATCCAAAACAAATCCACCAGACAGTAAAAACAAGTCAAATGAAAAAAAAAAACAGACAAAATTATCAAGACAAAGTGTAAATCTATTCGAATAAACAAGGAGCTATAAATAATTAAGGATGCTTAGCAGCCTTATTCGGAAGGGGTCGACTTCTCAATTTATCCCTAGTTTCCTCGACAGAAAAATCGGAAATATTCTTCTTTTGGAGACCACTCACTGTGTCCTTTTTGTTCTTCGGCTTTGTGGAGGAAGCCTGTCGCTTGTTTGTCTCAAATCGATCTCTCATTTTAGACACCGATGTTTCAAGATCCTCACTTGTAGTAGAGCGCTCCCTATGGGTCTCTCCACCCGATACTCGTGGTAAATTTTTCAGATCTCCCAATGTATAACGAACGCCCCCAACTATCAGTTTATTACCCCGGATAACGGCGGGTTCTTCGGGGTTTTTATAGCGGGGCAAGTAGGTACGCAATTCTCTCAGCTCTTCTCTCTGCTCTTCAGTGAGATCATGGACAATGTTCACCCCTGTTCCTTTCAGCCTTCGACAATTTTTAAAAATTAGTTGTTTTCTCAAATATGTGGTCAGCTCTACTTTCAGCGGACTCTGAGTAGAGCGACCCAACCAATAACAATTATTAATGTCGGAAACCGTTAAATTTACATCAAGCAATTCCCTTATTGTATCGCTAACAAATTCAGCTGAAGGATCTTGTGGTCTCTTATCCAGCCCAAAAATGAGAAAATTGTTCTTTTTATTATCTCTTTTCAAGTATTCAATCTCCTTTTTGAGCTCGCAGTTTTCTCTTTCAAGTTGACCAAGTTTTGTCTCCAATATACCAAACTTATGAAGTATTTTAGCCTCACTCGTCTCAATTGAGGCCCTCAATTCGGTTTTCCACCTATTAAGCTCCTCGTATAAAAACTTCAAGCTTATTTCCTCTTCATTAACCATGTTACAGAATTGGAAGACGCACTTGAGTTTCCCAGCGGTCCAGCGGTAACAAAACAGAAATATCGCAACGTGTGTGTACCACCTTCCAGATAAGTAGGTACGCCCGCTTATCGTTCTCCAGATGTAGTGAGAATCTTTGTTATTATTATAATGATGAATTTCACTAATAATCAATAGCAATCAACAATAGACATACCCAATTGTTTGATTCGATAAATTAATTCAGGATGACTCCAATTTGTCGTCTTCACAGTTTTTCAGCATAAAATTTTTTCACTCAATATATTCCGTATCAACCGCTTGATAATTCACAGGGGAACAACTCCTCTCACATATGATGTGATAATGCATGCCTAAAATCATCAACCTTGTGGCGCTATGTGCAAAAACTACAATTAACTACAAATATGCGAGTTGAATTGTTGAGTGATCTGCCAGAATTTTCTCTGAACAATTGCTGAATATAAGCAATGGCCGTGTTCCGGTCGATCAATCAACCGGTTTGATATCATTTCCTCCAAATGTCTGCACTTTTGTATCAACCAAGGATGAGCTCATAAGCAAAGTATTTCCAAATATAATTGCCTACCACAAAAACCTAAATTGGTTGAGTGAACGGGCCATTCTTGCGGCAAAGAACAATGATTTTGATGTTAAATTTGATTATTCAAAGTGAAATTATTGGTCCACTGCTTTGTTTTAAATTCATAGATAGTGCAACAAACAAGAATGAAATTACAAATCATCCTACTGAGTTTTTGAACTCATTGGATTTACCAGGTTTGCGACAACACAATTTACGATGAATTCATCTGATTTTCAACATATACAATCAGAAGGAAGGAACAAAGAGACTCTCGTTTCGTTTTTGAAAAAAAAATGAATATTTTTCTGTTAAACTCAGTTTGAAAATGGTGGTGTTTATATATGAGTATAAATTCAAATGCAGAAGTGATGGTTCGAAATGATCAACGAGAGTATTTTCTTAAAGAGAACTTCTTCATGATAACAAAAAAAAAATTTAATTTTTTTTCAATTTTCCTTGATTTTTGAAGGAAATAAGATTAATTCACCCGCCTCTCATCAAACTCCACCCTCTTATTTCTGAGTAGCCAATTACAATTTACTTTGCTCTTGCATTGAGATTTATGGCCAAACAGTCGACCAGCTTTTATGAGGGTTAATTTTATAATAACAAAAGGACGGGTGGTACTCGACTCTTGCAGAAAATTCAAAACAGACAAGATTTATAACATCCTCATAAATTTTACGTGAAAATAACGTTTTGGTGTCCGACTATATGTACCATTCTATGTACCATCATGTGAATTCTAAAAGAACTTTTAGAGTTCAATGATATGCACCTATATAAAACATATAATATTCGAAAATTCGTTATTTTTACGAGTCATCGAAAGTTTCGGCTGATATTGTAGGTAAGAGGGTGAATTTTAGGGAGTCCGTTTCATAGACAGTTCGGGCTTACGGAGCAGCCCTTTCCCATGCTGCTGGGTCCTGCCTGGCACCTACACACTTGCAGAGGTCCTTCAAGGCTGAACAATGAAAAAACATTCGTTAGGAGAAGGGAAATTCATGAAAGGAGAAGAGAGAAATTATTGACCTTTTCAAGAAAGAGAAAAGAAAACTCTCTCCAATGGCCCGGATTTCAATTACGGACCAGATGCTGCCCAACCTGACATCACTGAGGAAGAAATGTCCTCCAAGAAGTCAGAATTTTCAGATATTCTCAGAAATAGAAAATCTGACTCGTCAAAGTTTTGGAATAAATAACTCGTGGGCAGCATGACAATGCACTTTGGAGGCAATGCAGGCAGGACTATCTAACATTTTCGAACTTTGGTTCAGTGGTGAAAAAAAATCAACCACTCCTTGCCAAAGTAAGGCGATAACACTGTAAGAACATTAAAAAAATATAGGGGAAACCCGGTGCGGATAATTTATTGACCCTGAGTATCCATTCCTGGGAGCCTCTCCTTATGGATTGGTTGGGGACGATGGTTTGATAGAGGTCAAATGTCTCCAATCAATCAAA
This sequence comes from Coccinella septempunctata, assembly GCF_907165205.1. Classification (NCBI taxonomy): domain Eukaryota; kingdom Metazoa; phylum Arthropoda; class Insecta; order Coleoptera; family Coccinellidae; genus Coccinella; species Coccinella septempunctata. The sequence goes on along the minus strand of NC_058194.1, from coordinate 10,507,477 downwards.
GGAAAGCTAAGGGACTACAAGAAACCGCACTGCTTCACCTCTTCACCATCGAGGATGGTAGAATGAGGTAATTCTAAGCTAATTCGTTATCTTCGAAGAAATATCATTTTCTATCATTTTTAGGCTGAAAAAAATTCATAATTATTTTTACCAAATGCAAGGACAATTGAATATCTGTAAACAATTTTTTTGCGATTTCGTTCTATATTCAGATGATGATTTTCAAATAGAAAGAATAGAATGTGACGAGGCACTATGGAAAAATATCTTCTTGCCAAAGCTGGAGAAGTTCTATATATGAATTGCATTCTTCCTGAATTAATAGATGGGAGAATACCAAGAGGAATGCGGGCACGGGATAAAAATGAAACACGGCAATAATTTTCAAAATAAAATATTTCGAATTTCAAACAGTTGTTTTTTTCCAGATCATCAGTTTCTAAATGATTATACCTATTCACTATCATCACAGCTATAATCATTAATTCAAGGCCTGTTAATTTGTATACTGCAAGATATTTCAGTTCTTTCTCGATCCTAATATAAAGCATCATTAGCTGATGCAATGAAATGTCTACATATTTTTGTGCTCGTTTCAGGTTCTTTCATACCAAAGCTCGATTGAGAATTTTTCGATTTTCAACAATATTTATTTTCGCGTCTCTGTTACTACCATCGCGCTGAAACTCCTATAAGTGGAAGTGATTCGAAATAAACCAAATCTTTAGTAGACCCTTTTATTAGGGATAATAAACACATAAACTCAACTATCCTTCGCTTGCTGTCCCCTCAGGCAAAAGGTCTTGTAGCGAAAAAAGTGGGTGGAGCTATTGTCTCGGTGGGACGAAAATATGTTCAGTTAAAGAAATTTTCATATAGTGCCATCTAGCGGAATTCACGTTTCGGGAGAACGGGTATAACACCCTTAAAAGTAACCTGATTCATTGCAGGATACTCAAAGGAAAGTATAAAGGTGAGAAAGTTCTTATTCCCAGAATTCCGATGATCCCAACAGATATGCCATTTGAGTTTAAGAGAATTCAATTTCCTATTCGTCTTACGTTTGCTGTGACAACTAACAAATCGCAAGGCCAGTTCTTGGGTGTGTGTGACTTGAATCTAGAAAATAATTGTTTTTCTCATGGCCAGTTGTATGTTGCGTGTTCACGAGTCGGCAAACCTTCTGCCCTATTTATTCTCGCACCCGGGAAAAAAAAAAACTAAAAATATCGTTCATCATAAGGTACTACAATGAAGGAATTGTGAATTATTCAAAACAAAAATTTATAATATGTACAGCAATTCGGTACCTACTTTTTCAATAAAGAGATTTCTTGTAATGTGAATAACAATGTTGATACCTTTTTTGATGTAATTAAATTTTTTGTATATTCTGTATTTGTTCTTCAATTTCACCTAATCTATCTCCTGCTTAGAAAAATACCAATGGTTAGTACAACTTTATGTATCTCTAAGTTCGCCGGGTCAGCTAGTAATATATTATAGTATAATAATAACACAATCTTTGTAAACGAAACGTGAAATGAAAAAAAAATAGAGTTAACAGCCACACTGAATTTAAAGAAAATTCCTCCCGAGCATTTTGAATGTATCTCGGAGAGAAAGCATTTCTCAATATATAATGTTTATATGACAAACTAAAACTAGGGCTTACTTAAAATAGGTGGGTGAAATTTCTTGGTTAAGATCTGGATGATCATAATTTCGATGAATTAGCTCAAAATTTTCAGAAAAAAAGAACTAATTAGTGCCAAACTGAAACCAATTCTATATCGAGTCATAATAATACAAAATGGCTGAATAAACTAGTGAACTTCTAACCGGTGATAAGTTTCAGCTTTGAATCAATTTATTATCAGAAACACTGGTTTGGTAACTTTCATTGCCGATTACCGACTGATAGTTTTTACTTCCGAATATTTTCAGGAAATTTCCATGGAGAATCATTGAAAAATCAAAGAGACCAATAAGTTTTCGTCTGATATAAGACTGGATCCTATGAATACATTCAGGAATTAATCTACTTGGTCATTTATTACAACAAAATACAGGGTGTTTAATTATAAACTGGGCAAACATATATGCTCGTTTTCGAAGCATAAACGAAATATACGGTGTTCATCGTCATTTTTGCGCAGTTATGCATAAACCTTAAAGTTACGGTTTCTGGTCTAATCTGAGTATTTTTGCTCAATTCAGGAAAAGGTGTAATATTCCGAAAAAAAATTACAAAATGGCGGAAAACCTGCAAATGTTCGTACTTTTTGAATTGTGCCGTCGAAACATTCCAGATGTTGATAGAAATTCATCACAAAAAAAATTCCAACTAAATTTTCATAGAAGTCGAACTCTCGACTTAGAGGTAGTGCTATTAGCTCTGGAATGTAAATTGAAACAGAACTATGGATATTAATTGTCGTTACTATGGAGAGTAGAGAGAAGGAGAACGATCGCCGTACTAAAAATGTGTCTCCAAAAACTTGGAACATAGGAGTCGCTGCGATCGCTACGTTTATCGATACGTGGAGGGGATTTAAGCGTCAATTTGAAATGAACAACCATCATTTTATTTTAGGTTAGTTATAGTTATAGTTATAGTGAGAAGGGGTTACAGTTCACTGCGACCGAAACACAAAGAGCAATAATTTTGAACAATCTGAAAATGCGGCATGAGTGTGAACAGTTGTTCAAAATTATTGCTCTTTGTGTTTCGGTAGGTACCATATGAGTTTTCGTGTGTACTTGTTCTAATGTAAATTTATTTTAGAGTCCTAAAGAAGACCCTAATCCGGGTCGAAACGTTGACTTAAGATGAAATAAATAAGAGAGAAAATCTTACTATCAATTTCCCTACGCCCCTTGAACTAAAGAAATAATATACACCTTACTGGGAATTACACTAAATTTCTTATATGTTGACACAGAAATATTGTAATAATGTAGTATTATTAAAACTTTTACCTTCCAAAACAGAATAAACCAGCAAGCAAACCGACTAAAAGCTCAAACCAGTGTCGAGTTGATGCCTTCGCTTTTGCGGGATGTAGATATGTGCGTAATATGGAAGCTAACACTAGGAAAACCACTTGGCTCACTATAAAATTTATCTGAAAAATGAATTAACATTAGTATGAATCTTTGCATATAAAACCACAGAGGGGAGCATAAATCAGATCAATGTGATAACAAATACATTTTTGGAAGAGGAAGAGCTTATTAATAAAAATCAGGACTATAACTGGATATACAGGGTGATGCAAAACTCGAGGCGAAAAATTAAGGGACATATAGAGACTGATATTCTTGATTAAACGTAAAAAAAATTTTCGGCCGATGAGGCTTCGTTTCCGAGTTTTTGGACATTAATGTTTCTGTAAGCAACCAATTAAATTTCAGAAATTAGAGTAAGCCTAGAAATAAATGAGATGAATGTCACCTGGTGACAGAACACTTATTGTTTGCCAATTTAACAATTGCTTTGCTCCTTTGCTGGTTTAGTCCTTCTGTTAAACATGCAGTTTTCTAACGAAGAACATGCAGATATTATTTTTGTGTACGGTTTTTGTGATGGCAACTCATTAAAAGCTTGGCCGGAGTAGGTACAACATGACATTTCCCAATAGACAACATTTAATTTTTCCTCAATTTTCGAGTTCAGAATCACCTTGTATATCAAAGAAATCATTTTTGAATACAATTTTCAATCTTAATCCCGAGTTTAATCATTTTTGCAGATGTAATTTATTCTTGTGGAAAAGTTTCCTTTTAAAATTTCAAGAATCAAAATTCATGATTATAATTGTTGTTCATTTCCAGCTGAAAAGAGATACTTGAATATAACAAGGTTTCCTACAATTCGGCGTATGATGCAAGAGCTCAGTGGAAAAAATCTTGTCTACCCTTGAGTATATAGCGTAGTGATGTTGAAGTTTAGAAGATAAGTATTTTGTACTGAAGGCATTTCCAAGTGAAGATAGTAACATATCTGTTATTTCTCGGGAAACTAATAGGAAAATTTGTTGTGTATTTTTATTCTTTAACCATTAGGTGTCTGATAGGAACAACTTTGGGGTGGTTATGTGCTGCATACAAATTATATCCACATTCTGTAAATGTCATGTTTCCGCTCCATCATATCCACGTAACATTTTTGTAACTTTGTTCCATACTTGCCATTTATCAGTTTAAGATCATGGAGGAAGTGCTGTGGATGTCGAACTGTAGGTCAATAAATCATCTCTTGTGTTTTCATAGCAGTGCTATGAAACATATAATAGGGTATGATACTATCATTTATCCAGCATATAACATATAACCATTATATTTGAATATATGGTGAGCTGCTTATTTCTTCACATGCTGCATGTTATTTGCAGAAATAAATGAATAAATGATATCGTTCGATTTTTTTTCAGAAAAATATGCATATAGTATTCTTCTTATTCTCACAGTGCATAACATAGGCACAATTTTTATAAAAACTTTATTAACTATGACGAAAGATTAGTGAAATAGTGACTTATCTTTCTATGGAATGCATAAAAGTGCTAGGACCTGTTCTAATTTTTTTTTGAGAACAGTTAAAAACCCAGCAGTTGGCATAATGTAGTTATTCTTTCTAGTGCTATTAATACTTTGTGCACTTATCTTTTGGCATAAATTTTGTAATCTGGAAATGATAAAAAGATATTGTTTGAATAATATAAGTACAGGGTGTCCCAATTCGATGTCAAGTGAGGAGATCTCGGAAAAAGGAAAAGCTAGAGCAAAACCGAACCTTCTTAGGCACTTTTATATGCAGAATGGTCTGACAGAAGATTTTTCCCAATTCAAAAATAACAAATTCAATTGAAGTTTGCATTAACAAAAAGGAAAATTCACCTAATGATCCGAAATGAAAACATATTCTGAGCACCTCAGTGGATCCTACGTGAAAGAGTGACTGTAAAAGATATCGATTGGGAGGGAAAACCCTAAAAAGTTTATTAAGAAATGCCTGTAGAAGGTTCAAGTTTCAGATCTCGGTTCTGCTCCAGCTGTTCTAGTTTCCGACATCCCCTCACTGGACGTCGAATTTGGGACACCCGTATATTCGTTCATATACCTTTTCATCTCAAAAATGTTTGCTGAAAACACACCGATTAAAAACACCAAATTGAACTCGAGTTCAATAATATAGCAATAATTTATATAAGTTTCCAAATTTTTCATGTTTTTGTTGAAGCTCTCTCGAAAACCCTTTTTATTTCATACAAGATAAATGTATTACATATGGGTCTCATATGAAACATACATTTGCTTGATCAAATGATTGCATCAAAAAATTCAATAATGTCATATTCGAATTCCTCATAAAAAAGTGCCTGTAGAATGTAACAACGGATTTCGAATACGAGTTCGAATAAAAGAGTTATTCAGCTTCATTGAAAATGACAATTTCTCAATTTTCGTTAATAACTCAACATCTACGAACGTTAGGCTGGATCTGTTTTCAGTTTTGAATCAGTCAAGAAGAAAGAGCTCGAGAATGTGTCGTCCGTTTTTTTCTAGCTGCTAAAGTTCTCGTGATCCCCTCAGTAGACAACGAATTTTGCCCACCTTGCACACCGTGGTCAACGGTTGCGTTTTTGCATACTATGTTGTGATATTTTTGACAACGAGCGTCAAATCAATGCACTACACTTCTCGCCGTCCTGTAAAACGAACGAAGTATATAATAATAATAGACACTCTTAAAGATTCACAAGATGGATCCAAATATTGTTAAGTTCCTGAAAAACGCCATGTCAATTTGGCGTACTAGTCTTCAAATGAAAGCAGCAGGACCTATTCCAATAAGACAAGAGCGGCAGAAGAACTATGATGAAACTGAATCATCTCCTTCGCATGGACGATTTGAAACTCTTCGCATCTACCAAAAAACAAATGCAACAGATGCTGTCAATGGTGGAAGGATTCACGGAAGACATCAAAATGAAGTTTGGACTAGAAAAATTTCGAGGGCTGAACATAACGAGAGGAAAAATAAAAGATGCCCCTTTCAAACCCAAGTAAGGTGCAGAAATTGAAGCATTGAAGAAAGAAGACAATTACAAGTATCTAGCCATCAAATATGTAAAACATATCAATCAGAGTCAGATGAAGGAAGATATAACGGAGGAGTTGAACCGAAGATTGAAAAGCATAATGAGAACTGGTGTTAACAGCAAGAATATGATAAAAGCGATTAATACCTACGCTTGTTCGGCGCTGAACTACACATTCAGTTCCAACTCTTGGACCACCACGGATTTAGCAGCCCTACAGAGCAAAATGAGGACGATGCTGACTAAACACAATAAACATCACCCCAAAAGCTCAATAAAACGGACAGAGCTGCCACGACACCTCGGGGGTAGAGGAATTCTTGACTTGTCCAACCGCATGTCCCAGGAAATTTCCTGAACAAGGCTGCTTCGTCAGAACTCCATCGAGTAGTTTATGTTGCTGATAGTTCTACTCCGCTGAAGCTACAACAGGACCACTTGGAAACTGTCGAACAATCTAGAGAAAGCAAAATGCAGAAACTCATTGGCAAACCTTTGCATGGAAGGCACCAGAACGAGGTCAATAATGATTACGTCGAAATATCTGCCTCAAACTGCTGGTTGACTTCCGGAAGGTTGTTCCCCGAGGGCTGTCGTTATGGCTGTGCGACACATGAAACTATCCAGCACATCACCAGGGGATGTCATAAGTTCTCCGGCACGTAGTACAAGAGTAGACATCATGCTGTTGCCAAGATTCTTCACCAAGAATTGGCACTAAAACACCAACTTCTAAGATCAAAAAAGGTTCCTTATTACAATTACCATCCGGATGCTGTATTGGAAAATGAATCCCACAAGCTCTACTGGAATCGCACGGTTCTCACAGACCGGAAAATAACTCACAATAGACCAGACCTCATATTGCCCAATAAGGATGAGAACACAGCACTATTCATCGACGTGGCGATTTACAAGCAGTTTGAAAGTTGTCATTCTAAAATAATCAATAGTAGATCAAATGAGGGTGAAGAGGTTTTGGAGGCACAGGAAGCTATTCGTTCTATCGTTTCTATTCACAGGAATTATTTCACTATAAAAGCCATTCATTACAATTTAGTAGAAAAGTTTCATCTAAACAATAGAATACTATTCTACCAACGGTATTTTAGGCTACGAAAAATAACTTCACCCACATTTGGAGGTATTCGGAGTGGCCAAATTTTGGGGATTTATTTGTGTCCTTAGTGGACAAAAATTCATCGTTGAGTAACATTGAGAAATTTCAGTACCTGTTGAGTAGCACCTCTAACGATGCATTAGAACTAGTTAAGGATATTACATTGTCGGGAGAAAATTACCCTATTGCTTTCAGTAGTTTGCATAAGCGCTATAACAATAAGCAACTTTTAGCGGTTTCGTACTGGAAGAAGAGAACTGCAGCTCTGGAAAATTTGGATTTTCCAGTAAATAAGTGGGATTTTCCGCTTTTTAATATTCTTCCAGAGAAAATGATCCTAAATCTAGAACAAAATTTGAATAGGTTCATACAAGGTGCGGCACGGAGGGCGGACGTTTTTCAGATGGGCATAACTTTCCCCCACTGAGGACGAGAGAAGTGGGGAAGGTGCCGTTAGACTCGTGTGTTCCTAGCATTTATTATTATATTATAATTTATACTGATCGATCAGAATGAGAACCTCATTTTGTTGTTGTGACGAAGCCCACTTTCACCTCAACGGCATGGTTAACCGGCAGAATTGCCGTTATTGGGCTAATGAAAATCCACAACACTTACACGAAAGACCGCTGCACAGCCCAAAAGTTACGGTTTGGTGCGCTGTATCGCAAACTCGCATCATTGGCCCTTACTTCTTCGAACACGTTGATGGTCGTGCTCACAGATTACAGAGAATAGATGGGACACCTCTTAACCCCCACCACAATTGATGTTTTTAGTGACGATCGCAACCGCTTGGTGGCGCTACATTCGCAGTTAGTTTATTGTTCAGCCGCTAGGCCCGCTAGGTGCGATTCAAGCATGGCTTCAGTAACAATAAAGTTCAGAAGTTGAGAGGTTAAGTTCGTTCTTTTCTGTTAAAAAATGTTGTATTATTAGTGGACGTTGAAGGTATTAGTGATTTGTAAGCTAATTTATACCTTTTAAAAATGATAAAAATGAACAATTGTTGTGTACCTGGATGTATGGACCGAGTAAGCCAGATATCGTTTCCCCAAAGCCAATCCAAGTATTTTTAAAACTTGGTTAGAAGTTATTAATCCACAAAATTGGCAAGAATTATCCGATGAACAGATTTACAATAGATATTACGTGTGTCATCCACATTTTACCAAGCTGGACATACAAGAACCACAATCTGACTCGATGATGAATAAGAAAAAAATTCAAAAAGGTTAGTAACAATTTTTTTCATTTTTCATTGATTCTTGAAAATAAGGAAATCAATTTTCCTCATCAAATTTCCAGGTGATCAATTGTTACATAGAATATTTTTTGTTTTAGGGGTTAGAAAGTCAATTTTGACGAGGTTGCAGAACACTAGGATTTCACAACTAACTGCGGAAGAAAAAATAATGTACTCAATGTTGAAAGAGTGCAATGCTAGGATGAGTCAGCTTAAATACCAAAATAAATGTTTGAGGTAACAATTAGCTTATGCAAAAAAATTATTTCATCTCGTGGATTTCAAACGCTTTCTTAGCATATCTCTGGACCAACTTCTAATTTCATCTTATTTCAATTGAGGAATCAGACAGTCAAGGTAAACATAAAAAGATAATTATTATTCATTTATATTGATGGTTTCACTTTGTGGGAAAACAATATTTGTTTATTCATATACCTGCAATGTACAATGTATACCGATTGTATATTTTTCTTATAAATATTATTCTGAATTCGTTGAAAGTACGTAAGTAGATGTCTGTCTATTTGAAAAAACCTGTACATATATTTTAAATATTGTTCTGAATTTTTAATGTGAGTAATTTCACTTAAATTCTTTGAAACTTCATAATTGTTCATTCATATTGATGGTTTCACTTAGTGGGAAAACAATGTTTGTTTATTTATATACCTGATAATGTTAGATGTATAACAATTTTATATATTTCTTGTTAATATTATTCTGAATTTCTTGAAAGTACATAATATTTTCACTTTGTGGGAAATGTTTGTTTAATTGAAATTTCACGAATATGTAAGTATGTAATGATTATTATAATGTAAATAAACATTATTATTATAATTATTAATATTATTTCATTATCAGCATCCTTTCCTTTAAAATAGTTCCAGCTTTCTTGAACTAAATATTTCGCGGACCCAGTAGTGCGAACGGTTTTGAAATTTCGCGCCTTTTCTCGCTAATACAGACTACTGTATTGTTGATAATACAGTTTCCTCAGACTGCTTGTAGTACGGATCGCATCCGCTATAGAAAAGCGCCAAACATTATTTCATCTCATAGAAGGCCAGTGTCCCATCTATTCTCTGTAATCTGTGGTCGTGCTGTTACCGTGAACTCAGAGCGGTACGTCGAAATGATCAACAACTTCTTTATCCCCGAATTACGACGGCAACGTGTTCCAATCCGACGTGTGTGGTTCCAACAGGATGTGGCGACCGCCCACACAGCCAGAGCATCAATGGACGTTATTCGCCCTCTCTTCCCTGGTCGCCTTATTTCTAGGTTTGGCGATGTTCATTGGCCTCCCCGGTCCCCAGATTTATCCATATGCGATTTTTTCTTATGGGGACACCTCAAGGCTAGAGTATACGAGACCAAGCCCCGAACTCTGGACGAATTGAAAAGGGCTATTCGCGTGGAAGTTGCCCAAGTTGAGAGAGCGATGTTGGAGAGAGTCTACGCGAACTTCCAAGAGCGCCTCCAGCACTGCATCACCGATTTCGGCCACCACATGCCTGATGTGATTTTTCACACTTGACTGTCTCAAATGCTATTTCCTTGAGAATCTGATTCCGTCAATAAATGTGTTTTTGAGTAAAAATTAACGCTTTTATTATTTTTTTAAAACCATCCATCCTCCGTGCCGCACCCTGTAGTAAGATTGAGTTGTCCAAGTATACCTGCTAAAATGGTGGATTTCTTGACCAATCATTGCAAGGCCCTAGAGGTAGTCGAGTTTTCGAATGATGAATCTCTTGTTCAAAAAGGTCCCTCGGTCAGTTCACATAAAGGCAGAAAAAATGGTTCGAAGGTTTAATTTGTTACAAACACGAATTCAATGGATAAAAACCAGTGTGTCATCGAACCACATAAACATAAAATGTTCAATTTTTCAAAATCGTTCTTTGTATGATATTTGCTGGCTAAAAATCATCAATTATGTTTAAGATGTTTACAATTTTCTCATCTCTGTAGTAGTTGCTCAAGTAACACATCGTGTAGTCACTGTAAGTAATAGGCATCACTCACTAAATTTCGATGGAGCGGTAAACCAATCGGGGCATGATCGATCTTTGGAAAATAAATCAAGCACTTCAACTTCTAGTAGTGTTCATAGTAGTCAGTCGAGAGCGAGACGTCGAAGCGAGTAGACGTGTTTAGTGATTTTTCGATTACTCGAGTTTTGTGAATAAGTTTTGTTGTGTTGTGTTGTGTTGTGTTGTATTCACTCCAGATCAAATCGATTGATGGTTGTGCAAATCACATCAGGTGAGACTTTTTCTATATAATAATAGGTGATTTTCGTTATTTTCTCTCTCATTGATATTTACCACCTTTGTAAAGAACTAAAAAACGTTTACCCATGTCGGAGACCTCAGATAATGACGGTTCCTACATGAAAGCCTCAGAAGAAGTCGATGACTTCAGCGAGAATGAGTCTGAAGGACAGACTACTCTACGAGAGGATAACGAGCAAATGAAAACTCAAATCGCGAAACTGAATGAAACAGTCCGCCAATTGATTAATGAACTCCGCCTTTCAGCTTTCAGCGCCGAAACCTACATTTGCCGAAATTGCGAGTTCGGCAGCGAGAAATAATGTCACTTCTGACGTTAAGAGCAATCAAGCAACGCTGATTGCTAAACCTCAAAATGCGCCCCCATCTAAACGCGCGCGTAAAGAGAGCACCTCGTCAGACGAGGGAATTACCTGATATTCCAGGGAATATCAGACGCTGAGGTGTCCAGAATGACATCGTACAAGACGAAGAAGCCCATACCTCTCTACCTGGTTAAAACCCAGAAAAAGAAAATCTTCGAAGTGAAGCGACTCTACAATCTATGTATTGTGGTTGAACAAAAAAAGAAGCCTGAAAGTGCAAGCCAGTGCTTTAGGTGCCAAAGGTACGGACATGCACAGAACAAATGCTCCTTCCCGTGGAGATGCGTGAAGTGCTCAGGAAGCCATAGCAGTAATGACTGCACATTCACCAGAAAAGGTGAAGAGAGGAATGCCATATGCGTCTTATGTGGAGAAGAGGGTCATCCTACTAGCTACAAAGGATGTATCGAGTTTCAGCTGGTGACCAGGAAGAGGAATTTTTGAAAACCAGCGGAACAGAAAAAGCCGGTAAGAAAACTAAAACTACTGTTCAAAAAATGCAGGGAGGCCAAACCTACAGAATAGGAAAAGAAGAGGGAGACTTCAAAACCAGTTCAGAAAAGAGAAGAACAGAAGAAATCTTCAATGAAACAGGAGAAGAAAAAGATATCTGAATCAGCCGATTATTTAGATATCTTCACGGAGAAAATTTTCAACAAGATAATGTTGAAAATTGAGAGGGAAATGGAGAAAAAACTGGAAGCATTATTCAGTAAACTGAATGAATGGACCTTACTGATATTAGGAAGAAATCCCTCAAGATAATCTCATGGAACATTAACGGCATCAACACTCGGAAAGCAGAGATAGAAGAAATAATATCAGAGAGACAACCTGATATTATAGCCCTACAGGAAACGAATAAAAATGGTACAGGAAACAAGAATAAACCGGAACAGACGACTGAATTTCATGAATTATGACAAACACCGGAGGAGGAGTAGAAATATTGGTGAGACCAGATCTGAAACACTACTTCAAAAGTAGATACGACGAAATACAAGCAGAAACAGAAACAGTGACGATTGTTGCCGAATTAAATCGTCAAAGAGTCGAAATTACCTCGATATACAAGCCACCACAAAACAATGTATTGGAAGAAGAGATAAACAACATGTTGGAAGGAACAAACGCGAAAATCTGCATCGGAGATTTCAACTCTAAATCCCCATTATAGAACAGCAGAACAGAGAATAGAAATGGCAAAAAACTCAAGGTTTCGCCGAAAAACAAAATGCCATAGTGATTGGACCAGAGTTACCAACATATCTTGCTTTTGGTATAGGAATACCAGATGTAATAGATATCGCGATATTGAAAAATATAACTCAAGAATTCTCGATTGAAACACTGGAAGATGGAACTTCAAACCACAATCCCGTGGATTGATTGAGAAGAACCAAGAGAAAAACTTATGGAAATAAGAGAATATACCAATTGGACTGAATACAACCATTTAATACAATCGGAAATAACAGAAATTCCAAAAATAAGCACTCCAGAGGACCTGGAATGTGCGGTTGAGAAACTGAAAGAGATTATATTGAAAGCTTACGAAAAAAGCACGAGAAGAGTGAAGAGACCAGCACCAAGTCATACGCATGGCGATACGCCTGAAGAAGTAAACGATCTTATACGAGAAAATCGAAGACTTAGAAGAATATATCGGATGAATAAAAATGATCTGAATAGAAGGAACCTCAACCGATATAGCCAAGTTCTGAAAAATGCCCTGAAAGATCTAAGAACAAGCAGATGGAATAAAAGGGTTCAAGAACTGAATGAACAATCGATCATTCTGCATGGAGAATGCAAAAAAGCCTACGAGGAGAAAAGACTAAAATTCCACCCCTACACGGAGAAAGGGGAATGGCGTACACCAATACTGATAAGGCAGATGCATTGGCGGACTCGATCGAACGAGAATAGAGAATAAATTACAGGATAGACGACGATAATGAAGATTTGAAAGAATTGGTTGAAGAAATGGATGAATTACCAGCGACTGCTGAAATATACAAGCCAACATCGCCAAATGAAATCAGGGAAATAATCAGAAGTTTGAAGAAGAGGAAAGCTCCCGGAAGCGATAAAATAACGAATGTTATGTTAAAGAAATTACCTAGAAAAGGTATAGCCGCTCTAACAAATATCGCAAATGGAATTATGAGGACCGAACACAACCCAGAAAAATGGAAAACAGCGGAAGTCATAGTATTCAATAAACCATTCAAAGAGAAGAAGTTCCCACAAAACTACAGACCGATAAGTCTACTGTCGGCGTTAGGAAAAGTAGTAGAAAGAATTATCGCCACGAGGCTAAATGAGGAAACCGTAAATCTGAAACTAATACCACCAGAACAGTTCGGATTCAGAAGAGAGCATTCAACAGAGCAACAATTATTAAGGCTCATAGAATACATTACAGAGGGATTCAAAAATAAACAAGCTACAGGTCTTGTTTAACTAGACGTCGCCAGATCATTCGACAGAGTATGGCATGCAGGATTAATATATAAGATGAGATGTGCTGGATATTCGATCAAAATATGCAAGTTGATCAGGAATTATCTCAAAAATAGAAGATTTTAAGTGAAAGTGGGAGGAGAATGCTCCTCAATAAGAGATAAAGAGGCTGAAGTACCCCAAGGATCAGTTCTTGGGCCACTTCTGTACAACATATACATCCACGATATCCCAAAAAATCCAAGAACCATGCTTACGTTATATGCTGACGACACAGGAATAGCAACTCGACACCGCAACCCAGAAGTAATAGAACGAATAGAAACGATTGACGAAACAAATGACTGGTGTATAAGGTGGAAAATCAAGCTGAATAGACAAAAGGGCCAAGCAATATTACTACAGAAGAGAAGACTGCGACCCACAACGAACTAGAAGTTGACGGCGAAGAAATCGGTTGAAAAAATGAAGCCAAATAATTAGGAATAACGCTTGACAAAGGACTTACTTGGAAAAGTCATATCAAACAAGCAATCGACAAAACGGAAGCAGCGATGAATAGACTCTACCCTCTGATAGGAAGAAAAAGCCACGTGTCTAACGAGACAAAATTGAAGATAATCAAAGCCGTTGCTAGGCCTCAACTGACTTATGGATCAGTTGCCTGAGGTTTCGCGGCAAAGAGCCATATCAAAAGAATTCAGGCCACTGAAAACAAGCTGCTACGATGTGCAATAGATGCACCTTGGTTTGTCAGGAATAGACAGATTTATAAGGACCTGAAATGGGAAACCATAACGGAATTCATGAACAGAAAAGCAGAGAAATTATTCGAAACAGCGAAAAACCATCCGAATCAAGAACTCGGGAGACTAGTGGACTACGACCCAGAGGAAGACAAAAGGAGAATGCGAATTTACCGAAGAAGACCAAGAGATCAATTAAAAAGAGATTAAAATAACAACAGAAACTTATTGAAAAATTCAATAAAGTGTTAATCCAATAGAGGATAAACACATAAATTCCAGCACGATAGTGTGCGAGAAGAAAACTGACTAAGAGATGAACGGTTTACAGGCAAATGCATGGAACCAAAATTCAAGAAGCAGTTGAGGGTTTTTAGTGGGTCTCGAGCTCGAGAGTGCTCCCGAGAGTGAGAAACCCCATACTTGTTCCCCCTCAGAAGAGGGTGGTTCGTCTGACTTGCAGATTTTTCCCCTGCTACACCAAAAAAAAAAAGTTCATAGTAGTGAATCTGGTGATTCTAGTTCAAAGAATGAGCACTTAATTTCCAGTCAACCGATTTCCCTGCAAACTTTCGAAAAAATATCTCCATTAGTCTTAGAATCCTTCGACAGCGGAAATTTTAGTAATAGACTCATATGGGAATAAACAATAAATTCGTGCACTTCTTGCTAATGCCACTAAGGTCAGTTTCATAAAAACGAAGCGTTTAAATAAATTAGGTTTAAGATATAGCCCCTTAGCAACTTCAATTTAAGGCATTGTTCCTAAGGGGTATGTTACTTGTACCATAGGTTTATATTACGATGCTAATTGTGAAATTCAGGTCAACGCCTTTGTTCTGCCTAGAATATGTTCGGATACGCCGAATTTCAAGTTTCGTTCAATCAATTGGCCCCATATTTCGTGTTTCAAGTTGGCTGATCTAAGTTTCATTATTTCCGTTCAATAGATATGCTCTTATCTGCAGATATTTTTGCTCGAATATCAATTTTGGGTAAGGTCGAAAATGATATCGAGGAGTCTAAAGCTATTGATACATTATTCGGTTGGATTGTAACGGGACGAATTCTTTCGGAAAATTCGTCGGTTCTCGATAGTGTGCGTTCATTTGTCTTTATTTTTGGTATCGAATTCGGCTAATAATGAATCTTTAGAGACTACTTTAAAGAGATTTTGGGAATTAGAACAGATACCTGGGCATAATGTCATATCCGAAGATGATAGAGTCTGCGAAAAAAATCTTCACGGAAACTAAACCAGGGATGTTTATGATCGATACATAGATGAATTGCAATTTGCATCGGATTCGATCTATTATAGTGTATGTTATTATTCACTGCATCATTGTGTGTTTAAACTCGATTCCTCAACAACTAAACTTAAACTTAAAGTTTTCGATGCATCTCGGAAGTGCTCATCGGGATTCTCATTAAATGACTTATTGTGCGCAGGACCCAAGTTGCATAATGATTTAGTTAATCTGTTAGCTTGTTCTCCAACGAATCCTATTGCGTTCTTTGTGACATTTAACAAATGTTCAGACAAATATCGAAATATCGCAATTGATTCCTGACTTATCACTTGGTGAAACATTATTTCTATACTAACAAAGGAAATATTTATATTCCTATATATTATATTCAAATTATCTTGATTCTCCATAGATACCGAAGTACCCCTCAGAAGCTTCGTAAGCTTGTACGAGTTCGGAGAATCAGTTGTGTTCTGTGTAGGCTTTGTTATTGTGTCCTTACGCCACCTTAGGCACAGCACTGTTAATTTGAACCGAACAGTGAATGGTGGCCGGTACCCATATGACTAGAAAATTCCTTCTCTAGCCTGGGATCGAACTCGGTACCTTGCGGTTGCGAAATACTGAGCCGACGGTTCTAACCTTAGAGCTATGGACGCTCTAAATCAAACACCTGAATAGTTTCACAATTTTCAATTAAAATTTAGTTAACATGCATGTTTCGGGTTTCATCCCATTATCAAAACTGAATAAAATACATAAGGTCGAATAAGTAAATTATCGAGTGACAGATGTTAAAATAGGCGACAGGCGGAAATCTAATGGATCGTTAACTATTGGAAGATTTTATTTTTGAGCTGATGATATTTAAAGAATCTCTAAGAGGCTTAAGCATTTTATTACGTTAAAATCTATAAAATGATTTGATGTAGTACAGTTTCACAGGTGTATAGGTCTGTGGTTTGTTTACAAAACTAACTTTTTAGAGAAAAGGCCAACTAGTTTCGACTTTATTTCATTGTCTTCATTAGGGCTCTGAAATAGAACAACACTTCAAAATACTTCAAAATGCTTCATTGTTCAAAAGATCGCACCAAATTGGACAATTCTTTTTTTGTTGTGTTTATTATAGTTAGGGCAAGGTTTATATAACAAAGTATTCCCAATACAAATTGTACAGAACAGAAAAAAAAGCATTCCTTTTTCTTACGACCAATCGAGCAATCACGATGAGTTAATTATTATTATCTACCCCAGAAATAATTTAAATGGCAAAACTAAAACGCCGGGTCAGCTAGTAAGAAATAGTATAGAAACATTCTAAAAAAATTCTACACAAACAATAAATTAAACAAGTGAGAAACAGGCTCGAAAGTTTCAACTTACTGCCTAATTAATGAGGATCCAACCAAAAGTGTTCAATCTAAATTAAATAAAATTATAGCAAAATTGTACAAGGATGGAAAAATTGGGGAAACCACTTACAAATTCTTGAAATGCACTAACGGTCTATGTCTTAAGATTTATTTTTTACCGAAAATTCATAAAGTGAATAACCTTTTAAGACCAATAGTATCATACGTCGGAAGTCCCTTATATAACCTCAGTAAATATTTAGCCCAACTTTTAAACCATGCTTTTGAAAAAGATAATAGGTACACGAAAAATTCTTTCGAGTTGGTAGAATATTTAAAAACTGTATCAGTTCCGGAAAATTACATACTATTTCATTGGATGTAGTCTCACTATATACAAATGTTCCACTTGATCTGGCAGTAACAATAATAAAGAAAAAATGGGAAAAATTGAGCCTCATACAACTCTATCAATTGATGAGTTTTTGCAGTTATTCACTTTCTGCGTGGAAAATAGTTATTTTGTGTTCATGAGTGAATTTTTTAGGCAAATCTTTGGACTAGGTATGGGAAATAATTTGGCGCCGGTAACATCAGACATATTTATGGTAGAAGTTCAAAATGCAGCCATTCAAAAATTGAGTTTTATGATACCATTTTTTAAACGTTATGTTGATGATATTGTCACATGTATTCCTTCTGATGAAAAGGATAAAATCCTGGAAGTTTTTAATAGCATTCATCCCCGCTTAAAGTTCACCATAGAACTGGAATCACAAAATAATTCACAACCATTCCTAGATACTATATTAATACGACGAAATAACAAAATATTAACAGATTGGTATCAAAAATCAACATATTCCGGAAGAATACTCAATTTTAACTCAAAACACCATATGGCACAAAAAATTAACAATCCAAAACATAGAGCTCTCAAACTTTCGAACGGTGAGTTTCACGAAGAAAACATCAATAAAATAAAAACAATTATGGAAAACAATGACTACCCCACTAAATTTATTAAAAAAATTCTGAACCAAAGAGAACCTGAACACAACAAATTACAAGAAGAGAAAGAAAACCAAAAATATTTCAAGATAACTTACGTCGAAAAATTTACGAGAGCAAATCAAAAACGTTCTCACAAAGTTAAACATAAATGTCGCATTCAAATCCGATAATACTTTAAGAAAAGTTTTCACAAAAACTAAAAATACAATACCCAAAGAATTATTAAGTAACGTCATATATAAAATTTCCTGTAATGATTGTCCAGCCACATATATTGGACAAACTGGTCGCTACATTAAAGATAGAATTTCTGAACACAAAAGAGACTCACTTAACATTCTTAATCTCTTGAAGAACACAAAAGAAAATAATACAGGATTGGCGGAGCATGTGTAAAATTTTCTTCATTCCTTCAATTTCGATCATAATTCAGTGGAAATATTAGGTAGGCAAACAAATTCAAAGAAAAGGTTAGTAGATGAGATGATATCGATAAAGCAAGACGTAAATTCCTAAATAAACGAAGCGACATAGAAAATTTAAATACTGCGTATAATTGTTTAATTAGAAAAATCAAAAGTATTTAGTGGTTCTCTATCCCAGGTGCGCTAACGTTCATCATAATTCATGATCCACGCATATTCCGAAAATTCAATATGTTGACTTCAGTCTTTTAAACATCCTCCATGCAAGCAGTTGTTATCATTTCCAAAATTTCAATAATTGACAACAGAACCACACGAATTGAAAATGTAAGTTGAAAGTTTCGAGCCTGTTCCTCACTTGTTTGATTTATTGTTTGTATAGAATTTTTTTAGAATGTTTCTATAATATTTATTATTGTAATGATTATCCTCCGAATTCATTGTAGATCGTGTTGTTCTATTTCAGAGCCCTGATGAAGACTATGAAATAAAGTCGAAACTAGTTGGCCTTTTTTCTAAAAAGTTGGTTCTGTAAACAAATCACATGCCTATACACCTGTGAAAAGAAATTTAATAATTGATGTATGCAAATTTCTTTTGATTATTGATTTGAGGTGGAAAGATGGAAGTTAACAATCTATTCTGTTGTTTTTTGAATATAAGTTTATCTATTATATCATGGATATACATATGGAATGGATGAAAACCTGTCAGATTATGATTTTATTGATGTTTATCGTGACGATGATATTGATGGGTGCTTTCGTAGCTTTATGAAACTGTTGTTGTTTGATTTTGACATATGCTCTCCACTTAGGGTTTTCCACATTGGTAGAAATAGTTCGAGATGATGGATCTCGGCAGATGTAAAGATGGCTAGCAAAAATCTTCAAAATCTTTACTGGCTTTGAGGTCTATGTCTCCAGCCCCCCCAAATTTGAATATTTCACTTTTTTTGACGCAAAAGTTTTGTACTAGTTTTGTACCGAAATGTACCGTTGAAAAAAAGTTTTGTATCCCTAATTAAAGTGACGAAAATACGGTTTTCAGTTTGGGGGGGCCGTAAACATGCTCACCCCGCACTTTTGAAATAGCAATTTTTTTTGTATTTCAAAGTTTTGTACTAGTTTTGTACCGAAATGTACCGTCAAGAAAAAGTTTTGTACCCCAAGATTAAGGGGTCTTAGGAGGGTTTGAAATTGGGGGGGCTGGAGACATGTTTTCGAAATAATGAGATTTCTGTTTTCGAAACAAGCTAAAACATGAGTACTAGTTTTGTACCGAAATGTACCGTTGAGAAAAAGTTTTGTACCCTAATTAAAATGAAGAAAATATAGTTTTCTGTTTGGGCGTACTGTAGACATGCTCAACCCTCACTTTTGAAAATGCAATTTTTATTTATTTCAAACTTTTGTACTAGTTTTATACCGAAATGTACTCTGTCAAGAAAAACTTTGTACCCTAAGATTGAGGAGGCCAATGACATGTTTTCGAAATATTGAGATTTCGGTTTTCGAAACAAGGTGAAACATGAGTACTAGTTTTGTACCGAAATGTACTGTTGAGAAAAAGTTTTGTACCCTAATTTAAATGAAGAAAATACATTTTTCTGTTTGGGGTACTGTAGACATGCTCAACCCTCACTTTTGAAAATGCAATTTTTTTTTTAATTTCAAAGTTTTGTAATAGTTTTGTACCGAAATCTACTGTCAAGAAAAAATTTTGTACCCTAAGATTGAGGAGTCTTCTTAGGAGTGTTTGAAATTGGGAGGGCCAAAGACATGTTTTCGAAATATTGAGATTTCGGTTTCCGAAACCAGGTGAAACATGTGCACTAGTTTCATACCGAAATTTACCATTGCAAGAAAAGTGACGTTTTTGTGACGGTACATTTCGGTTCGAAACTAGTACACATGTTTTAGCTTGTTTCGAAAACTGAAATCTCATTATTACGAAAACATGTCCCCAGCCCCCCCAATTTCAAACCCTTCAAAGTCCCCTTAATCTTAGGGTACGAAACTTTTTCTTGACGGTACATTTCGGTACAAAACTAGTACAAAACTTTGAACTACAAAAAAATTGCAATTTCAAAAGTGGGGGGTGAGCATGTCTACGCCCCCCTCAAACTGAAAACCGTATTTTTTTCATTTTAATTAGGGTACAAAACTTTTTCTCAACGGTACATTTCGGTACAAAACTAGTACTCATGTTTTAGCTTGTTTCGAAAACAGAAATCTCCTTATTTCGAAAACATGTCTCCAGCCCCCCAATTTCAAACCCTCCTAAGACCCCTTAATCTTGGGGCACAAAACTTTTTCTTGACGGTACATTTCGGTACAAAACTAGTACAAAACCTTGAAATACAAAAAAATTGCAATTTCAAAAGTGGGGGGTGAACATGTCTACAGCCCCCCCAAAGTGAAAACCGTATTTTCGTCACTTTAATTAGGGGTTCAAAACTTTTTTTCAACGGTACATTTCGGTACAAAACTAGTACAAAACTTTAGCGTCAAAAAAAGTGAAATATTCAAATTTGGGGGGCTGGAGACATGGCTTTGCGTTAATTCTAAAAGCGAAAAAATGGCCATCGATTACAAACAAGAAAAGAAAAGATATAAGACTACTCCGCTCAGCTGAATTGAAATTTCATCAAGAGTCAATTGCAAATTCAGTAATTCGGTTAAAAACACTGTGGCAGTTGGTCGATCTTGAGACTGGTAGAAAATCCAACCTTGGGTCCAGAATGACAGTTAATTTAGACAATAGGGTCCCCGCCATTGTTGCAGATATTTTTGGTCATTATTTTGCTACAGTAACAGAGGAACTGAAACTGCATTTTGGACACGATATTTCTACTAATTGCAGTGTTTTCTTTTGGGCCAGTAATAGCGGATGAAATCTGTAACGTACAGTACAGATCATTTCGAAATGAAAAGTGTGAAGGTTGTAGCTCCCTCTGTTTCTGAAGCTCTGGTACATATGATTAATTTGTCGATCACCATCAGTAAGGCTATAGTTTTACCGATGGGTACATAAAAAGAAGAACCCTGATGAAATCACTAATTAAAGACCTATGTCCATTTTGGGTGTTTTTTCCAAGGTGTTCGATAGGGTAGTATGTGACAGGATGCTGGAATTCCTTGATAAATATAATATCATTGATGACTGGCAAGATGGATTCAGGAGAGGTAGGTCAACCCAGTCGGCTGCCAGTTCTTTGACAGCGTGTGTTTACAGGTCTCTTGATTGTGGTAAACATGTGGCTGCGTTGTTTTTTGATCTCTCGAGAGCCTTCGATTCCTAAAATCACAAGTTCACTGGCGAGAAACTCCACAGGTTGGGATTTCGCGGTGTCTTTTCCAGTGGCGGCTCGTGATTTAGTTCACTAGGGCTACTTTTAGAATAGTAATAAAAATATGAAATTTTAATACCAGTTTTCCGCAAAATTTGATGCAATTTATAATTCTTTTTAAAACATACCTGTTCTTATCTACTTGCTCGTTGTGCTTAATAATATTATTCTGGTAAGCTGAATCTAATTGAGCAGCGATATTAGTCGTAACCAGAAAAGTTAATTCTGTCGAACAATTTACATGCTTGGCAGATAGCTCATGCTTCTTAATTTTTTCATTAAGGTGCTACAAATCTCTGAATCCTGCTCTTGCCCATACCTTATCACTTGTTATACACTTTTGTCTTGAGAATCGTCTTGCGTAAGAAGTTTTTGGAGTTTTATCTGCCTGGGTTAAATTTAAATCGGGAGTCGGTCTACCCAGCAGTTTAATACGGCTTTTTTCCGCCAGCGAAAGCCTCGCGAAATCAGTTTTTTTCTACAAACGTCAAAAAATGACAAGGTTCGCGCATTGATAACAATATGCGAAGTGACCCTTTTTTTCATTTTCCTTCGTAACCATGACACCGTGCGCGAAGTAGTGTGCGAAATACTTACTTCGCACACTGCATGTAAACTATATGGGATTTTTATATCTTAACCTTTTTGTTCCTCAATCAAGCAGAAATCCAAGAAATCATTCATTTATTAATGTATAACAGTAATTAAGGCTTTCAAATTGTGAGAAAATTAAACACTACCTAATTTTATTTATTACTAGCTGACCCGGCAAACGTTGTTTTGCCATATAAATAATTTCCATGTTGCATCATAAAAAAATAGAAATTAAAAATTTTGTCTAAAAAATAAAAAAAAAAATTAGGGGTGGACTACCCCTAACATTTAGGGGGATGAAAAATAGATGTTGGCCGATTCTCATAGATAGCTGACCCGGCAAACGTTGTTTTGCCATATAAATAATTTCCTAATGATTAAATTACTAAAATGGCTATTAAAAAATAAGGGTTGATCGTAGAAGGGTGAAAATTGAGGATTGTATGTATTTTTGTATGTTGTATCATAACAAAATAGAAATTAAAAATTTTGTCTAAAAAATACAACAAAAATTTAGGGGTGGACTACCCCTAACATTTAGGGGGATGAAAAATAGATGTTGGCTGATTCTCATAGATAGCTGACCCGGCAAACGTTGTTTTGCCATATAAATAATTTCCTAATGATTTAATTACTAAAATGAAATGGCTATTAAAAAATAAGGGTTGATCGTAGAAGGGTGAAAATTGAGGATTGTATGTATTTTTGTATGTTGTATCATAGAAATAGAAATTAAAAATTTTGTCTAAAAAATACAAAAACAAATTTAGGGGTGGACTACCCCTAACATTTAGGGGGATGAAAAATAGATGTTGGCCGATTCTCATAGATACCGGATAAGCACAAAAAATTTCATCAAAATCGGTCAAGCCGTTTCGGAGGAGTATGGTAACGAAAACTATGACACGAGAATTTTATATATTAGATTCACAATGTTAACATTAATGGTGCAGCCAGTGCACGAACCAATAATTAAGTATTCCTAAACCAGATAAATCAGATTCAGCTCGTGATATCGTAGATTTAGGAGTTGAATCCATTTTTGATTTGCAAGCAACTGCCGTAGAGGTGACAGTACTTGATCCTAAAATTTCAGTTCTCGATCACCAAAGTAGCATTTCGCGCACTAGATACAAAAATAACTATTAAAATATTTTGAACACTATTATCCGCCATGATTTCAAAACGTAAACAAATACGAACACACGCTAGGTTGTCTATACGCTAGCGGGCAGCGGCTAGACTGAAGCCTACTCTGTAATCTGTGACTGTGTGACTGAAGCGGATGATAGGAGCGACTTTTATCGTAGCCCTTTTACTCCTTAAAACGACTGACCTGAAGAGTTGCGGCTGGAGCCGAATGACTGCCCGAATGCAAGAATTCGGGGCTATACGATTCATCGCCCATGCAGGGACGAACTGCTAGATTAATTATGATTGCAGGAGTCGCATGAAAGTTTCACAATAATTATATAAATAACCGTGGAATGTGATATTTTCATTAAAAATCGTAAATAGCATAAAAGGATTGATTTCTTGTGATTTCTTGTATGGTGGGCTGTAGCCCTTTAGCCCTCACAGACCAGCCACCACTGGTCTTTTCTGAGTGGCTGCGTAGTTTTTTGGGGGCCAGATCCATGAGAGCTAAAGCTGACAATTCCTTCTCCAAAATATTATGTTGTTCCTTTTATTGGTTAATGATTTGTCGGAATATATAAGAGCTGAAATATTAATTATGGTCGCTGACGATGTCTTTGATTTTGACGGCCGACACCTTCGATGATATTATAGAGTACCTTCAGTATATTCTGGAGAGGTTTGTACACTGATGTGACAGGAATGGCCATATTGTGATTGTTGATAAGAGTGGATGTGCTTATTTTGGTGCTTATATCAGCTCAATCAGGGAAAAATAATTGCGGTTCGGTAAAATATGGGGATCCAGTCAACGGTTCTACTAGATTTCTTGCAGTATATATATATATATATATACGCTTGGATGAACATATCGATTATCTATACCCCATTCACATTCATTTTAGCACTCGGTTGGCTATGAAATAATTTTCTCAAGTTTTTGTAACTAGAACGGAGGAAGGTTGGCACACATGAAACTTCTACTCTATAGAGTAGAAAGATAGCGACTAAAGTGATATGAGCGCCGAGCGCCATCTCTGTTTCAAATGTGTTTTTTAGGCCCTAAGACTGGTTAAAATATTAATTCGAGGGACAAATGAAATTTTTTGAGATGTCAGATGGCCATTTTGATCAAAGAGGTTTTGAATGTTTGGATTCTCGTATCGCCTTTTGTTTATCAAGCTCGTTCTAGTTGCTGATTATTGAAATTTCTGTCTAATTTCTTGGCGAAAACCTCAAAATATCGTTCGAAAATTATTGTATGGTGGAGAACTGTGGACCAAATAAAACGAATTTCACTAAGGAAAATGGGAATGTAAGTATTAAAACTGGTAACATGTGACTCGGTCATTTATTGACTTTTATTTTAAGTGCTACCAAGTAGATAAAATTTTCAGGGCTTAAAGGCCTACGAACACTACTGACTACACCATGTGCAATGAACATTTTACTGCAAGTCGATTGAGAACTGTTCATCCACGTCAATTGCTGATGCAGGAAGCATACCTTGCAAGAAGGGCCAAGTTAGGAGAAATTATGACTTTTTATACGTCCATTCAAAGATTCTCAATTGCTACTCCTGCAATATATTCAAAAATGCAAAGGTTTTATTGATTTCGTTTTGGGTATCGAGGAACAAATTGTTGTTTGGAAACTCAAAGTTCTATGAAACCTACTGTGAGTGTTTCGTTCATTCATTAATCAATTCGTAAATTGTGTCATAAAGAGACCATATTATAAAGAAATTATAAAGAAACTCTACTGACGGGCTAATATACAGGTCTTGTATACCTCAGTGAAGTTTTTTTTAGTTGAGGTTCTGAAAATTCTGTAAATAATATGTAAGTAACTGAAATGTGTATGCTATGATGATATATTGAATATTTCTTTCTATTAATTTCTGATATGAATTGTACGAATTCAACTAAGTTTATTAATTCAAAATAACGTATTGCACAGAAATAACACCTTTGACGTATAACAGGTCACCATATACTTTTGTGTCCTAGTCAAAGCTCTGTCTATTGTCCATAATTTTAAATTTTTGTGAATTTTTTATAAATTTCAAATAGAAATATTCCCCAAATAAACACCCGGGATGAATTAGATGAAGAAATAAAAGTAGCCTATGAGGAAAGCACCAAGAGAATAAGGAAACCAATTCCGAAACATTCACATGAAGATACACCAAGGGATATAAAGGAACTTAGAAAAAAGAACAGAAGACTCAGAAAAATCTAAAGAACAAGACAAGAAGAAACTGAATAAGCATAGTCAGATATTGAAAAATGCGTTGATTTAAAACCCAAAAATGTTTTGACAAGCGTCATAATCCCACATTTTCGCACTAAACAGAGTGAAATGTGTCAAATTTCCAAGGCCAACCGAGTGCTGGAGTGCTAAAATAAAAGTGAATGGAGTATAGTAAACATTTGCCACAGTATGAGCAAATTCCCAAGCCATATGGATTATTAAACCCCTACAACAATGTAGGGCTTGTCCGTAGGGTGCATAACGTTCGCTTGTTCATTTTTTTAAGAGCTACCTATATCGTCTTCCCTTAACGAATGAACAGCATCTAAAATAAACATGCTCTAACTTTATATAGTCATATTCTGTTCATTTGAACTGAATAGTCAGCATGATAGACACTCATTACTCATTAGATGTACATAAATCAAAAGTATATTTCTTGAAAATTAACAAACTAAAAATATATATATTTATTGATAAAAAATCACTACATCACACATATATATCTTTACACCTGTCTTTGTATGCATTCAAACGATTACCTAGTAAGTTGTTTTTTCATCAGATACCTACTTGAAGAGAACTGAAATAAATATCTAGTTGTAGTCTTATGTTATCCCCCTAGTAGGGGCTAAACTTATCATTAGTTATCATTACTGAAAATTTCAGCGGGAAATTTCTTCAAGAATCAGCGAAATGATTATACGCTCATCTGGATCCAGCTCTGCCATATCATTTATATTAGCCTGCAGAGCGAACTATAAAAGAGCTGTTGTATTTCACATTCACGGTCAACTTTCCATTCTCGTCAGGCATCTCGTTTTCGTTAAAAGATAATTGTTGTGTATGAGTACTTAAAATATGTGTATCTTTCTTTTTCCGTACTCGTTCCTTTGCAATAGTGCAGCCGCCTTTAGTCAACATAAATAGAGAGCACAATCGTGTTAAATAATATTCTTCATATTCATGAGAATCTGTTAATGGTGAAATCAATTCCTCATAAATAGAAACACTGTTTATGTCTTTTATCCATTCTCAACTCCTACAAAGGGATATTTTCTTTCATAATGAATTTCTTGCATAATGAATTCAAGAATTAATGAACCACTACGCGTATGGACTTATGCAGCGTTTCATTTGAAAAAAATAAAATGTTTAATCCGTGTTCAAGTATAGAATTTTCATGAAATAAAGATGGTTCTAGAATTTAATCTTAGTTTAGAGAAACTGTGCATATAAGGCCATTAGTTATACAGAGAAATGTAATTTTCAGTTCATGGTTTGTAATTATGAGAAGAGAAATAGAAAAACGCCTCATTATATGATATATAATCCTAGAATACTTATGGAACATAGTTTTGAGTGAGCCTTATTTTAAATCCGGGTTGAACGTTCAGAGCAACCAATATTGTGTCAATTCATACGATAAAAAAGATGTGGTCTCATTCCAGAACTAGCTGCTTCGTCATTAATAGTTATCGTCAAAATTTGTAGATAATATAGTTGATTTCATACATTTGAATGTTTTGCTATTTGTAACCATTTGATAACAAATCAGGCAGTTTGAGTATTTCGAAAGAATACGATCTTTTCTATCTTATGATAAATATTTGTTGATTCAAAAATAGAGTGCCATGTGAATATTCCATTCAAACTTTTCATTGGGAGAATAATAAATAAATATGTTGAGGCTCGAGAGGTTATAAATAATAAATTCCTTATTAATATCTAAGTCTTCCTTCACAAGAAATTTCTTCAAAATATTTGTACGGATTTTACATTTATCTTCTATTGGAGGTACAGACTTGAAATTCTTCCTATCAATAGAAAGAGGCTGTCAAAATTTTAAGTGGATTATCGCAATATTAAGAGGGAATTAATCAAGTGGCTTTCCTGGTGCGATTGAAGGGAATTTAGGCCCTTTTCCGATTTCCTTTACATATTACCAGAACGGAAAATAATTTAACTGGTTGCCAGAAAGTGCAAATTTTCACTGATTGAAAAAATAATCAAGAGGTATACGACACGCTATAGAAAAAAATTGAGAATTTGAATTCTCAAAGATGGATGAAGGTATGGATGCAAATCCTTATTTATTTAATATTCCGTAGAAATGTGAAAAATATTTTTCGAAGTAATATGATTACGATAGCCTAATAAAGAACATTTTTCATGAAATATCCTTGGAAACCACATATCGATAGAAGGTCTGTAGCGGGAGAAAAGTGTCATCCAAATTTGAATGGGGTGTTAATTAAAGATTTCGCAACGAGTGTGAGCTGGACGAACTCGCGTCTCAGTTCCGTCGAAATCAATTCCTCAATCGACATAAAACAAAAACGAATAACATTAGAATTACAATGTGCGTTGTGAAACATGTTACCTACACATCTATGTCCAGAGCGGCGATTTGTTTCAATTTTTAAAAGTGCCTATACACGCACCGCCAAACTGAAGTCCGGGATAGTCAATTTGAACTGAAACTCCAAAAAAGTGTAGTGCAACTGCACTGAAGATCAACGTATCTGCAGCCCTGGACTGCAGACTGCAGTTCTCTGGTGCGTGTATGGGCACTTGTAGGCCAGGCGCACATAGAAACGCAGGTTGGTGAGGTTTTTCCTGTGCTGCACGTACTATCTGACAAGTCACTGTCACGCTTTATTTGCACGGTCTTGTTTTTTTCTATGTTTTACAAAAACTCACGCTGCGTCACCTCACTAACCTATCTAGCCTCAGAGTTTGAGGTACAAAAAACATTTCAGTCATAAATGAAGTTGCCGCATTTCACGAGAATGAAGTTTGCATTATCATTTTCACACTCTTAATGTTACTCGTTTATTTATAGTTATAAATATTATCAGTCTCTGTTTTTTGCATTATTACATTTATGGTGACTTCTCATATGAGTGAGAAAATTTCTGAATTTACGAGATGACGAACTGACTGAATTGAGTTATAATGAGAACCCTATATAAATTACTGGTTTCTGACGTAAGATATTCATTTTCTCTTTTTGAACTGACCACTAAAACGGTGTAGACCCTTAAGGAGAAAACTCTGCGTGACTATATGAAACAGTGATATAAATATACGATGCGAATACTAGTTTGAAACAACCTACAGTCTTTGCTTTATAATATAAATTTATATTGAAGCAATGAGTTTTTTTTAGTATTCCGCTATCTTCCCATTCCTATAGTCTAACATTTTATCACAAAATATTTTATTTTGTTTAACCTTTACTCGTTCTTTAATGGCCATTTCTTTTTTCTTTTCTCATTACTTTGTGTCATGAGAAAAATACTGTTGCGGAATTGATATTTACAGATACATATAATAATTTTTATGAATGAGCAATAAAACATACCAATTTTTTTGCATTCAACGGTTTATGTATTTCTTGAGTTTTAATTCTGTCCCTTCAATTTTCCAGACCACGTCGGTCAACATCCATCAATTAGTTTTGAAATCTGAATATAAATAGTGTGGATACTTACTTGATAACCAGTTGAAATTTCTGGTAAGCAGATAGACCTAGTCGCCATTTTGATGACGAGGCGTCAGTTAGTCGAGTAGGTACTGAGTGCGAGTGGTATGTATGTATAGGGTGTAAGGGGGAAGGATGCGTTTTATAGCCTCTCCTCTCAAATGCCAACTTCACCTACTCGCGGTGCACCCTGTTCTTACGAACGAGGCTCTGGCGACCGAACATGAGCGGTATATCTCTGTTTCCCACAATCACCTAGCCTAAAAATTGGCTTGTGCAGGAAATGGCTCTCTGCGTTGCCTAAGTTACGTCTCAGACCTTGTCGTCTCAGGTTACCTGTGCCACAAGATAATCTAGTCGCAACCGCAACCAAAGTTGCACTGACAGCGTTACCAGTGCAGCTTTAAAACACCTTCTAACGCAGCTCCAGATGGATCAGTCGAACAGGACAAAATTTGTATCCGGGGGTAGAATACCCTCCCATTCGGACCTCCGAAAGATAGCCTAACACCACCGGATTATGACGACGACACTGAGAGTTATTGGCTTCGCATCAAAGCATCTCTTAAAAATTCAGCGAAAGAAATACTGGGCACAGAACGCTCCCGAAAATCCCCAGACTGGTTCGCCGACAAAGAAACTCATATCGCACCCCTTCTCGAGGCAAAACACAAAGCGATGAAAAGAGCAATTAACAAGCCTGGCGTTGCAGCCCAAAAATGTTTTAATAACATAAAACGCGAGGTCCGTCAAGAAATAAGAAAAATCAAGAACATCTGGTGAAAAGAAAAAGCTAGGGAAATACAGGCTTACGCCGATAAGCCTGATTACAGGCGTTTTTTCGGAGCTATTAAAACTGTTTATGGTCCAAGTAGAAAAGCTTACTTTTCTATAAGAGATGCTAATGGAGCTATTTTAACTGATGATAGAAAAATTTTCGAAAGATGGAAGGAGCATTACTCACAGGTCTTGAATCAAAATAACGACTCGGATTTATCCATTTTAGACCTGTTCCCCGCGTATAGTCCGATGACATCGCTTGATGGCGAAATCTCAGTGTCGGAAATCATGAGTGCGATTAAAAATATGAAAAATGTCACCTGGTCCAGACGGCTCTCCAGCGGAGATATTCAAAGCCTTGGATGAAGACATTGTCAATAATCTCCTAACACTATTCCGTAAGATCTGGGAACAGGGAGATGTGCCACAAGACTTCAGAGATTAGTTATCAACATCTATAAAAACAAAGGCGATACGTCGAATTGCAACAATTACAGGGGCATATCGTTGCTTAGTGTGGCCGGTAAAATTCTCTCGAAGATTATGGCTAATCGTCTGGTTCCACTCTTAGAAAAGCTATTACCTGAATCCCAGTGCGGCTTTCGACCGAATCGAGGTACGGTGGACCTAATTTTCACACTGCGACAGCTGCAAGAGGAGGCCCGTGAACAACAATCAAGGATCTATACAGCCTACATCGACCTAAGTAAGGCATTCCATTCGGTGAATCGGAGAGCGCTATGGAAAATCATGGCACGTCTTGGAGTGTAAAAGCCATACCAACAACACCGCTAGAATACAGCATAATGGTTCTACAACCGACCATTTCTCAACCAACTCTGGAATAAAACAAGGCTGCATATTAGCGCCTTTACTGTTCAATATTTTCGCCATAGCTGTGTCAATAGTTGCCGACATGAGTATGCCTGTTAGAGGTGTTGGGATAAGATTCAGATTTGATGGAGGCCTGTTTAACCTGAAGCGCCTCAGAGGAAAAACCAGTACCAAGTTTATCACTGAACTTCAATATGCAGACGACTGTTATCGCTAGCAGCTCGGAGGATCTACAGATAATGTTGGACACCTATAAACATATATACGAAGCTTTAGGCCTTAGACTCAATATCGACAAAACCAAAATCCTGGTAAGTCCACCAGAAAGCCTTCAAACAGATATCAGCCTGGAGCCTGGTCGAGCAGTTCAAATACTTGGGAAACTTCATAAATACTAGGGCTAACCTTGACACGGAAATACACAACCGTATCAATTCGGCATCACGGGCATTCTGGAAGCTAAAGGATAGAGTTTTTAAAAATCACGACCTCAATCTGAAGACCAAGACAGCTGTTTACAAAGCAGTGGTCCTCCCAACGCTCCTTTACGGAAGCGAAAGCTGGACGCCCTACAGGCGACATATTAAACAGCTTGAACAAACGCAACAACGTCATCTAAGACAGATAATGCACATCAGATGGTTCCACAAAGTTTCGAATGCAGAAGTCTTGCAACGCGCGAGTTGTACAACAACTGAGACTCAAGTAACGAGGGCCCGACTCAGATGGAGCGGCCACATTCTGAGGATGCGAATTCACTGAGGGAGCCCGGAAACCAGGAGGCCAGTGTAAGCGGTTTAAAGATACACTACATCAATCCCTAAAACCAGTTAATGCCAATCATAACTGGGAACAACTAGCGTAGTACAGGTCACAGTGGAGGTCTTTGCTACACAGTTATAATGGAGACTCGAGAAGGATACAGCGGCGGCCAGATCTGGTTGGTGACTATCCATGCCTGGAGTATGGTAGGATATGTAGGTCACGGTTGGGTCTCTACAATCACAGGAGAGCCCACAGTCGCAATTAGCCCTGAAAAATTATAAGTCTGTTCGCCCCTTTTTTTTCGCTTTCTTTTCCTTTTGTTTTTTCCCTTTTTTCGCCTTTTTGTAGATTCATTCCCGGCAACGGGATATAGCAATGAATGAATGAATGTATGTAAGTTCTCAACATATTGAAATAAATGTGTGTAAAAAGTTAATCGAGAATGTAGTCAATGGTATTGAATTCTATTTCTTTATTGCTTCAGAGAAGCTTTCGGAAACTTACGTTTTCTTCCTTTTATACATCACAATTGATAGTCAAGATACCCAACTACTCAATATTATAATGAATTTTATTGTACCAGATACTAGCTTTCTGTGTATTTTGCAGGAAATTAACAAATATCTTAATTTCCTTAATAATAATTAAGAGTTTGTTGTGCCGAATCAAACTGCTTTCCAATACTTCATTCAATTTGTTTCATATAGTGTCCTCCCTAAGATTTTTGTAGTAATATTTCCATTGGACCACCAGACATGTCTATGGGACAAAGAGTAATCTCTCGATAACTACGAAGGTGGCCTGCGTGTGCATCACTGGAACTTGGAAAACGTTTTGAAATTTTTACAGATCTCACACCTCCGCATCTAGTGATTGGTAGGTATATAAGCCCATGAGGACATCCTCAGAATAGCTAAAGGAAAGGAAGTACAGGTAATAACATGATATAAGAATACATGTTCTTATATCATGGGTAATAAGAGGAATACAATTCAGATCGTCTGATCTTCTCCGATCAATTGTTTCTCATTAGCAAACCTTCCTAGTGATGTATTGATCAAGAAAGTAAGCCTTGACAAGAACTTGAAAAGAATACTTGGTACAAAGAAAGAAGAGAAAAGGGAATCCTTCACCATAATTTTCAGGAACAATACTATTAAAACGGTAAAATGGTGGAAAGGGGCTTGTCTGAACAGGTGGATTGCAGTCCTAAAGCATCGTCTTCCTCCCAGCACCAATGAGTGATAATGAAATAAAGTGAGACAAAATCAACTTGGGTAAACGAGGATGTGGTCCATCTATAATTTGAAAACATAGGAAACAATTTAGAAAATGTAATTTTTGATGAAAATTGTACAAATTCAACTGATTTCATTAATTGGAGAAAATGTATTGTGTAGAAATAACACTTTGATATAATATAACATTTGACCATGTTCTGTTGTGTCAGAACTCTGTGCCCTATTATTTGTGTACAGGGTGTTTTCATAGGTGAATTATTTTCACTAGCTGTATCTGTAAAAAAAGGCTGACCCTTTAATACACCCTATATAGTCTTCAAATCTGTCAATTTTTTTTACATATTTCAAATAAAAAGTATAGCGAATCTAACACAGTATTTCATTGATATTAATTGACTCACAACAAAGTTTAGATGAAAAAACATCCTGATCACAAAACTACCCTACTTTTGTTTTGTCGCTCAGGATGTTTTTACTAGTTTTGACCAATAGTTGGGGAGCCGAAGAGGGAAATTCGGGATTTACTCGGGCGTGTCAGATTAATATAAGAGGACATAACTTGGACCCTGTAGAGTACCTCTACCAAAAATTAGACCTGTATATAGGGCGAATTGTCTAGGACCTAGCCTGTCAGAATAGTAAAAAAAAGATCATTGCACATACTCGAGCGTGTTAGATTAAGATATAGGAGGTTAATTGCATGTTCAAAAATATATATTCTATTAATCTTACAATTTAAGCGTGTCGAAAATGTGTGGGAGGGCACCAAAGTGGCAAAAAAACCCTGCAGACGCTTTCCCCACCGCTAAAAGTGCATATATCATAGAACCTTTTTTTCTTTCTACCATCTAATCTTCACGATCCACTGGGTCTCCACGACGCTCGAGTAAATCCCGATTTTGCATCGTCGGCTCCCCAATTACAATTCTATATTCGAATTCAATAGAAGGAATAGAATTCGAATTTCGAGCCCTTCAATTATGAAATAGAAAACTGTTATTTAACAGTTTGTCAGTGCGATTTCAGCGCCACCTGATTGTCAATTGTCAAACACCAGGCCAAAATGTAGTCGGTTTTTAGCAAAGATTATAGAGATTATATTATAGGCGAATCCAACTACCGATGAGGGCGCTGCGACTTGTCAACAAACATGGCGGAAAATGAGTAATCATCGTGAAAACTCTATTGTGAAAGCAATGTTATCGTAGATTTTATTCGATTATAGAGATATTTGTAAAGGTAGTGAATAATTATGGGATTATTGATTGTGCTCGGGTTCCTCCAGAACTTTCCTGAACATGTTGGTGTCGTTTGATGGAAGATTTTACAAGAACTTATATCCAGAAGATTTCATTCTATCATCACACTCACATGAATTATGTAATTTGTGGATATAAATGAATGTAAATATTTGAGAAAATTTATTTGGATGAAAACATATTATGCAGTTCAAAATGCCAACACAGAAATTATTTTCCAGTAATTACAACCAACACAACAAGACCGCCTGAAAATTAATTCTACAGTTGTAATTTCATTAACGACATTTGAAATTCTTGTCGAACGGTTTAATTATTGATCACTTTCAACTGCTTGCAAAATTCCAAGTCAAATCACTACTTTTCATTTAAAATGTTCCCAACGTATCATCCCTTGAAGATTGCAAGTCCAGTAATGCATGTACAACTTCAGGTATGTCAGAAATTTAATCTCATATACTTTCTTCTGCTCAGGTTTCTCGGCACTATTGAAATCATGGAAATGAAAATTCGCATTGCCTTTCTTAATCGTCCAACACTAGAAAATTCATCTAGAACAAAGATATCTCCTAACCTAAAATTATAGTGAAAATTGGTAAATAGTTTCTCAACTGAATGACAGTGATATAAATACTCACTAAATTATTTTAATACCTATTTTTCTAGTCAGACATCCAAAAAGTTTTGTGAATATAGTCCACTGGTAACCGAATATGTTATGAAAATATCTAACCCAAAGAAGTAAAACACAAGTTATTACTCACTTTCTAGGTTTGTGATTTGGCCGCTAGGCGGCGTTTAGATTTTTGGATTCGCCAATACTCTATAATCTTCGGTTTTTAGTAATAGCGATATTAGGGCGTTTCCTATCCTCCAAACTCTATAATCTTTGCCCTTGTATTAATCTGACACGCTTGAGTAAATCCCGAATTTCCCTCTTGGGCTTATAAATGTTTTCTGATCACCATATACGAAATAAATATTACGTTTGAGGTTCACATTCGAAAAGAGATATCAACAATGAAGCAAAATGTTATCGGTTTCAAGAAGTTATAGACGCAGATTATAGAATAGTTATTTATGTACCAAGGACGAAAAACTGTCTTTTACAGTCGAGCCTGCAAATTGATAGCCGAGGAGCAGCCGAGATAGCAAGCAGCAAGCAGGCGAGACAGTATATACAGTTTTTTGTCGAGGTGCATATTACATTTTTTCGTAGACCTCACACATCTTTATGAAAGAAAGAAGTTTCCCGTTTTATGGCATCATCTTGGTGTCCGAAATTGCCAATTCCCTGAGCTAGGGTGAAGTGTTACTGTTATCCATTCCCTATCAGTATCAATTCTTCATTAAACTGAACAGACCACGTACCTAATTCACTGGCAAAATCTAGCTGATTTCGTAAAGAATTAATTTAACAACATCAAATGAGTTATTTTCACAGGCACTTATCTTTTCATCAAATTCAGTTTTCACAAACGGACGAAAAGTAAATCAGTACGAAAAGTGCATCAGTACGAAAAGTACTCGCCTTCAAAAGTAGTCGACTCTTCGTTTGGAAATTAGTACGTAAAATGTCATTTTTTGTTGAGGTCGACGAAAAAAAATTTTTTGTAATATGTGGATATTTCTATATCTTCTCAATCGGTTCCATTGTTGTCGAATTAACAAAAATTACTATACTCTCGTAAAGGCATTCTACGTCACAAACTTTTACATATTCGAATATTTACCAAGTGTGCATTTATGCAGCTCAAATAATAAATATCAAATAACATTTATCAATTAACAAAAGGCATTTATGAGTTCAATGTCTATTCTTCAATGAGAGTGTTTGTGCAGACAAGAAACAAATATCACTTAAGAAATAACAAACCAACCTAAACTTCTACGTTATTTGAAAGCGATTTTCTTATTATTCGCAGATAGATGCGCATCGGCCTGTCAGACCAAAGCTTCTGTCAAAACAAATAACAAAACGAACGATACAATTTGTATGTATTTTCAATAATTCATCTTAGGTTTAGTAATATACAGGGTGAGTGTTTGACTCGTACAAATATTTTAACAGTAGATTCTTGAGGTCAAAAGAACCACTTTTTTTCTTTACCATTTTTTCCGAATCGGCTCGTTCTATCTCACAAACGATTTTATCAAAGGAAAACAATTTCGGAATATAGTTTTTCATCTATTTGATTAATCTTTTCCGAACACAAGACATCGCCCACGTCTTCCAGTTTTCTCATTATGACCATTCCGTACCATAAAATATTTCAAATTCACAAAGAACCCAACTCTTGAAACTAAATTGGATGCTATCTATATTGAATATTCAAACATTTTATAAATAAAAGTATCCTTCCTATTTTTTCGTATAATGCGCCCTTTTCGAGTAATTTGATGTTCCAAAATTAAAAAGTACATATATGTGAAATTTGAAAAATCGGGTACTTTGGCTGAATACAACTCTATTCAAAAGATCCACAGATGTGTATCTTTTGAATGTGTATGTGTATGTGATCACAGATTCAG
The DNA here is from genome assembly GCF_907165205.1 of Coccinella septempunctata. Taxonomy (NCBI): domain Eukaryota; kingdom Metazoa; phylum Arthropoda; class Insecta; order Coleoptera; family Coccinellidae; genus Coccinella; species Coccinella septempunctata. The sequence continues at coordinate 10,470,843 of NC_058194.1, read as the reverse complement.
CTAGTTATTCAGACGGTAATTTTGTTTTTCCAGGGGTGGCACAGCTCAGTATGAAAACTTTGAATGGCTATATCTTATTATGAGTACCGAATCTAGAAAAATGGTATAGGGAAAAAGTGCTTCATTTGGCCTCAAGAATCTACTGCTAAAATATTTGAATGAGTCAAAGACACCCTGTATAACAGAGGTTTTTGTAGAAGAGTTTTTTTTACTAAGAAAATATGAAGTAAGGTTGATTGTTAATTTGGCCTGTATAAATGGTAACATTTAGGGTAGAGAAGGAATTTTCTAGTCCATACGGGTACGGGCCAATATTCACTGTTGAGTTCACATTAACAGTGCTCTGCCTAAGGCGGCGTAAGGACACCGTAAGCCTATAAGGAACACAACTGATTCTCCGAACTCGTACAAGGCACAAAGCTTCTGAGGGGTACTTCGGTACCTATGGAGAATCAGGATAATATGAATATGAATATTACTTGTTACTTGATAATTTTTACGTGATACTTGTTAAGTTATAAGTTAATGTTATTTGATGCTGCATAAATTCACGTTAAGTCTATTTTTTTCAACTGAATTTTGAGACGAATCTTTAACGGGATGGATAACTAATGGGACATCGTTTTCATAACTAATTTTATTTTCGATTTTGCATAGTAGTTTTAGGATCTTCCCAATTATCAGTCCTTTCGACATAAGCTTTAGTGCATGTGTAGCACAATTTTTGCTTTGTATTCATTGAAAGAAACATTAATTGATTAGCTAGCGGCAACCGAATATTCAACCCACAAAGGTAGCACAAATGTTGACACTCATTTTCGAAAAGAAATAACGAAGAAGCGCTAGGCTGATACATTCCACACGTTTATTATTATTATTAATTCATAATAATGAATACAAAAAGAGAAGAGGCTGTAGCCTTTAAATTTCAGAAATATGAAATATCTCTACAACCATAAGGATAAAGAAAAAATTTCAACGGCATAACGCGACAAAAACAGCACAGTTCAAAAAAAAATATCGAAAAGTGCTTGGCCATCTTTTCACAATCTCAACCCTGCTTTTGAAAGCATAAACCCCAGCTCACGTATAAGGTGCATATGTCTATAACCACCCACACATTCGCTTGCGAATGTATCTAGAATATCGTTTCAATTAATTTCATTTGTTTTATCTGCTAACTGAAATATCAAAATAAATAATAAGAAACAAAAAAGTTTCATCAGTTTATGTATAATGTTATATCGATATATTTTCGTTTGCATTCAAAAATTTTCTGTTAGAAGTCTTTCCTGGGGGGCTGTGCAGGGGGCAATTAACCCTCCTCGTCGAAGCTAGCCTGTTGCAAAGCAACCTGCTTTCGAATATTATTGTGAAATTATTTCCATTATCAATATCCTTGAGTCATTACTTCTGATAATAAACGAATGGTAACAAAATTGCAAAAACGATATATTATAACGATACTGCCTATTAAGAATAATTATGAAATGAAAGTAATGAAATGGTTATTTATTCAACCAATTGGGGAAGGCATTATTTTTCGTAATGAGCGAGTTACTGGGATGGATATATGATAAGATAATTTATTGGTGCTACTTTACAAAATACACTGTATTGCACAAGTCATATGTCAAAATAGGAATAAGATGATTTAACCATCACATATCACAGTCAAAAATTATATAAAAAACATTTAACAATAATAAAAAAAAAACACCTGGACACTACAAATTTGGGAGGACACAAAATACCATTCCAAACAAAATAAGGAATATAGTAAATATTCAATAATTTACTTCAAAAGATGTCAGGTCACTGGACAAGAACTCCTGCACACTCCAAAATGTATTTGTCGTCAATATTTCATTGATTCTTTTTTGAATTCTTTAGAATTGAGCCTCTTAACCTCCACAGGTAACCTATTGAAAAGTTTATGAGAGATGAAATTGGAACCATTCTTCGATTTTTCAAGTCGCATATATTTGGATTTTATATTATTCCTATATCGTGTGTGATAATCATGGGTATCCCCATATTTTGGGAGATGCCTGTTATTATTATATGCATAGACAAGGCATTCATGAAAGTATATAGATGGAAAAGTGAAAATCTTTAGTTCTTTGAAAGCGCTCAGTAGGGGTCCTAATATAGAACCCTGTGGCACCCCAAGACGCAATTGACCCTCTGTGGACCAAGTATTGTTGCAGAAGACCCTCTGTGTTCTGTTGAAGAAATAGGACTGAATGAGTCTGAGACCAACCTCGTCAAAACCATATTTCAAAAGCTTGTGAACAAGAGCCTGCGGGCGGTACGCAGTCGAAAGCTCGGCTCAGGTCTAAAAATATTGATAATGAAAGCGAACCCCTCTCAAAACAATCCAGCGTGTACTCAACAAATCGCCTTCTCAATTCGTAGTTTTGTGGCCAACAAATATGTTTATTTCTGTACGCAGATCAATCATATATATATATATATATATATATATGATGACATTGCATGGATTATAATTCCGCGAAAGTGTTAGAAATTGAACGAAATTTGAATAAACGGGTGTTTCTTGAAATGTATCACATTAAGAATTGTAAAAGTGCTCTTAATTATAGAAAAGATATAGATAATGTAAGTAACATTTATTCCTTTTTGTTTGACTATTCATATAGTAGGAAACGTAGTAGAGACGTAGGTTAGTGTTAAGATTTTAGATAAGAAGAAGAATGACACACTATGTCAATGTTGTCTTTTGTTCTGTGTGCTTGTCAATTTTGTCCTGAAGGAAAATGGCATGTTCTGGAAGGAATTTTAGTGAGTTTTGTGTAGAGATTTAATTGTAGAGATATGAGAAATTGTAATTTATTGAAGATTCCCTTGTTGTTGGAGAGTTGTGACTTCTATACTCAATATTCAGTAAGTCTTGTGCTAGAAAAGGGAGATAATAGTACAATGTATTTTCTTGTCCTTATATTACAGAGTCCTGAGGAAGATTCCAAACGGAATCGAAACGTAGACGTAGAATAAATGTAGTATTGGAATAGTTGGCCCATATTATTAATCCGTTCAACCCTTTATCGTTCGAGTTCATATATATATATATATATATATATATATATATATATATATATATATATAGTTATAAAGTGTTAATACCACCTCCAAAATAGTAACTCGTTTAACGCTCTCACCTCATATATATCGCTGTCACCTCCGAAATCGGAGGTGACAACGTTTTGCCTTGTTTTTTAGCTTGTTAGATTCAGGAGGCTTCAGGGACCAACATATCAAAAAATCGTTTTGAGGTCACAACGCACCCCGTTTATGTACTGAACAATCTTTTAGTTCGAGTGTATATCACTGGCGCTAGTGTGCTGAGCTGTATATCGACGAATTGCTCTGAAAGACTCTTTGCTCGTTAGCACCTCCGAAAATGGCAACGTTGTACTGTGCAAGCAGATGTAGACAGGCGGAATATCAGTATACGGAGGAATTAAGTAAAGAGAGGCGCAGCGCGTTTTCTCCTCCATTATTGCAAGCCAGGCGGCATATCTCAACGATTTTTTATCGCATTCTTCTGTAGGGGAAAGAATCACGTGAAAGAAAACCAATCCTGGCTCTCTCGAATGGGATTATGACTGTTTATATTTCATCGTGCGTATATCTATGCATCCGTTGAACTTCTTTCATCTCAAGCTAACACTATAATTCTGAACTGTTGCATTACCTATCTGAAAACAAATCGATTTGAGTCTTGTCCATAATAATATTGCTTCTCTCTATGGAAATGATCCATATAGATAATACCACCTATTAGAATAACGAATAATCAGTATTGGTACATTGCATATAATAAAATAAGCTGTTCAGAGAAAAAATTTTTTTGGATAAGAATATTCAGATGGTAATGGTGATGAATATTCAAGGACAATGAGCCATTCCGAAAATTTTCATTTCCGAATCAAGAGAAAAAATGCTACAAATTTTACAATATCACAGAAATGAACAACGTCGGCTAAACCGAATGTTGGACATTGTTGTGTTATTTCAAATGGAACGCTCTTTATATTTTTCTTGAATCAGATTGCTCAATGATTTTGAGGAATCCAGATTGCTGAATGAGGAATCCTTTGCTCAGAAACATCTCTTTTATTATCGATTATGTTTAAATATTGGATTTTCCCGAAAATTTGAAGGGCTTGTACCATCTCTCTGGTTTAAATATTTTAGTGATGTATCATAAAGAAAATTACCAATTATATCGAAACAAGTAAGATTTTATAAAGGATTCGCCAAAACAGATTTGCATTTTTCGATAGATCATACAGGATGTAAGGGAAAAAATAAACAATATTGAAGTCTTTGGAAGGCCTCGAGTCAACATATTTTGAAATTTCAACCATATTTTTGTCAAGATATGATGAATCTTCAAAATGAAGTTAATAATATAGATACATACTCGGATACATATGATTGATTGGTAAATTCCCAAAAGCTGTGATGAACAGCGGACACTATGATGGACGCATGATGAAAGGAGGAAGACAAAAGTTAATTTAAGTATTTTCGCATGCAGTTTTATTATTCAATATAGATGATGATTCTTATAATTAACAAATCATGTGCAATTGAAATTTTTGTTTTGGTCTTCGAAAATAACACATATTGCTTAAACTTCTATTATCTGAAATAAAAAGATACATAGATAAATTATAGCTATATAAAGGATATCTGTAAACAAATGCGAAGGAATAAGGGAGATGATTCCTTAATGAAAATAAGCGGGGGTAGTTCCTATAAATTTTTTTCCAAATCGACAGCCCTTCCAAGATACACCCTTTGGAAGGCGATGACGAGTTAACAGTTTTTAATTTTTTTTACAGGTTCTAAAAACCACTGAGTCATAAAACTATACATATTATGAAGCACTGAGTAGATTGGTACCAGTTTCAACTTCGGCGTTTCAACTGAGCTCGTAGTTTAGGCGGTAACTTGCTATCGATTTTTTAATGTGTCTCTGCCTTGAATTCAAAAATTTCTGTGAAAATGTTGAAATTCGAGTTGTTATGCTATTGTCATAGAAGTATACGAAACTAGCACGTCGGGGGATCCAAGATTTCGGGCCGAAAAAAACATAATAAAATGAATTTCATGAATACCGAGGCTAAAAACCTCTATTCTCCGCTATAAAAAATTAGTATTATTCCAATAATATACCAACTTAGTTAATGCTACGTTGCTATTACTATAAGGCCCGGTTGTTCAGTTCAGGATTAGGCCGAGATTTAAGATGATCCTAGATTAACCTGACAGAACTGAACTGAAATGTCAAAATCAATCTAGGATAAACTTTAATCCCGAACTGAGCAACTGGGCCTATTCATGTAGAGTTTCGGATTTTGCGAGAATCTACTAGTTTTTCTTCAAAACAACAACTGCGCTGAAGGAAATGTGATTGACTGTTAGCGACACATAATAGCAACCATCCAAATTTTGTACTCTACAAATTTTTTCGAACTCTCATTATACTATGTAGCAGTTTGATACTGAAATCCGTCATTTGACAAAATGAGTTGTCAGTTTATAGACTGACCAACATTTTCGAAAGCTATTGATCTATTAATTCGTTCTATAATTGGTCCTTAATTAACAGTTGTATTGTGAACAACGATATGCAGCGGATTATCTAAACACGAAATAAATTCTGAAATGTTTTGGGATCATGAGGCTAATTAAATAAGTATCTTGTTCGTATCATTTGTTGAACTTCATTATTCTAAATATTCTTCAATGAATGAAAATATAATATCAACACACATAATTTTTTGATTCATTCGTCATCAAATCATTAAATAAATCGTTTCTCGAAAAGTTTCGAGTCTTGAGGCAAATAGAATATTGAATTATTTACATCATTATTTGCCGAACTTCAAAGTTCTGAATGAATTAAAATCTAAACTTGACAATATACGAGATAATTTTCGCAAGAGTTTCAATGGAATCTGAAAATTTTCATCATTCTGGAGCATTCTGGACATCAATAATTCTCGAATCTTCCATGAAATAAATTCAATTTTATCCAATATAACACGCAAAACGAAATAATACTCGAACTGGGCATCTTGAGCAATTCGTTCCTAAAAAGCCCGAATCAGGTAGAAAACTTTGAACCCTTCATATCAGCGTTAACACGTGTTTTGCAGTAAACAGATGTTGGGCTGAACGCTTCTCACAACAAGAAGAATTTGAATTTTCATATGACGGTACAAGAAGGTACAGGGTGTTTCACAAGTAAACAGACAAATGAAAACCGTGAATAGAGGGCATTGAGCTGAGTTCAAAATCACCCCATATACAGGATGTCCCAAAACTAGTGAATCAAACTTCACATCACGATAGAGTAAACCAAATATTATCGAATGACACCAACATTAGTTCGACGAAAATGTACCGTTTCCAAAATAATCAGGATTTTATTAAAATACCTAAAGTTGCGATTTTCGAACTATTTTTCTCAATAACAGGGCCAGTTTGTGGAAAAGGAAATCCATATTAAATTATATTGAACTGAGATTATTGTTATATTTCCCCTAATTCAAATTATTTTAAGTAGTTAATCGATAACCATAACCTAAGTAAAGGTAAATTAAAACAATTGTTTTTACTACATGATTTTTGATACTCAGAATAAACAGGGGTGATAATATGGGAGAAAAACGCTATCCTCAATCACAAATTAGCCTTGTGATTGAAAAAATAGTTCGAAAATCGGCAATTTTAGGTTAGGTTTTCTCAGAAACGGTACATTTTCGCTCAACTAATGTTGGTGTCATTCAATAGTATTTGATCTACTCTATCGTGGTGTGACGTTTGATTTAATAGTTTTGGGGCACCCTATATATAAGTTTCTTCGGGGTTTCTTTAAATTTCTCGAATTTCGAATCGAAGTCGACTGAAAATTTATATTTAGCCTTGAGTTGTTAATTTCATTGAAACAGAGCATTAAAATTCGAAAAAAATCAGGACTGTGCTCAGTGAGGCTTTACTTCACTTCAAACTCATATAAACACCGTGTATGTAGTTTTTTAATCATAATTTTAACTTTTTTGTTATCTGCATTATCATTGTCTCAAAATGAATTGATTTTTGGGTTGTCCCACCTGTTGATCATATTCTAGAAATAATTGTTTTGGTCAGACGCCTCTAAGGAATAGAGCACTTCATGAAAATGTATTTAGAAATTCTTAATTGAATTTTTTTTTCAAAGAATATTCTGTTGAATGTGTTCAACAAGTAAACCTTATTCGGTCTTCATAATAGTCATTCACAATGATAAAATGTTTCAAAATTGATAATACCCAAATATGGATGGGAAAACTACGCTATCTTGAAACTAAAAATTAAAACTTGATCTTCAGAGTGAATCTATTTTTCTATGGACAACTAGTTGTGTGAATAAAAACAAAGAAAGAAATCGCGGGGTGTCAGATCTGGAGATCTAGCAGTCCAATGTTGGGGTCCTACCCTTCTAATGGAATGACCTGAAATACTGATAAATACTTTTGCTGGTGCATGAATATCATCAATGTTTCAATAAGACCAGACCAATCAATAGATTTCCATAGATCCAATAATGACTATAACGGAATCAGTGAGGAATTCGAAAGTGCATTTATGATACTTATTCGAAGTGCCAATCATTACCTTCACTAAAAGACCAAATGAGGTGAAAATCAATTCGGAAAATTACTTCAGGTCCACGTTGTCCATAAAAAACGATTCATTCGGAAGATATCAAGTTATAATTATTATTTTCATGATAGCGTAGTTTTTTATTTCTATTTTTGTTCATTATCAATAATAAAGCTTATTATCACTGTAAATGACTCATCTGCATAACCAGATATGCTATAAATATCAAAAACCAATGGAAGACATATATTGAGAAAGAAAAAATTCAGTTGACCAATTCCAATTCCACTTTTAGATTTCCACATTTGATTGGCGATCATATTCATCCCATTAATTAATGTGAAGTAAAAGTCAATATGCAGCGCTGTTTTTTCCAGAGGCATTTCACCACCAAACAATTATTCATTAAAAATAATCCACTGATAAGGCATAACAAAGTTTCATTGATTTTGAGAAAATCAATGCAGATACCTGAAAAATTCAAAATTATGACGAAAAACTACAAACAGAGTGTTTTCAGGAGTTCTAATTTGAATATAGCCTCAATGAGCCCGGTCCTGTGTTCGTCAACTTTTAATGTTCTCTTTTATTGAAACATACAAGTTCAAGCAGATAATGAATTTTTAGCCGAATCCAACTAAAATAGTTGGAGTTATAGCCGAACGAAAATTCGGGAAATTCGAATAAACCCCTCTGTATATCGGAAACGGGATGCCTAAGACACACATATGAGGTGTTCTTGAACTCAGCTCAATGCCCTCTATTCACGGTTTCCGTTTTTTCGTTTACTTATTGTGAAACATCCTGTGTACTGAAAAATCGCAAAAGACTCCTCGAAAAATTAAGAAATGCCATTAAATCAAGGAGTTTCTTTTGATCCGCTATGATGAAAAATGTCAATATCCAGTTATTATTATTATTTGGGGTGATTCATCGAAAATCCCTAATATCTCGAAAACTAAGGCACTTTTACCAAACGTAAAATATATTTATCTGAACCGCCATAGAGTACTCTACCCGCAGGTTCTATATTATCAATTCATTACGCCACACCCTGTATAATTATTATTATTATATCAATGTATTGAAAATAAACAGACATGAATACGAGCCTGTTGTTTTGTTTGAAGGTGAAGCTCCTCTTGCTTCAAACTTCTTTTAATTATTTTGACTACCATTCATGCAAGATGATTTTTGTTGAAGAATTCAACATTCTTGTAATTATCCGTTCATTTCTTCAAGAGATACCCATTCCCTATCACCTTTGAATATTCAACTCAATGCTAACACTGCATCAAATGCATTTCATCTTCGGGTTGATTTTTTTTGAATTCTACAACTGATGTAACGTCTTCAACCTTCAGCCAAAGAAGATAAACAACAGTAACTTTCCTCAAGCTACTGATCACTTGTATTTTCCATGTATTTAAATAAATAGATTTGGTAAGTCTTCAATCAGTTTGTATAAACGTCAATTATGTTCGTTATATATTTTCGACTTAATATTTTCCGAAGTGATTTGACATTGTGATGAAATACGTAATTACTGAGAGTCTTACGTAGAACGGACTACGTAGCACTGATTTAAAACTCAAAAATGTTTTGACAAGCGTCTTAACCCAACATTTTCGTACCATACAGAGTGAAAAATATCCAATTTCCATGGCCAATCCAGTCCTAAAATAAAAGTGAATGAAGTATAGAAGCTGAAAGTGAAACGTATATCTTTGTTGATTCATTCGCATTTTAGCATTTTAATGGAGTTCCTAATGTCGTGAATATAATGCCCAAAAATTAGATTACTATTTCATACCAGAAAAAATTCGGTAAAATTGTTTTTGGAATTAATCTTATATGTCACGAAAAATTTCATTGTCATGTATCATTCATTTTGGGACCTATATGGTATGAAACTCCCCTATCGGACGAAGTATCGTAGACATAAGCATATTTATGCAAAACTGTCCAAATTCATTTACACCGAGATCACGAACCTTATCAATCAATTATTACCGTATGAAGTTTATTAATATCAGTATCGTTCTCGAACTATTTACAGGTTTTAATATGTGTGAATGAATCGGAAGAGCAGCTGTCTGTATTCTATATATGAGTAGAATTCAAGCTGCCTTACTTTCTGTCCTCCTGAAATCTGGCAACGTTGCGGGAGGTGAGAGCGCGCTACTAATAAGAAATATATGCGGAGGTAGTATGGTCTGATTCGTTTGAAGAAAAATTTTTCGATAAAAATCTTTTCCCCTCTTTAGGTACCCCTGTTATTTACCTTCCCCTCTACATATATAACCAAAAATTATTCCAATTATATAACTCCTTCACCCGGAGGTCAGGTCGCCCAATGAACTTAACGGAGGTCACAACGAACTACGAGTTCATATATATATATATATATATATATATATATATATATATATATATATATATATATATATATATATTTTGATCATCGTCGGATGAAGAAGATAAATGGAAATACTGCTTTGCTAATAATATTGACGAATACACCTCGAATCGCAAAGAAAATTGTACAATTTAAAATCTAGAATTGAAGACCTCAAACTGGCAATGCCAATTGTTCAGAGCTTATATACTGCATTCACATTTATTTTATAATAGCACTCGGTTGGCCATGAAATAATTTTCTCAAGTTTTTGTAACTAGAACGGAGTAAGGTTGGCACTCATGAAATGTCGGTAATGTCATAACGCCGTTGCCACAACTTATAATATATCAATTAATATTACGGAAATGCCGAAAGTGATTGAAAAAAGAGACAGGGTTTCAGAAAGTGCTATTTAGAATTCAGGTCCGCTCATTCAAATAGTTATACCCTGATATTCTAAAATAAACAATAGATCAGACGGTAGCGGACATATTCAATGTAAGAGAATACAGAATTTATGTCAAGTTTCATCTGACTCTAAACGACTTATATTTCAGCTGAATATTTCCACAATCAGAAAGATTGTGAATGAAGAGGACGACATTGAATTTCCTTCTATTGGAAGACCCAAAAAAGTGGTGGCATTTGAGAATTTTATGTTTGAGTGAATTAATGCGAAAAGTTTACTACAGGATTTTTGGTGAATGTCATCGTAGAATAAGTTCCCGAAAATTGATTTTTCTATTTTTCATTTGACTTGTCCTATACATTGTAAATGTCTTAAGGTATCAATAAATACCTAATTATTATTATATCAATGCAATATGCATTAAGATGAACAGCCACAAATACGGGCCAGTTGTCCTACTAATTGTTTATTCATGTGAAATTTTTGTTCAAAGGTGAAGTTCATCTTGATTGAAACTTCCTTTAATTCCATTTACTTATATTGATGCAAGATGATTTTTGTTGAAGAATTTAACATTCTTGTAATTATCTGTTAATTCCTTCGGGAGGTACCCATTCCCAACCCCTGCCCCATGCATTTCATCTTCGGGTTAATATTTTTGAAATCTACAACTGATGTAACTTTAGCCAAAGAAGATAACGAACATTAACTCTCCTCAAGCTAATGCATATGATATTACACTGATCTCTTGTATTTTCCATGCAAAATTATTGAACTCATTTGTTGAAACTTACTATGCGTAACTAGCACGAAAATTGAAACATTTCGCAATTGGTGATGTAGTGATACCTTCTGCCATAGCAACGAAGTAGAAAATAAATATCTCCGAATTCTCTAGCCGATAAAAGGAATCTTCGAGGGACGCTTGTATAGACGTTTTTGGTACCACTGGAACTGGACGATACCATTGGCACCCTAGTTCTCGACAAGCGCGTGGAACGCGCCAGTCGAGATCCCTGCGATTGCTTGCGTCGACACGCGCGTTCAGAAACGCGCGTAATGAATAGCGCGTTTCTCCCTGCATCTGGACAGGCTCGAAGTTATTTCTCCACAATACCATCGAGTCGTTTTTATATTGCTGGTTGAAATAAGGTGAATTTAAAGCAAAAGACGCTTATAATTCATAGTTGTTGAATGATTTTTTTTTCAAAGAAATTCAATGAAGATATTGATTTGCAGTTACTTTGAGCCTGTCCAGGGGCAGCGACAAACGCGCGTGTCGAGATACTACGGAAATAGTTATTTGAGCAACGAATTGGAAAAACCCTTATTTTTCGTAATGAGCGGTACGAAATAGTTATTTTCCTATCAAGTGCGGAAAGTGATACTTGCCCGCACGAAACTGCCGTTGCCCGAACGATGCGAAGCAGAGTTCGGATAAGCAGTTGAGTGCGGGCAAGACACTTTCCGCAAGAGTTAGGAACAATATTTTTTCTACAAGCGCTTGAAATATATAAATATATCCATTTCACGAAACAGATCATATCTCATTTGATTAATTCATATATAATGACAGACGTAATTCTGCATGTCATTACTATGGGTTTCCCATCGTTGACGTTCTATGCATAGAAACATGATAGAATTTAATCTACTCTATAAGATTTGCGTGCGGGAAAAACCCCTGCTAATCCATTCCCGCACGCAAATGCGTGCGGGAAAGAAATAGCAGGCGTTTTTCCCGCACGTTTTGGGAAAGTGACTCTTTGCAACTTGGAATGCGTGCGGGAAAAAGGTTGAACGCGCACGCTTGTAGAAAAAGTTTTTTTCAATTTTTGAATAGAATGTGACTATTTGAATTCAAATTAAAAGTACCAAAAACATCTATACAAGCGTCCCTCGAAGATTCCTTCAATCGGCTAGTGAATTCGAAGATATTTATTTTCCACTTCGTTGCTACGGCAGAAAGTATCCTTACATCACTAATTGCGAAATATTTAAATTTTCGTGTTAGCTACGAAAAGTAAAACATTTCAAAACGTCAATGAGTTCTAAAAAGTGCCATTTTATATGTAAAAATTGGAAAAAGAGTATTCTGTTGCGGAATATGGAATCACCCGAATATTCCAACCGATGAATACCTACTAAAAATACATGTTGGGAAGAAATTGTTGAAATATTTTGTGTAGGAAGTATTTCAAAAGAGAAAAAACCAACCATACTGAACATTGGACGCGCGTAGTCAATCGCGCGTTACTCACCGCATCAGGACAAACTCTTTCCTAATTGGTGAGTGTAAGTAAGTTTCGAGATTAACCACACGGCGTTGTTCATCTAAACACTTGAGACTGCTCTCCAGACCATTTTGTCGCAGGTGGATAGGTACCATAAGAAGAAGAAATATGTACAATATCAATAAAAAGTAGGTGGAGTAAAATTTTGAGTTATTTTATCACATTTTGGTACTCCACTTGAAGAGAATGGACCTATTTATGAACGTATGAGAAAATGTTTCAATAGTAGGTATGGAGAGGAAACAATAATGACACCTTTAGGCACGCACGGCGGCGAACCTGTGATTGGAAATTTATAAAGAGATTATTTATCATGAATTTAAAATTTGACGAAATAACCAAAATTCTCTAGGCGCTCTAAAGTAATGTATAATAAGTTGGGGGTTATCATCAGAATTTCTCGTTGAAGAATGGCTAGAACGCTGAGAGTTGGCCCGGGTGAGTACCCAAACGTGGTATTCTACACTACTGAAATATTTTTGAATGTCTTTTCATAGCTCTTATAACAGAGATATGCCAATGTCATGTTTTTGAAGGCTCACACTGTATATTTCCAGATAAAGGTAAGCGCACATACGAAGGTATCGGACGGACGGTTCAATAGAACCAAATGGAGCAGCGCACATATGTACGGACGGCAGGCATCGCCTTTTAAAAATCCAGCGAAAATTGAGGAACGAGAATTAAACTCCAACCGATTTGTACCGCGCCAGCCGATCCCGATATATGTGCGATACCAATCGGAGATTACAGCTCATTTGTATTTTGTTGTACGGATAGTCATACGAATAAGCAGAGCAAAAACATAAGTTTGCAAGAGAATTGTGAGCACAAAATTATAATGAAATGTATTATTTAAATGCAAAAAACTATAGCAATCATCGAAGGAAAGATGAAATATGGCGGATTGAAAATTCTTTTATTCTGTTCGAAAAATATTGTATGAACCGCTATGTATAAGTCTTCTCTTTCAAATTGTTGCTTTCGAACGCATTTCTTTGGTAGTAGCTCCTGTGGATTTCAATTGAACAACTTTTTTTTAATCGTGCATTAAGTCCGGAAATAGGGGAACAGATTCTCCAAAATCATTCCCTTTTCTACATAATGTGTGTATCAAAAATCCAAATTCGTCAACGCCTCCTTCGTTTTTGAAGTCTTCTTACAGAACAATCGCTTCTTCCTCGCCGCTTCAATACTTTTGTAACCTATTCTACCGACGATTTCAATGGGATATGTGCGATACCTACATAAAATTTCCGTCCGTTGCCTCCGTGTCGTCCGTCTGATGCCGTTATATGTGCGCTTACCTTAAGATTCCAACGTAAACTCTTTCGGAAAAAAATATTCTGAATGGAGAGAGACTGGAAAGAAAACCTTTTTCAATTGAAGGCAGCCTTTCAACACGAGTTTTTTTAAAATGATAAAAGTTTCAGATATATCTTCAGTTATCTCGTATTCGTGAAAGAGTTATTTTTGATTTGAGTGAACCATTTTATCACAGTTACAACAGGTATAATTTTTTTGAAGAACGATACATCGAGTAATTTGCCTCCACAAAATTCAAACATAATGCGACATACTACAAAACACGCCTAAGTCACATTTTATAAGCTTCATAAAAATTACTTAACCATAACATATATAATAATACTGTTTATTTAAATTACAATTCTCACAACAACCTGAAGTATTCATCTCGAAAGCAGAAGAAATAAACATTTGTCTCCACAAAAATTACACTTGTAAGTGGACATAAGCAATAACAATTTTATAATTTTTTTCCCCTTTTCTAAACACTGTGTTCCAGAGATAAAAAAACAACAACAAAAATCCTGAGTTTAACCATCTATAGTTGCAATTCTGCACTTATCTTCAAACAAAATTGATTCTATTTATAAATGTATACCAAAATGATCTTGATCTGCTGGAAATCCATTTCTTGATGTTTTTAGTATACGATGTTTTCACCTTTGTATCTTTAATGTCCATTGGATGTGGGTTATACTGTAAGGGCGCCAAGTAAGTATGTGATCTCAAATCGACTGTTTTCTTAGGTTTCGGCAGCTTGATGTTTTTGAATCTAAGTTCCCTTCCATTTTTTATGGGTGCCTTTTGTTGGTGTTGGTGGACAAGGAGAGCACGAGCATAGAGTTGTCGTACTGTGACAATATATTTGATATTTGATAGTTCGTATAGTTCTTCTCTAGGAACTTTTTTGAGCAACTTCTACTGCTTTATAGTAGGAGTTCGCTAGTCCTCCCCAGGCTAGTATTCCATATTTCAGGTGTGGTTCGACTAAAGCATAATATATTTTCCGCAGTTCATCTTCACATATCTCTCTCAAGTACTTAAATCTGCTTAAGAGTGTTCTAATGTTTTTCGCTATTTAGCTGGGCCTGTTCATTCCATCTTAAATGAGAGTCTATTATTATTCCTAAAATATTCGATATTTACTGTAATTCTTATCTGGAACAATTTGTCGCTTTCTCTAATTGATAAAATATCGTATGAAGATTTTCCAGTTCTGAGGCTTGTAAATGTCATGAATTTAGCATAGAAAAGTCTATGCTAATTGTTAATTTTTTCCTTCTGGAAAACTCGAATATCCTCACCATTTTTTCCTCGACTTTCAGTTTCAATTCATTTCATGTTGGTGCGGATAAAAAAAACACAGCAGCAATAGTCTTCTCGCCTCTAGAACTTTGAAGCGAGTTAAATTTTCGACTCAAAAATATCCTACGTAGCGATTAGGAGCAAAAATACATATCGACAATTAAATGGAAATTACTTTAATTCCATTAGGATGAATTACACAGTGCTTGCGTAAAGTAACGAACTGAAACCGAAAGGTTTTCGAAAAAATCCTCTGAAATGTCGATTTTGTTTCAAACCAAAGCAATTTTTGACATACGACCCATATTTGTGACTCAATTGGTATTGGAGATATGACATCATCGGCAATTTTTTTTAACGGTAAAACCCAATTTCCACCATACCAATTGAATTAGCCAGTCATTTTACGTACACGTTGTCGAAAATTATGGTTATTCCACAGGTGCTAGCGACCGAGAATGTTTTTCATTGCTGTCAGATAATAACTTGAAATCGATAACGCAACAAATATATGTCAAAGAGTGCCTTTGTTTGGAACAAAATCGAAGAACTCACAGTTTCAGGAATAATTAATTTATTCGTTACTTTTCGAAAGCACTGTATAACCATTGCACGTATTTCGCTATCTCAAAAGCATTCCCAGGTGGGCGAAGGCATACCTACGCTATTGTGATGGCGAAACAATCATCCAAGTAAAAATCATGTTATTCAGTTTCTAGTTTAATAATGCATTTTCATCAAGTATCAGGCAGATAATTTCAATATATCAGGGGTGCCCAAAATGTATTCCGTTGCATCCTGGTGCATCGTGGAGTAAACGGAGGTGCCGTGAGGCCCTAGCGTTTACCATTGTATTATCATTGCATTATTGTATTGTGTATTATTATTATTTTAATCAGCTAGGGCGCCCAGACAAAATACAAAAGCTGTATGTGAGCCATGAAACAAGAGTTTGGGAACCTCTGCAATGCATCGATATTATTCGATTCTAATCAACTTGTTTTAATCGCGCAGCGATTGTAGAAAGTTAAATGTTAAATATTGACACGCAAGAATATCGATCGACAATCGGCTTCTACATGAAAAAAATTCCATCGATTATTGGCAGTCACCCAAATAATAATAACAAAAATATGAATTTTCTTGAAATAGATTAATGTGGTTATTCTGTGATGACTAGGTTGATTTTGATGCAGATTCGCGTATATGGTAAATCTGTAAAACTTACATGAACTCATATATTGTATTGGGGCAGAGTCGATCATTTTCCAACATTAGATCCATTTTTACTCTCTATTATTCATATGTCTACAGCAAATTGAACTTTGCTTCGGTTGTATGGAATCCCCACTATAAAACCTATATAGAACGACTTAAAAGAGTCCAAAAGAAATTTCTCCGCAGTATGGCGTTAAGTTAAGAAAGCCGCCGAAAGATGAGTGATGAACTGTTTGCTCATGAGTTGCTTAATAATAGGTTGGAATCGCCGGGGCTTATCTCGCAGTTTGGCCTTCACACTCCATTGAGGAGGTTAAGACCGATGTACACCTTCGTCCTGCCCTTGAGAAGTACCAACAGCGACAGAAATTCCCCCATTGGGTACTTGAACATTGCAACCATTTCAGGGCTGTAGTTGATATATTTCATCATGATGAGAAAACAGTTAAGAAGTGTTCGAGATATTAATTTTTGGGATTTTCAAATGATAGGAAGGGGGGGGGGAAAGCATGTAGTGGACAATGCCCTGTGTATGTTTTTTCTTTTTTTTTATCTTTCTATAATATTGAATTCATAATAGGTTAGTTTGAATTATTTTTATGTACCTCTACAACTGATTAATTTATTTGTGAACATTCTTATGGGTATTTGTTTACCTGTATATGTTCCCCTGTTAAATAAATAAATATATGAAGTTAGGCATAGTAATAATCAACCTTTTTATCGAACATACCTATAATTTTCAGTGCATGAAAAATTTTAGCATATAGAATATCAAATATAGAATACAAAATCTGATTTTTGCTAGCGAAGAATCTGTCAAAACAGAGTTCATCAGCTATCATAGAACTTACATCTGGAAAACAACTGGACCTGACGGTTTACAGAACATCTGGATTAAGAAATAACCTGAAGACCAAAGGAATAAAGAAAATCCAACCAATATCGACCAATAACATGCCTTCCAACGCTGTAAAAATCAATAACATCGTGCATTCCAAACCGTATTCATAACCATTGTAAAAAGAATAGCATAATCGCCACACAAGAGGAAAGATGCAACAAAGACAGCCGAGGAGGCAAAGGACAACTAGAAATAGATCCAGTTATCTGCAACCAAGAATTCTCTAAACGAGGAAATATTTACGCTGCGTACATAGACTACAAAAAAGTATTCAAATCCATACCCCACGAATGGCTCTTGATGATCTGGAGGATTTACAAGGTGGATTCCAATGTCAACCTGGCGCACTGCTCTACAAATGAAAGCAGCAAATAGAAAAGGAGATCGTTAAGTCTATTATAGTTCTGCATGGCTCTGAATCCTTTGTCTTATAGATTGAATTCTACTGAATGCGGATTTGCCAACAGGAGCGGCGGTAGAACTGTGATGAAGGCGAATCCTCTCCGATTTGAAACACTTTGTATCTCCCAAGAATCGAAATGTAAGAGACTGAAAAAATTTTCTGAAGATATAAAAATCAAAAGTTTGGTTTTGGAAAAATGTCTTCTGGACATTACGAAAGACAAAATAGAAGATTAGAGAGTATACCTCATACGTACAAGTATCTAGGGATAGAACAGGATCAATAAGAGCAGGGTAAAGAAATAATTAACACACACCAAGATTGAGAAGGATAATGAAAACTGACCTAAACAGCAAGATTGATGCCTACGCTTGCTCTTCGGCATAATTTCTTGGACCACCACTGATTTAGCAGCCCAGCAGGAAAAAATAAAAACAATACTGACGAAACATCATAAACATCACTCTCAAAGCTCAATGGAACAGAACTGCCACATCTTGGGGGTCGCGAAATTGTTGATTCGTCCAACCGTATGTTTCAGGAAATTAAAGGACTTCAAGAATATTTCCTGGGGCTGCTTCATCAGAACTTCATCGAGTAATTTGTGATGCTGATAATTCTACCTTCACCGTTAAAGTTGAAGAATCCCACAGAAATCGTCAAACAATCTACGCAAGGCAAAATGTAGAAACAGATTGACAAACTTCTACATGGTAGACACCAGAACGAGGTCGACCATGACGTCAACTGTCAACTGCGTCAAACAATTGGTTGACTTCCGAAAAGTTGGAAGTGATTCCAACAAGGAACTATATGAAATATATAGGCAAGGATACTTCATTGACGGACATAAGCGGATACGATGTAAAAATACACCGTAGCGACATCTGACAGAAAAACAACCAAATTCAATTTCCTAACTCTCAGAGTTAAGATAGCAGTATGCATCCATGTGTTCAAATTTCCAGATTGCAAATATCGTATAAAATGATGAAACCAAAACCATAATCAGCATCTACTTACTCTTTGTCAACAAAATGGAATTTCTGGCAATACTTTGAATTATGGTAAGTTTGTTTGTTCGATTCAGATCGTAACATTTGTTGATTCAATCAAATCATATTTCATGAAAATACACAAAGAATAATCAAACATCAATAATCAAAAAATTTCCTCCAATAATGACGTACCAACATTCGATCTATGACAAATAAACTCTTATTATTAAGTTTCAATGACAGATTTATTTTTAATAATAATAATAACGGCCGGTTTCATAATCAAACCTAAAGGTCCAGCTTCATAATCAAATTTAAAGTCTCTTAAAGCTTCCTTTACTGTCATTTTTAGTAGGGTTTAAGGAAGCTTTGAAATTAAAGGGACTCTAGGTTTGATTATGAAACTGTACGTTATAATACTTTATTGCCAAAACATTGTCATACATAGTTGGTTACATTTGGTAGTGCAAAAGGATAGATTTATTCGATGAATAACACTATCTGAAAGTGAGAAGACTGCATTTTTACTTATCCTAAGAATAAGACTTATCTATCGAATAAATTAAAAAATAGTTATTCGCACGTGAAAGTACCGGGCCTAAATCGTCAAAATCTTATTTTTTGCTACTAATTAAAAAACGAAGAATAGGCTACGGTTTTCACCATCCTTTGTTTCTCTGAAAAAGAGCTAGAAAATGTGTCATCCGTTTTCTTCTAACTCTTATACCTAGTCCTCTAGATCCCCTCAGTAGACAATTGTAGAATTGTGCATACCCATACATACCCATTCTGATAAGATAATGAATTTATACCTGGATAATTTCATTTCACACATTCCCGGCATTCTATATGATACCAGAGACAAACTCTGATAATACCTAGGAATTTTATACAATGCCTAGGTAAAGTATGGAATGGGCAAACGCACTCGTATTATTTTATACATTGCCTAGGCATTGTATAGAATTCCGGAATTATACATATTGTCGGTAACATATACTAATACATCAGTTTTAGTTTTAGTCAAAAAGACCAAGTAGTTAGCTTCTGTGTGACGTCATAGGATTGGAGATACCCGGCCCCTGCCGCAATTGTAATTTGTTTCGTATTTACATTATACCTACTACTGATATTTTCAAAGTTGTATAATCTACCCAGAATAGAAGGTCTTATGGTTGCCCAATATTTTGCAAAAAAATTGATTTTGTTGAAGCCGAAATGCGAGGTATGAAAATGAATGAGTATGATAAACTACCTGTTTGCAGATTAAGAACTACAATGGGCAAAAAAATTAACGCACATTATGGAAATTTCAAATTTATTCTACAACTGAAGGTGTTTTCAATGATAATTATTTTTATCAGAATTATGCATGCATATGTTATCCACTTTCAACGGTTTTCTTCAATACAGATGTTTTTTCCCAGCAGGAATAAAAAAAGATGATATTATCAATTTTGGAGGTATAGGCTCCATTCGAAAATCAGTTGTTCTCGATCAAGTCTAGTGATCAATAGTTTTTCTTTCGTTTCATTTTCTACACTCGATCGCTATGCAACGCGAAACACGCAATTTGACCCAAGAGGAATGTGCCCAAGCGGTAGTTTTGCGAGAAGAAGGGTGGACATACACGAGAATTGCAGAAAGGTTTGGAGTTTCCCATACAAGTGTGTCCAGAATGTTGCAGCGATTCAGGGAGGCAGGTATATGAATGTCCGAAGACCAGAACAGGGTAGACCACGGGTAACAAACAACTACCATTCAAGAACGTTACTTGAGAGTTTCTTCGTTGAGAAAACGGTTTGCAACCGCTCGCCACCTTCAAATTCAGCTTGAGCAAACTCATGAGGTGCAAATTAGCACTCAGACAATAAGAAATCGCCTCAGAGAATATGATTTAAGGCCTCGAAGGGCGCGTTTGGATTATGCCAGAAAGCATATCCATTGGGAAGAGGCCGATTGGGAAAGAGTTCTCTTCACAGATGAGTCTAGATTCTGCCTCTACCATTGTGATTGACGTTCCCTTGTATACAGACGTCCACATGAAAGATATGCTCGGTGCAATTTCCTGAATACTACTGCTTTCTGGGGAGGATCGATTATGGTATGGGGTGGAATATCTTTGACTGCTCGCACAGACCTAGTGGTCGTTGATAATGCTGATAAGTATATAAGGAACATTCTTGAAGAGCATGTTCTGCCATTTGCCCAATACATTGGTGAAAATTTCATTTTTATGGACGACAATGCCAGACCCCCATCGTGCGCGCATCGTTCAGGAGTTCCTTGAAGAGGTTGAAGTCTCTCGAATGAAATGGCCAGCAAGAAGTCTAGATCTCAATCCGATTGAGCAGGTTTGGGACAACCTCAATGAAAGTTCAGAAAATCATTCAGCTACTCTTAATGTCTTAGGAATCCAACTCGGAGAAATCTGGGAAGGATTAGATCAGAACATTTTAAGATCACTCTTTTTGAGTATGAACCGTCGTTGCCGAGCTGTAATTAGCGGAAGGGGTGGAAATACCAAGTATTAAATCACGGGCCTGTTCCGATATAGACCATATTAGTGAGGTTAGAATCACTCAGTTGGCGGGAGATCCATATTCAAATTTTTTTACATAGGAATCGACTTTAAGATGGAATATCGCTAGCTAGAAGTAAATGTTAATATAAAGACATACAAAATTGGGTGCCGCAATTATTAGAGGTCGTTTCCAAGTACATTTTACATCACAATATACTTTTATATGTCCTAAAATCAAAATTGAACACATTATTATACGGAATATATCCGTATGTCGTAGATCATTTCTGCTATACGTCAATCATGAACCGTAACAAAGAAAATGACATGCTACGCTTGCGCGTTAGAATGATGTCAGCTTCAGAGGTTAGAAACGAAATGAAGCTACGACAAACTTCCATGGATCTTGCTGACCAATTTTATATTGATCCATTATCAAAAAAATATACCATTTTATTACGAAATTTTGTTTTCAAATTGTTAAGAAAGGATCATAGAACACATTCCAACAGAAATAAATCTTAAGAAATTCGCTAAAATATCCAAAAACAGGCGAGAAGTACGCGGCATTTTTAGTCCCATAAGAAATGCATGGGGAATTCAGGGACCAGATCCACGGATGGATCGCGATTCAAATTTCCCGCCTAACCTCACTAATATGGTCTATTGCTGGTTTTACTGGCCCGCAATCGAATAACAATAGAACTCGAACGACTGGGCCAATAGGCATCGTCTCTGAAATACTGACAGTACTGTTCAGGAATATCGGAACAGACGGCACTTATCAGCATTTCAGGATTTTGAAAATTGTTCATTTCTCTTCTTTCACATAAGATTCGGTGAAATCCTGAATTTTTCTTCCATTTAATGTGTCTTGTTTCGTTCAAAACCTTCCCGAGAGAACATAAAAAATAAGTTATAAAGTCAATGTAGAGTTAACTTAATTAAAATTGAGATTTTCAGAATATTCGTTAATTTTTGTGCGCAGTGTATTTCAGAAAACTGATGTAATTCAACTCTTTATTTTCGTCCACAAACTACCTAACTTACCCAACTAACTTGACTTCTTGGTCGTACCGCAATTCTATCAACCCTTTCAAGTTTTTACTAATGGAAAGAACTAATCAACCTGTTCGTGATATGACGCAGTACAAACATAGGTGAAGTGTCCTTTATATATATATTTTATTTTTGTTACCTATTTAAGAGTGACAAGACGCAACTATGATGATGATCCTATTGGTTACATGCAAATTAAAAAAGCAGGTCGATATTTGTCAACAATAGTTTTGGCTACATTATTGCGTTGAATGCAGAACAGCAGAATCTCGTCCCGAGTCTGAATAAGTTTTTTTATCTCAGCCTAGCCAACAATTTGTAATTTTCTCAAAGTCAAATTTGAATATGAAGTTTTATGTAAAAGGTTTTTTTTCTAGTAGTTAATTTCAATGAAGAACTTATATTGTCAATAATACACCCATCGTTTTATTCAGTAGTTGCACTCATTTGCATAATTTTTTCGGGGGTCTCTTGAGACTCCATGCGACGATTTGGGTGATTCACTTAATGCTTCTAATTGAGGATTAAGGCGGGCTCAATATTAAGGCTATCTTTTTTTTATTTCTGTAGCAGTTTCTATAGCAACCACTGAAATGAGTATGACTTAACTTCAAGCCAACCTTAAATACATGTGCAAAGGGGCATTTGTGTTTTACATTATCTCTTCATAACATTTCACAATTAAATGTTTTGTAAATGAATCATTTTTCGAATTATGTATTTATATTGTAGAAAAATTTATCTGATTGTCTCCATCATAAGGGTTTATTATAACCAATGTTTTGCCAGCTGTGTTCAGGGAATAGCTTATTGTTTACCGAAGGTTTCTTTTTAACTTAACACTCCATTTGGAAGAAATTTGTCCTATCTATCAAACCCACAATTACTAAGTTGGAAAAATACACTCAGACACATTTCTCTACTCCTATTTTTTTTTATCAAGTTTAGTGGGAAAGATTCGATTAAAAGAACGATAGGAGTAGACAAAAGTGACGGAATGTATTGTTCAAACATGGTAATAGAACTAGTTCATCAGAGAACACTAACAAATACTTAATACAGGCTGTCCTCCAACATGCTTGAAATGAAGACTACAAGATTATATCAAATTTAATGAATCTTTCATCATACTGAAGTAAGAAAGGCCAAAGTGAAGAAAACTGATAAACTTCATGGCCATAATTCCAAATCCTATCATCATCCGTCAAAATAAAAACCTCTGAGGTCCAATACGATGAACACACTTGAAAGAAATGTACTAAAAATCGATTGTTAAAATCCAAATTTCATATAGTTTGGATATGTTAGAATTCTGTTCTTAATTTACCTTGGTCTAGTTCAGCGATGCCCGTTAGCAATGAATTGAAGGCATATATGAAGTTATACAAATTCCTATGCTAACTGTAATAGACATGCAAAGAAAACCTTCACATTAGGCCTGCCTTCAATTCATTACTGCAAACAGGCATCACTGAACCAGACCAAGACACATTAAGAAGATGACATATCCAAACTATATAAATAGGGGCAAGCTTACCAATGACCTTATATTGAAATTTTTGTTTAACAACCAGTCCGGTACCATTTTGCGTCATGAATGGTCCAGCGTAGTCATTATGACTACTCTTTTTAAAAAGGGGCCAATTTAGAATGATTATTTGAAATTTCAATTTTACTTTCAGAGAATGATGAATATACATATACAATAAATGTGATTTAATCTGAAGAATAAACAAAACATTTGAAAACTTATTGAAATTCTGAACAAAAACAAACATCTGATCGGGATTTTCATTATCAAATTAGGCGTAATTTACATTTGCAGTAGTTATTTCGCCTACGCTGGACCAGTTAAGGGTTAACAAAGTTTAACTGAACAGAAAACCTTCGGTTAATTACAAAATATTTCCTGAAGACAGCTGAAACATAGGATATCATAAACACATATGTGGAAATAGTCCTATAAATCCTAGTGAAAATTTTCCATCATCAATTATTCATATTAATAAATCATGTTACAGAAAGTGATCATTGAAATGTCACTTCCAATTACTATAATAGTTAAAAATGTATGTATGTGTGCATATATATATGTACTGCAAAATATTATGCTCCCTCTCAAAAAAGTATGTTCCAGAAAAGTTTTGAAGTAATTTCACCACTGAAATAAATCATACAAAATGTTTACTTTCTCACCTGATCGAGAGCCATTCCTGTGGATTCGGATAATCCAGAAAACAGTATACTTCCAGGATGGAAACCCCCTTGTTTAACAAAACCCATTATTCATTAAATAATTTCTGGAAACTCACACAATAAATTTTAATGGAGTAGTTCTGATATTTCAAGTTGGCATGAAATTTATTTTTAAAATAAAGTTCACTGCGAGATCAAGGCCAATAGAATTTCTGAAAAGAATTTTGATTTTGACACTACCAAACCAACATCTTTCTGCCAACCAAAGATTATATAGACTAGTATGCTTTTCGCTGCCAACCAACATCTGATTGGAATCGCCATTTCTGATAGTCTCACACTATACAGTACCTAAGTAAAGTTAAACATCGTTTAATGAGAGTATGGATTATTCTCTAATCCATGTTTAAAGAATTCCATTCAACCACCATCAGTTTCTTGTTGTTTCATTTATTTATA
The DNA here is from genome assembly GCF_907165205.1 of Coccinella septempunctata. NCBI lineage: Eukaryota > Metazoa > Arthropoda > Insecta > Coleoptera > Coccinellidae > Coccinella > Coccinella septempunctata. Next base: position 10,445,682 of record NC_058194.1, on the reverse strand, counting down.
AGCAATAGAATAGGGCCATTGAAGATTTAGTTTCACATTGTTTATTTTCCATGCTGCTTTATTTTTGACGTTTGACGTTCTGATGGTCAAGCACAGAACTTGAAGTCAATTGCCTAATGTCAACCGCCATAACCATAGAACTGTAATGAATTATGGCCACGGTATGAACCATGGAGGTAAACTTTCTAGGAGTCCTAACTTTCTACCAGAGACATAGAGACATGGACTGAGCCAAGGAGATATATCTCCTTGGACTGAGCAATGTCACCATGAAATTGGCTTTTTTTTTATAGAAAAAGAGAAATGATCGACGGGCATTTACCTTCTCTTTTTTGTTCACATAGAGGTGAGTGTGGACCAATCAATATTCTAGAAAGAGACAACTGCATTCCCGACGTGCGTTTCTCTCTGTCACTTTTTTCGACCGTATTTCATGCATAGATAGCATAGATAGATAGTTTGTCTATGATAGATAGAAAGGGAAGGCACGGTCCATGTCTATGCTTTCTACCTACATACATGGTATGGAGAGTAGAGTACAGAGAAGGAGAAGGACATAGAAAAAGGGTCTCTGGAGAAGGATCGCTGCTTTGAGACCATAGCTTTTTTGTCCCCTAAAGTCTCAGATCAATAAAATTATTGATCTGTGCCTAAAGTATACAGGGTGTCCGGGGAATAACTGTACATACTCTTACCAGAGATAGAGTTGGACTAGCTGGTTACGGATTGACTATAAAAAATTAATTTCTGGATTTCCCTAGAAAGCTACAGGGTGATTTTCCAACTTCATGGAAATACTTAGACCATCATAAAATCCAAACTTATTGACGGATATTATTGAAACTTGGGAGGTTATTGACACATGCTAAGGTCAAGTCAAAAAGATATCAATTATTTCATTATTCCAGGGCCGGACTCATTAATATTCATCTAAAGTGTTCAGGGCAAAAAAAACACTTTGTATTTCAAATGACAAATAATTGATTCGTTTTTTAGGAAGAAGCTAAAATTATGCTTCAATTCTCGGTATCACTCAAAGTTGTCACATCAAGAATTATTTTTTTATGAATTTTTGAATTTGGATAAAGTTCGAAAATTTGAATTTTTCACCATGAAAAGAACTGAAAATGTCATGTTTGAATATAAAATGCGAATGTATTAGTAGAAAATTTACAAAAAAGTTCAGAGCTTTAATAAGCACTTCAATAACGGAACAATAACAAATGAACGATATTTCAAAAGTGGTTCGAAATGAAAACCAATAGCTTGTATACATTTCTCTTGCCGAATTTTCAAATTGGACACAGCCTTTCGAATCATATCACCATTATTTCTTAAAATATCGCAACAGTTGATTATTCTGTTCATCAGCTTTTCTCTCCACTGGAACATGTGTAACTTTGGTCTATATCATTGTTGTCGAACACCCAGTATACATAAGAATAATTTTGAAATATGCTTCTGTATACCCTATACACATCACCAAATTTTTTTTCAAAATACCTTCATTTACTCCCTCAAAGTGAAATCCGCGTCAGGGGTGGCCACCCAGTATATCAACAAATTATTATAGTCTTCTTCACCTTCAGTGACTTTTCTAAGAAAATTTATTATTTATTTTCATCCTGCACAAGATGACTATGTCCTGTTCAGGTAAAAAAATTGCAATTTTCGAACTTTATCCAAATTAAAAAATTCATAAAAAAATAATTGTTGATGTGACAACTTTGAGCGGTACCAAAAATTGAAGCATAATTTAGCTTCTTTCAAAAAAGCTAATCAATTATTTGTAATTCGAAATACAAAGTGTTTTTTTACCCTGAACACTTTAAATGGAGATTAATGAGTCCGGCCCTGGAATAATTGATATCTTTCTGACTCAACCTTAGCATGTGTCAATAACCTCCTAAGTTTCAATAAGATCCGTCAATAAGTTTGGATTTTATGATGATCTAAGTATTTCCATGAAGTTGGAAAATCACCCTGTAGCTTTCTAGGGAAATCCAGAAATTAATTTTTTATAGTCAATCCGTAATCAGCTAGTCCAACTCTATCTCTGGTATGAGTATGTACAGTTACTCCCCGGACACCCTGTATACCAATAAGGTATCAATAAACATAGCGATCGCAGCGACTCCTAGCCTACGTTCCCCGTTTTTGGAGACACATTTTTAGTACGGCGATCGATCTCCTTCTCACTACTCTCTATATTTGGCTCGTTCCAGAATCGCACCTTTTCAATCTGTTACGTCAATACAGTCCAATCCCTGGAGGTTCCTACCTCCATGGTAGATATATAGATATAGATATATAGAGCCGTATAGTCATGTAACTAAAATATCGCTCTGAAACCTTAGATCTCACAATGTTGCGCAGTTTGACTCCTTCTATAGATGTGGTGGGATGTAAATTGTATACTGGATCGATGTATGTGTTTCTCTTTGTGATAAATATCCCTCCTAACACAAGCAATGGTACATATGGACTTTTTTTGATGCTCTTTGCTCTATGGATTTTATACAGGATAAAAATGTAATGTAATGTTGTTATTTGTTGGCGACTTCAATGCACCTTTGTTCAATAGCGGCCATAGTACGGATGACAGGTCAGTCGCAATATCAATGTTCTCAGAAATATTAGATCTCAGGCAATTCAATAATATTGTTAATTGCAACGGTAGAATGTTGGATCTCATACTGAAAAATTTACATCTGTCTTCACTAGACAGGGCATCCGGTTTGGTTGACATTGATTCACATCATCCTCCTTTCTGTTTATATTTCGGTGAACAGTCTCCTTATTCCGATAATTTTGGAGTTCTTGATAACATCAAAGAATTCAATTTCAAGAAGGCGGACTTTCGGCTGATGTACGAAATGATAGATACCCATGACGGTCTGAAGTTATTAATGCTACTCACCCAGATGAGGCTTGCGACATTCTTTACTCGGCTTTGAAAAGCATTTTCACAGCCACTGTTCCTTATAAGAAACGAAGATATCCGCACCGGTATACATCGGAACTTATTAAGTTAATACGCATAAAAGAATGCTGCCGTCGTAAGTAAGTACACGCCTGTGATTTCAATCAATTACGAATTGCTAGATCTAATGTTAAGATGTCTAAAACACTGGTGTGTGCACTTGTCACTTTTTGCAAGCATCAACATTTCAGAAAATCGGCGATATGGGATCAGTTTCGTGGCGGCGCCACCATGTCATTTGCTTCGTTCTGTCCTTGTTCTACCAAAGGAAGTCCAATGATACTCTCTCGTTTTATTTTGTTTTGCGTTGATATCGCATGTCGATCAACGTCCAACGAGTTCAAAATATGAACTTGAACTGGTGCATTCTGTCAGCTGTTAAGGAATATTTGTGCTTTACAGTTCAATTTTCGTTAAAACAAATCTGTCAATATTTCAACACTATCGAATAAGGGTTCGAATGAGGATTTACTGTTCTTCTTCAAGATAATTTCCGTTTGACAACTTGAATTCGTGAGGGGGGTAATTCAATATGATTTTAATAAAACACAGTTAATTGGTCAAATATCCAATATATTCAGTTGACGGAAAAGAAATTTTCACTATATCTACTCAGAAAGAATATTTGAAGTATTGAAGTAACAGACTCGAATAGATTTATGTATTTCTGATTCTCAATACATGCTCACAATTCACATTACGTATTTCCAATACAGTTTCTTTGAAATATTGCTGAAGTTTCCGTAAAACTTAGCTATATCGGTCCCGAATGTTCGTTCATCTGATTTGGTTCTGCTTCAAATTCCAACAACACCTGTAGAGAGCTGTAGCTCTTGATTGTCCATATGGAAAACTGAACTTACTGAACGACATGTTGAATAAATGAATGTTCTACACCCCTTTCTGGAAACTAATTCATTTTCACACACCAATAATCGCTTATAAATACAACATATTCGTACGTAGTAGGAAATTATTTTCAAATATCAAATGACAATGCTTTGTCAAAATCTAAACAGCGCTACCTACAGTGGAAAAAATGAAACTGATCCCATATCCCCACGAAATTAAAAACCAAATCGAATCAGTGAATACACCAGTGTTTTAGACATCTTAGCTAATGTCAAATCGAAAACCAAAGAACTCTACCGAGATTATATCGCTTCTGCGGAGCGCTCAATAAATAGTGATCCGACCCAATTTTGGGCTTTTATGAAGGGCAGAAAGGGGCACACAAGAATTCTTGGTGTGATGAGGGATGGAGACCACAGTTATAGTAGCCCTGTTGAAATTGTTGATGCATTTGCTAGTTATTTCGGGTCCGTGTATGAAGCTGATGTCCAAGTAAATTGTGAAGGAATTGGGGAGAATTGTAATCATCGAAATTTCATTTCAGTAGACAGTGTATCTGAAAGTGAGGTTAGAAAGGCGGCCCGTAAACTCAGTAACAAATTGACGGCTGGTCCGGACTTGATTCCAAGTTTCGGACTGCATCGGTGTGCTATCGCTACCACTCAAGCATATTTTCAATTTAGTTTAAGGAGCTCGTAAACTCCATCATAAATAAAAAATGGCAGTACATTTCTGCATATACAGAGATTGATAAACAATTTTTCCTCAGAATCGTCAACTTTATCTTCAACTCAAGCTACTTTATGTTTGATGGTGTATTTTATGAGCAAAAGGATGGGACCAGCATGGGTAATCCGGCGGGTCCGTCTTTAGCGAATCTAGTGATGACCGAGATCATCTTTGAATGTTTGAAAAACATGAAATTTGTCGTAACCATCCTTAAACTTTACGTGGATGATACTTTTTTGATTATTCCATCTGACAGCGTAGATCACCTATTGGAAACTTTCAATGCATACCATCCTCGCATACAGTTCACTGTAGAACGTGTAAAAGACAATGATTTATCGTTCTTGGATGTCAGGGTAAGAAGGAGAGCAGACGGAACGTTGAGTACACGGTGGTGCATGAAACCTACCAGCTCGGGAAGACTGTTGAATTATGGATCAGACACATGCAGAAAATATAAAATTTCCGTCATAAAAAATTTGTTACACAGGGGTATCAATCTGAGCAGCAGTGAATTTCACCATGAAAATTTGAAAGAAATAAAACAAATATTGGAAGTGAATGCTTATCCCTCTCTTCTGGTTAATAGAATTATCAACGAGTACAAGCCCCCACCGAGTAGACACCAATTGGGCGGAACACAGGAGATACGTAGTCATTTTAGGTTTCCTTTCGTGCCAAAATTGTCTTCCAAGATATATAACTCGATCCGTAGTGTGTCCACAAATTCCAGTCTGGCATTTTACAATCTAAAGAGTGTCAGATCTCTCTTTTCCAAGTTGAAAGACAGAGCTGGGACTCTTGATCGTTCTAATGTGGTGTACAAGATTCCCTGCGCAGGTTGTAATAGATGCTATATAGGACAGACGAAACAATTGCTCACAAGTAGGGTCAGACAACATAAAAATGATTGCCATAAGAAGTTCAGAGATAAAGAAGGTAAAACAGCACTGGCTTTGCACTCTATCAGTACAGGACATCAATTCGACTTCCAGCAGATTTCAGTTTTGGATGGGGAGAAAAACTGGATGCAAAGAAATTTCAGCGAGATGATACATATTAATTTGCACGATACCGTCAATCATAAGAGTGATACTCAGGGATTACACCAATCTTATAATAATTTGATTTCCTTGTTCAGACAATTCAAGTGCCGTTAAGATGAACTACTGTTTAGTTGTTGTTTTTGATTGAACGTTTGTGCGTCAGATGCGTGACATTGTATCTACCGTCATCCGTGTGTTATTGTTTTCTTGCGCTGTGTTATCCTAGATGCTATGTGTCAGAGTTCTTAGGATTGTTTTATTAATCGACTGTTGTTTTGAGTAAAGGTAGTTCACTTCTACTTCCTGCACATACTATGATTTTTATGTATATTTTAAACAACTAACAAAACTAGGTAAGATGCAGCTTTAATAATTTGTTTGTGTTCTTGTTTCTATTATTCCTGTCTCAATTTTTAGTCTTGAGAAAGTCGAAATATATCGACGAAACGTCGACTTTGTTTTAAGAAAGTTGTTATTATTCAGTCCTAAACCCGTGAATATCCCCTGAACAAAAAAAACTCGAAATCTTTGCATTGAAACATATTTCCATTCGATATAAAATTATTGTCGACTACCTGAAATATTCACAGTGTGACTAGTTCTGATTCCGCCCCTGTCCAGTTCCCCCACCCAAGAAATCCAAATTCATATTTATGGCAGTATTTTGTGAACGCGTTTTTGTCGAGATGCTCCATCTCCTGTTTTATTAATCTATGATATTTTCCATTTGATAACTTTCTTTTCATGAAGCTCAAAGTTTTGCAATAAATGTCCGAATGAGTAGCATACAAAAAACATATTTTTTTTATTACGTTTACAGCCATTTCTTTTTTGTTGAGCTTCTCGATAATTCGCAGTTTTCAACTAGTGCCCCGATATTCGAATAATCAAGCGCAAGTGTATTTTCTTTGCGAATTGTGATGGGCTTTTTCTCTCACCCTGGACGCTCCTTACCTTTGGTCGGGCGCCAGTGGGGCAATCAGTGGAACCCCACGTCTCTCACAGAATTTCCAAAGAATTAGAGAGTTCGGGTAGACTTGAATGATCAGTGGAGAAAGGTAGCAGTGAAAACTAGGGTGGTAGCGTCTTCTTGGTCTCTGTGCTTTCTGACGGTTTTTAATCGTTCAAAAAGAGTACCTACCTCTTCTGACGAACATCTAGCTCTAACTGATTTAAGGAACTGTCTCTCACTGGCAAAAAAAAACTGGGAACAAAATAAACGTTCGGTTCTTTATTCCTACTGGACTAAATTATATACAGAAATGTACAAGCAATAATAAATATTGATGTCAACCGTTGGCCTGGTTGGTGTGAGGCGGCTGATGAAATACGGTCACTCCAGGAAAATACTGTTGAAGTAGATGGTAAATACGGTTAAAGTTGAAATCCTGGCAAGTCACTCATTCTGTCAGCGGAAATTGGTACAATGGCTGGTCTCAGTCCCATTGCAGTGCACCCTGCCTCTCTCTCTCTCTCTCTCTGTGACCCTCAAAATGGCTGCCCGTCAGACAGCAGGTCGGAAGAAGCTGTCAACCTGTAACTTGATCGGTCGGAAGTCGGCAATCTATTGACAAAATAAGCACCAAAAATACAGTAGGAACAACAAGTCCTTCTGGAACCCAACGGCGGTCAAACGGACGCGGATGGCAGGCACTCTACACAGTCTACGATTATCAGGTCAAGTTTGAACGGTATGTAAGTATTCTCAGCCAGTCCAACGGACTAAAGAAAGCGGAAAATAGCCCTCAGCTATACACTACGAAAGGAACAAAAATGCTACGAGTGACTTGCCTTAAACTTTCAAACTTCCTGACGTAATTTCCAACTCACGGCAATAACATCTTACGCCCTTTCCTCGGAAGCTCAATCTCAACTCTCTCGCTCTTGACCTTCAGCGCCGGGCGTCGAAGAAGTACCCCTCTCCTCGGAAAACTTGCCCCACTATGGGTAACTCCTCTCTCCATTGGATGCACTCAAATGGTTCGGTCAATCAGCCGGCTCGGAAAGAGACAGAAACAATTGAAGAGAAGGAAAAACTGAACAAGTTGAAAGACCTCTCTCGAGTCAGAAATAGTAGGGTTGAAAGGAAAGAATTCTAAAACATATGAATTCTGAAAACAAAAGACATATACGGTTTCCGCTTCAAATATGGGACTGGCCAGTAGAAAACAATGTCAAAACATTACTCGGTAAAGACCTCCTTCGATGATATAACGGTTTTCTTCAAAAATATTTCGGTGGTCAGGTCTTATTATGAAAGTATTGGTGAAGAAATTTCGTTTCGTGGTGGAGCGAAAATATGCCTCGTCATAGAATCTCCTCAAGAGTTTAACAAAATAATTCGAGCAGCTGGAAAACCAATAAACCTATTAGTTTTCTATTGGTAAAACTGCATTGGGTCACACAACATCAGATATGAATTAGGATAGGTATCTGAAAATTATTGCTTTTTATAATATGCACTCCATATGCGCCAGTTTCACTAATGAAATATTCTATTACATCGAATTCCATTGGGAGAACTAGCCTCAGATCATTTGGAATGATTGAAGTGACAAAATATGTACTCGCCCTGCCCTACTTTACCAATAGAAAACGAAAGAAGTATTGAACGCAGCAAATCAATGTTTTTTTATCTTCTTTTAGCCCCTTGTTAGAGAACTCAATCTTGGCTTCATAACAATCCCCATATTTTGAATGGAATGCTGGGTCTATTTCTCTGCCATTGGATAAAGCAGTATGTCCTGTACTGGGGGGCAAATGGGTAGTAAGCGAATATATGGGACGGCATCCGGCTAGTCCCACTCAGCCTCTGTTGCCCGAATCCAACTCTCACCGACACGAGATGTCCTCTGTTAAACCGAGCAACCCAGTCAGAGATCCTTCAACCAACCCGTGTGGATGGATGAGTCGGAGACAAACGAGAGCGGGTGAAAATGGCAAGTTGCATTCACCATCTAATGAAGAGTTCATTGTCGCAGACCCTCTGTGCCATGAACAATGCCTTCGTTGCAACTTAAGCTAGGATCAGCGCGTACTGGTTTTGGCTATATACACACGCAGCTAACAAGAAGATGAATTGTTTAAGCGGAACAAACACTCCTGAGGCAAAATACCCCCTCAGTCGGATCTCCGTGAGGGGGTGTCTGCTCGAGCAAATCATCGGAATAATAAGAGCAACAATAAGGAAACTTCTACATTCGCAGCATGGAATATTCGTACACTCCAAGATTCCGACACCTCAAATCGACATGAAAGAACAACGGCTAATTTTGATATTGTGGCACTTAGTGAGACGCGGCTTTTAGACCAAGGTAGTCTTGTCGACGGCAACTACACTTTCTTTTGGAAAGGTTTGCCGACTGGATCTCCAAAGATACACGGAGTCGGCTTCGCAGTAAGAACAAGTGTAATGCCTCGACTGACAGAATTACCTCATGGTATATCTGAACGATTAATGACGCTAAAATATCAGTTGCAGGATAAAAGCTTTCTGCACGTCATTAGTGCTTACGCACCAACCTTGAGTGCCGAGCAGCAGACCAAAGAAGCATTTTATGAGCAACTCGAAAATCTACTCACACACATTCCAAAAAGTCACCGGGTGATTTTGTTGGGCGACTTCAATGCGAGAGTAGGCAGAAACGCTGAAATCTGGCCGGGTGTAATTGGCCCTCATGGAATAGGAAATATCAACAGTAACGGAGAGCTTCTGATGACAAAATGCATCGAGCATAATCTAACCATAACCAACACGCAGTTCAGACAGAGAAATAAATACAAGGGCACATGGCAACATCGGAGAACTGGACACTGGCTTATGATTGATCATGATCACATTATAGTCAAGAAAAAACACTTAAAAGAGGTGAAAATTACCAAAGCCATTACCAACATCGAATGCTCGACTGATCACCGCATCGTAATCTCTAAAATGACAGCATCCTCAAAACCTTCTTATCGAAAGAAAAAACTAAATAAAACCAGAACGAGGATCAATACTGAACGGCTGCAATCCCAAGCTATTGTTGACCAGCTACGCCAAGATGTGGACTCAAGATTGACCGATCTAACGACCAACGACCGCGATGATGTTGAAACACTTTGGGCAAAAATAAGAGACTCCCTCTACGTGGCCAGTATATCAGTTGTCGGCGTCACAGAGAACAAGAAGCAAGAGGACTGGTTTACGGAAAATTTACATCAAATACAACCCATCCTGGATGAAAAACATAATGCTTTTCAGTCAATACAGAACAACCCGAATAATGAAAATCTAAAAAAATTTGATGATGTAAAACAATCAGTTCGCAAAAAAAATAAGACAAATCAAAAATCAATGGTGACTAACAAAGCAAGAGAGATACAAGGTTACGAAGATCAGCAGGATCAATAACGCTTTTTTGACGCTGTTAAGAAAGTATATGGTCCGACACAGAGAAAAGTCTGGCCACTCAAAGACGAAAATGGAAATTTAATAAAAGATAAGAACCTACTAAAGGAAAGGTGGAGAGATCAATATTCAACAATTCTGAATCAACATTCTGCTACCGACGACAGAGCCATAAGCCTGTTACCTCAGTACGACCTCGCAATGCCCTTGGACAACGAGATTACCCTGGAGAAAATTAAAGAGGCCATAAGTTACCTGAAAAACAATAAAGAATCGAGCGCGGACCAAATACCAGCCGAAGTTTACAAAGCATTGGTAAATCAAGGCAGTCATAGAAGAACTTAGATCTTTCTTCAACTTAATCTGGACTAAGGGCAAAGTTCCTGAAAATTTCCGGGATGCCTTCATAATGAATATATTTAAAAATAAGGCTGCAGACTGCGGAAATTACAGAGGTATCTCATTGCTGTCAATTGGCGGAAAAATACTGACCAAAATAATGGCAAGCAGGCTAACAAAACATGCTGATCTTATCCTTCCAGAGACTCGAAACGCTTTCATACCAAATAGAGGCACGACAGATCCAATTTTCACCCTTAGGCAACACCACCAAAAATAGAAATAACAGCAGACAGGATTATATATGGCCTTCATCGACCTAGCCAAAGCTTTCGATTCCATTAACCGGGAGGCCTTATGGAAAATCCTCGCCCGCTTCGGTGTGCCACCCAAATTTCTCAGTGTATGCAGGAGTCTCCATGAAAATAACTGGTTCAGGGTTCTGATAGACGGAGAACCGACGGATCCGTTTCTCACCCAAACTGGAGTCAGACAGGGCTGCGCGCTAGCACCAATCCTGTTTAACCTGTTTGTTGCTGCATTAGCTCTTACGGTTGATACCAGACTACAAGAACGAGGCATTGCGGTTAAATACGGATTCGATGGAGGTCTTTTCAATCTAAAGAGACTCAGAGCTAAAACCAGATCGAGGTATATTTCCGATCTACAATATGCTGACGATTGTGGATTGGTAGCGGAGTCACCCGAACAGCTGCAGGCAATGCTCGAAACTTATACGTGGGCTTACGATGCCTTAGGTCTCAAAAAAACATCAATAAAACCAAGATAATGTCTATTCCACCTGCACGAGAGCAACTACCTATCAGGATTCAGGGCGAAGCCTTAGAGACTGTAGAGCATTTCAATTATCTTGGCAGCATCGTAAACAGCAACGGTAATATAGAATAAGAGATCCAGCATCGCATAAAAAATGCTACTTCATCCTTTTGGTGACTCAGATGTAGGGTATTTGATAACCATGACCTATCTATTTCCACCAAAGTTGCGGTATACAGAGCAAATTCTAATTCCATCATTAACCTACACTTGGATTCCGTACGGAACCAACAAAGACAGTTACGACAAACCATGCATGTTAAATAGTTTCATAAGATATATTGAAAACCATTGGGGAAAAACTGCACAAGATCGCACCGCATGGAGAAGGACCGTTTCCCTCTTTAACGATAATAAACCAGACATGACACGTCGAAATCTTTCTGAAGAAAACTACCAGTGTGTGGAGTGTGGAAGAAATATATCTTCAAGAATCGGCTTGTTCAGCCACAGGTGCAGTCACAGAAGGCAATAACAGCAACAATTCAGTGTTTCCGAATTGGTCTCAATCTTATTGATTGGTTAATTAAGTAGTTAAGATGGGCTTATTGAGTGGATAATGTTTATCTTTTTGTTTATATATTCGGCAACCGAATAAAAGCTATGTATGTATGTATGTATGTATGTATGTCCTGTACGATTCCGATGAGCGAGGATGTAATGTGTGATTATAAAATCTGAATGAATTTATCAATGGAATGTTGAACCAGGAAAGGAATGTGAAATCGAGAAGTTAAAAAAATTTCTGCGCGAGTGAGGAGATACCACAGAAATCATAATATATATACTTACTCTAGAATGCTAATCCAGTAGTAAGAAATGCGGCGAAAAATTGACAGTTGTCGTTAAAGTCGGTTAAAGCGAATGCGCGACATTAGTTTATTTCAACTCGAACGTTGCCTAGACTTTCATACCTTATGTCTGTCGAATTGTTTATTTGGTATAAATGAGAAATAAACATATTTCATTCGGTAAAGGAACTTATTTTTCGAATTGTGTTTATATATGCTTTGTTAGAAAATCAGTACAATGATGTTGCAGGTTTCAATGAAAATATATCGGGATCTCGGAGGTAACGTGTTATAAGTCCAAATCTAAATTTGTCGATAGAGGTATTATTGAGTATTCATTGATTGTTCGACCAAACCGTGAATTGGCTGAAGATTGGAGTTTTATAGCGAATTCCATGGTAACAACTGGTGCTTATTAAATATTTGAAACTCACAACAAAAATTCCAGAAGATCTAAACTTAATATCACCAATGCAATTCGATATTATCGCAGATTCCATTAGATGAACAGGTACCTATTCATTGAGTGCATATTATAAACTCCGTGGAACAATTTTGAAATATTCTGATCTAGTGCAATACCACTATATACCATCAATGGAATTCGCTATCAGTGGAACTCGATAATTCATTCAAGTTTTGAATTTTTTTTTTGCATTTAATATTTTTAATATTATAGATAAGTACACAAGTATACATTTCAGAAAATGTGACTTAAAACTCCTTACCTCCGAGCAGATCGTGCAACAGTGAAAAATCAAATGACTGAAAGAAAACGCGTTGTTGTCCGACATACCTTCGTTATATGAATTGTTCCCTCTTCATAAGATTCGATCGACAGAATATTAAGAAACTAGGCAACGTTCTACTAGAAAATAAACTAATGATGCGCATTCGTATTAACGACCACTGTCAATTTTTCGCCGCATTTCTTACTACTGGATTAGCATTCTAGAGTAATAATATATAATATGATTTCTATGGGAGATACGAGCATGCCTTTGCATTTTCCGAAGTATGTACAAACAATGTTCGTTTTTCGAGTAGCTTCCATACGGGTCTCTCATTGAATGCTTGGGAAAAATTAGTAAGTCATCGCTTCTCCTTCGAAAAAAAATGAATATATTTCCGAATATATTTAACATCTTATTTTATTCCAATAATATTGTTCAATTTCTACATATACATATATATATTAATATACATATATATATGTACTTAATATTTTGACTTCTTTTGAAGTGTGATAACAATTTCTTGTATATTATTTGAACACAGTGGAAAGTAATGTGCATTTTCTATTTTTGATTGGTTTATATGAATGCTGATAAACTGTTGCCAATCTCCAATGTTCAGGATAATCTTCTCTTTTTCCCTTCTGCAAAGAAAAAGGTGGAGCTATGCTATCGATGCTATAATTTTTCGATGCATACGGTTTTTTCTGTCTTGGCACCCTAATAATATTTTTACTTACTTGTTTCCTAGGCAAACCAGTCGTACATGTAATATCCTTTGTATTGCCTTTGGGATGCACTGGTTCATTAATGGAAATATTATTCATTTGGCAAGTCATACAAGAACCATCAATTCTCCTTCTCGGGCAGAAGAATTTTTGTTGACCAGTGGCAAAACTAGGGTGTTTCTTGTCACATTTTACTGTTTTTTCATCCACTTTATTCGTACTGATGTTTTCATTTGCATGGGTATTTCCCTTTATCTGATCATTTTGTTGCAAACCGTTTGCGCTATTCGATCTTTGTGTATCCTGAGCTAGTTTCTGTTGCTGTTCTGTGAATTTTCTAGCAGATCTCTTCTCCATAAAGTCAATTTTGTCATTACCCAAATTGTTCGTCGAGTAGAACAAAGGCACCCAATCAGGAACACCATCACGCAAATGATTTTTCTTTTCAATTATGTTTCCTTTAGGTGTGTTTACTAATGTAAAAACTGCTGGAGCCAAACAACCTGTGAATTTTTAGAATCGTCAATTAATATTAGATTAATTCAGTGCTTGCGGATGAAATATTGAGTTTTGAGCCGCTAATTCACTGAGCGAAGAGTGTATAAAAAAGTTCATATCTGAATACCTGATAATATACAGGATGTCCCAAAACTAGTGAATCAAACGTCAAACCACGATAGATTAGACCGAATATTATCGAATGACACCAACATTAGTCCAACGAAAATGTACCGTTTCCAAAATAATCAGAATTTTATTAAAATACCTAAAGTTGCCGATTTTCGTACTATTTTTCGCAATTGTAGGGCCAGTTTGTGAAAAAGGATATCGATTTTAAATTATATTGAACAAAGATTATTGTTTTATCTCCCCTAATTGAAATTATTTTAAGTAGTTCATCGATAACCTAACTGAATGTAACTAAAAAAAAAAATTTTTTTCTACATGATTTTTATTACTCAGAATAAACCCCCTCTATAGGGGTAATATGGGACAAAAACGCTATCCTTAATCACAAATTGGCCTTGTGATTGAAAAAATAGTTCGAAAATCGGCAAGTTCAGATTAGGTTTTTTCAGAAATGGTACATTTTTGCTCAACTAATGTTGGTATCATTCGATAGTATTTGATATACTCTATCGTGGTGTGACGTTCGATTCACTAGATTTGGGACAGCCTGTATAATGTTACGCTTGAAGATCGGTGTGAACCTTAACTTGAGATTAGCCGGCTAAACTTAGGTTTAGCTTCGAGCATATGCTAATGTTAATTTCTTCTGTCTTTAGCCGGCTTGAGAGGGGTCTACACCGTTTTAGTGGTCAGTTCAAAAATAGAAATAGGAATATCCTACTTCAGAAACCATTAATCCATATGCGGTTTTTATTAAAATTCAATTCAATCTTCAAACGGGAAAAAAATAAAAAAGTTTCTGAAATTTTCTGAAAACATCGAAAACATATATTCACATGTTTTACAGTTTCCTCCCCAAACATGAAAAATTTAATATTTCACCATGAAACCCAGCCATGCCTAGACTTTATGGACTGCCTAAGATCCATAAACCTGACACACCGATCAGACCAGTAGTCCCTTACTCAAATACGCCGACATACGCCTTCTTCTCCTTCCTGAACGACCACATAAAGAAGATCAATAACTATAAACCTATAAGTACTCTGTCCTGAAATCAGTTGACTTTGCCAATAGCTTCATAATTTTGAGATGTAGGATAACTTTATTTTACTATCCTTCGATGTTTGTAATCTGTTCAGTTCGGTCCCAAGGACCGATTGTGTTCCTCTTGTCGAGGAACTTTTCCGCGAGTGCAACGTCCCTGCATCAGCCGATATTACTGACATTCTTTCCTTGCTGAGGTTTGCTCTATCCCAAGATAAAGAATATAGTTATATCACCATAGCATTTTAGGTGGGTGAGGGTAAACTGAAATATTTGGTAACGAAATATTTATTTGAATAAGCATTTAAAGGCAGAAACACATTATTAAAACGCGATGCGACCTGATGAAACGTGATGCGTGTTGAGTCAAATGTATGGTTTTCCATAGACCAGAATCATACTATGAACACCCGACGCGACGCCACGCGCGTACAATTCACCCGTTC
This sequence comes from Coccinella septempunctata, assembly GCF_907165205.1. Classification (NCBI taxonomy): domain Eukaryota; kingdom Metazoa; phylum Arthropoda; class Insecta; order Coleoptera; family Coccinellidae; genus Coccinella; species Coccinella septempunctata. Next base: position 10,430,127 of record NC_058194.1, on the reverse strand, counting down.
CAGACGCGTCAGCTCGCATCGCGTGCTAATAATGTGTTTCCGCCTTAACTCTACTCCTAAAAATTTAGAGGGGGTAATGATATTCTATTAATGAAATCCTCCATTAATGTGAACAGTATTTAGAAGAGGTAAAGAAGACACACTAATTCAATTTTTATAAAATTCTCTTGGCGATCGATTTCGGCATCTATGCCATCATCAGGCCAGCTGAAACACACATAGACATATATTCAAACAAAATTTACATGGAGAAGTTGTTAGACATGACATAACTATTTACAAGTTATCAGGGAAAACGTGAGTGACCTCGAACATGGACCTACCGTCAAATTATGAAGAATCGTAGCAATAAGTGTCATACGGGTATCATAAAAAAGGTTTCATCAAAATCCGCTGTTTAATGTCAGTTTATCCTTCAAGAAATACCAGACCATCAATTTCCCACTTCAAACTTCAACAGAAAACCATGTGTATCGTCATATGAGGTTAAACGAATGGACCGGAAATACTAGGTGACAAGTCGTTGTCAAAGTCATAACATCACAGAGCATGGTCAAATCATTAACATAGAATATGATGTTATTTTTCTTATGTTGGAACTGTTTCTTATGAGTATTTAAATATATGTCTCCCAGAAAATTCTGAAATGTCATTTAGAAGGTGAATATTATCCTTGTTTTTGAGGATCTCATATTGTTCGAGGAGAACTAGTTTATTATAGTTGTTTTCTTTTCGTATCAGTGACAGATTTTCTATTGTGGTCCCATGTTTACAATCAATTAAATGGTTCCCAAAAGCTGATTTAGGCCTGTTTTTTATATGTTCATTGAATCTTACTTTGGCAGCACGAGTTGTCATGCCTATATAAAAGGCTGGACAATCGTTACATGTTATCTTGTATATACCACTATGATATTCACTACTAAGTTTAGATTTGTTATTAATTAAGATATTCTCTAGGGTTGGATGTCGTTTGTTGACAAATAGATAGTCATGTTTTCTCAGAATGGAATTCAGTCTATCATTGAATTCTCTAAAGAATGGTATGGAGATGTAATTTTGTCTGATACAAATGTGGGGGTAAATTTTTTTGAGGAGTATTTTCTTCTTTATAGATCTTAAAATATTTTTAACATAACGTCTGGGAAAGTCATTCAGCGATCTTAAATATTGTCATCAATTCTCTGTCAAAATCATTTTTGGATAGTGGAATATTCAGAAGTCTGTGGAAAAGAAACATAAAAGCGGAGTTTTTTACAGGGGTTGAATGATAAGATCTGTAAGGGATGACAACGTCTGTCTGGGTTGGCTTACGGAAAATATCGTATGTGAAAGTATTATGCTCTGTTAAAGTAACCTTCAGATCCAAGAAATTTAATGAATTATTTTGCGCTTTTTCTATGGTCAATTCAATCTTAAATTTTACATTTAATGTGTTGAAGAAAGCTCTTTATTCTTCTTCAGTTCCGGCCCATACGCAAAAAACATCATCGACGTATCTCTTCCATAGTATTATATACTGAGTCAAAGGTAGAAGCATAATCAATTTTTCCACAAAGTTAAGATAAATTTCTGACATTGGGCCACTTAATGGAGATCCCATTGGTACACCGTCTTTCATTACATAAACCCTATCATTAAAAATGAAACAATTTTGTTCAGAAGCAATTCTGGCTAGAGACATGATATTTTCTATATCTGTTGCGTCTAAATTAAAATCATTGTTGGTTTCAAGATAATCTTTCAGCTGTTTATTCAAAAACGCAAGTGTATCCTCAACTGGGATATTATTATATAAATTAACTATATCAAATAAAATCAGAAGGTATCGTTTCTTTTATGAGTTCTTGTGAGTTTTTAATGGAGTATTGTGATCTCATCTTAAATACTCCATTAATCAACTTATTTTGGGAATTTGGATATTTTATGAGTGGGCGAGCCTATTGCCGAGGTGATGGGTCTGCTACTTTTTTCGGGCTTGTGTAGTTTTATCAAGCTATAAAGTTTAGGTGTTTGTGGATTTCTTTCTTTAATACTGAATATTGTCTCTCCAAATTTATGCAAGGTTGGGAGTGAAGTTTTTATGATGTTATTAACTTTGTTCGAAAATTTTATCGAGGGGTTGTTTTTAATCTCTAAAATGTTATTGTCATTGAAAAAAGTAAGAGTTTTCTCTATATGTAGATGTTTCTTCAGAATAACCAATCCTGCGTTTTTATCGGCTTTTGTTATTATTAGATCATTAATTGAAACCTTTTCGCGTATGTTTTTTATACTTCCACGTAATTTTTTATTAATGTCAATTTGTTCTCGGTCACTCACCTTAACTCGTTTTTCTCTAAAACAAATGATAGTTTTCAGAACATTCGGCCGCTTTAGGGACAGGTACAAATCGGACTAAAACAGATAATTGTAATTTCCAGAAACGTTGAGAACAATTACGATGCAGTAACCAATCAGGGGATCGGTTGTAAAATGAAGCAATGAGAACTTTCTATCAACATTCTAATAGTTCATAAAATAATAGTACACAACGTTCTTGGGACGTACCTACAATTCATCTCCATTTATCGTATGTATCGTATTGTATGTCATTTGAACGTTTGTTTTCGGACAGTAGATATTAGGACGTCCACGATATATATCCATTGTTTGTCCAATTAATTTACAATGTCCATACCGGATATTCAGTATGTCCTCGTGATGGACACAATACGGACCATGTAGTCCTTGAATAGTTTAAGACCTGGAGATCTGGTATGGACATCTTTTGAACATTGCCTGTATACGGACCACGTAACATATGATCCTTTATTCACGTCCATCATGGACACCTTATGAATATCCGTTATAAACATTTTTTGACATTGTCAGCCAGGGAGATTTCATAAATAATCATAAAATAGTCCCTGACCGACTACAGGCAATGTCAAAAAGATCTCCATATCGTATATCCGTGATGTACAAAATAGGGATCAAATAATATAGTTCCTGATGGATTAAATGATTCTACGTGAGTTTAAATCAGTTAGAAGTTATGAAATAATTGTGGCAGTGACATAAATAACTGCATGAACAGTTTTCACAATGACAAAAATGTGTAACAGAAACAGACCGTGACAAACATGTGACAGAGTTGCCAACTCAAAAGCAATCGGCAAATAAAATATTCCAACATCCTCCCTATTTGGTGATTTCCTTCAGTCCCTGTTGACTTATGCAGCGATGACATTTCTCGCTTTCCAGGGCCTTCGTCAGAGTGTCGGCAACTATATCCTTAGTGGGTATGTACCTGAAAATTAATTGATTAAGTACCATTCAGAGCTCCTTGGTTGTCCATGAAAATTTTTGTCGGACCATTGGCATCTGATGGCTGCATTTTTTGAGCAAGCCCTCTGAGCCATAATGCCTCTTGAGTAGCAGCTGATGCAGACCTGTATTCTGCTTCTGTGGTTGACACTAGTCGAATTCAGCGGACGGAGCGCAAAACGCTTCTGCTACTCATCGGTAACGGTAGCGGTCGGGAACATGTTGAACGTTCGCTGGCAAGCCGAGATAGGATAAGGTAGTCCAACAAGCTGTCACGATCAGCTGATTGGTTGAGAAGTCTGGAGGAAAGATGTAAACAAACGAATTTTTTAAGTTTCGTTAACCTTGTGCTGGTTAAGTTTGTTTTTTTTTTGTGAAGAATATAACCTAGAATTCTGACGAATTATTTTGTTGCTCTAGTATATTTCCTATAACATTTTTCTATATTTCCTTCTATCAATTTCCATTTCATTTTCCTCAACAAACTCAAATTCGTGCATCTTCCTCACTAAATAACAACTACTCATTTCAAGTACAACTTTCCCTCTTTTCCGCTACCGCTACCTAGCACAAATCAAATCCGCTCCCAAAAGTGGCATCCGCTCCAGAACGTGTTGAGAATATAGCGCATATGTCACCGAACGTTTCCGCTAGCGTTTGGTAGCAGTTGCGCAACTGTTTCGTCGGCTGAATGCGACCAATGCAACAGTTGCTTGCTTCTTCGTTGCCCAAGATATTGGTTCACATTTCATTAAAATGTATCTTGTAGTGGACCTCCTGTCTTCAAGATCATTTGCCCAGTCAGCAGCACAGTAGCCCAAAATTGCAGAAGGTTTTTTCCCATCATATTCCAATTTGGCAGATGTGGTTCCCTCAATGTAACGCAGAATTCTCTTTACGGCAGTCCAATATTCAGAAGCTGGGTTCAAATTGAAGCGGCTCTTGAGAGGCCAATATCCGGCTTCCCACTACTTCTTGATAAGGCCAATTTCTTGCAATTTATTCATTTCCTGGTGGCGATTTCTGCAGTTTTTCTCCTGGAGTTGACGGATTTGCAACTAGGCAGCAGGTGGTCATATTAAATTTTTCCAAAATTTGGTTCAGATATGATTCCTGAGAAAACCACAATTTTTATCCTCCCTATTAAGTGATTTGGAAGCCAAGTACATTTCTAGCTCCACCTAGATCAACCATTTTGAATTTATTCGACAGCTGACTCTTCAGATGGCAATTATCACTGTTTTTATCAGAGTTTATCCGAATGTCATCCACCCATATGGCCACAATCAATATACTCCTCTTGGTTATTTCGTAGTAAACACAAGGTTTAAAAATAGACTGTTTCAATCCAATGCTTTCTAGAATATCATCTAGCTTTTGATTCCAAATTCTACTAGCCTGTTTCAGACCATGAATGCTATGACGCTTTCTTTCTCGTTGCCGAGCACCTCGGCTAGACAAGAGGATACTGGAGAGCAGGGGGGGTAGGGTTGCAAGTAGTGAAGAAAGCTTAGTAACTTCTATTTGAAATCAATAGGCGCTAGCGTATTTAACTCCTATGTCAGACATGAACTTCTTTCCTATAACACAAAAAAAAACAAAAAAAAAGGAAATAAAAATGATGATACTGGTTGGAATGGACAATTAGAATTAAGACTACTGGTTGAAATAGAAACTATGCGACAAAGATTATATTTTTTTCTACAAGCGTGCGCGTTCAACTTTTTTCCCGCACGCATTTCAAGTTGCAAAGAGTGACTTTTCCAAAACGTTCGGGAAAAACGCCTGCTATTTCTTTCCCGCACGCATTTGCGTGCGGGAATGGATTAGCAGGGGTTTTTCCCGCACGCAAATCTTATAGAATGAATTAAATTCTATCATGTCTCTATGCACCGAACGTCAACGATGAGTAACCCATGGTAACGACATGCAGAATTACGTCTGTCATTTTATATGAATTAATCAAATGAGATATGATCTGTATCGTGCAATTGATATATTTATATATTTCAAGCGCAGAAGCGCTTGTAGAAAAAATATTGTTCCTAACTCTTGCGGAAAGTGTCTTGCCCGCACTCAACTGCTTACCCGAACTCTGCTTCGCATCGTTCGGGCAACGGCAGTTTCGTGCGGGCAAGTATCACTTTCCGCACTTGATAGGAAAATAACTATTATTCTCGGTACCAGTCTGTCGATGATTTGGCAAATCTGAGTGAAACCTGAGGTTGAAAGAGCTCTCCAAATGTCCACCTTTGTTGGGGAATTTAGTGTTGGAATTAAGAATCCCCCTACTTTGTTTTCCGAATATATGTTGATCGTCGAGTTGTCAGGATGTGTAATGTTTTTTTTGAGGAGAACTTGTCATAGTTGTCAAATAAATATATTGAAATAAAAGTTGTTGATATAAGAAGTAGATTTGGCCTTCAATTAAAAAAGGTACACCCATATCTGATAGCTAGGGAACTACAGACTGAGGAAACATCAGTTCCAACATATAGCGACCGTGACAGGACCCTCTATTACAGGTATGGAAAAAACCAAGAAAGCCTTAGCTCTACAAAGAACAGCCTTTATGAGAATCTATGATGAGTTGAAAGAAGATTTCTCCAAAGAAAAATGAGATATCCTAGAAATACATAGTAGCATCAAAGTCTTGGATGAAATAATGCTTCAAGTATCTGAACTGAATCAACTCATGATTGATCTAATGTTGGATGCAGGAGAAGAAGAAGCGAATATAAATGCAGAAGTGGAATTGATGAATACGATGAGTTCTCAATATCACAAGATAAAATGTAGTTTCGATATGTTAATATGTCATGGCAGTGTCTCCAAGAAATCAGAATCCAGAAGCAAATTGAAGATTTCCAAACTTCAATTCAGACAGTTTGGTGGTGAAACGAAAGATTGGCTTGTATTTTGGAATCAATTCAGCAGAATTGATGAAGATTCTGATATAGAAGAGGAGGATAAACTACAATATTTAGTTCAAGCTACCTGTGGTGCTCGAAACTAGGAAAATAGTAGCATATGAAAACAATATGGAGTTGTCAATTAATAATTTATCAATTTGTCATAATATTTTGAAATAATAAAACGATAAGTTCAGTATAAGTATTTTGATCTGAACATTTGGTGACCCCGACTATTATGGATACCAAGAAAAGAACCCAGAGAAGTAGTACTGGTTTAAATGAAAGTTTATCGCAAGATTTTGTATGGCCCAAGAAATTTGGAAAGAAAAAGGTGCCTCTGCAGGAACAGGCAGCAAAATCAGTCGACGATAATTGTTTCAGTAAGCCCATGAATGGAAAGTCTTTAAATGAAAATAAGTATTTAGAAAATCAGCTTGTAACAAGTGTCACTCATGACAGACAAGAAGAGAAGAAAGAAATGTCCCCTCTTCGGAAAAAGCATGTTCATCGAACATTTCTAAGAAAACTAGGACGAGTTTAACTTCTAGGAGATTGGCAATAGAAGCAGAAAAAAGCGCCAACAGTTAGAGATGGAAATTGATCAAATGAAGTCTGAAATGAAGCGAAAAGAAAATGAGATTAAATTGATAAATATGGAAGATTTGAGACGAGATGAAATGAAATCATTAACTGAAAAGTCAACAATTTCTGGAATTATCCGTAGTGGAAATGAAAAAGAAGAAAAATATGAGAAATCCGTTAAAAAATCAACTGCTCAATGGGTTGATAATTTGCCAGAAAAATTCGATGAAATAGAAAACCTATCAGTATTATCTCAAGGTAATGGAAAACATAGTGAAGACATAAAATTACTTTGTCAAACCTTAACAGATGTATTACAATCGGTTGGAATGTCTAATAACCAACGTAAAGAAAATTGTTGTGGTGATGTTCTTACACATAAAAATATCTCTGACAGAGATTTTCCATACTTTGATGGAAATCCCCAAGACTGGCCCATTTTCATTAGACATTTTCGAAATGTTATATCATTATGCAAATATACAGATGTGGAAATAGTGCTCAAATTAAGAAACTGTCTCAAGGGAGCTGCTAAGCATGCTGTATCTGGTCTTATGCTGACAAATGATGTGGAAAAGATAATGCATACTTTAGAAACTAGATTTGGACGCCCTGATCAAATCATTGAAATGATTCTGAATAAAATAAAGACAATATTACCAATCAAGGAAATTCATTTGGGAAAATTGATCAACCTGTCGACTGAAATATCTACATCTACAGTTACACTGTTACATTCGGAAATAGCTGAAAAGGCTGGCTTAAGTGGAGAGTCTGAAACACTTCATTTGCAGTGGACTAACGATGATGTCACAACAGAAGAAGATTCTATAAAGCTCGACTTCAACAGTTCCAAGATTGATTCAGGAGAAAATAAATTCCCGGTTTATGGAGTGCGAACGATTAAAGATCTCTCACTTCCATCGCAATCCCTGAAATTAGAAGAATATCCTCATTTAAATGGATTACCAATTCATAATTATCAAAATCAAAAACCATCTATGATAATTGGCCAAGACAATATAAAGTTGATTATTCCTGAAAAAGTTAGTTATGGATTTGAAAACACACCAATAGCTTCGAAATGTAGGTTGGGATGGTCTGTACATGGTCCTGTTGCGAGAAAGATGTCACAAGAATATAATTTCAAGATTTTACATATAGCAGACGATACAGAAACTGAAATTTCAAAACTAATGCGAGACTTTTCATCTATAGAAGCATTTGGTACTACAACAATAGAGCCAAAGAAACAAGACTCTGAAGATAATAAAAAGGCACTAGACATAATGAACAATACTATCAAGAAAATGGGAAATAGATATGAGATTGGATTATTGTGGAAGACACCTGAAGTAACATTACCTGAAAGTAAACGAAGAGCATTTCAAAGACTAATATATATGGAGAAAAAATATTTGAAAGATCATTGTTTGGTTACTAAATATTGTAGGAAAATCGACGACCATATTAGAAAGGGTTATCTACGAAAATTATCGCCAGAGGAAGCTAAAGTAGAAGGACCTAAAACTTGGTATTTACCTCATTTTTCAGTAGTAAATCCTATGAAGAAAAAGCTCAGAATTGTGTTTGATGCTGCATCTAAATCGCATGGATTGAGTCTGAACGACGTACTTTTAGCAGACCCTGACCAACTACAATCTCTAGTGAAGATTTTGTGGACCTTTCAACAAAGAAGAATTGCCTTTTGTGGTGATATTCGTGAGATATTCCACATGATAATGGTTCGAGAGCAAGATAGAAGTTCTCAGAGAATATTATGGAAAAATTTAGAAACAAGTAAAAATCCTGAAGTGTTTGAAATCAATGTTATAACTTTCGGAGCGAAATGCCCTTCAGCTTGTGCTCAATTTGTAAAAAATTACAATGCACAGAGATACGCTGAACAAGAGGTCCAAGATACAATAATACAAAAATTTTATGTAGATGACTTTGTTGAGTCGAAAGATACAGAGACAGAAGCAATAATTGAAAAAGTAAAAGGAACAATGAGCTTAGCTGGTTTTGGGGTTGTCAATTGGTTATCAAATTCTAAATTGGTACAGAACATTTCTAATGATGCGGATGAAGATAAGAATATTTCTGAAGAAGTAACAATTCAAAGAGTTTTAGGAATTTGGTGGAATACACAAACCGATGAACTGTCCTTCAAAGTCGAAATGGAGAAATTTCATGGAATTAAACCAACAAAAAGAAATATTTTGAAATCAGTAATGTCTATATTTGACCCTCTTGGTATTATCTCTTACATTGTAGTAAAAGGGAAGATTTTGATGCAGCACATTTGGCAAGCCGGAGTTAGCTGGGACGAAGAAATTGCCCATAGTTTTGGAGAAAGATGGAAAAAATTATTGGTTCAAATCAGTAAAGTTTCAGAAGTTCGGATACCAAGATGTTATAGCCTATTGATACCTTGGCATCCACAACAGGATATGAGTTGTAGATGTGAAGATGGCCACCCAGGAATATCGTCGACCAGTACATAAAATTAGTCGTTTGGAAATGGGGTATTTTCCTAAATTTCAAAATATATGTCATAAAAATCCTTATAACTCAAATATCTCGAAATATATTTTTTTCGAATTTTAACATATTGCATTTTGTCTGTATTCGATTACGAAAATTCTGATTTCAGAAGTGCTCTTGTGAACATTCTACGTCATTTTTACAATCCGGCAACGCCCATTTGTGTCAATAATGGTCATGAAAGTTTTCTGATCACCATAGATGTAATAAACATCAAGTTTGATGATCACATTATTCACATTTGACAAGAAAAACACACAATGACACAAAATGTCATCGGTTTTAAGAAGGTAAAGACACAGATTACAGAAACAATTTTTTGTAATCTGTGGATATCTTCTTGATCGGTTCCAGTGTTGTCGAATTAACAAAAATTACTGTACTTCAATGAAGGCATTCTACGTCACAAGCTTTCACATAGTCGAAGTTTCGAAGGGTGTATTTCTGAAATGTCTGAATTTTGAAGCGAACCTTTAACGTGTTGGATAACTAGTAGAAAAGGCTTTCCATAAATAATCTCAAATTCGGTTTTGGAGTTTTGGGAAACTTGCCCATTCAATGACAATTTTATGCTAGGCTGGAGAAATGTGGTGGTCGAAACTAGGAAAATAGTAGCATATGGTATTTCTATGATGGAGTTGTCAATTAATAATTTATCAATTTGTCATAATATTTTGAAATAATAAAACGATAAGTTCAGTATAAGTATTTTGATCTGAACACTACCACACCAGGCTCTCGAGCTAGACAAATTGTGGAAAGTTACCCTGCTTCTAAAGGTAACTATGTTAAAGCAGTGGAAAGTTTGAAACAAAGATTTGGAAGAGAAGATTTGTTAATAGAAGTTTATGTCCGAGAACTTCTCAAGCTAGTTTTGATGAATCTGAATACCAAAAACAAAAAAAAAAAAAAACTATCAACATTTTTTGACAAAATTGAATCACAATTGAGAGCATTAGAAAGTTTGGGTGTAAAATCAGATACCTGCGCTGCGATGCTATACCCTTTGGTTGAATCATACCTAGGAGAAGATTTAATACGAGAATGGCATAGAAGTCAGTTCTATTTCAGAGTGCAGTTTGAAGAAGCGTCTTGATGCTCTCATGAATTTTCTCAGAGAAGAAGTGATGAACGAAGACATCTCGCGGTGTCCAGTTTCAAAGACAGACGAAAGCCTGAAGATAGGAGCATACGTACTAGTTCTAATGTACCCACTGCTTCTGAACTGTACAACAAAGGAGTTCCACGATTTGTGTTTTGCAAAAATTCACATTCAAGATCAATGTAAGGAAGTGCTGAAACTCAGTTTTGCAGAAAGGAAACATAAATTGTCAGAAAATGCTTGTTGCCACCTATGCTCCAAATTTGGTCATATAGCTCGAAGATACCGCTCTCGAGAAAAATGCCACAGATGTCAAGGTAGACATTGTGTTATTATGTGTCCCAAAAACGATGTCGAGTCATCATCGAGTTCTAATGATAGGAATTTGAAACAGCCAAACTTAAAAATTGATGAACACAGTCTGTCCAACCACACATTTCCCGAAATTTTTTTGCAAACCATAGTAGTAGAAATGAGGGGGGACAAAGAATGTCGCCGAGTAAGACTCTTGATCGATACTGGATCCCACAAATATCGATTGAAATTTATCATGGGAGGATTCTGCATCTCTTCATGAACTTTTTAAAAATGAAATCAACCATTTTTAATTGATTTTGTTTCAGAGATTGGGAGTGAAAACCCTAAAAAGTTTATGGATCCCACAAGTCATATATTACAAGAAAAATTGCCGAAGAGATGGGGTACCCTCCAGTTCGAGAAGAACAGCTAGTACATTCACTTTTTGCAGGAACCCAAACTGAATCTGTGAGTCATAGATGCTTCAGAATTTCTCTACATAGTCTTACTGAAGACTACTGTTGCAACTTCGAAGTTTTGGATCAACCATTGATTTGCAACCACGTAAGCTCAGTGAAAAAGGGATCTTGGCTGGATGAACTGAAACAAATGGGAGTAGAAATTACTGATACTATAGATGGGCCAATTGATGTTTTGGTTGGTGCCGACATAGCCGGAAAACTTTTTTCCGGACGTAAACAAGATTTGGATTGTGGACTTATAGCAGTTCATACATTACTAGGATGGACACTCATGGGAAAACTGAAATCAGAACACTCATCTAAGACATCCCTTCTTGTAACTTCAATGTTTTCGAAAAATGTGGCCATATGTGACTTATGGAATCTAGATGTCCTTGGTATTCAAGCTCCTGAAAGATCTGAATCACAACGGAAACAAGAAAAACTTGTTATGGAACATTTTCTAACAACAGTTAAACGAAGAGATGACAGGCGATATGAAGTGTGTATGCCTTGGATTGAAGGTCATCCCCCTTTATAATCCAATTTCGATTTATCCTATAAAAGACTCCTCCACACTGTGAACAAGTTGAAAAAGGATCATTTCTACAACGTCTACGATAGCGTCTTCGACAATTGGTTAGCTGAAGGAGTTATAGAATGTTCGTCAGAAAATGAACCTCTTGAAACATCATCTCAGTCTCTTTAAAAAATTTATTGAAAAATATGACGTTTAGTTGTCATTTGCAGATTTCAAAAGGTAATAGCGTTTCTGAAACGAAAAAATGAGCGTTATACGCCAAAAAAGGCCAAGGTATTAAGTAAAAAAGAGGCTGAACAATTTCTTTTACATGCTCCTGATGACCAGTGGTTGCTGGCGAAAATTGTAACAATATTTGGGATTTTTGGATGTTGTCGATGTGACGAAATTCTCTCCTTAAACATGAATAATGTAGAAGATATGGAAAAATACGTTATTGTGACATTGCGGCAAACAAAAAATTTAACAACAAGAAGATTCACCATAACCGATGATGGCTGCAGCTTCAAGCCCTGCATGTTATACAGAAAATATGTAAATCTTCAACCTCCTGGAACACAAAGCCTAAGATTTTTTTTGACATACCGACATGGAAAGTGCCACTGTTTTCGCAGAACTGAGGCCACTATGGTTGCGGATTCGGGTGGAGATATTTTAGCACTAAAGCATGCAGGAGGGTGGAAGACCACCGAAATTGCAATGAGTTATGTCGATGATTCGGTCAACAAAAAAATCGAAACGTCTAGCAAATTATTTGGTAGAAAGACTAGTAATGAGAGTACAAATGTTGTGCAGTCCTCGAGTTCAGCAGTTTCTGAGTCAACAGAACTTCATCAGTCAACTCTTTCATCATCAAAAATCTGTGTTACTGGAAATAACGATTGTTCCATGATTTTCAACATATATGACGATAAAACAAAATTTTCTAATGTAAATAATACTACTAACTTGTAAAAATTTCGCAAGTTAACTGTCAGTTTTACAAGTTACTGACAGGATAAAATAAACTTTCTTGATTAATGTTGTGTTTTTGGAACGTTTACAAATGAGAAACATATAAAAGTTTTTACACTTGGCCCGGAATCGCACTCGTCAGTAGGTGGAGACCTCTGACCTCTTAATCCTGAGTCTACGCTATAAATGGCATAGCTACGAAGACTCATGAAATTATTGTAGTAACATATTCATTATATTTTATATTATCAACTACTTAAGTCATGGAATAGTTGTCGATTACGAGAGAAATACCATATAATATAATAAAAACTAAATGAGTCTTAAAACTCAAACAAAGATTATTTTATAACAGTAATCACTAGAGTATTTAGTTCTCGTTCATCATATACGATCAAGATACTCATATACTATGAAGAATAGTACTAAATTTTAATGTTCATTGATATGTAACGAGAAATTATTATCTATTTTTGGTTATTGATAGTATATTTTTGCCCTTTTTTGGTTTTCAATACTATGTTTATTTATTCATTTATTCATTCAAGAATGGATGTAAAATGATATCCATGCAAGGATGACACATGTATACAATGCAGGTCCAAGAGACTTCCCTTTCTGGTCTGTGTCTATCCTTATATATGTACCAAATATGGACCTTAAATGGATATCCATCTTATATAGGGTGACTGGTGACGTAAGAGACAACGGCTAAGTGGAGATAGAGCTCCTCAAATTGATTGAGAATTTGGGTTTTAAATGTCCCATAAGGGTAATCATTTCGGAGATATAGATATATATGCTAAATCTATAAACTCCCATATCTTCGTTAATATGGTAACATTTTTTCGGATATTTCATAAAATTGTTTATATAGGAATTCACCTAAATTAAATTAAAAACATGCTAAATCTATAAACTCCCATATCTTCGTTAATGTGGTAACATTTTTTCGGATATTTCATAAAATTGTTTATATAGGAATTCACCGTCAGCCCAAGAAAAAGAATAGAAAAAATTGCAGGCTTCAAGAATTTCTTCAAATCTTGAAATCTGGAATGGATTGGAATTGGAATGGATTGGAATGGATTGGAATGGATTGGAATTGAAATCCATTCCAGATTTCAAGATTTGAAGAAATTCTTGAAGCCTGCAATTTTTTCTATTCTTTTTCTTGGGCTGACGGTGAATTCCTATATAAACAATTTTATGAAATATCCGAAAAAATGTTACCATATTAATGAAGATATGGGAGTTTATAGATTTAGCGTGTTTTTATAAATCACCCTATATCTCCGAAATGATTACCCTTATGGGACATTTAAAACCCAAATTCTCAATCAATTTGAGGAGCTCTATCTCCACTTAGCTGTTGTCTCTTACGTCACCAGTCACCCTGTATAAGATGGATATCCATTTAAGGTCCATATTTGGTACATATATAAGGATAGACACAGACCAGAAAGGGAAGTCTCTTGGACCTGCATTGTATACATGTGTCATCCTTGCATGGATATCATTTTACATCCATTCTTGAATAAATAAATGAATAAATAAACATAGTATTGAAAACCAAAAAAGGGCATAAATATACTATCAATAACCAAAAATAGATAATAATTTCTCGTTACATATCAATGAACATTAAAATTTACATTAAAATTTAGTACTATTCTTCATAGTATATGAGTATCTTGATCGTATATGATGAACGAAAACTAAATACTCGAGTGATTACTTTTATAAAATAATCTTTGTTTGAGTTTTAAGACTCATTTAGTTTTTATTATATTATATGGTATTTCTCTCGTAATCGACAACTATTCCATGACTTAAGTAGTTGATAATATAAAATATAATGAATATGATACTACAATAATTTCATGAGTCTTCGTAGCTATGCCATTTATAGCGTAGACTCAGGATTAAGAGGTCAGAGGTCTCCACCTACTGACGAGTGCGATTCCGGGCCAAGTGTAAAAACTTTTATATGTTTCTCATTTGTAAACGTTCCAAAAACACAACATTAATCAAGAAAGTTTATTTTATCCTGTCAGTAACTTGTAAAACTGACAGTTAACTTGCGAAATTTTTACAAGTTAGTAGTATTATTTACATTAGAAAATTTTGTTTTATCGTCATATATGTTGAAAATCATGGAACAATCGTTATTTCCAGTAACACAGATTTTTGATGATGAAAGAGTTGACTGATGAAGTTCTGTTGACTCAGAAACTGCTGAACTCGAGGACTGCACAACATTTGTACTCTCATTACTAGTCTTTCTACCAAATAATTTGCTAGACGTTTCGATTTTTTTGTTGACCGAATCATCGACATAACTCATCGCAATTTCGGTGGTCTTCCACCCTCCTGCATGCTTTAGTGCTAAAATATCTCCACCCGAATCCGCAACCATAGTGGCTCCAGTTCTGCGAAAAGAGTGGCCGATGTATAACTCTGGGTCTTTTAAACCTAAATATTTCGCTATTTGCTTTGGGACACCACCAATAGTGTGCTGGCCAGCATTAAGGGAAATGCACTTTCCATGTCGGTATGTCAAAAAAAATCTTAGGCTTTCTGTTCCAGGAGGTCGAAGATTTACATATTTTCTGTATAACATGCAGGGCTTGAAGCTGCAGCCATCATCGGTTATGGTGAATCTTCTTGTTGTTAAATTTTTTGTTTGCCGCAATGTCACAATAACGTATTTTTCCATATCTTCTACATTATTCATGTTTAAGGAGAGAATTTCGTCACATCGACAACATCCAAAAATCCCAAATATTGTTACAATTTTCGCCAGCAACCACTGGTCATCAGGAGCATGTAAAAGAAATTGTTCAGCCTCTTTTTTACTTAATACCTTGGCCTTTTTTGGCGTATAACGCTCATTTTTTCGTTTCAGAAACGCTATTACCTTTTGAAATCTGCAAATGACAACTAAACGTCATATTTTTCAATAAATTTTAAAGAAAACAAACCTGCGACTGTTCGCCTCTGTGGACATTTTCTTTCATTTTCAAGCAGCTTTTCAGCATAGACCATTTCGCCCATGAAATATTAGGGCTGAATCTAGCTGATAGTTGATTCAAGTAGACCAACAAAACATCTTCAGTTACCCCAATCACATTATTTTTGTTTCGCCACTTTTTGAAGTCGTCGTATTCTCGCTCGTACTTTGAAGCTGATTTTGCAGGTAATAAACTTGAAGCTACACTGCTGGTAGCCTCGATAATATATTTTGGTACAAAGAAAAATAAACAGACATGTTCATGGCAACGGTTCCATAGCTTACGACATTTGCGACAAATTATTGAGATTTTTTTGGAATTTATCTAACCTTTTTACAAATGAGAAACAAATAAAATATAAAACAATACACGCAAGGTAACGGGTTTTACTGGCTCAAGGAGGTAACTGACTCGCGTGCGGCTCGTCAGTTATATCCTCCATTCGCCAGTAAAAACCCTCTTACCTTGCTAGTAATGTTATATACTATTTCAGTAAGTACGGATTGAAATGATATTGAGCAGATTATTAAGGCACTGAATAGGAGGAAATGTCTATTTTTGTAACGTTGAGATAGCTAATGATGCTACCAACAAGAAGTCTAATGGATGTCTGCGATGGACGACCGAATTCAATTCAAAGTTATGACATTTGTGAGTCTCTCGATGCCCTTAGAACGACCGTTGTACCAGAAATGGACGTCTCAAGGATGTCCCTAATGTCCGAAGAAAACGTTCTATGACTATGAAATCGGAAGGTATCAAATTAGTTTAAAACGAAAAATACATAAAAAAATTAAGAGCAAATGAATGAGGTAAATGAACGTTGAGTTAATGAATTCACTTTTAGTGATTGTTCCCTTTTTTACATAGATCAAAATGGTAGAAAATTTCAGAAAAGTATATAGAACATGAAAATTGTTTCATCAAGGACACTGAAAATTCTACGTTTGCTGAGCATCTGTTGAATGCGGAACTCAACTTCAACTAAGCCTCCGAAATTTCACATATAGAAGCTGAAAGTCAAAAACTGAATCTTTTAGAAAGTTTGAAAATCAATGAATGTGAATTATCGCCGCACTCAATGACCAGATTAACCTCAATAACCCTTATAGCACAAAGTAGTCCTACACGGACATTTTCTTCGGATATTACGTAGAATGCACAAATGTCACAACTGTAAAGTGACTTCGGAAGTCCATCGCAGACATACAATGGATATCCCGTTGGGACCATCATTAGCTCTCTCAAGGGTACATAAATGCATTTACAACGATATTACCTATGGCCTATTAGCTTTTCAGTTTCCTAGAAACAAATGTTGTGTTGTTGCCTGAGACGCAGATGTGCTTTTTTCTGTGTAGGCTCAGTAATATCAATGTATGTTCTCTTCTCCAGTGCCTTAATAACTTGCTTAATATCATTTCCATGCGTACTTACTAGAAAGTTTTTACACTTGTCCGGGGATCGAACTCGCGAGTACCTACGTGGGTCTATCATTACTGAATCTACGATACAACCGACCTAGCTACAAAGACTAATGAAACACTTCTTATGACATATACATTATATTATCTAACTAATTTATAGAATAGAAGTCGGTTAAGACAGAAATACCTTAAAATAGAAACTAAAAGTCTCAAAACTTAGATTATGTATTTTATAAAAGTGATTACTCGAGTAGGTATATTCATTCATTTATAATACACAATAAAGATACTCATATACTAGGAAGCGAAAAAATTGACTTCAGTGGAAGATAGTACTAAATCTTGGTGTTATTTGATATTTGACAAGAAATGATTATTATTTATTATTGGTTATTGATAGTATTTCTGTGTCCTTTTATGGTAATTGATATTATTTGATATTATAACTCCCCTTTCCTGAATTCATTTTGAATATTTCTGTTCTATTAGTAGTATTTTCATCAGTGCAGTCGCTAACATAAAATAAGCAAAACAAGAAAAAATTACAACACTTGAATGAGAAACAAAATTAAAAACGTTTATATCTAAGGGAGTATGATAGTTTTCGATAACACCGAGATATATAGATTTCATTATGAACCAATAGTAAGTTAATAGAAAGTCCCATGTGCTTCAGTATTTAACAACCGATTCTCCTATTGGTACCTTTCACGTAATTTCTCTGAACGTTTCCGGAAGTTATCACTAGTCCGATTTGAACCTCCCCGAAATTGCTCCGAATGTCCTAGAAACTGTCATTATCCCCACTTGATTTTTAGGAATAGAGTTTAATGCTTCCTTATCCCTCTAATACCCAATTCCGCCTTGAGACTGGTTGCATATAAGTGGATACAAAATTATTCTATGTGAGCAGTTTAGTTCAACTGCCCATGTCCGCCTTCAGTATAGGTTCATTTTTTGTTAATGTAAATCAGTTAACTACTTGCGAAAAACTTATGTAGATTATACATAAGCTAACTTGAAACTATACGGAAATAATTTCAAAAAAGAAAAAAAAAACTTGGCATTAGAGGGTTAAATATTTCGTTCTCTACCAAATATTTCAGTTTGCTTTCACCAATCTGAAGATGCTACTGTGACGGCGAAACGTGTGTCGTGGTTTCAAAACAAAACTCATTTTTGTGAAAATCATATAATCTGTTTTAAGTTCAACTATAGATTTTTATCAAATATCGGCCACATAAATCTTTCATCTAGACATTAGACTAACCTGGAGGGAACATATTATCAAAAAAAGAAAACAAATTGACCTGAAAGTCAGGGAAATTAATTGGCTCATCGGAAGAAAATCCAAGTTACCACTTACAAACAAAATATTGTTGTATAAAACTATCATCACCCCAATATGGACATACGGGATAGAAATCTGGGGATGCGCAAGCAAATCCAGCATAGCTCTGATCCAAAGAACGCAATCGAAAATACTTCGCATGATGGCCAACGCCCCATGGTATGTGTCCAACCAGACTTTACATGAAGACCTAAATATACCATACGTTGCAGAAGTCATCAAGCATAGAAGCAAACATCACCACGCAAGAATGGAAAACCACTCAAATATTTTACTCCAACCCTTACTGGCAAACACCTTATCAAGAAGATTGAAGAGACATTGGCCAGCTGATTTAATGGAATAATGAGATTCTCTCACTGGAGATAATCTCCCCGCCCTTTGACTACTTGTTAACACATTAACTTATAGAATATTATTCTGATTGTTAATAATTATTGAGATTAATAAAAAAAAAAACATAAATCCAATATAAATTCATGGCCCTCCGAAGGGAGGGCAACTGAGCAGTTGCAAAACTAAACATTGCATTGCGGTCGAACGACGAGGTATGAATGTGCATGAGCATTGAGTATTTGACAACGAACCATTAGATCCATCTATATGAACTGCAGGCTTAGGCTCGTCTTTCGGATTTTCTGGTGTCAAATCCCAACGGAGTGCTAGGTCCATCGGTGAAACCTTCCTCTGTCTAATGAATCTCCATTTCTGATCGAAATTTATCCAAGTATCAGGCTTTTCTCCAGGTCTTCTGGGTTGTAATGGTGAGCTTTTCGGCCTGAATACTTTCATCTTCGTACAACGAGTGGGCTCATAACCTTCATAGCCTTTCCACCCAATACCTAAAGAGAGCTTGTTTATTCGTCATTAGGGATAATTAAACAAATGCGATTTTGTTTCTTAATCTAGTGAAAATTGGGAGTTGTGTAATAAAGCAAGAGAAAATAATTGAAATGAATGCTGAAATGAAGCAACGACAGAATGCATAGCAGAGTACGAAAAAATGACTTGGCCTTTGGTCGGGAGTAGTAGTACATACAAAAACTGAATAAGTAGCTTTCCAAATAGTTAAAAAAATTCTGAGTACCTACTAAGACTTCCATCTTAATACTCGTCATTACTGAATTCCACTAATTTGAAGTTACACTACTTCGAAATTATTCTATGAAATGCATCATATCATCCAATTGATAATCGTAGCTGTTATGATTGAAGTTGAGAATGAATAATTCAGAATTATTGAATAATAGGTTGTATTAACTACTGCAAGTATGATTGGAGCTTAGAGCTGATTCCGAAAATGTTTCCCTCGATTGTTTCCTTGCTTTTTATAATTTATGATTCTAACGACACAAATTTTTGCTTCGTTTGAAAGGAAATTCTCCCACTGATACTTGCATAATAAGAACTGACAACCTAAATATTTTTGACGAAAACCGTTATATTATCGTAGATGGGGGGGGGGTCTTTAGCGATTGATAATAGGTTTGTTCGTAGAGTAGTTTGTAACCGTTGTGAACTCGGTCGGAGGAAGCTGTCTGCCTGTAACTTGATCGGTCGGGAATCGGCAAAATATTAACAAAATAAGAAAGAACAGAGAATCATAAAATATATTAATTCTGAAAACAAAAGATATATACGGTTTATGCTACAAACATGGGCATGGTCGGTGTAAAACAATGACATAATAGGCTTGTTCGTAGAGTGGTTCAGAGCAAGTGCAAATGGATTTTCGCTCCCTAAAATGGAATTGCGCTTGCTTGCTCTGTACAGTTCACATCCGTTGTGAATCACTCTACGAACAAGCCTATTATGTCATTGTTTTACACCGACAATGCCCATGTTTGTAGCAGAAACCGTCTACCTAACTGTTTTCTGGATTTAACAGGTCATGGCACAGCCTTGGATTCTGGAAACCTCCTTTATAGGAAATGCTCGATAAGGCACAATTGGTACTTTTGCGATCAGCTTTATCGTTATTGAAATCTACGCCTACTAATAACGTACTGTTCGAAAAGGCCTAAACAGTACTAATCTATAGAAGGAGAAGGCTTGCATAAAAATTAATTTGAAAAATAAATATACAGATTTCATCAATATCCCGGCGTTTCAGTTATTGAGGATCCACAAGAGTGGGTTCTATGGTATCATACCGGCTTCATTTCAAGCTGTTCTACATAGCTCTAGAATAAAAGGGTTGATAAAGAAATCCCCCAACATCCCGTACTCCTTGATCCCCCTAGAGCCTAGAAGCTAAAATCTTTACGATTCCAGTCACTAATTCTGGTTTACCAAAATATGTCATTATAAATCCGTATAGGTACGTAGAAAATTGATTTTTGATAAATTTCTGGGATTTAAGGTGCATACAGACATGCTCCGAATACCGTCCCGAACCGCGTCGCGTACACCGTCGCGATTAAAAAAAGTTCGCGACGATGGTAACAGATGAGAGTGCAGACGTGTATTCTTGAGCTGCTAAAACTTCGATATTTTGTTGATTTCAATAAAAAATTTTCTGATTCTATCTGAGGAAAGAGACTTCAAATAGTACGTATATACGTTCCCTTATTTTCGAGTGATTGTAGTCGATATAATTAATCGTATTGGTCTAGTTTCATTCACCACAGAATTTTTTTGACCATATTATATTTATACGCTTATCTCAGTGAGATTGAACATCTTGTGTATTCCGTTCCCCGTACTGCTAAGGCTTCCATACCCTCCAAGTTTTGTCACAGGCATGGAAAACTTCCAAGAACTCGTCGCACTCATGAAAAAGGAGTTTTCGATGCAGACTGCTGCTTTGAGGGCCGATTTCGACAACCTCTCGCAGGAAATTAAAAGAAGCCTCAATACGACGATTGGAAGGATTTCTACTTTGGAGAGCAGAATCGCTTCTGTTGAAGCTGAAGTACTGTCGCTGAAGCGTTGTTTGAGGAAAAATAACATAATTGTCTCCGGCCTAGAGGTTGGAGATGATATCGCATCCTCATTCGTCCAGAACATGAGGAACCTGCTCAATATAGATCTGCCTGAGCATGCAATTAATGACATTTATAGATTGAGTAAAAGTATCAATCCTCCTATCAAGGTTGAATTTTCATCTTACCGGTATAAACTTAAAGTGATGAAAAATAAGAACAACCTCAAGGCTACAAAAATTTTCATCAATGATGATTTATGCCCTGAGGATCGAGAGCGATTAAAACTGCTGAAAAAGCATCTCCACCTGGCTAAATCGAAGAAGCTGAATGCCTATATAAAAGACGGGAATTTGTTCATCAATGGGAAAGCCACTCTAACTGAGGACTTAACGAACATACCACATAATGAGATCCTAGATAAGGACAACGTTGAGCTGTCTGAGGAAGAAAAATCCAGGAGTGCCCCGGACACACCGGTTCCAGTATCTCGTTTTAAGCAATTGGCTGAGAAATATGAACACCTTGAGGTTGAAGAGGGTGGAAGATTGCAGAGGGAGAACGCGGAGGTTGAGAACATACTACGAAACACTGAAGACATAACCAGGCAGTTGAGGTCTAAACTCAAACCAGTGCCAACTGGGGCGGGAGCAATACCAAAAGCTGGTAGGAAGAAAAATTTTTGATTAGTTTTTGCTTTTCATTTCTCTGAAAGTTTTTTATTCTTTTTGATTTTATTATATTAATTTTTTTGTTTGATTCTTTTTGAACTTTTGTGTATTTCTGTATCATGATTATTGCTAACTTGAATGCAGGTTCTTTGTTATCAAAGATAGGGGATTTTGCTGAGATAGTAGATTCTAATAATTTTGATATTGTCGGCGTTACGGAAACCTGGTTTAACGATGACGTGAATTCGGCTGATGTGTCACTACCTGGTTTTAAGTTGATCCGCAATGATAGGGTAGGTAGGGGTGGTGGTGTATGTGTGTTTGTGAGAGAGCATTATAAGATCAAAGTAATTGATATGGACTTCGAATTCGAGAGTCCTGTGGAATGTCTTTGGATACAGCTGAGTATTCGAAAATTGAGTATTGTGATTGGTGTAGTATATAGACCTCCAAATCGTAGAAAGCGTAAGTCCAAGTTTAGTTCTTTCGTTAACGACGTTGATCTGATGTTGAAGTATGTTTTTCCTATGGCTGATTGTGTTTTTTGTATCGGTGACGTCAACGTCAACCTGCTGAATTCATCAAACCCTCTGTCTGAATGTTTTTCCTCCTATGGATTTGATCAAATCATCCAGGAGCCAACAAGAGTTACTCTAACATCGAGTACGCTATTGGATCCGATTTTTGTGAAATGTCCGGCCAACTTCATGGGGGTGAGTGGAGTTGAGAACATGTCTCATATTAGCGATCATCGCTTAGCGTTCTGTGAGTGCTACGTACCTGGTGCGAAGAGGGTGCAAAAGTTTATAACTTATAGGGACTTCGATGATTTTGATTGTGAAGCTTTCCTTTCAGACTTGAGATCGGAAAGGTGGCGCTCATTCACCCGCGAACCTAATATCAATAAAAAAGTGCAAATCTTCAATGACATCTTACTGAGCGTTTATGACCGCCATGCTCCTGTTAGACGAAGAAGAATCTCTAAGCCTTGAGCGCCCTGGTTGACTGAACGGCTCAGGGGGTTGATGAGGAAGCGGGACCGAGCTTTTGCTGCATTCAGGCGGTCTGGTTCTGCGGAGGATTGGAATGAGTATAAGAGAATGAGAAATGATACTCTGGCTGAGATTAGACGTAGCAAGAAGTCATATCTCTTGGCTGCTAGTTCTGATGGTAATGAAGCTCTCTGGAAGGCTTTGAAGTCTCTGAATGTTGCTAAGGTAAATGCAAGGGCTATTCCAGATTGCTTAAAGGACGCGGAATCTATTAGTGATTTTTTCTCAGCATTCAATGGTGTTACAGGTGATGATGCCTGTACTGATAAGATTTCGTATTATAACAACAATAGTTATAGAACTGAGCCATCATTCCATTTCAAAATTGCCTCATTGGAACAGATAAGGACCATCATGACTGGAATTCGAACTAAAGCCGTGGGCGACGATGATGTAACGCTGGATATGCTCGTTCATGCGTTTCCAGTAATAGAGTCGTATGTTCAGCATCTGGTCAATAGCTGCATAGTGGCCGGTGTGTTTCCTGTGCAGTGGAAGTGCGCTATTGGTATACCGCTTCCGAAAACAGTGGAGCCTACTTCTTTTTCAGATTTGAGGATCATCAGTATTCTGCCACTTTTGTCTAAGGTGTTGGAGAAGGTTTTGTCTGATCAGATTTCGGAGTACGTCAATGACTTCAATTTGCTACCATCGTACCAGTCTGGCTTTCGCAAGAATCACAGTACTGCTACTACTCTGGCATCGGTCACAGATAAAATATTCCATGATCTTGATCGGGGTTATTCTGTACTTCATATTTTGCTTGATTTTTCGAAGGCATTCGACACGATTAATCATACCCTTCTGTATGCCAAGCTAAAATATTTTGGTTTCTCTGCCTCAGCTGTTTCTATGATAAGATCTTTCCTAACATTCCGAAGTTTAAGGGTGCTGGTGGACGACAGGTACGCGACACCGAAATCAATCGGGGCAGGCGTTCCGCAGGGTTCCATATTGGGGCCATTGTTGTTTATTATTTATGTGGCTGATCTTTTCTCTTGCTTAGACCACTGCATTGCTGAGGCATTTGCGGACGATGTTCAGTTGATGTTCCGGTTTAGGGGGAGTGAATTGAATTTGGCTTCGGCTAGAGTCAACCAGGACCTTGAAACGATTCTACAAATGTGTAAATCCCATCATCTTTCCATTAACTCGGCGAAGACCAAATGCATTGTTTATTGTAAAAGGAAGGATAGGGATAAAATCAGAGCCAGTTTGGATCTCAGTCTGAACGGGGATAAGTTGGATATAAGTAATAGCGCCAGGAATCTGGGAGTCTTATTTGATGAAGACTTGAGATTTCGGAAGCATATTTCCACTTTAGTTAGGTCGGCGTTCTATAAGCTTAGAATTCTCTATTCTGCACGTAAGTATTTGACTTTTCAGATGAGAAAAAATTTATCAGAGGTATTAGTTTTGTCAACTTTCAACTATTGCGACATAATTTATGGCCCTTGTTTGGATGTTTTTCATAAAAGAAGAATTCAGCTTGTGCAGAATTGGTGTTGCAGATTTGTTTTTGGTCTTCGTAAGTTTGATCATGTGTCTGGTAGGATCAAGGAATTGGGTTGGCTGAGGATGGAAAGCAGGGTGAAGCTGCACATGGGATGTTTTGTGTTCAAACTTATGAAGAGTCCCATGGAAAATAGGATCATGGATCATTTGGTTCCTAGATCTGGTGTTCACTCCGTCAACATTAGATACCCGTACAGGTTGACAGTTCCCGCTCATCGAACAGCTGGGTTTCGTAGGTGTTTTTCCTTTAATGCTGCAAAAGTAATGAATACATCTGACACCGATGTTAGAGATTTCACATCGTTTTTTGCATTTAAGTCTCAGCTCAAATCTTTTCTATTTACCAGAGAATAGATATGTATTTTTTCAGATTTTTTTTTCATTTTAGTCGGTGGTAGTGCTCATATTTTCCTTTATGTTTAATTAATGTAGAATGCTATTTTTTTTTGCATGGAGATTGTTATCCTCTTTCTTTGAGGCTGTTGGTTGTCTATTTGATATGTGTGCACTCTATATTTCATTTTTATATTGTAATTTACCATAGGAGAGTCGGCGGAGTTAAGTGTAAGAGTAGTCTTTGAGACTAAACTTCGCTCCGGCGATTCTTCTCGATTTATGTAAGTCGTTTTTTTCTTGTTAAGTAGTGCCAATAAAGTCGATTTATTATTATTATTATTATTATGTTGCAGGGTGCGGTGAGAAAATTACAGCGTTCGTTCCGATCTTCGCACCGTACATTTAGTTGTTCCATCAGTAATTGAGTAGGATCTACACGATGGACGTTGCATTTTAATGCATTTTTCAGTAAAAAAAAACTACTCGTAAAAGGAGATGGTGGCTATCACAATTATATACAAATAGGAAAATATATGGTGGCCAACTGTTGAACTTAAAATTTCAATCGATCAGTGGATTTTATAAAAATTTCACACGGATGTCATAATGGAATAATTGAAACCACATTTCGTATCCACTTGATTCCTCTCGTGAAATGTACAATTTTGAACATTCATGAACCACTCACCTGTTCCTGTCCCTTTACTTTTTTTTTATTATTTTTTCTCTTGCAGAGCTGGATAAAAGATTTATCATTTGTTCTTATTCATCCGCCATCCGCCGTTAGTCCCATCTTGGCGGCAATTTCGTCCCAGGCATAATTTTTTTTAATTTTATTATAATATCTGGGATTTCGTGTTCCATAAAATATTTTTTCCTCGATAATTTTCAATGAGTTGAAGAGCATTTTCATCTGTCCATTCCATCTTGATGCACTCGTTACTTGAAAATAATAGACTAGAGCGATTGGAACGCCAAAAGATCGCAAGCTAGTCCAGACATGAAATCGCAGCGCAACAGCGTTGCTTTCGTGTTTTCTTCGATGCGATAGCCGTTCACAGGGGCAGATGGGCTACCTCGAAGTGGCCCGGGAATTTTCTTGCAGACCGGCCCACTTCAAGAACGAAAAAAGTAGTTTTAAGACGGAGTAGCTAGAATGAGGTGCCATAAAAAAGACGTTTTGATGAGTAGCACGTAAGGATGCCACCTGAAAAGCAATTTTTAATTTTTTTTTTGCCTTTCAGGAAACGGTCAAAAAATTGAGCTGATATTTTGTGGAAGCAGGAAGGCGATGAAAAAATTTGCGATGTTACCATATAATTGCAAGTAGAAAAAAAAGACACATTCTTAATCGTTTCGCGAGAATCATGTAATACTTTTGAGAAATTAATTTTTGATAGCTTGATTTATTCTGAATCTCTCCCTTGATCTCTCGTCATTTCCTGCTTTATGTGACAGTTTTCAACTAGTTGGCGTTTAGCTGACATTATAGGGAAACACCACTAATTTTTTTTATTGCCTATAGAAAAACTACTCGATCTGTCCGTTTTCTGGTTTTTGGGAAAAAAAATTAAACATTTTTTTCTCATATGTAATCTTCAGGGGGCTGTAGATAAGAAGAGTCTGCTCTAAAAAAATTCGGCTGTAAATCTACCCTCAAATTAACTACTCATTCACAAACTGCATGATTATACTCATAATGTTAGTTTTATATTTATTTCATTCCATTTTATTCAAAACAATTCTGAGTAAGTAGCATCAACGGAAAATGTACCATGTTGTCTATAGGTATGATTGAAAAAATAAAATTTGTCAAATTAGTTTTATCAATTTTCTCACATTTGACATCAAGTATTATTTATTTATTTTTTTATACACAACATAGATGCATAGTTTCCGAATTTTGATTTCAAATTTCCACAGGGTCATTTTAATGAAATTGCTGGAATCTTTAATGAAAAAAAGGCAGAAATAGTCCCTAAGTACCATTAACTTTTAAGCCAGTCGACTCTGAAGAATTCTTCCTAATTTAAAAAAATGGTTTTTTACCATAACACTTTTCCATGCTTATGTTATATAGTTTTTCCGATATCATATTTTGATATATCTTAAAATATCATTATATTGATTATTCACTTTAAGATTTTGTACCAAATCCAGTGAAACTAGAAACTATTGATATTGCAACTAATTATATATGACCATTAAGCTAAACACGCGTTATGTTATTGCTAGTTTAGAGTCACCCTGTTTATGCTAGTTGTTCAGGAATAATTTACTTTCATCAGAATTATTCTCAAAACTTATCTAAACATGTATTTATTAGTACCCATCGTCCACACTTGGATACGCGACGCGGTTCGGTACGATATTCGGAACATGTCTGTACCTACCTTTACGCTCACTACACTGAAGCCTCGGTTTCTAGGAACGCAAGTTCGTTAAGATAATAATATGGTATTTATTACCCAATACTCACCGCAAGCCGCCAACCGGATGACTGGTCAATTTTTCTTCTGAAATGTATATATGCGAGCTCTGAGGCTCTTGATAAAGGGACTCAAGAGATTCTTATCATGTCAGATTACCTGAGTGTCTTAGAAAAAACTGAAACAATTTATTTTGATGCCGATTCAAAAAGCGTGACGACCAATACATGGAATGAAATATATAATTCACGAGGGCGTCGAATGAGGGGCGCAGAGATGAAGCGGAGTGTGAAGAATTCGAGAGAAGTAATGTTAGAAGTGAAATTTAATATTATTATTATTTAATATTGATAAGAGAAGAGGCAGGAGCCTATACATCTCAGATACATACAGATATAGAAAAAAACACACTGCCACTGTAAGACGTACAAGAATTCAAAAACGATACAACCAAAATGAGAAGGCAAGAAAAAAGAGAATGAGAATTACGATACAGTCAAGTGCCGATCAAGACAATTTTGAAAGCGTTCACTGACGGGGCGCATACCACTTCACCAGACAGTGCATTCCAAGCACGGAATACACGATTGGAGAAAAAATGCTAACGAACGGTACACTTGAAATTTTCGCGGTATAGCTTGGGACGATGACCACGGCGGCCCGCCTGATCCACCACAAACAGACCACTCATATCACATCTGAAAAGCCCGTGGAGGGCGCGATAAGCCACGATGAGATCGCCTCGCGCACGACGATCCGAAAAAGATGGTAGACCAAACAAACTGAGCCTCTCCTCGTAAGTCGGACGCGTGACACCGTCTAGGATGGAATCCTGGTAGCACTACGCTGGACCGACTCCAGGGTTTCACGATCTCGAACCTGCACAGGTGCCCAGACAGGATCAGCATACTCCAGGATGGGTCGAATATAAGTCGTGTAGAGTAATTTGCAGGTCTCCACTGAGCATCGAGAAAATTATCGCCAGATGAGGTATACGAGTTTATTAGCGCTGCTTGCTACACTATCAATATGTTGGGACCATAGATTAATAAAACAGGAGATAGAGCATTTCGACCAAAACGCATTCACAAAATACTGCCATAAATATGAATTTGGATTCTTTGGGTGGGGGAACTGGACAGGGGCTGATTCAGAACTATTTGCACTGAATATTTCAGATAGTCGGCAATAATTTTATATCGAATGGAAAATAAGTATGTTTTAATGCAAAGATTTCGAGTATTTTTTTATGACAACTATTCAAAGGGATATAGAACTAGTAATACCAAAACACCTTGTGTGAAAAAGAATTTATTTTGAATACAATGTTACCATACACTAATGGTCAATATGACCTTAACCTACATACAGTATATGATAAGTATATGTTTAGTATAAGTATATACTAAAAACTAAAAATTACTTTCATCAAATTAATTCCCTTCAAAATGGTTAATTCTCAGATCAATAGAAGTGGAAGCAGCTGAATTTTATGGAATTTGTATAATGAGAATCTGAAAGAGTTTGTTCATTGAAGAAATTCTCAAGTCTTTTGAACAGATTAGGCGGAATGAAAAAGTAATGTTATACTATAAACATCTACCAATGATTGTGAAATCAAAAAGAAATGATTTCTTTTTGCATAGAGTTAGCCATGAAAGAATCCCTAAATTCGTGATAAAGCATCATTTTTTTTCTTTTACGGGCAGTTATAAATTCAATTAAGTTATATTGCATATCAACTAATAAGCAGTGTTTTAAACTTTCATTTTTAGCAACTCAAATACTTCAACAATCTGCTTCCCCCTTCAAATTTTCATACAACCTCAAAAGTGCTTCTGGGTGTTGAAGTGCATCATAATTAAGAGCAATTTTAACGAGACTGTAAGCTTTAACTGAATAATAATGTTACTTTAAAGCAACTTGCTTGAGGTCATTGCCATATTTATGTTTTTTATGCATGCAGCTGTCTTCAAAGAAATTTTTCATAAGGTATTCGCCTCGGCTTTTCAAGCTTTCATCTTCAATTTTTCCTCCCAATGAATAGACAACGGCTTGTAGGGTAGCAAATTATTTCTTGAAGTACTGACGACACACTCGTCGTCTTAAATCGGTTTCGACTTCAATCAGCTGTTTTTCAATTTCTGTTCTCCGCGTGTTCATTCCTGCAAAAATGTTTCAACTGAAATTTCATTTCGAAATATCCTGATAACGGACATTTAATAACTCATAAAAGTAATGGGAATATCCGAGCTCCATTTGAATGGTCATAATATTTTGTTCATAATTATAGTAGTAGCATAATTTTTACATTGCCATTGAAATACATGTTACAAATGAAGAAAACTTTTTTGATTATCAAAAAAGGTTCAACGCCGTGTGCCTCAAAACATGACCTTTAATCATTTTTATGGATTTTCATTCCTAAGACGAGTTCTATTAACCATAGTAGTTTAGAGAATTTTTTGTACCACCCTGGGTGGGTATGTATCTTACTTGTTTTATTCTTGAACCACAAGACACTTTCATTTCTGCAAATCCTGAACTGGCATTCATGTTTGATGATTTTGATCCCATTTTCCTTCCATTTTCTTCAAAAACTCCAGTACTGATGACAGGCACAGTATTGGCTATAATTAAAGAATTGTTAAAGCAATTAAAATCTCGTTCTACTGTTCGTCTTGAAACCAGGAAGGATGTTTATATAAATAAGCATGATTTATTATAGGAGAAAGAGAATCTACCAAATTTCAAGTTCACCTCAAAACTAGAAGTTGTCAGAAATCACTTGCAAAATTCCAAACAAAGTGATATTCAGACAAGAAAGCGAGTTAAAAAAGTGGTAATGTACCTTTCTTACCTCACTCGGGATGGCATCTTTTTCAAATTAACAGTAAAAGTCGATTTCTCTCATTATACTGAAGTCTGGAGTGTAAATTACAAGAGAAGTGTAAATTGTTTTCATGACCCAGTCTGGTCTGGTCGTCTGGTTTTATTTCTTGGAAAACTAAAATTTAAATCAATTATTTTAATGTACAAACTCAACATTTCAATGTAAGCACAAATCATTAGATCGTATTCAAACAGAATTCGACCCTGGCGTCCCCTAACTCCCTCCCCTGATTTCATAAAGTCGTGTACTCAAACAAGAATAAAATATCAAAAACTTACCGGAATAAGTGAATCGCTTTCCTCTTCCATGTATAAATGCACTTTTATTTCAAACACACTTTTTTACGGCACATCGTTGCATATTTTCCAAAATATTACGACGTGAATGATTGAAATAATATTTTGACAATTACAAATACACACGCCGTCTTAGAAATTTTGAAGCGATCAGGAGGGGAATACAAGCGAAAATTCATGTCATTGGTGGTTGCATGGAGTGGGAATTATTGGAAAAATGAACAGTCTGGAAAATAGCTTATGTTCCATCTAGTTAATCTATGGTTGGGACCAACTGAGGTCGTCGGAAACCACAACGCCAAGATCGCTATGCGAACTGGTAACACGCACCAAGTGCCCATCAATGAAATAGTCGTGCCCGGGATTTCCTTTTCCCAAGTGCATAATAGCACATTTTTCAATACTCAATGGCAAGAGCCACCTGCTGGATCTAAATCCTGCTTCAAGCCTGCACTTGAAGAGACATCGGCGAAGATCTTAATGTCATCAGCCTATGAAGAGTGACGGCAGACCAATCCCGTCGGCAGATCAGCCACGTAGGCCAGGAAAAGTATTGGGCCGAGGACAGAACCCTGGGGCACGCCACTACTAACTGCAAATCCCGGAGAAACGTCCGCCACCCTAACCTGGAATCGGCGATCCAGTAGAAACGACTCAATCCACCGAAGGATACCACCCCTAACACCAAAATGTTCTAGCTTGTGGAGAAGTCTTCTGTGCGGCACACGAGAGAAATCCAAATATGCAACATCTATCGGAATATTTCTATCAATTGAGTTGAAATCCCCAGCAATAACTATATTCCTTTTGCAACCTGAAATGGAAGTCAGATGCTCGAAAAGAGAACTTATTAAAGATGTTGTGAGATAAAACAAAGATTCTCTTGTGTTTGAACTTTGAAGGTGCATTCATTTCATGATTCCTATGTGAACAAGAAAAAATTGAAAGTGAACAGTAAGGTAGATGTGTTATGTGCGGAATAGGTCTTATAACATAAAACGCGAGGTCCGTCAAGACATAAAAAAAATCAAGGATAGATGTTGGAGAGAAGAAGCTAGGGAAATACAAGCTTACGCTGAACATGACTACAGGCGTTTTTTCGAAGCTATTAGAACTGTTTATGGTCCAAGCAGAAAAGCTAACTTTCCTATAAGAGATGCTCATGGAATTATCCTTATGATAGAAAAATTCTCGAATGATGGAAGGAGCATTTTTCTCAGGTATTGAATCAAAATAACGACTCGGATTTATCAATTTTATACCAGCTCTCCGCGTATAGTCCGTTGACATCGCTTGATGACGAAATCTCAGTGTCGGAAATCATAAGTGCGATAAAAAATATGCAAAATGATAAGTCACAAGGTCTAGACTAATGAAGACATTGTCAATAGTCTCCTAACACTATTCCGCAAGATCTTCACAAGACTTCAGATACGTTTTAGTTGTCAATAATATAAGAAAAATAGCGATACGTCAAATTGCAACAATTACAGGGGCGTAAAGTTGCTAAGTGTAGCCGGTAAAATTCTCTCAAAGATTATGGCTAATCATCTGATTCGCTTAAAAAAGCTATTACTTGAGTCCCAGTGCGGCTTTCGACCCAATAGAGGTATGGTGGACCTACTTTTTACACTGCGACAGCTGCAATAGAAGGCTCGTGAACAACAATCAAGGATCTATACAGCCTACATCGATTTGAGTAAGGCCTTTGACTCGGTGAATCGGAGAGCGTTATGGAAAATCATGGGACGCCTTGGAGTACCCAAAAAATTCTTAGCAGTGCGTAAAAGCCTTTACACCAAAAACAGCGCTAGAATACAGCATAATGGCTCTACAACCGACCATTTCTTAACTAACTCTGGAATAAAACGAGACTGGTGTTAGCGCCTTTATTGTTCAATATTTTCGCCATAGCTGTCTCCATAATTGCTGACATGAGAATGCCTGTAGGAGGTGTTGGAGTGAGATTCAGATTTGATGTTTCCAACCATAAGCGCCTCAGAGCAAAAACCCGTACAAAGTTTATCACGGAACTTCAATATGCAGACGACTGCGCACTTTTCGCTAGCAGCTCAGAGGATCTACAGATAATTTTGGACACCTATCTATAAACATATATACGGAGCTTTATGCTTTAGACTCAATATTGACAAAACCAAATTATCGTAAGTTCGCCAGAAAGTCTTCAAACAGATATATCAGCCTGGAGGATGAAACTCTAGAACGGGTCGAGCAGTTCAAATACTTGGGAACCTTCATAAACACTAGGGCTAACCTAGACACGGAAATACACAACCGTATCAATTCGGTATCACGGGCATTCTGGAAGCTAAAGGATACCAAGACAGCTGTTTACAAAGCAGTCGTCCTCCCAACGCTTCTGTACGGAAGCGAAAGCTGGACGCCCTACAGTCGACATATTAAACACCTTGAACAAACGCAACAACGTCATCTGAGACAAAAAATACACATCAAATAGTCCCACAAAGTTTCAAATGCAAAAGTCTTGCAGCGCGCGAGTTGTATAACAATTGAGACTCCAGTAAGAAGAGCCGGACTCAGATGGAGTGGTCACATTCTGAGGATGCAAGACACAAGACTCTCCAAATTAGCTCTGTATGATCGCATCGATAGTTGAATTTTCTGAGCCTTTTTGTAGATTTATTCTCGGTAATGGGATACAGCAATGAATGAATGATAATCAAATATTATGGCTTCTATGCATTTGCTGTTTCCATATCGGGCGAGACATTGACTGGTACAAATATTTCAACAGTAGATTCTTGAGGTCAAAAGAAACACTTTTATTCTATACAATATTTTTCGATTCGGCCCTGATAAAAATATAGAGCTATTTTAAATTTTCATGATGAGCTGATCCACCCCCGGAAAAATGAAATTACCTTCAGAATCACTAGCTAAATCTGTGAAACTATACATCGGTGGATCTTTCTCACAGTGTTGTATTCGGCTAAAGTAAATAATTTTTTAAATTACACAGATAATTTTTCATTGAAGTGGAATTAATGTCTGTGTGTTTAAATAAATGAAGAAGATTTACCTCATGCAGACAATTATTGAATTCTGAAAAAGTACACCTCTGCGCGGGATTCGAACCCGCGATCTCTTTAATTACCGGTCAAGTGCTCTTACCAACCGAGCCACCAGAAGAACGGCTTGCGTCTGCGTCGACGGACCCAAACTGAACCAGAATCCATTTGTTAGTAGGGGTCTCCTTTCGAACATTTAAATGTTCCCAAGGGTTAGAGATTGTTAGTATCCGCTCACGGCAGATGTCGCCAAATGTCGACAATAATGAAATGGGTAAAAAGGATCTTGATGATCACTGAAAGAGAATGTTGTTCCCTTACTACCTAATGTCCTAATCCCTAATCTTCGCTAACGTTTTAATGCGACCTATACAAACAAATGGATTCTGGTTCAGTATAGGTCCGTCAACGTAAATGGAAGCCGTATCCTCTGGTGGCTCGGTTGGTAAAATCACTTGACCCGTAATCTAGGGGGCGCGGGTTCGAATCCTGCTCGGAGGTTCATTTTTTCAGAATTCAATTATTGTCTGCATGCCGTAAATCTTCTTTACTTATACATTTCAATTTTTGAAGAACAGATTTCTCGGAAACGGGAAACGGGGCATTATACTGACGACAAAATATGGAAACTTTTATTACACAAACAGTTCACATGTTCATCAGATGGCGTCCAACTTAGTTTCAAATGTATTTTTATGGTACGTAATGGTCATAATGAGAAAACTGGAAGACGTATAGACGTATGTGAAATCTTTGAAAATGATCAATCAAATAAATGAAACACTATATCCCGAAATTCCTTTCATTCAATAAAACTGTTTGTGAGGTATAACTAAAAATACACTTTTTTTATGGTTCTCAACAGCCTTGATCTTTCAAAATGAGCAAGTGCTTCAGAATGTTAATCGATACACTTTTTTCAGAAAGTGTTTTAGTGATTCTGGATTTAGTGTGTACTTTCAATATCAGAATATACTATTATGATCCATTATACTTCTTAATGTTCTCAATATGATATAAAAAATGGAATCACAACCACTAAAATAAGAAATTGTACTTTAAATTCAAATTTTCCCCGAACCTCTACCTCAATAGGGGTTCTCAGCTAGGAGAATCAATAATAATCCAATATGGAAATATGAAAAACAACATATAATCTAACAACAGCGAATGAACATAACAACTTAACTATTCTTAATCTAAAAATACCTCAGTCCTTCTATTGTCCTTTGCACTCACAGTTTTAATTTAAATACCATTCAATTATTCGTTGAAGTAGAACTATCGTCCTTTTTCCTTACTTCGATTTCAATATCTCCTTCTTCGAATTTTCAACTTTAACTTTCTGACCAACTCAAAATAGATCAATTGTTGTCCAGTATTCACTACTGCTCCATACACTTTTGCAAGGCACTCAATCTTCTTTAGTTTATTCACGTTCAGCGAAGTCTACGTGATTTGTAATTACCAATATTCCTTATTTTATATTCAGACACTCAATAGTCGCTGTGAATGGTTTTAAATGTTGCTTTGAATCTCAAACTTTATCGAAGGTGTACAATTTTCATCAGTTTTTATCAAAGATTATAGAGTAGAAAGATAGAAAACGCCCTCATATCGCTAGTACTGAAAACCGACTACATTTTGGTCAGTGAAAACACATTTGACAATGAGACGGCGCTGAAAACGTATTATCAATACAGAAAAACTGTTCAATAACAGTTTTCTGTTTTATAATTGAGGGGCGCGAAATTCGAATTCTATTCCTTGTATTGAATTTTAATATTGACCTTGTTGAGACCAGAAAACAAACAACCTGAGCGAAAAAACCAAAGGATGGTTTCGTTTTGTGACCAGAATGTTAGTTTTCATCTGAACATGGTTTGGAATCGATTGGTATCAATAAAATACGCTGTTGGATGTGATAATTTTTTATTGGCAGCAATCTATGAAAAATTTACAAAAATTTGAAATTATGGACAATGAAGAGAGCTCTGACTAGGATACAAGAGTACATTATTATCTGCTATAGGTACCTCAAAAGTGCTTTTTCTGTGAAAACGTTTTGAATTAATAAACTGAGTTGAATTTGTACAATTTATATATCAGAAATTGATATGAAACAATATTCAATTCACCGTCATTGGATACACATTTCCGTTACCCACCTATTATTTACGAAATATTCAGAACTACAATTGAAAAAAACCTTACAGAGGTATACAAGACCTGTATTCAAGCCCGTCAGTATAATTTCTTCATGCCTTATGATTTCTGCATGGTATGGTCTCTTTATGACACAATATACAAATTGATTGACGAACGAACAAAACATTCACAGAAGGTTTCATAAAACTTTGACTTTCCAAACAACACTTTGACAGTCACCCGATTCCCAAATCGGGGTCCATAAAACTTTAACATTTCTGAATATATTGAAAGCCATTGAGAATCTTTGAATGGACGTATAAAAGTCATAATTTCCCCTTAATGAGCCCTTCATGTAGGGGATGCTTCCTGCATACAAAAATTTACGTGGATGAACAGTTCTCAACTGTCAGTAGTGTTTGCAGGCCTTTAGGCCCTGAAAATTTTGTTCACTTCGTAGCACTGAAAATAAAAATCAATGAATGACCGAGTCACATGTTACCAGTTTTTATACTTACATTCCCATTTTCCTTAGTAAAATTCGTTTTATTTGATCCACAGTTCTTCACCATCCAATAATTTTCGAACGATATTCTGAGGTTTTCGCCAAGAAATTAGACGAAAATTTTAATAATCAGCAACTAGATCGAGCTTGAAAAACAAAAGGCGATACGAGGTTCTCTATGGAAACGAGAATCAAAACATTAAAAACCTGTTCGATCAAAATGTCTATATGACTCTGACATCTCGCAAAATTTCATATGTCCCTCGAATTAAAATTTTAACCAGTCTTAGGGCCTTAAAAACATATTTGAAACACAGATGGCGCTCACATCACTTTAGTCGCTTCGTTTCCTTTCTTTCTACTCTATAATCTTTGGTTTTTATATCATATTACAAATTTTTCTTTCATCTTATCTGACATCTTTCAATCATTCTTTTTTTTGTCACCATGACATTCTCTATATTAAATCCTAAGATACTATCACAACACAAAATTTCTTATCAAACAAACTAAGCTATATTTCTTTCAGCTGAGAAAACCTTTTCAAGTTTACCCTATGTCCCAGTTGGCAAAGGATCGTGCGATCGGAGGATGGCGTTGGTAGTTGGATCGCGCGATGAGAAAATCAAACGTGAACAAATAAAGCTGGATGTCCTACAGCACAAAATTGGCTCGCGCGATGAATGAGGACGCTCGCACTTGTTTGTTTCGATATACCGTCGAGCAAATCACCTCAACGCCTAGATACAAATCTATACCGAATCGGTTACCGACTTCGAGCGTTCAATGCGATTGATCGCTCCAGAACAAGCAAGTTTGTTCTTGATCGCGCTATCGAACGTTGGACAGGATGGACCTTGAGGAAAATCTAATTAATGAAGTGCTGCTTTCAAGATAAAATATGAAGACGCAACTGCTGTCGATGAGGATATCCTTTTCTTAAAATCGTTGGCTTCGTATTTCAAGGAAAACGAAGTTGTCCAAAAATTGAGGTTGAGGAGCAAAATCGAAAACCTCATCGCAGATGAAATATCCTATTCTTCTTGTAGATAAATAGTGGTCCTTGAAACCTTTGATAGATATTGTTGTTATTATATTTGAATATACAAACAAGCTTAATAAAATATATTCGTTTTTATCAACATATTCCAATTTGGATAAATAAGGCATCATAATCAGTATAATATGTTTGCATGAAAAAGGTTCAATACATTTCGAGAAATTTTCTACAGAAACTATGCTCATTTTGAATTGAAATTTTAGAAGTGAGTTGAGGAATTGATGCATGCATGTAACTAACGACGAGCAAAATTTCATTTTGGTATTTTAAAATTACTAACTTTATGACGGCACTCTCCAGCCCCCCCTCCCCCCAAATTTGAATTTTCACCTTTTTTTGATGCTTAAGTTTTGTACTAGTTTTGTACCGAAATTTACCGTTAAGAAAAATTTTTGTACCCCTAATTGAAATGTTAAAAATACAATTCAAAGTGCCCTGCTGGTGTAATATTACAACAGCAGGGCACTTCAACGGATATTTCCAATATTGGCATCATTCGAAATCTCTCGTTTTGCTCACCAGTCCGTTCGTTTTGCTCATTTATACTTTACGAGTTTTTGGAGAAGAAAAAAATTTTTTTTCTCACCTTAGCTCGTGGGATATCTGCGTTTTGCTCTTTTCAAATCTGCAACTAGTTTTTCTCTACCACTTACCTTTACTGAGATATAGATAATCAAAAGTGCCCTGCTGGTGTAATACTACACTAGCAGGGCACCTCAACGGATCTTTCCGATATTGGTGTCGATCGAAAGCCCTCGTTTTGCTCCGTTTCGCTCATCAGTCTGTTCGTTTTGCTCATGTGGGATATCTGCGTTTTGCTCCCGTTTTGCTCTTTCCAAATCTGCAATTCGTTTTTCTCTACCTCACAAATCACAGAGCTTTGTTGGTTGGAAGGAAACCACTTCAAAGATAAGTTGTCGTTCGCTTTTTGCCCAAAACTAGACTTAACAGTCGAAATAAATGTGAATCATTATTTTCGATATAAATCTGGACCATTCTTTCAGAATCCGGTGGTCTATCGACAAGCAATTGGCTCTTGCAATATCGGCAAGAGACAGTGAATTTAATGTACCCACTACAATTATCAGCTTAAATATATTATAACCTTCGAATGAAAAATAACAAGGAAGCTTTGCTTCACTGTAGAACTTCTGACTGGTGTAATCAGACCATCCTTCCTTTGAAAGAACTAGTGGACTTCTAGTACCAAATCGTTTATAATTTCAAGTGAACTTAAACATCATTAAATTTTACACCTAAATGGTACTCTTGGTGAAACTCGATACTGCGACCCGTTTTGGAATATGTTGACTTAAAATTTATGAAGTAATAACCGATGCTGATATAAAGTAATGGTCGGTAATGGTGAAATTATTAATTATATTATAATAATAATTGATAATGAATTATAGTATGCAGTATAGTAGTTATGTGAATCAAAATGTTTTTGCACCATCGATAAAACGAATACATGTTAAAAAATTGGGATGTAGGGCTCAAAACAGTCTCGTAATTTTTTTTTCTTCAACGCCCTTCAACTTGAATATGGCTGCTGTCTCGAAATTTTTTTTCTGGAAAAACCCCAATTATTTCTATTTTCTACCTATCCTAGAGACGGGGTCACTTTTTCGTGAAACAACCTGTATATTTAATCAGTTTTCAAAACTTAATTCACTGTTGTCAGTCACATAGGCGTAGCCAGGGTTGAGTTTTGGGGGGGGGGGGGGTTGAAATGAAATTTTTCTGATTTTGACATATAAAGTGAGACTCTTCGAAACAAATATTATGTATCTATATTATTTCGGTGGGGTTTGAACCCCCAAAACCCCCCCCCTGGCTACGCCCGTGAGTCTACTCATGTGATATTACACTAGCAGCGCACTTTGAATTACCTTTATCTACTCCTATTAAATTATATATTCATTATTCAACTGCTTTTGAGCAATTAATAGTACTTGTAAACAAACAACGTGAGTTAAAATAACTCGCTACTATAACTCACTATCATAAATCGGAAAAGATTCTTGGAATTCTTTACGAACCGAATATCAGGGTGGCCCTGTGCTTGTTCTACAAGTCGATTGGCCGAAAGGGAACAGTCCATTATTGTTATTGATGGGAGGAATGTCACTTGAATAATTTTGACGTTTCGAATTTAAGTTGATACCTAATTATTGTGAATATTTTGCTGGAAAGAATTAATTCAGAAAATGAAGATGAAGTATTATGTGCACCTCCAGAAATAAGACAACCTTCTAATGTTGCCATACAATTTATTGCCCGAAAATTTAAACTAAAATTTTTATAGCATTGTTATAGATAAGTATTGAGATTTGTCTATAAAGTTCTTTCTCTGTACTTGTATCTTACTATTTATTAAGTTTCACAATAGAGAATTCGCTAAATCTAAGAAACGTCAAATTCGAAAATTATTGGCTCTAAAATGTGTTCATGAATTGAGAACATCAACAAATATTCATGATAAGTGGTTTGTCAATCTTAGTGATGTAGAGTTTCCACTTGATGCCCAGAGTATTTCAGGTTTAGGTAATAAATTCAATTTACCATATAATATAAGTAACTTCCCACTTAAGCAACTTGTTATCGATGTTGAATATATTCTGTCTACACGGAACACAGACGATAACATTGTAAATGAAAAAGGAATAAGGTCATTAATATAATAACCAATCACATTCATCACATAAAAAATAATAGAACCAACAACAATGACTTTCTGTTGAAAAATGTTAAGAAGACTAAACAATTCCTTCTATCTCATGATGATGTTTTGATTCTGAAGTCAGACAAGGGAAACTCTACTGTAGCTATGAATAAGGTTGATTATAAATATAAAGCGTTGGAGTTGCTCAATGATGCACAGACTTATGTGATGTTAACTTCAGATCCAACCATAAGTGTACAGAACAAGTTGAACAAGATTGTCTCTAGATTATATAAGACATCTCATATTGACCAGCAGACGTATAGTTTTCTTAGATGTAATAGTGGAGTTAGTCCCAAAATATATTTCTTACCAAAATTACATAAAGAAAACTTCCCCCTTCGACCGATTGTTAGCTTTGTTGGCTCCCCATTATATAATTTAAGCAAGTTTTTATCGCAGTTACTATCTAATGCTTTCCTAAGGGATGAGAAACATGTCGTAAATTCTTTTGAAATTGTTAATGAGTTATCTGGTACACCCATACCAGAAGAGTATAGATTGGTTTCTTTAGATGCCAAGTCACTTTTTACAAATATACCGGTTGATTTATGTATAGACCTCATAAAACAACGTTGGTCAATGATCCGACCTCATACACAGCTTGAACTTGACGAGTTTGTTGAGCTGTTCTCGTTTTGTGTCGACAACAGCTATTTTGAATTCGATGGTAGTTTTTATAGGCAAATTTTTGGAATAGGTATGGGTAATTGCATGGCACCTATTATAGCGGACATCGTTTTGTCATATATACAGGGGAGAGCCCTTGGTGCTCTATCCTTCCGTGTTTTATTCTTTAAAAGGTATGTTGACGACATAATTGCATCCATACCCAATGACAGGACAGATGAAATTTTAACTGCTTTCAATTCCATACATCCAAGATTGCAGTTCACTGTTGAAGTTGAAAGCTGTGGACAGATCTCATTCCTTGATACCCTAATGATTAGACACGAGGGTCATCTTGAGTTCAACTGGTATAGTAAGCCATCATCCTCAAACCGCGTCCTTAATTTTAATTCTCAACATAGTTTCTCTCAGAAGCTTAATATTGTGGATAATTTAAAACGTAGAGCACTTAACCTATCTCATCCGAGGTTCCATGAAGAAAATTTAAAAAAGGTAACTGATATTCTAAAAGCGAATGATTATCCATTAAGTCTGATAAGAAAGATTCTTTATAATGTAAATTCTCGCTCTAACACACGAACTAATGAGAGTAACAAAATTTTTTATAAAATACCATATATCGAGAATGTTTCTGAGGAGATTCGGAGGGTGCTTAAAACGGATGAAATTGATATTGTTCGAAAACCTGAGAATACTGTGGGACAGCGATTTTATTCGGTACTGAAAGCTAGGACACCTAAGGAATTCTTGACTAACGTAATATACAGGATTCCTTGTTCGAACTGTACAAAGACTTATATAGGACAGACGGGACGTTACTTAAAAACTCGACTATCTGAACACAATAGAGATATGGTAAATAGCGTAAACCCACTGAAATCTAAAGAGGGCTGTACGGCTCTGGCAGAACATAGTAGAGATTTTTTACATGTTTTCAATTTTAATGAAGCGGAGGTCCTTGGCAAGCAAACAAATTTAAGAAAGAGACTGTTACACGAGATGATTGAAATCAAGAATGACTCTAATGTTGTTAATAGAAGAACTGACATTGAAAATTTGAATGCAGCATATTATTCTCTTATATCCATGATGAAGAAATTGTAAACATATTGTCACCCTTGTTACGCATTTGGTTCAAGTCAGTTTCCTTATTCACTCTCGTTGGCTTGCCGAATAATGAATACATTTATGTCAAGTGAGTTGGTTCATTGTTGTATTACTGTAGCGTATTTTTTGACAAGGAAAATCATATAGTATTGTAAGTAATTTATTTGTGATTTATTGTTACTTTACCTTTTATACACCCCATATTTTGTTGACTTGTATATAAATAATTTTTTTTATCTAATTTTAACGTCGTTTTTTGAAATTTTTTAATTGTTTTTGTAATACTGTTAGTCCATTTGTTGAATTATTGTCCTTGTAATTTTGCCTGCAAATTTCTTGTTTCGGTTGAGTCATAACACGAAGCTCTCTGTAATTTTTCTAGTGCCCTGAGGATGTTTATAAAAATAAACGAAACGTCGGCCTATACATAATTGGTTTTCTTCATAATCAGACCTCAAAACCTGTCATCTCTTTTTGGATTACTATTTATTGTTAATGTCGTAGATAAAGTATAGTATTCCACTTGCGGTAATGGTCATAACTCACTTGATGAATTACAGCACTCGCCTACGGCTCGCGCTGCAAACTTCATCTGCGTGAGTTATGACCTACATTACCGCTCGTTAAATAATAATATACTATTGCACACTCACCGATATTGGTCTCAGGAATAGACAAATGAGAAAATGTCTTAATAGAAAATATGGAACTCCATGATAAGATTGAAATTCTTATTAAACATGTAACAATCTTTGAAAAATTCAAAACTTCCAATCATCCAGGAAACACAGACAATTTCTCTTCACAGTCTTCAACGATGACTCAAGAT
The DNA here is from genome assembly GCF_907165205.1 of Coccinella septempunctata. NCBI lineage: Eukaryota > Metazoa > Arthropoda > Insecta > Coleoptera > Coccinellidae > Coccinella > Coccinella septempunctata. The sequence goes on along the minus strand of NC_058194.1, from coordinate 10,387,457 downwards.
GAGAGTATGGAAAACTCCTACATATTTAAAACAAATACCAACAACCTCAATATTTCGAGTAAATCTCTTATTACCAATGTTCGCTTATCCGTTCTCTGCAATCGACGAAGCCGAGGAGGATTTTATCGTACAGGATGGATAAAATAGTTGGATGTAGCGAAAATAAGGAAGGACTATTTCCTACTATTTTATATTTATAATTTAAGAGGCTCGAATTCAATAAGAACTATAACTATGTTGTTCGGAGTCTTGAGGAAACAAAACCATATTTTGCCTAGGCTAATGAAAAAAATATGATGAAAATTAACCCAAATTGGGCTTAAATGAAATATTTTCTACCTAGTTGAATATATGTTTTCTTACCATTAGCATAATCACCGTCTCCTAAAGCTAAACCTGGAACATTGTCACCGATCATTTGTCTTCTTTGGAACTCGGTGTGGTCAATTCGATCCGGCAGTGGACTATGATAAAAATTTTGATTTTTTAGCTCCTTAGCAAATTCGAAGTTTGAAATAGTATCACGTAAGGCTGAAGTATCCTCTATGTCCATTACATCTAGTATTTCTTCTTTTGTTCTGTGTTCTGTTTTCGCCATTTCGTTTTGAACAAAGTAATAATACCTATGTTCTGTGAAGTATCATACATCTGAATTGAGTCGTGAATCGGACCGTGATGGTGCTGCAAAGATTAAATAAAAATTACACGTCATATTTCGAGTTACTGATAGAGTTTCAGAAATGGAAATATGCATTCATTTTGGGTCTACTAAATACTCGGTGATCGGAATTACTGATTGTTGAATCACTTTTCTTATGCATCTATTTCTGATTCAGCATTAATGAAAATGGCAATTTTCAACTTTTTTTTATTACTCAAAATCTAGAAATGATATGGCAGTTTTGTTTTCAGATTTGGATTACTCAGAAAAAAAGAGGTAGAGAATGTGTTATTCGTTTTCTTCTTGCTGCTATAGTTCTTGAAATAACTTAGTAATAAGTTAACTTAGTAACTTAGTATACAATGAATTTTACCCACCCTGTACATATTCGTTTATTTGTACAAGAAATACAAATAGGTAATGAAATACCCAAAACAGAGTGTACAACATCAAAATGAAAGAATGATTAACAGATGTGCTTTTCAGAAAGAATGAACAAATAAAAGAAATAGAAAAAAGTCACCAACAATCGATTGAGGTTGTTCGAAATGTTTTTCACAATTTGAAAAAATATATCAATATAAATTTCTGAATCGTGTTTACGATGTGACACTTTGTGAGCATAAGAGGTCAGTAAAATGTATTCGGGTCTGTCCTGGACCTTCGAACCGTAGCGTGGAGATTGAAGGAGGAGTTTCCGTCCAGTCGTGCAAGTATGGAGTCTATAATAATAATAATAATAATTATTCATCGATGTGGCGATTCCAAATAATAACAATCTTCTAGATAGGCACACTGAAAACATTTCAAAGTACAGAGATCTCGAGGAGCAAACCAGAAGACAGTGGAAGCTGAAAGATGTCAAGACCATCCCTATTGTCATATCATCTACAGGCCTGATACCGAAGAAACTACTAGAGAACTTGAGGAAACTTCAGCTGGACGAAAATATCTATAGAGTCATGCAGAAGGCGGTACTGCTGGGAACGGTGACAACTGTACGCAAGTACATGGGAAATTCAGAGGAACACCGTCTGCTCCGACAGGAAGTACGGGTGGAGCGGGAATCCAACCTACAGCAGGGAGCCGAGGAGCGACCCGAACCCGACCACTACCACGAGCCCGAAAACCTGGAAAGGGCTCCAACAGAGCTTAATCCTTCTGATATCTGGGATAAGTGAATGTTCCTCTGGAGAGGAGTGTGAAAGCCGCAAGGCTAAGCCCGGGTGTTCACTGGAAGCGTACTCGAGCAGGCGTTTTCAAGCGGCTACGAGCTCGTACGCGCGATCCGCCTGAAATGGGATCTGTAGCGAGTGTAGCGCCTGCAGGCCCGTTGGCTCATTCATTTCAGTCCGGTTAAATTGTGATTCAGTAAAGATTTTGTGCCTATAAAAGATTTCTATTGCTTAAATGGCTTCATCAGTGACCGAATTAAATCATCTTGGCTTTTTTCCTTATAAGGAATTGAGCATAACTTTTGGCGGCAAAAAAATGGGGTTTTTGTTTATGTCTTCAAGAAATACGGGTATCGACTGATTACTTGCGAGAAAAGCTATAGAGTACTGAATTCTACGTCGAATGAGATCAAGTGTGTACTTTTTCTCACTAATGGATCCCAAAGGGACAATTTCCTGAAACATTTTAAAATGTTTTATTTCATATTGATTTCTCGGAAAAATCTTTGAAAGCAGCTTATATATGAGAGAAGTATAAAAACGTATAAAAAAGTTGTAAAGCATTAAATTTCACATCGATTGAAAACACGCGTTCATTACACAAATACAATTTTTTCGTTAAGATTTCAGATTTAAAACGTCATAGACCATTTCGTGCTCATGGACAGTCAACGACAATATCTCTGAAATTTTGCTCAACATTGATATACTCTAATATGGAAACGGGTTGAGGAACGCCGCCTCTATCAAGAATTTAGTGATTTATAATAAAAAAAATTGAGCTTTGTTTATATTCAGTTTTCCAGGGGAGATAAAATCGAAAAAAAAAAACGAAAACACGCATTTTTGGTCACCAAAAAATTAGCTGAGAAAGAAACCTTGGATAGTTTTTCTAGATGAGTCGTTCAAACAATTGAATACTTATTGGAAGAATTGTTTCTCGTTGTTTTCATCGCATTGTCAGTAAAATAAAATTCGATTCATTCAGTAGTAGTTGGGAAATATATAGAATAGAATAAGAATAGAATAATTTATTAATCCTGTAAGACATTTCACATGTATAGGACAAGTCAATAAATCAACAATCACATTTTATCAGAAAAATATTCACAAACTGAGTAATAACATTTTTCCAAAAGTTTAGACTTAACTATTTTCTTAAATTCCTTAAAACTAAGCGATCGTATTTCTTTCGGAAGATGATTGAAAAGCTTTACACATTGATACAAAGGGGACATCTCAAACTTAGCAGTTCTGTGCTTTGGAATGGACATAATTGTTTCATTTCTGGTGTTATAATTATGATAAAGAGACACTTTTGCAAAATGGTCCTCATTTTCTTTAGCGTATAGAAGGCACCTTAATATGAATATTGATGCAACCGTTAGAATATTGTGATTCTTAAAATAAGGCCTGCATGAAGTTCTAGGTGAGATATTGAATATCATGCGCAGAATCCGTTTTTGAGTTATAAACACTCTACTTACATCGGTCGAGTTACCCCATAACATTATATTATAGGAGATGTAGCTGTACACAAGACTGTAGTACACATTCATTGGTGACTGAAGGGGAATCAGATTTCTAACTCGACTGATGGCATAGAAAGAGCAATTTAATTTTTTGCAGACATGATCTACATGAGAGCACCACCTCAGATTCTGGTCCAGGTAGATTCCCAGAAATCTGGTACTTTGCTTAGCTTCGATCACGTGACCCGAGAACCGTAATGTCAACCTATTGAGGTCTCCATTCCTATTTTGGAAATGAATGCATTCTGTTTTGCCAACATTGATCATCAAATTATTTTTACGGCACCAGTCTACAAAACATTGTACCAATAGTTGACATAGAGTCTGCAATTCTTCGAATGTTTTGGCAGTTATCGCGACTGAAGTGTCATCAGCAAACAAGACCAGTCTTATCACATTCAAAAGAAAGTTGAAATCTGTGAAACCCGATAGCAAAAATAGCGCGTTCTTCAAATTAGCCGGCAAGTCATTGACAAACAACAAAAACAGAAGCGGTCCCAGCACGGATCCCTGAGGTACGCCCAAGTTAATATTTTCTTCTTGCGAAAAAGAGTTGCCGACTTTGACAAGGATTTTTCTATTTTCTAAATAGCTTCGAATCCATGCTAGAAATATACCTCAGAACCCAATGTTGTAACATTTATCAATTAGAAACTCGAAGGGGAGGGTGTCGAAAGCTCGCGACAAATCGAAAAATAGTCCCGCGACAAAGAGGTCTTTATCGAGGCAATCATGCACAAACCCAACGAAAGATAAAGCTGCAGTGTGAGTTGAGCGACCTGCCCTGAAACCGTGCTGGGCACCGTCCAATATATGAAACTTGTCCAAATAGTTCATCATACGGTTGAGAACAATTTTCTCGAACACCTTGGAGAAGACACTGAGAACAGATATTGGTCGGTAATTAGCAATATCATGAATGTCATTTTTTTTATAGATGGGAGAAACTATGGCCTTCTTCAAAAGATTAGGGAATACGCCTGAACTCACTGATATATTGATGATATGGGCAAAATGAGGTGCGATTTCTGCTCCTATCTTTTTCAATAGACGAGCAGAAATATTATCAATTCCCGAAGACTTGTTATTATTCAACGAATTTACTACATTGATCACTTCGTGGTCCAAAACTGGCAGAAAGAAGAAATTAGAATTTAAAATTGAGGAGGTGGTACAAACGCTAGATAAGCAAGAACCATAATGTTCGCTCAAGGCTTTTTCAGTTACTGAGGAAAAGTATCCAGCAAATATAGCTGCGAGATCTTCTGGGTCTACATAAGATGCTCCATCAACAATCAACTCGACAGGCTTGCAGCCTCTGCTCGTTCGGCCAGTTTGGGCATTCACAATACTCCACACTGTTTTATTTCTATTGTCAGATGCTTCAATCAAATTATTATAATACCTAGATTTTGTTTCCTTAATTAATGAGTAGTATGAGGATTTAGCTTTCTTATAATTATTGTAAGTGGATTGGCATTTCATGTTATTATACAACCAATAAAGATTATTCAAGTTGCACTTCGCCGAACGAATCTCGGGAGTGATCCATAGTTTCTCATATTTAGCATGATTAGAACCTAAAATAATTGATGGGCAAAATTTCAGAAAACCTCCTTCAATAAGAGATATGAATGCTCCAAAGCATTCATCAACATCACAAGAACAATAAACACATTGAAAATCACAATTTTTGATGTAATGACAAAAATTGTCGAGATTCTGCGGGCTCAGATCCCGGACCACATTATGTGAATTAGTATGTTCCGGAATGAAACTCAACGGAAACGTAACAGAAAGAGCTCTGTGGTCACCAATATGAGCCTCGTAGACCTCAACATTTGATTTGGGAAAATTCCCACCGGTCAAGACGTAATCAAGCTTGGAGGTGGATGTGTGGCCATTGACATCCGTGAAAACCCTTGTCGGAGCAGTTGATGAAATATGTAAATCGTAGCATTCAAGTAGGTCTAAGAATACAGTTCGATTAGGACATTCATCTTTTAAATAATTCACATTCACATCTCCGTAAACAAGCATTATGCCACCTGATTTGGAAACATGATCAAGTGTGTACGATAAATGTTCAACAAACGAAGTAAAATTACCTGAGGAAGATCGATAAATACTAAGAATAATATATTTGGATTTCATAACCTCAACTATAGTTCCACACACTTCAAACACCATTTCCTCAGAGTATCTCGACACGGACAGTTTCTTTGTGGGTAATTCCTCTCTCACATAGATTGTGCATCCTCCATGATTCCTGCTGGGACGACAATATGAATCAGCTTGAACATAACCAGGAATAACCATTGTTCTAATATTTTCAGGACTACACCAGTGCTCCGCAATGCTGATAATGTCCGGTTTTTTTTCATTGACGTGGACCTCGAGAATATCCAGTTTATTAGACAGGCCTTGGGCATTCATTGGGGTTATCGTTAATTCTTCTCTAATGTGCGAGGAGACAGCAAGTTTCCCTGAACCATTCGGTCCGGAGGACGATTGGCCTTTCTCGGTTGAAAAAAAAAACGATTTATAATAGCCTTGTTGGGCCAATTCGACCCATTGAGTGCTTTCTCGTACTCTGAACATGGAATGAGAACCTTGAATGAGGAATAGCTTTCGGGAAACCTGGACTGAAGTTTCTCACATTTCACTTCGGAGAAATTACTTTTTAAAAACTGTTGAAGATTTTCAGCTGTAGTCTCGGGTTTCAGATTGGAAACATGGAAAGCTTTGAACTTTTCTATCCCCTCAACAGAAGTATCCCCTGAGCCACTTCCGACCACGAGAGAACGATTACGTTTAGTTGACTTCCTACGTGAAACAATGTTCCAGTCATCTCCCTTACTTTGTGTTGTTTGTGATCTCTGATTCGATTGATCGTAATTTTTAACAGTCTCAGAATGAGTAGCTTCACCAGTAGATCGTAGTTTCTTAACAGATGAATCAGTTCGGGAATTACCGCTAGCATTCGAATTTGCGATTTTGGTGGTAGACAGATTCGTGTTATATTGACAGAGTTCTACTTCATCTCCCGTACTCACCGGTAGAATATGTGCAGGTGATTCATCATCTCCATTGATAACAGTTGGAATTATGTTGATTTGTTTTTTAAGGTTTTCGATTTCATTGTTCTTATCGATTATTTCCGTTTCAAGGGAAGATATTTTATATTTGAGGAGAGAATTGTTCTCAACCAATAAAGAGTTCTTGGCTTCTAATTCAAAAATTATTTTGAGTAGAATTGGAAAGCACATTGAAGATATACCATGCCATGAATGAGAACTTCCTGAGTAGGAAAGAAATATCAAGAAGTACTAAGATGAATGTATACAAAGCGATTTATAGACCAATACTTACATTCGCGTGCGAATCGTGGGTACTTGATAGAAGACAGAAAAGCAGGATGCAGGCAATGGAAATGAAATATCTAAGAAAAGTGAAGGGAATAACAAGGATGCACAGGGTGAGAAACGATCTTATCAGGGAAGACATCGGAATAGAACCTCTGCAGGATTTTATAGAGAAGAGACAATTGAGTTGGTGGGGACATCTGAATAGAATGAATCACGAAAGACCTGCTAGAAAAGTATGGGAAGCAAAGGTTACGGGAAAAAGAAGGCGCGGAAGACCGGTTACTACCTGGGACAAGCAAATGGGGAAGATAATTGGAGAAAGGGGACAAACTTGGGAAAGAGCAAGGAAGATGACAACCAACAAGAAGGAATGGTCGAAGTTCGTTTACGAGGGAAGAATTTAATATTTGTTTTTGTTATTATACCCTACACCATTTCATGGTAGAAGGGAATCGATTATATATATATATATATATATATTTTGAGTAGAAGGTCCTGATGTGTTGACTCAACTGTAATACACTTTCCAGTAATATCCGAAATTGGGGATGTTTCACACGTATTAGATTCACTTTGACTAGCGATAATTTCGTCACAACATTTTTTGTATCTATTAGCACAACTAGGGTGATAAACTTTGGTACAAATTTTGCACTTAACAATATTTTTAATAACAGTTCGCTTACAGATACCACATTCAGGTATCGATATTTGCAGAGACTCGTTAATTCCAACTTTCTTACTCGACGACATGATGTCGAATGAAGGTCGAATAAGGTCTGTTCTTCGGTTGACAGTAGAAATGGTTGAATTCTCGATTTGATTTTGGCTATAAAAATTGTAGCCATCGCAAACAACAAGCAATACTGTATTGAGAACGATCCTCCGGCTCCAACACTGAATTGAACGCACGAAGCCGCCTCCAGTGGACAACCTCTGTAGCGTCGCGCCGCCTGTTTTGTAGCGGCTACAAACGCTCGTTTCGCGTGAGCGTGTAGCCAGTCGAATACGCTTCCAGTGGACACCCGGGCTAAAGTCATAATAATACTTTATTTATCCTGTCAGACAAATACATGTATAGGACAAGTCAGAGAAAAAACAAAATCGAAATAGAAAACTACTCACAAGAATCAAAAAAATATTCAGCAACAGAATAATAACATCTACTAATTAAAATAACTTTAACTGCTTTTTTAAATTCATTCAACTTAAGACTTCGCAATGATTTAGGTAAGTGATAAAAAGTTTGATACAACCCATCTCAAATGTCGTCTGAATCACGTCAGCAAATTCACCGAAACATCCATTCACATCCAGAACATCCCATAAAAGTCACATACAGATATACGGTACACAAAGTCGTCGAGATTACATTGACTCAAATTTCTGACCAACTTTGACGCATGCTTGGCCACTGGCAGGAGACTAATGCGAAGTTCAAGCGAAAGAGCTTGGTGATCGCCCAAATAAGCTTCATATACTTCGGTGGTACAAACGGACAGGTTTACATTACTCAGAATATAGTCCAACTTTGATACGGATGTGTGCCCTGTAATGTCCGTGAAGATCCTAGTAGGTTCTCGAGAAGAAATATGCAAATTGAAACATTCAAGTAGATCTATAAATAATTTAAGATTAGGACAATTATTATTTAGCAGATTGACGTTCAAACCGGAACAAACAAAAATTTTATCGGCTAAACCGCTACAATAGTCCAAAGTCGTAGAAATTGCATTCGAAAATATTCCGAAATCTCCAGAGGATGGTCGGTACACGCTGAGAACAACCAAGCGGACTTTTTGGACGAGAACTATTGTCCCACTCACTTCAAACTGCATCTCTTGGGAGAACCGCGACACGCACAATGGGGTATTGTCCTAAATTTCAAAATATATGTCATTATATTATATAACTCAAATATATCGAAATATATTTTTTTAGAATTTTAACATATTGCGTATTGTCTGCATTCACTTACGAAAATTCTGATTTCAGAAGTGCTCTATTATGAATATTCTACGTCATTTTCACAATCCGGCAACGCCTGTCGAATCAATAAAGGTCATGAAAGTTTTATGATCATCATAGACTTAATAAATATCAAGTTTGGTGATCACATTTGACAAGGAAAACAAACAGTGCATAGAAATATCAAAATATGACACAAAATGTCATCGTTTTTAAGAATATATAGACAGAGATTAGAGAAACAATTTTTTGAAATGTGTAGATATAGAATTCTATATCTTCTTGATCTGTTCCACTGTTGTCTAATTAACAAAAATTACTAGACTTTAGTTAAGGCATTCTACGTCACAAGCTTTTACATATTCGAAGTTTCGAAGGGTATATTTCTGAAATTTCTGAATTTTGAAGCGAATCTTTTACGTGTTGGCTAACTAATGGAAAGGGTTTCTATGGAAACCCTTTTCCATTTCTATGGAAACCCTTTTCCATAATTTTAAATTCGATTTTGGAGTTTTAGGAAACTTGCCCATTCTTTCACTTGAACACCATCCCGGATATAGACCATAGATCCACCGTAAACTCTTGATGGGCAGCAGTAGAAATCAGTAAGGTAGTATCCCGGAATGGTCATTGTTAGGAAGATCGGCCACCGAATGCGAAGTTGAGCGAAGCTGAGCTTTTTCAATGCTAAATCACGAGTTACGTCACTCGATTCGTAGCTTGTCAATTATATTAGTACTGAAAATGCTCAGCTTCGCGCAACTTCGCATTCGGTGGCCGATCCGCCTTAGGATCGCCTCAGGACAGCACCAATGCTCAGAAATACAAACGACATCAGGACGCTCGTCGGTGAAAAGAATTTCAAGATTTTCCAACTTGTTAGAAATGCATTGGACATTTAATTGTAGCAATTTGAATTTATTTTCTGCATTAGGGCAATTATTATTGGCAATGGATGTTTGAAGCGGTTAAGAATCAGCTTTAAAGTTCAGCTTGTGACCACAGGTTGATGTCACTTTATAAAAAACTTATTCACAACAATTCCTTCTCGCCAAAATTCAGGATTCATAACTGTGTTGAAGTATTCCGTAGGTAGTGATACCTTGAAAGAAGAATACAACTCCGGTTGTTTCGAATTAAGTTTTTCGCAAGAGACATTCTGTATATGTTGTTTGAAGAAATTTTGCAATTCAGTCTCTGGGCTGAGCCGTGATACGTGGAGGTAAGATAACTGCTTTTTAGGTGCTACATGCAGGATGTTCGACTTGAGTGTACCAACCAGAGGCCTATTAATTTTTTAGGTTACTGTCGTCGTTTTAGATATAAGAATTCTCGGAGAAATAGGATTCGCATCAGGTGAATTTCTTGGGTTCTTAAGTTTTCTTCTTTTAGTGACAGTATTACATTCGGAGGAATTCTCACCAGTTACACATGAATCGCCGGTCAAGGTTTCATTTAATTTTGGAATTTCGTTATTCGGAATGCAAGCAGTGTAATATTCAGTGATACCGATGCCAAAGATAAAGATGAATCATCGGGGATTTTTCGAACCGATTGATTGCTGGGTGTATTGCTGTCATGCGGTGCAGCGATGAGGTTCTTATGTTTTTTGAATGAACGTAGTTCTGATGAGAGTTCTTTTAACTGTTTATTTTGGTTTGATATGATAGTTTTCAAGTCGTTGATCTCTTTGAAGAAAATAGCACTGATATCAGCGACGATTTGTTCCCTCAACTTGGAAAAGTCCATTGTTGATTGCAGGTATTCAGTGGTCTGTTTTTCTCGACTGATGAAATTAGTCGCTTTGTCACTTATTTGACGGCAATTCTCACAGGTCCATTTATCGTCACAATTTTCACGGAGTTTATTGTAGCTTTCAAGTGATAAGTTAGCACATTTTATGTAATAGCTATTGGCACAATTTGCACACTATAGAATCATCGTAGCGATCGATTTTATTAGTACATTGCGTACAGCAAATTCCGCGACCTCGCGTCATGCTTGTCGAATATTGCATATTGAAGAAAACTTTATTTGTAAAAAACCTGACAGTTCAGTGCGAGACGTCGAAGCGAGTAGACGTGTTGAGTGATTTTTCGATTTCACGACAAAGGAATTTGATTGAATACTGATTATTCGGGAGAGTTTTGTGAATGAGTTTTGTATACAGCTCAGATCGAAAGATCGTTGGTTGTGCAAATGACATCCGGTGGGACTTTTTCTATATAATAATTGGTGGTTTTCGTTTTTTTCCCTCTCATTGATATTTACCACCTTTGTAAAAACTAAAAACGTTTAGCTATGTCGGAGACATCGGATAATGAGGGTTCCTACATGGAAGCTTCTGTAAAAGTCGATGGCTTCAGCAAAAATGAGTCTGAAGGACAGACTACTTTACGAGAGGATAACGAGCAAATGAAAACTCAAATCGCAATACTGAATGAAACAATTCGCTAATTGATAAATGAACTCCGCCTAGCGAAAAAAGAAATAAGTAAGCTTTCAGCGCCGAAACCCCCTACATTTGCCGAAATTGCGAAATCGGCAGCGAGAAATGATGACAATTCTGAGATTAAGAGGAATCAAGCAACTTGCCCGCATCTAAACGCGCGCGTAAAGACAGCTCCTCGTCAGACGAGGAAAATACCAAAAAAGCACCTGAAGTGCCTAGAAAAGACAAAATCTCACCCATCACGATGATGAGCACCTCAGATTAGGTAGAGATTTCTAAAGCACTCTATACCAAGAAGTTTAATTAAAGCCGCGCAACCGTAGTTAAAGACAGTATTAGAATCATCGCGTCAACCGTAGATGATCATAGAAAAATTACCAGATTTTTCGAACAGCATGGAATTTTTTACCTACCAAATGGAGGAAAAAAAAGAAGATATATGCCGTCATCAGACATTTACCAATCGACGCTGATGTTGCGTTGATTGAGAATGACCTGATATTCCAGGGAATATCAGACGTTGAGGTGTCCAGAATGACATCGAACAAGGCGAAGCCCATAGCTCTCTACCTGCTTAAAACCCAGAAAAAAGAAATCTTCGAAGCGAAGCATCTCTACAATCACTGTATTGTGGTTGAACACAAAAAGAGGCCTGAAATTCCAAGCCCATTGGCTTGGACTTTCAGGCCTTCAGATGCCAAAGGTACGAACATGCACAGAACAAATGCTCCTTCCCGTGGAGATGCGTGCTCAGGAAGCCATAGCAGCAATGACTGCACACTTACCAGAAAAGGTGAAGAGAAATGTCTTATGTGGAGAAGAGGGCCATCCAGCTAGCTACAAAGGATGTAGCGAGTTCAAGCTGGTGACCAAAAAGAAGAATTCCCGAAAACCAGCTGAACAGAAAAAGCCGGTAACAAAAACAACAACTACTGATCAAAAAAATCAGGAAGTAGCGAAGGCCAAACTTACAGGAAAAGAAGAGGGAGACTCCAAAACCGGTTTAGAAAAAAGAAGAACAGAAGAAGCCTCCAATGAAACAGGCTGTGAACAGTCAACAGGAGAAGAAAAAGATATCTGAATCAGCCGATGATTTAGATATCTTCACGGAGAAAATTTTCAACCAGATAATGTTGAAAATTTAGAGAGACCAGGAGAAAAAACCTCAAGCATTATTCAGTAAACTGAATAAATGGACGGATATTAGGAAGAAATCCCTCAAGATAATCTCGTGGAACATAAACGGGATCAACACTCGGAAAGCCGAGATAGAAGAAATAATATCAGAGAGACAACCTGATATTATAGCCCTAGAGGAAACAAGAATAAACCGGAAAAGACGACTGAATTTCATGAATTATGAAATATATAGATGAGAAAGAACTACAAACACCGGAGGAGGAGTAGCAATATTGGTGAGAACAGATCTGAAACACTACTTCAAAAGTAGATCCGACGAAACACAAGGAGAAACAGATAGTGACGATTGTTGCCGAATTAGATCGTCAAAGACTCGAAATTACCTCGACATACAAGCCACTACAAACAATGTATTGGAAGAAGAGTTAAACAACATGTTGGAAGGAACAAACCCGAAAATCTGCATCGGAGATTTTAACTCTAAATCCCCATTATGGAACAGCAGAACAGAGAATAGAAATGGCAAAACACTCAAGGATTTCGCCGAAAAACAAAATGCCATAGTGATTCAGTGATTGGACCAGAGTTACCGACATATCTTGCTTTTGGTATAGGAATACCAGATGTAGTAGATATCGCGATATTAAAAAATATAACTCAAGAATTCTCGATTGAAACTTTGGAAGATGGAACCTCAAAGCACAATCCCGTGGAATTGACAATTGGAGAAGAACCAAGAGAAAAACTGATGGAAATAAAAGAATATACCAATTGGACTGAATACAACCATTTAATACAATTGGAAATAACAGAAATTCCAACAATAAGCACTCCAGAGGACCTGGAATGTGCGGTTGGTAAACTGGAAGAGATTATATTGAAAGCTTACGAAAAAAGCACGAGAAGAGCGAAGAGACCAGCACCAAGTCATCCGCATGGCGATACGCCTAAAGAAGTAAAAGATCTTATACGAGAAACTCGAAGACTCAGAAGAATATATCGGATGAATAAAAATGATCTGAAAAGAAGGAACCTCAACCTTCATAGCCAAGTTCTGAAAAATGCCCTGAAAGACATGAAACCAAGCAGATGGAACAAAAGGGTTCAAGAACTGAATACAATTGATTATTCTGCATGGAGATTGAAAAAAAGCCTACGAGCAGAAAATAGTAAAATTCCATCCCTATACGGAGAAAGAGGAATGGCGTATACCAATACTGATGAGGCAGATGCATTGGCGGACTCGATCGAACGAGAATCGAGAATAAATTACAGGATAGACGACGATAATGAAGATTTGGAAGAACTGGTTGAAGAAAATGATGAAGACATGGATGTATTACCAGCAGCTGCTGAAATAGACAAACCAACATCGCCAAATGAAATCAGGGAAATAATTAGAATTTCGAAGAAGAGAAAAGCTCACGGAAGCGATAAAATAACGAATGTTATGTTAAAGAAATTAATCTGATAGGCAATATCGACTGAAATTCGATGAGACTGGATCTAGGTATAGTGGGGGAACAATCAAGAAAAACAAGTAGACTCTTTTTTCTGAAGCTCGAGCTTTCGGAACATGTTTATTCCTTCATCAGGAGCAGCTATAAACAATTTCCAATATTAATCTACAGAAGTATAAGTACATTTATAAAACTTACAAAGTGAGGTTGCGTTCTAAATGCTGGCTTCATAAAAATAATGCGGTAGAGTTCGTCATATAGGTAAGACATTGGTGGAAAAAGTCTGGAATGCCAGCTTTCAACAGAAACATTTGAACCACATTAATGTATACAATTTTATAATTTTCTCAAGTGCAGATTCGTTTGAAGGTTGAAAGATCGTCATGTTAAATGGTTGAATGGGCGCGCTTCAGAATGTCATCATTCATAATAGGAAAATCTAACGATTTGTCAAAATCAGCTGACCGTTGTCGTGGGGTACACAAAGCTTTTTATTATCACTGTTAAGAGGCATCTCTGGGAAAGTTATAGTTTAATCACTATCGAAGAACTTTATTTCTAAGAAAAGGCACAACATACAATACTCGACCAAAACAGCATGTGAATCAATGGAGGGAAAAGCTTGTGTGCCCCACGGCAACGATCGCTTAGCTAATTCTGACGAATCGTTAGAGTTCCCTATTGCGAACACAACCATAGACTACATACAGACTATAGAACATTGAACACTGACAGACTGACACAAAATACATTCATTCATTTATTGCTGTATCCCGTTGCCGGAAATGAATCTACAAAAAGACCAAAAAAGGGAAAAAAGAAAAGGAAAAAAAAGTGCGAACAGACTTATAATTTTTCAAGGCTAATTGCGACTGTGTGCTCTTCTGTGACTGTAGAGACCCAACCGTGACCTACATATCCTACCACACTCCAGGCATTGATAGTCACCAACGACACCAACCAGATCTGGCCGCCGCTGTATCCTTCTCGAGTTTCCATTATAACTGTGTACCAAAGACCTCCACTGTGACCTGTCTAACTCTAGTTGATCCCAGTTATGATTGGCATTAACTGATTTTAGGGATTGATGTAGTGTATCCTTAAACCGCTTATACTGGCCTCCTGGTTTTCGAGCTGCCTCAGTGAATTCGCTATATAGATCTATTTTGGGGAGCCTTGAGTCTTGCATCCTCGGAATGTGGCCGCTCCATCTGAGTCGGGCCTTCGTTACTTGAGTCTCAATTGTTGTACAACTCGCGCGTTGTAAGACTTCTGCATTCGAAACTTTGTGGAGAAAAAAGGGGGCGGTTGTCCAACTCCAACTGCTTTAAAATTTTGCAAACTGTCGTAGAGACATAGAAATTTTGCCATATGCGATCGAAACTTTGCCAACTGCTTTGAAATAATTTCTCCAACTCCGTTCAACATTGCAAGGTCTCCCCATCCCCCTTAGAGAGACTTTCTCTCTGAAGGATCGGGAGGACAGGCGATCAACATCGATAATTTCCGTATATCCACGGAATTCAGTAAATTCACTACAGTGTTTCTTTCAGGTATATTTCCGGGAGGGGCACTGCCGCCTCCCGAAGTTCCGCTGGTGCTCCCCCCTGCGAAATACTGAGAGCGCCTAGATCCAGTTATGGCGTAAAACTTCAAGATCGAAAAATTTACATAATCCGATAAATTGCCCTCCCAGAACTTCGAATTTTGCCCTCGGGAAAAATTTTCTGAAAGAAACATCGATTCAGAAAGTTCCTACGGTATCTCTGATTTTGTTGAATATTCTACGAGAAAAATTTGCAGATGTTCTTATTACAACCAGGTAGTAGTAGTTGAATATTTTCAGTGTCGTTCAGGTCCCTCGCTAACTTGCCAGGATTTTTCTGTTTCGAATGTATTTTCTCCACAAAGATTTCTTCTGTCTGACGAGGTGTAGAATACGCTCATTGATCCACGGTTTTAATGGGTGTGTTCGGACAATCCTTATCTGCTCGATAGCTGAAACAGCCTCTCGTGTTTTTTCAGAAATATGCTCCACATCGTATCCATGTCTGAATAATTCATGATGTTAGTCCAGTCGATAGAATTGAGATGGGAAGAAAGAAGAAACCCCATCGTAGTCGATAAATCTCAAAGTTTTGTCCTTCCTGAGATCACATGAAGAAACGAGTATCTGAATTTCAGTTGTCAACACCAAGTGGTCAGATTTCCCCAAAGGTGGAAAATAATTTATTCCCGAGATGATGTTAGGATCAGAAACTATAAAGAGATCAAGAAGTGAAGAAGTCTAACCGGATCTGTATCTAGTTGGTTGAAATACGACCTGTTGGCAACCGGAACTGTGAACGAAGTCGGCATAAGGCAAGGAGGGCGAGTTCTGCGATGGCATCGCAGTAAAAGTCCAATCGGCATCGGGGCAATTAAAGTCACCAGTTGTTAAAAATTGAGCGAAGCCCCCCTCCGACCTCTCTCTAGTCGACGCTCCTGACCAGCTCCGGTGGCCACGTATGGTACCCCGATTCGGCGGTGCCCTGGTTGAACGACGCAGCGGCCCCACTTTCCGTGTTTTTCAGAAGTGAAAAACCTACACAATTACACATTTTTCTTAAGATTCTCTTTGTTAGCTCTGTAGAAGTAACCTCTTTCTGCTATCATTGTGATTTTATAACACCTCATTTTTACGTTCAACTCTTCTAGTTCTTAATTTTCAAGTCTTCTCGCACAATCCTGGTGCTAAATTGTTCATCTCATAAGGTAAAGTACTCTCAGACTGCTCAAAATTATGAATTACACCATTTTCATGATAATTTCATTGTAATGAAATTAGTCCACGTGCAAGAGATTCAGAATCTAGAAATAGATTCCGAATCCTTGCTAGCACTGCTCAATTGAAATGTCTACTCAAGTCAAATCGAACCATTGTCGTCTCAGAACTATATATTTTATTATATTTATATTTTATATAGATTTTCAGACATATCTTCTCACGTGAAAATGGGTATGTAGCACCAGGATTGAAACTTCTCAAGTCCATCTCAATAAAAATGATTGCTGATTCATTGTCTACTCATAATATTCTTTATTATTAGAATCAGTTTAATCATTTTTATGACAACTCTTCTGATCACCTCGAAGTACATATGACTAATTACTGTTGTTGAGTTTCAGATGAATGAATCCTCATATTCTCCAGGGTGGACCCTGGATGTAGCTGTTTTCTGCAGAACAGGATGTGAACACCTCAACTTTAGTTAAGCGATCAATGATATTGCTCGATACGCCTCGACCTAAGCTCCACCCTGGAAAGTCGGCTCGAATACTCGTGTCTACTCATTTGGTATGGTCTACTCTTTATAATATGTACTCTCATTGACTCTTTTCTATATTCATTCATCGGACTCAACATACATGTTAGTTTTCTCAGCCTTCAGCACATGTCAAAATCTACGATTAGAGATTTATTTAACTCAGTACTCTCATGACTTCTCTTAATTTATCAATTGTTTCTTCTATTTTTCTGATGAACGTTCTAATCGTGCTTACTTGTAAGCAGTTCGTCTCTGTAAATGTTGAATTTATTGATCAATTTTTGCACTCTTCAAGATCATCTCACTGTATATGAATTATACTATGTTCTTCTCAGATTAATTATGATTGTCCTTTTCATTTAATTAATTATTATTGAACTTCTCATTTAATTAGAATTTATTGCCCTTTTCATATTATTTTTAATATTCTAGTCAACTCAAATTTAATGTATCGATTTCTCGTTGATGATCAGACTTAGACATTGCAGTTTCACCTCGGGCCTATTTCTCTGTACTCTCGCGTCTTCTCTTTAAAATTCAGTATTCTAACCTTCGCGTTTTCTGATAGAATAAGGAGGCTCTCGCAATCAATTTTCAATTGATTGCTCTATCACTGTTCTGTTGATATTGAATTTATTGAACTCCTCAACGTCTAAGTCTGACATCAAGTGACTTCTCATTTGAACTGCTCTGGACCATCTCTTGTTTTTAATTGGATATTGTCTCTCTGAGTTTATAGATGTGGTTAATATTAGTTGCTTTTACTGTATTAGCTTCATGCAGGTGACATATTCATTTTATGATTGTGAACGATACTTAATAAATGTTTTTATACCATCTCCAACTCAATTATCTTTTCATACAGTCCCCTACTATTTAATTACAAAATCATAACACCCTCGATTTTGAACACCAGTGATTAGTAAATTTTGATATATCTCCTAAGTTATTGTGAAAAACCGTGCACACTCTGTATCGGACAAGCACGGATAGGGTCGATATATACATCCAATAAAGAGAGAGGAGTGAACTGATCTTGAATGAAAAGCGGGGAAAGAGGGGGGGAGGGTTTGATCGTTTCCATTCGAAGATTTAGTGTGAAAACCCTGGGGGGAGCTTAATTACCCCCTCCCTCGTAAATACTCCCCTGCGCTAAATATGCTGAGTCTTCTCTAGAAAGCATGTGCAAATTTTTCTCGTAGAATATTCAACAAACATCTGAACGTTCTGCTTCTGTTGATACGTGTGTACGAGTAGCTCGTAAGAATCGACTTTTTCTGTGTGAATAACCGATTATTTTCTGTCAGATTTGCAGTGAGTGGGTTGTTCTGTCCAAGGTAGGAAATTCGTAGCATTTTTTCCCGACAAAACCCCCTTGTTTCGGTGTTTTCCTTATTGTTTTTTTTTTCTTCCTGCGATTCTTGCTCTGTTTACGTTGGTACGCACGGCGATTGCGTCGAATTCCCCACCCTTACCTCTTGTTCGCTTGTTCTCCCACCGCTTTCGAGTTCCAGTTACTACCGCTCTCGGCGTTTTTCTTTCTCAGTACAGTACTCAGTACATGATATAACTTAGAGGTGGGCGCAGAGAACGTATTGCAATCTTTTCCACATTGCTACGTAATTTTATAGGAGATCAGATATTTAATTCTTTCAATCCGTAAAACTACCTGATCCTACAACATTTTGTTTACCTTCCCCTTTCCGTGGCCTTCCTAATCTGTTATAAGTCTCTCTTATCGGCCCAGGAGAGTGAAATTTGTGATTATCCCTATCCACTTCCTTTGTTTCGTTTTAAATTATAAATAGGGGTCAAGATGAGTAAGTGTCACGTTTGCTCAAAACAGACAACTTCTTCTGAGTCTGCTAGTTGTTCCAAATGTAAGAGCGCTTTCCATATTAGTTGCCTCAACTTACAACCCAGCGAAATAAATTCGGTGGGTGATGGTTGGCTTTGTAACTATTGCCGGAGGGAGGGCATAGACATAAAGTACGTCTCTGGTAAACCCACAATTACCAAAATATCTAGTAGTGCGAGTTCTAAAAACTGAAAAACCTTCACGAGTGGACAATTTCTTACACCAACGCTCAATCTTTGTTGTCCAAGTTTCATGAGCTGCTGTCTTTTGTCAGCTTCAATCATCCCACCTTCATCCTGATCTCGGAAACCTGGCTACATCCTGGTATTCCGGACACACTTGTTGCGATTCCTGGTTACGATATTTTTAGGCATGATAGCACGTCTACCGTGGGCTACGGTGGTGTGTGTGCTTACGTTTCAAGAGAGGTTGCCGACTCTTTTACCCTTACGATTTCGGGTCTCGATTCACCAGGAATTGACAATCTATTTATTGACCTTTCGAAGGGCAGATCTTGCGTTTTCACCATCGGTTGTATTTATAGACCACGTCCCTGTCAATCTGATGAAGCAATGGCAGTTCACCTAGGCGAACTTTCTAACTCTAAGCGCAACCTAGTTATAGCTGGTGACTTCAATATGCCCGATGTTCATTGGCCTATTGCATCGATAACGCGCAATTCGCCATCCAATCCTTACATTCACTCCATCCATGAAAACAATTTGTTTCAGTTGATCGATTTCCCAACTCGCTTTCGTGGTACGCAAAATCCTTCTCTTTTAGATCTAATTTTGACAAACGATGCCAATCTTGTTTCCAAAATCGAACAATGTCCACCATTGGGAAGATCAGATCACATCATCCTGATGGCTTCTCTCCAACTGCATTTTCCAACAACTAGAAGATTAAGTAAAACTGTGAAGGTTACTGACTATCAACTCCTCAATCGCAAACTTGGTGAGGTCAACTGGAGCACACATATAACGCCCACATGCGATGTTGAAGAGGGCTGGACCTCGTTCTCATCAATCCTCCAGAATTTGATAGATAAATGCTCTCATGAACAGGAAATTATTCAAGTTCCATCCAAACCTTGGATTGATCGACACATTCTGCAGTTAATACACCATAAGAAGTCAATATGGCGGCGTTTCCAGCGCCGAAAACGCGTGGAGGACTACAGCGAACATCGGAGATTCTCTAATTTTCTCTCTTCTTTTATGAGGAATGCTAAAAAGCTCTATGAATCCAAGTTGATTCATTCTAAGAACAGAAAAAAGTTCTTCAAATATGTTCGATCCACCCTCAATTCTAAAGTTGACATCCCACTAGTTACAAACTCCACCAGTCAACCGTCCTCCGGCCCCGAAGAATCCGCTAATGTACTGGCGGATTGTTTTGCCTCCTCCTTCACCAGGGGATCTACCAGTCTACCTAAACCCATTGGTCCATACAATTCTTCGGAGATCGCAGAAATAAGTTTTACTCCCTCTGTCGTTGAAGCACACCTCTCTTCCTGGTCTAAGTCCCTAGATAAGTCCCATCCAGTTGACGTTATCTATCTAGATTTCTCACGAGCATTTGACCGCGTACCTCATAAGCTCCTCCTTCACAAGATAAAGCATTTGGGAATTCGTGGCCGTCTACTCCGTTGGATCGAGGCATTTCTCACTGACAGAGTTTTCCAAGTTAGGGTTGGCAAATCTTTGTCTTCTCCGAGGCCAGTTTTAAGCGGCGTTCCGCAAGGATCCGTATTAGGGCCTCTTCTATTTCTTCTTTTTATATCTGATTTGCCTAAGATCCTCAAATCAAAGTGCTCCCAATGCTGATGACACGAAATTGTTCGGAAACCCTATTGCAGCCGCTGTGGAGCTTCAGGAGGACCTGGTGGCGCTGACCCATTGGTGCCGAGAGTGGCAACTGCCCCTCAACCAGGAGAAATGTGCTGTCTTACACCTAGGTTCCCTCAATCCCCGTCTCCAGTACTATCTGAACGATGTACCCATCAACACCTGTAGCAGTCATTCTGATCTCGGTGTGATTATTACCGAGAATCTCAGCTGGTCCGATCATATAATTTCCATTGTGAATAAGGCTAAAAGATCTTTGTTCATGATACAGAAGGCCTTCAACGGATGCGACCCCTCAACATGTGCGGTCCTGTTCAAGACTTATGACCGCCCCATCTTGGAGTTTGCTGGCCCTGTATGGTGTCCGGTACTGAACAGGGATTTGGCTTTGTTGGAGGGTATCCAGCGTCGAGCGACGCGTCTGCCATATGGGATTTTGCGACCAAGTTATGAAGAGAGGCTATCTCTCATGAATTTACCGTCGTTTGCTGACAGGAGGATTCGAGGAGACCTAATCACAACTTACCGTGCTCTTCACAATCTCTTTGGAGCTGACCTAAGCAGCCTTTTCACTTTGAACTCCGATGGTCGTCTACGTGGTCATGCATATAAACTGTCTAAGGAAAATTTTAGATCGTCGAAGAGGCAAAATTTCATCTCCAACCGGGTTTTTAGTGCGTGGAATAGTTTGCCGTCGGCAGTTGTGAACTCAGAGTCTGTCAATGCGTTCAAAAACAACTATGACAACTTGTGCCGTCGCGTACGTCGGTGACACTCGTGATAATGGATTCTTTTTTTTTTCTCTATTTTGATTCACACTTTTTCATTCTCATGTACACACAATGTATTCTTGATTCTATGTAGAACGTAGGGGAGACTGGGGAGGATTGATACGTTTTTTGGAATTTTTATTCTGGAAACTGAATTATATGAAGAAGCAGGACTTTTCTTATATTATATAATTCTTCAATTAATCGTTCAACAAAATAAATATAGAAGTCGCAAAACATAAACATCTTATTCTGTACTGAACGTTGAACACAAAAACATGCAAACTGTCTCAAGCCTCCCCACATATGGGAGGATTGATACGATGTACTGGGAGAGTAATCGAGAGGATTATTCAGCTCAGTAGGTAGGTCAGCAATGATACTGGCTTGCTTTGGTCCTATAGGTGTAGAAAAATCAGGAAATTGTCAGTTAGTCACTTCCACACAAGAAAAGTCGGCCTCGTTAAATACATGGGGATTGTACGGTTTTTGAAAATCCCTTTGATATGTTGGATGGTGAAGACACCTTCATGTAGGCCTATCCAACTAGCTACGGAATATTTTTTGAAGATTATACATGTATCAGGCCTCCCCACGACAAATGTCTCAAACCTCCCTGAAAGCAATTTTTAAAGTGATTTATGTTTTCATCTTATACCCATATATTTTGAAAAGCGAATAAAACTGTAAATTGAGTAGTTTTATGCATATTTCACAGTGAAATGTTTGTTTATGCCGAAGAATTAATGCATGATCATAAAACCGTTAGGTAACTTGAGTAAAAACTTACAATTTCTCACCTCGAAACACTCTTCGTTGAATATTTCACAAACAAACTACTGTTAGCCTTACATATTAACGTCACGCAATGCCCTCTGCCAAAGAATAGTGTTCACTAGTATAATACTTTTGAAAACGGCTACAGATCGCGGATATAAGCCTGTATCAAGCCTCCCCATGTATCAATGCTCCCTAGTCTCCCCTATATGTTTTTATTTTGAGTTTTATAGGCTTTGCCTCAACTCTGTATCGTTTTCAAGTAAATTAATAAATAAAATCAGAGATGCCGTAGGAACTTTCTGAATCGATGTTTCTTTCAGAAAATTTTTCCCGAGGGCAAAATTCGAAGTTCTGGGAGGACAATTTATCGGATTATGTGAATTTTTCGATCTTGAAGTTTTACGCCATAACTGGATCTAGGCGCTCTCAGTACTTCGCCGGAGGGGGAGCACCAGCGAAACTTCGGGAGGCGGCAGTGCCCCTCCCGGAAATATACCTGAAAGAAACACTGCAGTGAATTCACTTAATTCCGTGGATATACGGAAATTAGCGATGTTGAACGCCTGTCATCCCGATCCTTTAGAGAAAAAGTCTTTCTAAGGGGGATGAGGAGACCTTGCCGTCCCCAATGTTGAACGGAGTTGGAGAAATTTCAAAGCAGTTGGCAAAGTTTCGATCGCATATGGCAAAATTCCTTTGTTTCTATGACAGTGGGCAAAATTTTAAAGCAGTTGGAGTTGGACAACCCCCCCCGCTCACCACGTTGCTTGTCCCCTTCAAAAAAAAATTCAATTTCACTGGATTTGCCGCCCTTGTGCCGGGCACGCCTGTTTACGGCGGGCCTGACATTTACTCTCTGAAGCGTTGATGATTATGATATTGTAGGATCTTTTTACTCGATTCAAAATTTCAGGGGTTGAAACCACATTCACAGAAGAACTGGCCCGGGCAAGCGATGACTGAAGGTTAACCACTGTACTCTTTATGGATAATAAATTTTCCGAAATCGACTGCTGACAAGTTGAATGTTATTCCTTATGTTAATGGCCTTTCAGAAAAAATAAGAAGAATCGGTTTTGAAGTTCAACATACGAACTGTTTTTAAAACGCGAAATGATTTAAGATCTATATTAACAAAAGCTAAACCTTTGAACGAAAAACAAAAATCAAAAAATTGTATTTACAACATACCCTCTATTTGTGGTAAAACTTATACCGGTGAAACGTCCAGACCTCTAGAAATAAGAAAACGCGAACATAAAAATAATATTGATTAATTAATTAATTAATTAATAGAGAAATTAATCGATCGCAGATCACATTTGTTCTAATACGGGAGACCACACGATGGATTGGGACAACACTAAAATTTTAATGACGGAACCAGACCATTTTAAACGAAAAATTAAAGAGTCTACGTGTATTCTATTAGATCAAGATAATAATT
This sequence comes from Coccinella septempunctata, assembly GCF_907165205.1. NCBI lineage: Eukaryota > Metazoa > Arthropoda > Insecta > Coleoptera > Coccinellidae > Coccinella > Coccinella septempunctata. The sequence goes on along the minus strand of NC_058194.1, from coordinate 10,363,688 downwards.
TGGCAAATTGTTCGGTAGGAATAGATCATATTTGTATCAATTTACTAAAGAAGGAACTGTCATCCGGTAATTTCAAAATTAAATGAATCAACGTTTCTATGCAGTCTCTGTTTCTGTGTGTTGACAATAAATGTCAAACAAAAGCCACAATTCAGAAGATTTTCGAAAATAGATTTTTCGTCTGATGAAGGAGTCTGATATAGACTTCGAAACGTTACAACTTATTTATTTTGAGTTCATTGGCAGGCAACAATTTTTTCTAGTTAATTTGCTCCTGACAAATTAGTGCAAGAATTTACGCAGGAGCAAATCGTTGATTTCATTTTTAATTGATTTTGTTTCAGAGATTGGGAGTGAAAACCCTAAAAACTTTATGAAGAAATCATAGATCTCCGTCTTGCAAGAATGAATCGCAGAGGCATGATCAGCCAGAGTCCTGAAGTGCTCAGCGATAGCCTCGGAACATCTGGATAATTGAAGGAGGAGGTCATCCTGTCATTTTTCAATGCGTTCCATGCTAGATGTTAGATTGCGCATTCGTTCCATCAATATCTCAAAATGTTTTACTGTCAACACCGTTTCAGCGACATTCACGTCCTCATTAGAGCTAGCGATGGAGGGTTGATTCATCGGGCGTCGACCCTGGGAATTGCTGTAAAGAAGTCTCTCATCTGACGTACATGGGGAACATGACCACCTATCAGCTACCTCCCTCAGGAAATCAAAATTATTTTCAGTTAAATTGACACAATCGTAGTGAGACTGTTTCTTACATTCGAAACATTGTATCGATGAGGCAGAGCCTGACATCCCTCTGGAGCAACCAGCACAGACGAGCGGCATGATTGGAAAAATCTTCTAGTGGGGGATTGGAAATAGAAAGACTATTCACCTTCTTGGACCTATAAGAAGGGCTTACACAGAACAGGAAGGCCACGGTTAGGAAAAGGATATAATAAAATAGGTTATGAGGAAATACTTTATTAGAAAATCTACCCTTCGTAGGAATCACCCGACCGCGATCAGCAAGAGACAAGGATCGGGCTAGTCGTTCAGTGGGGTCACAACCTAAGTGTGCACCGCACTCACAATGCAGAAGATGAGTATCACAGTCCGCGGCCAGTTAGTTCGAAAGAAATATAAATAAACGAAAAATATCAACAGGGGACCTCACCGCAATAAACCAGGGAAAACGTATGAAAATGATGAAGAGTAACGAATCGATATCGATAATGTGAGTGGGGAAGTTTAATTAAGATCAGTTGGATTTTACCAGAGATATTGCTCTTAAGACATGTCCAGACGAACGATTATTCGATGATATATCCGACAATGGATGCACACGGGCTGAAGAAGAAGAAGAACTGACTCAGTATGTAATTCAGGCTATTGCTCAAAGATGTGACACATTTTCCTATTTGGGGTAGTATCTGTAAACCAACCAATGTCGATTGGCTTGATCTCGAATCGTACTACTTTCCCTTAAGAAACCCTGACTTAAAATCCGTTGCATTCTTTTGTCGAATTACCGACTTTATACAATGTCAAATCTTCCAATTCCCCCAAAAAACTCTGTTCGTTTATTGATCTTCTTCTGAATAATTTTGTTAAAACTTACCATAGAGATTAATCTTGCTCAAATGTCCCTGCTTATTCTTACAAATATTGCAAATATGTTTAATGTTTGAAATGATACTTATCTTTCTTCTTTTCCATAACATGTACACTTCTGTTTCCTCTGGTATTTCTTGGTTGTCCTACGATGCGCTTGTGCTAACGATGATAGAAAGATAGCGGAAGTGAGTGCTACTCAATAAATGGAGAAAAGACGATTTATTTGAATATATTATCTACAGCAAAATACATAAAATAGTGTTAAGAGGTTGTGCTAAAGTGACAGTAGCGCTGCCTGAAAGACATGAAGGAGAAAACTCCACTACAGAGAGTTTACACGAGGAATCGACCCGAAAGAGCAATGAAGAGAAGAGCTGACCGTGGATAACCAGCCTGCGGAAGAATTGAACTTTAGTGAAAATTAATATTTCATCTAGAGAAAAAGGTTACAACTCATCAAGAAGTGATTATAGAAATGCCTCAAAAGAAAATTTCCAGAAATAGTGAGGTTCAAAGCGATCTCAATGAAAAAATCTTTACGGAGAATAGGAAAACAAATCCAGAGTTGCTATGGTAAGAAAACATACTGGCAATAAACTAGCAGTACCTACAGAAATCAGCCTCTTCTGACGGAGTGGAAGAGTCACCTAGTGGCGGATTGGAGAGGTTCACGACGGAATGGAGAAAAGAACAGTATGGAGTACCTCAGGAGTCCATACTAGGACCTATTTTGTTTCTACTTTATATGAATGACCTACCACCAAATGTGCAATCAGATGCCACGACTCTTTGTGGATGAAACCTCTTTCTTCATTATTGATGATTATGAGGCTGAGCTTCAGAGTGGAGAAAAATGATTCGAATAAGCTGAAAAATGGTTTAATGCTAACAACTTGAAGATGAATAAAGGAAAAACACAGTCTTCAAAATTTGACAGCATTAAAAATGATATAAGCCTTGGCATATCTCTCTCTCTAGTCGTTCCATCATTGCTGATGATCGTGATTCCCTCCTATACGCTCGGTTAGTCTACTCTGTAATCTGTGGTTAGTTGTTTACACCTTGCTCGATCCTCTGCATCTCGAAGAGCCTGACAGAATGGGCGGGCCGTACTTTGTTGAACTTGGTCGGTCCATCTAGTCGGTGATCTACCTCTCGCTCTCTTACCCGGAACATTTCCCGACAAAATAAGTTTTTCCAGGTTGTCTCCATCTCGGCGGGCTATATGACCGAAAAACTGAAGAATGCGCTTCAAGCAGATGGACGATAGTCTGGTTCTTATCTTCAACTCACTCAAGACAGAAACATTAGTCCGATGAGCTGTCCAAGGTATCCGCAGCATTCGCCTCCAACACCACAATTCAAACGCGTCAATTTTCTGACGTTCAGAGGACCGCAGAGTCCAGGTTTCAGCACCATACAGGAAGACAGAGAAGACAAGAGCTCTAACAAGTCTCACCTTCACACTCTTAGAAATTGAGCGGTCCCTCCATATTTTATTCAACCGGGTCATGGCGCTCTTTGCCATGATTATGCGCCTTCGTACTTCCGCTTCGCAGTTTCCATCACTGGTTATGGAAGAGCCCAACTGTCTACCAAGTCATATTGGCTCAGAAGGCCTGTCAACCGTAACGTGTTGAATCTATCGACTATCATTATTTTAGTCTTCATTTTATTTATTTTCAAACCGACATTGCTGCTCTCACATTTCACCCGTCTGAGAAGTTCCACCATCTCTTCTTCCGTCGCCGCTATGAGGGTGGTATCGTCCGCAAATCTTAAGTTGGTAATTTTTTTCCCGGCAATCGTTATGCCCCCAGACCAACCATCCAAGGACCTTCTCATCACAAATTCACCATATATATTGAAAAGATCTGGCGATAGAACACAACCCTGTCTGACTCCTCGTTCCGTTCTAAACCGTTTCAAGAACTTCTGGCTCAAACGGACAGTTGGCATATACCTGCAGCAAAATCTGAGGTTCAGGGTACTTGTAGATTATATCATTAAAAAACTATCAATGGAAATCTACACCATAAGAAGAATAAAACAAATCGCAGGGAAGGAAGCAGCTAGGCTGGATTACTTGGCTTTCTTCCATAGTGTAATGAGCTACCGTCTACTGTTCTGGGGTGCTACAGGCAAAAGTAAAAAAATATTCATCAAACAAAGAGGAGCATTACTCTATTATCTATGATCTGAAAAACACAAAAAGCTGTAGAAACCCACTTCAAACGAGAAGGAATTCTTACTTTCATTCCTACTGATATGCATTTTAGGTATATTATTATGTCCATAATATCGAGAATATAATTGAAACGAACAAAGTGAATCATGATTATGAGACGAGAGGTGCTGACAATTTTAGGACACCCTATCACAGGATATCTGCGTCACAGCTCAATGTGAACAATGTTGCCGTGAATATTTACAATAAAATTCCGAAAAGGTTTAGGAATATGAATTCCAAGAAACTGAAGAAGGAAATGAAAAAAATTGTGCGAAAAGAAGTACCATCAAACGGGGTGAAGTGGATCAAAAATCGAGGTTTTTTAGGAATAAGATTCAAAGTATCAGTGTGAACGGGCTGGCGTTCATAATATAGATTCTATAATCCTTTTGCTATCGATTGGCCTCTTTACCAAAATTTTTGGCTGCAAAGTTTTCGCAATTTTTTGGTTGAAGTGCGATCCACTTCACCCCGTACTTTGTGGTGAAAGTGGATCAGATGAAATGAAAAAAAATCTATTTTGTGTCCTAAGACCAACAGGTGCTGTGAAATCAGATTTAGAACCATTGAAAAAATAAAAAACTTTATTCTTTCTTTGTATAACTAAACATGTTTTGTTTCGAAACAAAATGCAATAAACGACGAAAATAAATTCAAATTGGTGATCCAAAATCGTATTTTCCAAGTGATTAAATGGTGGTATCAGGATTAAAAAAAACGTGAAAATGATACTATGTCAGTTCGCCGACGTTTCGGAAATATATTTTTCCATCTTCAGGGCTCTACAAGGAAATATGAAGCATTGCCTTGCTGAGCTGCTGAGCATTGCGTTAACCTGGGACATAGTTTCGACTTTAAAAACGTTGAAATTCTAAATAGGGAACCATACTTAATAAATTGACTAATGTATGAGATGCTACAAATAGCTGTTAATAATTCAGTTAATTCAAGATTGGATATCCAACATTTAAGCCGAATATATTTCCCTCATTGAGAATTAATAAACACCCTGTTTATTGAAGTTTTCATCGCCTCCCGTTAACATATGAACGCTTGTTCGGGTATTTTCATCTAAGAGATCGAGAGCTCTTGTGTTGGTTCCACCTCCGTTGTGTCGACGTATGTCTCTCGAAATAATAACATTGTTTACTTTTTACTGCGGTCTGATAATTTCCTTCCATGCGAAATATTTGAGATTTGGAAATTATAGTATTTATATAGAGGATACTGGGAGGATACAATTGGTCGGTCTGTAAGTACATTCACTTTTCACAAAAATCTTAAACATTGCGGCTGATTGTTTATGTTGTTTTTGTTCTTTGAGCTGCATCCATGTTTATGTTTTTAATGTTACATATTTTACACTGTAATTGCAAAATATTGTCTTAGCCTGTCATTCCTGCTTGTTTTTTATATATCTACATGTTTTGTTTTTTTTTTTTGGAATTTTTCATTTTATATGCTTCATATTTCCTTGTAGAGCCCTGAAGATGGAATATATTTCCGAAACGTCGGCGAACTGACATAGTATCATTTTCCGGTTTTTTTGATCCTGATACCACTATTTAATCACTTGGGAAAAACGAAAATAAATTTCTAATGAACATGAAAACAGTCTTTTGAATGGAGGCACTGGCGCAGCTAAGGGAGTGGGCAACTTCCCCCTAAAGATACCAACAATTCAATTTTTTTTTAGTAAAAACATTGCACGATCGTTCGGTGTAAATACCCCCCTTCCCAAACAAAATATTGGCTGCGCCACTGAATGAAGGTATATGAATGTACTCTATACTCTAGTCAGGCTTGAACAAACGCAACAACGTCATCTAAGACAGATAATGCCCATCAGATGGTTCCACAAAGTTTCGAATGCTGAAGTCTTGCAACGCGCGAGTTGTACAACAATTGAGACTCAATTAAGGAGGGCCCGACACAGATGGAGCGGCCACATTCTGAGGATGCAAGACACAAGACTCCCCAAAATAGCTCTATATGGCCAATTCACTGAAGGAGCCCGGAAACCAGGAGGCCAGTTTAAGCGGTTTAAGGATACACTACCTCAATCCCTAAAATCAGTTAATGCCAATCATAACTTGGAACAGCTAGCGTTAGACAGGTCACAGTGGAGGTCTTTGGTATACAGTTATAATGGAGGCTCGAGAAGGATACAGCGGCGGCCAGATCTGGTTGGTGACTATCCATGCCCGGAATGTGGTAGGATCTGTAGGTCACGGTTGGGTCTCTACAGTCACAGGAGAGCACACAGTCGCAATTAGAAAAATTATAAGTGCGTTCACACTTTTTTTTCTTTTTTGTTTTTTCTTTTTTTTTTGCCCTTCATGTAGATTCATTCCCGGCAACGGGATACAGCAATGAATGAATGAAGTCAGCCTTCATATAGGTAGAGATTCAATTCTCTCTTCTTTGGCTTCCAGAGTAAAGATGTGCCGGCCATGGGTAACTTGCTTCAGGTGGATTTTGCGAATTATTTGGTGCCTTTTCACAAGAGCTATATCCTCTGCATGCGGATATACTAAAAGGGTATTTTTGCGACATGGGCCTATACGCAACATGGTCAAACATAACTAACTAAATCATTGGTGATCGACTTCACCCCTCACTTTTGAGTGATGTAACTAAACTTGTAAAAATTTAGGGATCAACATAACTGATATCGCTATATGTCGACGACGCTCCGGGAAATGGATATGTTGAACCCCGAAGATCATTGAAAGCGAATGTTGATCCCGTCCACCTATAACATTTCCAATCGCTCTCGAACGCCGCAGTTCGGAAGTGATAATACTAACACGTGAATTCTGAGGATAGTGGTTTCCAGACAATGGAGATCGATCCTAACGTAAGCCCGGGTAGCTCAGTTGGGAGAGCACCTGACTGGTAATCGGGGGGTCGTAGGTTCGAATCTTGCTCTGGGTTGTACCTTTTTTCAGAATTCAATTCCTGCCTGCGTGCCGCTAAAATCTTCCTTACTGACTGGATTGTTTATGACATAAAAACTGCGTTGAAGTCTTTGAAGAAAATCGAAGGGAACAGTGTTGCTAAGACGATAATCATCAGGAGAGCAGAAAACAACACTAGTGTTGTGCTAAAAACTAAGTTATTTTATAAAAATGGCGATCCAACCAAGCCGTTTCAGACATTACTGAAACGTGAAAAGAATCTTTTACGTCAGTCACTAGAAGGACAGACAGGAAGCAGCCAAATGAAAAATTTCTCCTTATTTAGTCACAATTAAATAGGTACCGTCAAACGGGGTGAAGAGGATATAGCGGAGTGAAGTGGATCAACCGTGTTTTCCCGCATATTTCATCGCGTAGCTCATGACTAGACCCTAAATTGTCGCGAAAAAAACTCTGTGTCTACTGTTACCTCCTAAGATTGCTAACTCGTGCCTTGGATACAATTCTGGATGGTTAGTTTTCTCACTGAAAAAAAGTTTCGTACTCTCTCGAATAAACAGTTTTTCAATTGTTCAACTTCAATTATATATTTGGCAATAACTACAATAGTTATTCTTACCTAAACTTTTACAGGTTACGTATAATTTAGTTGGAATGATATTCCCCATCTTGAAATCAAATGTACCACCACAGTTCTTTAGGAAAAAATATTTGTTACATCACTCAGAAGTGAGGGGTGAAGTCGATCACCACTGATTTAGTTAGTTATGTTTGACCATGTTGCGTATGTGTTTTGATGATGAGATGAAATACTAATTTTTCACTAAAAGTTCAATTCGAGGTTCAATTCTTCCGTAGGCAGGTTCTCCGCGGTCACTTCTTCATTGCTCTTTCGGGTCGATTCCTCGTGTAAACTCTCTGTAGTGGAGTTTTCTCCTTCAGGTCTTTTAGTCAGCGCCACTGTCACTTTAGCACAACTTTTTAACACTATTTTGTATTTTGCTGTAGATAATAATATATTGAAATAAATCGTCTTTTCTCCATTTATTGAGTAGCAACCACGAAATAACAGAGAAAACAGAAGTGTACATGTTATGGAAAAGAAGAAAGATAAGTATAATTTCAAACATTATACATATTTGCAATATTTGTAAGAAGCAGGGACATTTGAGCAAGATTAATAGCTATGGTAAGTTTTAAGAGAATTATTCAGAAGAAGGTCTAACAATAAACGAAGAGGGATTTTTGGGGGAATTGGAAGATTTGACATTGTATAAAGTCGGTAATTCGACAAAAGAATGTAACGGATTTTAAGTCAGGGTTTCTTAAAGGAAAGTAGTACGATTCGAGATCAAGCCAATCGACATTGGTTGCTTTACAGATACTACCCCAAATACGAAAATATGTCACATCTTTGAGCAATAGCCTGAATTACGTACTGAGTCAGTTCTTCTTCTTCTTCAGCCCGTGTGCATCCATTGTCGGATATATCATCGAACAATCCTTCGTCTTGACGTGTCTGTGTGCTGTGCTGATTGAGAGCAATATCTCTGGTAAAATCCAACTGATTGAGCTCTTGACATGCAGCACGAAATGTTGGATACACAACACCATTGACAGTTCGAAGAGACTCGAAAGATGTCGACCCACGAAGGTTCACTAGCAATAATCGCAAGTAGAAACATTCGTGATTTTTCGGAGGAACTGTGTAAATGCGACCAAGAGCATCAGTTGAACGCACATCTCGATGGTTAGGCACCACATAACCTTGTCTTCGACGTTGAAATTTCTTTGAAGGAGCATTCCAAGTATTATAGCGGGGCATCTCAGAGTAAAGTGAAGTTCGTGCAAATGGATCACTTTGGCATATGGAAAAAAACTGGTCAATGTTGTTGCTGGAGGTGTTTCAGCTCGTGAACTATATTTGTAGAATTGAAATACACTCTTTGTCCATTTTCCAGATGAACTGCCAGGTGTACAACAGTCGGATAACGTTCATGTATCGGAAATGAAAATATCCGCCAAATTGCCTTATTGCAGCTGACATATCGGCCAATTTGATACTGCGTGATCTCATCATTGGTATTGGGATTTTGTACACCAAAAACCGCCATATTACTGCTTTTTGTTAGATATTTACAGATATATTTGATGAACTTCACTGAATTGCAGTACTCCACATGGCAATGGGCCTTGAATGTTTTCGAAAGAAGTGGTAAATAAGGAACAATCCAAGTATTATCGACTATAACATCATTTCCATTCACTCTCCTCATGGTGGTTCTGCCGTTATCTTCAGGTGATCGACGGCGATACAGTGGATATCCATCGTTACCAGTGATAGAGTCCGGAATGAAATCTTTCGGATAACGCTTTGAACATTTTTCATTAACCATGCATGGTGATTGGGGATTGCTGATGCCACATAGTCCATGAATCATATTATTAACTACAATATGATGCAGTTCAGGATCATTCACATGATCAGGAAACTCAGCACATATAACGTCATCTATCTGTTCTGCTCGAATTCTTTCTACTAACCAGATGAGAATGTGTGCATGTGGCTGGCCTCGTTTTTGCCATTCAATTGAATACATCCAGCATCGAGTATCCCCAAAGACATGATGTTTTGTAATATAATCCATAAGCGACTTCACTTTTTGTTTGAACAATCGTGCAGTGATGTCATGTCGATCAACTGATGCTTATGCGGGAAGAAGCAGTTGAGTCATTTCTTCCCATTTTGGATTGCAGGTAAATGTAATGAACAAATCAGGACGACCATAATTTCGAACTGCCTACCTTAGCTGCATATTCTTCGGTGGATATTGCATCTCGTAAATAAATATATTCCTCTGAACGTTTAGATTGATTCATTCTGATATATGTGAGACGCTCCCTTTCAATTTTACAATACATGTCCACACAATTCTGCTGCAACAATCGACGAAATCTCAGCGAATATTCATCAGCATTTTGACGAACCATTTAACGAAATACATAATAATTCATCGAGCTAACTTTCTTGGTGGTTTCCTGACCTAAAATCAAATAATTCAAATTTGTATTAAGTATACATTTAAAATTTTACTATAGGTACTCACCATTCAATGGTTTTATCATCTTGATATGATCTTGAAATGATATCCATCATCATCTCTTCAAAACATTAGCGGATATTGCAGAGCATCGTATGAACGGTGTGTTTCATATATTCGTTGCAATTCTCCAGTATTGCGACGCGTAAGAACAATATCACCTGTTTCCAAGTTTTCACCTACAATCACAATATCCACTTCGTCTATTGTATGGGCGTTGAATTGGCGTTCATGTGCTCCAACAGGTCGTTTATCTGCTCTTATCACAACCTTGTGATCGTCACTTGGCATACGTTCCAAAGCAGTTTTAAACAATCGAACCAATGCATGATGTTCATGAAGTAGTTGCTGCAGATCTTGAAGAATTATTAATACTATAATTCTTCTAACATCTGCATATTGCATCATCCATATTGCCTATGAAGTAAATATGGAGGAATTTATGGTGTGCATCTTCAAGTGGTTGTGATGATCAAATTCGATGGTTAATCTGGCCTTGGATCTAAATAGCAGTAGGGGAAGACAAAATAAGTGATTTGTAATCATTAATGTTAACATAATATTCTTACCTTGAATGTTGGATTGAGCCCACGTTCTTGAAATATATCTGCTTCAAATGAAGTCATTTGGAAACACCCATTTTATTTTTGTGTGTTCGATAGGAAATGTCTTGATTCGGATGTTTCTCCACGGAGGACAGAATTCAATGGTTCAGGTGGAGGAGGCAATAATGGCTATTTCACCTTGCCATTTAGACAGCACAATCCCGGAATTTCTACAGCAAACCCCAATACATCGCAATAGGAGCATACTACTTCCATCGGGCCAATTACAACGGAATCGTGAGAGCTGTAGTCGATTGAACCATCATATTGAAAAGCTATTCCTTTCAAATTTATATTTGGGTTCCTTCTCGTTCGATTACGATTAGCTCGAAGCTGTCTCATATCCATCTGTGTAGTTCGAAGTAGTGCCTCTCTTTGCTCTGGTGTTCGTGACTCACGAAGTCGTGCCATACATACAGAGGATTGACTCGAAATATTCCGAAGCCTAGTAGAATTACGGCTTCGTTGAGATGTATTAAATCTTGTGGCACGTGGCATTATGAATAACAGTGGAGAATAACACAAATCGTTACAAATCAAAATAACGATGGAATTAAATGAAGCATGAATCGTTTCAATAAAAGATTACCACTGATCACTGTATGAATAAACCACTTTAGTTTTTCAAATACAAAATAAATATAATAAACATACAAAAGACAACGCTGAAAATTGTTACTGAAGACTGTAGTTGAACATTGACATACTATTCTCGTATTATCTATTGTTATGAGGTCTTTGTCTATGAAATAATGTTGATATCGCCCGATTGGTCTTCATAATAAAATTTCGTTTATTCACCTTAAATCTCTTAATTTTGTAAACTGTATGAAGTATTGAACACAATCTTGAACCACTTTCACTAAAAAAACTTTGTTTGGAACCCAGCAGTGACCTACTTCAATTCGCTACGTCACACTTAAGCGGCTTTCACAGGTTACAGAAATAAACCTTGTCTTTGTCTGTGATACTTTCACTTTTTCTTCTTCTTCAAGTGTTCCAAAACTTTCACTTCACAGAACACAATATATGATGCTAAGATGTTTTCTTCTTTTTCTTTAGTGTCGATTGACAATGGACTTAACCGTAACACTCAAAGTTCGTACACAAAACTATGTTTATAATTTTAAAGTATTGAATTTATGAGTTCAATTTCAATTTCTAATCACGGGTTACCACAGTCCGCGTTAGTTTAACAGTATGTACTTTAAAATTATAAACATAATAATTATTATGTGTACGAACTTTGACAGGACTTTTACGATTACGCACTTACCTCTGCTCTAAGATCATAGAATTCCAAGGCTAAGACGTTTAGGTAACTCAAAGTACACAGTAATTGTATACATCGCCATCTAATGGCGATAATAGTAGAATGGGGATTTGTTCAATACCTTTCGTTTAAAAAAATTTTCCGTAGAAAGATAGGTGTAATAACATCTGGACTCAGATGCGATGATAGCATTAGAAAATGTAGTTCACCGAATTGATAACAAATATAATACTTGCATTTAAACGCTATTCACCGTAGCGACACCTACTGGCGTTATTCGTGAGAAGGAAAAATATTTCCTTATTTTTATTTCATAATATTTTTCAGAGTTTTAATGTATTTTATGTTAACCCGGCCGTAAAAGAATCCTCTCTGATATTCATAAAAAGATTATCAGACAGGCTCCAATATTTCAAATTTAGGGCGAACAAATACAACTGGAATGCAGCACTTTTGCTGAATTGCATTACTTGTGAGGATTTGGCTCAGATACCACGGTCATCGGCTGGACTTCGTGATCGCTAAATATCATTAAGTAATTAGGTAGTTACGAAATATTAGATCCAATATTAATAGATGTAGGAACATGAAATAAAGCATTCTTTGGTTTCTTCTTACTTAATTCACTACTGTGAATAGTCAAACCCAAAGAAGTGGGCCTTACAACATCACTATCTTTCACATGGTCCTTCGAGTCAAAGAAGAAATCCAGCACTGTGAACAGTCAGCGAAGAATCAGAGCTTCAACCACTCCAGACGAAGCATAGAAAATCCTTAAAACAAAGGAAGATCCAGCTTGACGACAAAGGAGTAAATACCTGTATCCACGACGTTGCAGTTGAAAGTCTTTCGGCCATAAAAAATATGAATATCGATGTGGAAGCAGCAGGTCCCATATTATTCTGAAAAAAATGGATCCTGAATCCAAGAAGCTTTACGAGATGGCACTTGAAGATCCCGAAAGACTCAAGATCTGGACTCAATCCTAGCATTCCTTAAGAAGGGGTTCCAGTCCCTTGAAACATTGAGAGGACAATCCAGGAAAGCCGACTCGAACAGTACCCCTAAGTCTTCAGATACAAAAACAATGGTCATATACATCATACCACAGCCAAAGTCTAACCTGCCGAATCTGCTCTGAAGAACACCACATCGAGGCCTGTAAAAAATTCTTAGCTATGGATGTCAGTGAACGCTGGTCATTCGTGTGCAAGAAAAACCTCTGTCGCTCTTGTCTAACTCATGGAAAGAACAAGAAGTGCAAAAAACGAATGAGATGTCAAAAATCTGTCGAAATCTACGATAACGACGTAGCAGTTCCTAAAATGAATCCTGCACAAACAAATAGCGAAACTGTTGGAAAGACCAATCAACCAATCTCTGGCCACCTTGGAATCCAATCAAATTAACCAGCAAGAAAAAGTAGCCATGCTTGCAACTGCCTATGTGGAAGTACGAACCAATGATGGCCAACAAAAAACCTTCAGAGCACTTATCGATCCGGGCTCTCACAAATCGTTCATGACGGAATCAGCTGCCCAACTTCTTGAACTGCCTCGGTACAAACATCATGTGGAAATAACTGGCCTGGGAGTTACGGCGGCAGGAACCTCAAAATGGAAAATTTTCACGCTGCTCAAACCAAGATTCTCAAGCTCCCATGCACACAACGCAGAATTGCTGGTTATGCACAAACTAACAAAAAATATACCCAGCATCAACGTACAAATATCAGATGAATGAAACAACCTGATGCTTGCGGATCCAAACTTCAACATAGCTGCTCCAATCGACATTTTAATAGTCGTCGATTTATATGGAGAAATTCTTGAAAATGGTCTCAAGAAATCGATTTCGACCGTTGGGTCTGATTCTGCAAAAAAACACACTTTGGGATGGATAATTTCTGGATATACTCCATTATCAGCGCAACAATCAGAAACTTTGGGATTAAAAGCTAACATCGATCATGATATCGATGAAAAACTGACCAAATTCTGGGAAATAGAGGAGGTCCAGTCCACTCCTAACTCACCGGACGATATGGAATATAGCGAGAAATCCTACAAAAGCACTCATAGACGCATTCCGAGTGGAAGATATGAAATAAGGTTACCCTTCAAAAATGATACGAATCACCTTGGAGAATCAAGAAAGAAAGCTGTCGCACGATTTCTGCAATTGGAGAAGAAATTCCGCAACAACAAACAACTAGAGGCCGATTATAAACAATTTATGCTGCAATACGTTGAACTCAATCATATGGAAGCCATGACACCTATAGGACAAGGTCAAACATATGACTCATATTACTTTATACCGCACCAATACGTAGGTACTGAAGGAAGGAAAACCAATACGTGTTGTATTCGACGCCAGTTCAAAAACGAGCAGTGGACTAAGTCTCAATGACATACTTCACACAGGTCCAAAATTACAAAGAGACTTAGTAGATATTCTTCTAAAATGGAGAGTCTTCGAAATAGTACTCCCCGCTGACATTGAAAAAGGTATGGGCAAATCATACTGTCGAAAGAGGATAGACAAATTCACCTTATTATATGGAGCTTTTCAGAGAACGATCCACTTGAAGAATTTGAACTAAGAACAGTCACATATGGAACTGCACCCGCTGCCTGTCTAGCTATTAGGACATTGCTTCAGCAGGCTCATGACGAATAGTCAAGCTATCCCAGAGCAGCCGAAATTGTGAAGAACAATTTTTTATGTCGACGACCTGCTCATAAGCGCTCCCAGTCAAGAAGAAGCATGAGACTACTGCTCTATTCAGAAAAGGTGGATTCAATCTACGAAAATGGAGCAGCAATCTTACTGTCCTGAATGAAGTCAATGAGGTCCACGAATTTGGAGAAAAAAGGCCAAAATAACGTTGAAGGCATCAGGAATTGTATGGAACCCTCATACGGATAGTATTCAATACTACAACGACGGCCACAACCAAGAGGAAAATCCTTTCTGAGATTGCTACCATCTTTGATCCTTTAGGATTACTATCGCCAATCATCATAAGGGCAAAAATGCTCATGCAGGACATATGGAAGAAGAATTATGCTTGGAATGGTGAAGTGCCATCAAACATAGCTGACTTCTGGAAAACCTTCAAAGAAGAACTAAGCAGCCTTGAAGCGATATCAATTCCTCATTGGTTCCAATACAGACCCAATTATATGATGGAGATCCACTCCTACAGCGACGCATCTCTCAAAGGTTATGGATATGCTATCTACATCAAGCTCATCGATGTAAATGGAAAGTCGCACATCACCCTTCCGATGTAAAGATCCAAGGTCACTCCAATGAAGAATACCACCACCGTCCCCAGATTAGAACTATGTGCAGCCCTTCTACTCGCCAACACCACAACCAGGGCTATAACTGCACTCAGCTTACCAAAAGTACCAATTTTTGCATGGACCGACTCAACAATAACTCTTGCATGGATAAAAGGCAATACTGCCAGATGAAAAAGTTTTGTTGCAAACCGAGTTCAAGAAATTCACAAACACATCGGACCAGAAAATTGGCACCACGTTAGATCTGAGAATAACCCAGCAGATCTAGTCTCAAGGGGTATCACTCCGAATCAATTGAAGAACTCGGGAATATGGTGGAATGGACCACAATTGCTGCAGCGGCGAACCGAGAGCATTATTAAAGAGGCGAAAAAGACGGCAATACCAGAAACCACCCAAGAAATCAAAAATGATCACTATCTGGTATTGCACACAACACCCAATGATGATTTCGACCTGATTCAACTCTATTCAGAATGAAGCAAAACAAAAAGAATGGTGGCGCATTGTCTTCGCTTCATATACAATGCTCGACACTTGGACGCACGATACGAGAAATTCATCACCGCAGCTGAACTGCGAGTAGTGACGAACAAGGATTACTCAGAGTAGGAGGAAGACTTCACAATTCCAACCTATCCTTCAACAAAAAACACCCCATTATAATTCCACCTAAAGACCACATCACTGAGCTGATAATTCGAGATGCACATGCACGGACGTTGCACGGAGGAAATCAATTAACCACAGCATATATCCGACAAAAATACTGGATCGTCCAAGCAAGGAGCAAAATACGACACATCATCCATAAATGTGTCACATGCACACGTCAGAAGGCTTCCACTTAAAATCAGCAAATGGGAACCCTACCAGCAGTAAGAATCACTCCATCGCATCCATTTACCAATACAGGCATAGGCTATGCAGGACCCATCCCACTCAGAATGTCAAAGGGACGTGGTACCAAGTCCTATAAGGGATACATTGCACTGCTTATATGTCTTGTTTCAGAACTGATGAGCACTGATTTGGAAACATGATCAAGTGTGTACGATAAATGTTCAACAAACGAAGTAAAATTACCCGAGGAAGGCGGATAAACACTAAGAAAAATATATTTGAATTTCATAACCTCAACTATAGTTCCAGACACTTCGAACACCATTTCCTTAGAATATCTTGACACGGACAATTTTTTTGTGGGTATTTCCTCTCTCACATATGCTATGGATGCTATGGATGATCCCTACTGGGACGAAAATATGAATCAGCTTGAACATATCCAAAAATAACTATTGTTCCAACACTTTCAGGACTACACCAGTGCTCCGCAATGCTGGTAATGTCCGGCTTTTTTTCCTTGACGTGGACCTCGAGAATATCCAGTTTATTAGAGAGGCCTTGAACATTCATTTAGATAATCGTTATTAGTTAACCCTCTAATACCCAACTCCGCCTTGAGACTGGTTGCATATAAGTGGATACAAAATTATTCCCTGTGAGCAGTTTAGTTCAACTGTACATGTCCGCTTCAGTATAGGTTCATTTTGTGAGAACAGGTGTTAATGTAAATCATTTAACTATTTGCGAAAAAAATATGTAGATTATATATAAGCTAACATGAAACTATACGGAACTAATTTTAAAAAAGAAAAAAAACTTGGGCATTAGAGGGTTAATTCTTCTCTAATGTGCGAGGAGACAGTAAGTTTCCCTGAACCATTCGGTCCGGAGGACTATTGGCCTTTTTCGGTTGAAAAAATGATTTATACTACCCTCGTTGGGCCAATTCGATCCATTGACTGCTTTCTCGTACTCTGAACTTGGAATGAGAACCTTGAATTAGGAACAGCTTTCAGGAAATTTGGGCTCAAGTTTCTCACACTTAACTTCCGAGAAATTACCTTTTAAAAACTGTTGAAGATTTTCATATGTGGCCTCAGGTTTCAGATTAGACACATGGAAAGCTTTAATTCTTTCTATCTCTTCAACAGAAGTATCTCCTGAGCCACTTCCGACCTCGAGAGAACAATTGAACTGCGATCGTTAGATTTAAGACGAGATAATTTCAGCATTATGCCGAAGGACGAATCGTATACCTAAAGGAAGAAATCAGTGCTGTACGAGAAGATGTGAAGGAAGAAATCGATATAGTTTGGAAAACGGTGAAAGGAATGGAGGGACAAATAACACAAGAAGTTAGTGAGGTTCGAGAAGAATTAGACAAGAAAATCGCATCATTGAAAGTACAAGATAAGCGTAACAGGGTTGTCACATCACATAATTACCTGAAACCACCGATTTATGATGGTCAATCACTATGGTACCTGTACCATAAACAGTTCGAAGCGGCGGTAGCAGCCAATGGATGGAGCGATCAGGAAAAGACTACTGCACTCATAGTGACTTTGAGGGGACCTGCACTTGCAATACTGCAGACTATCTCAGATGACCAACATCGCAGCGGCTTTGGAGTTGAGGTATAGTAATCAAAATCGGGAACAACCCAATAGGACACGGCTTAAAACACGAGTACAGAAATCTAATGAGAGCCTGGAGGAATTTGAAGCCGACGTTCAAAGTCTGATACAGGTCGCCTATCCAGAGGCCCCGGAGGGTTTCAAAGAACAACTGGCGGTGCAAACATTCATTGATGGCTGGAGGAATTTGAAGCCGACGTTCAAAGTCTGATACAGGTCGCTTATCCAGAGGCCCTGGAGGGTTTCAAAGAACAACTGGCGGTGCAAACATTCATTGATGGCTTGAAAGACATCGAAATACAGAGGACTTTGAGATTGACAAGTTTTAAAAGGGGTAGTGAAGCTCTAGTTCGCTTATTGGAAGTGGAAGCGACCTTCAATATCTCCGCAAGGCCCAAAATGAGAACGGTGTCAATCGAAGAGCCGCCTCATAATCTGAGCAGGAGTATATCACAGGTGCTCAAAATATTAGAGGAAATGGTATCCAGATATAGTAGTGTCGCCAGCCAACCAAGAAGAAATTGCTTCAGATGACCTCGCTCGTCATCACCTACCAGAACACCTCCACGATCATACTCACCTGCGAGGACAGAAACATCTAGAGAGTCTTCAAACAGGTACCAGGAAAACTTAAAGTAGCCAGCATATCGGGGCGCATGCTGGCTAGTGATAGAGAAGCCCCCAGGATCATCCAAATCCATAGGATTAGAAGAACTATCGAGAGTCTGACCATCAGAGGAAAGGTGAACCAAAAGAGGTAATATGCACTGTAGACATTGGTGCATCAGTATCCCTGATCCGCAGCGATATCCTTGAACCAAGCACAGTAAGACCACCCACATCCAATTTCGTTCTACGAACAGTCACCGGATAGAATGCACCGATTCGAGGTGAGGCCGATATCACATTAACACTCGGAAGACTAAGAATTATGAAGACGGTCTTTGTAGCAGAAATAGAAGACGAATTCATTCTTGGGATGGATTTGATATATGATTGTGGATTTTCTTTCAATGGTGAACAGAGAACCATGAAATTTGGAGGTGAAGAATTCATTTTGACAAGACCATGATCAGAAGCCTGTAAACATTGCCAGCCTATTGAACGTCATGAGGGAGTTGCCGATGTAAGACGAACGACAGTGATACCTGAGGACAAGTGGACTATCGAACACATGAGACAGGACCAAGAAACCGACCAACGCATCAAGGACTTTCTACATTGGAAAAAGAACGGATCTGATAGACCCTCCTGGAGGAATTTTTCACATAGAGACCCTATCTTCAAGGCAATGTGGGCACCATGGGATTCCCTGGTTGTGGAAAATGGATTACTCAAACGGGTTTGGGAATCAGCTGATGGAAGGTCCTCAATTTCCCAATTGGTTTTGCCCAGAAAGAAGATAGGTGAAGTTTGGAAAGAATTTCATGAGGGAAAATCAGGAGGACATCTGGGAGTCAACAAAACCTTGGATAAAATCAGGCAGAGATTTTAGTGGGTCCAATGCAGGGATGATGTAGAAAGCTGGTGTAGAAGGTGTCAAGAATGTGGTGCCACTAAAGGTCCAAAGACACGGTCCAGAGGTGAAATGCAAAAATATAACGTAGGTGCGCCATTCGACGGATCGCCATTGATGTAGCTGGACCTTTTCCTGTAACGGACGAGGGCAACAAATACATCCTCGTTGCCATGGACTATTTCAGTAAATGGGTAGAAGCCTATTCCATACCAGATCAGGAAGCATCCACAGTAGCCAGGTCATTGGTGGACAACATGTTTTCGAGGTTCGGAGTACCGATGGAGTTAAATTCTGATCAAGGAAGGAACTTTGCGTCCAAGTTGTTCAAGAAACTTTGTGAATTGTTGGGCATAAATAAGACTAGAACCATGATTCCCCACCCTCAGTCGGATGACATGGTTGAGAGGTTCAACCTAACTATGGAAGAACACCTTTCCAAGGTAGTGGAAAAGCATCAGAAAGACTGGGACAGACATCTTCCACTATTTCCAATGACGTACAGAGCGGCAGTCCACGATTCAACCAAGCTTACCCCGGCTAGCATCATCTTCGGAAGAGAACTACGTTTGCACTTCGACTTGTTGTTCGGACCACCAAGCGCTGAAGAAGTAGACGTACGGGATAAGTTGCAGATAAGTTGAGGGACAGCCTGTTCAAAATCCACGAAACCGCTCGAAAAAGACTGATAATGGCAAGTGACAGGATGAAAGCTCGTTATGATTTAAAAGCTAATTCAGGAGGATTCCAAGAAGGAGACCAGATTTGGCTGTATAACCCACGTAGAAAGAGAGGTGTGTCTCCAAAACTGACACCGTTTTGGGAAGGACCGTACAAAATTAAGAAGGGAATCAACGACGTGGTTTACAGAGTGCAACGTATTCCTGGGACCAAGATGAAGGTTGTTCATTTGGAAAGACTGAAGCCGTATCATGGTGAAACCATGGTTTTTGATCGCGACGATCAAATTTAGAGGGAGGGCAGTGTTACGAATTGAATATAAGTTGCCATGACTGTCAAGGAGACAGTTCTAAAAAAAGTGTGACATAGGAAAATGGGCGAATTAGTATTGTAGTGTTTTGTATTCGTTTGGAATTGTTAATCAACATTTTTTAACTGAAAACGAACCCCAGTTTCGTAACAATATTTTGAAGCGAAATTTCCAGTTCAGGTAGTACTCGATACGAATTATTTATTTAGCTTATGGCGTATACAAACATCCACAGAAGTTAAATGCACAAACACAAGAAAATATAAAAATATTGTAAGAAAAAAAAAATACAGTGTACAGACAAAATTATGTGTAGCATCACAGCTCGATATCTAGTTGGTTAAGCCATTGGATGGACCGCGACCACTTTACTAACGTAAGGGCTGTTTAGCCAAACCGATGCGCAATATTCGGCCGTAGAAAAGACCAGGCTGAGTGCGGACGTGCGTAGTGTGGAGGCGTCAGCTCCCCAGGTCGACCCCGCCAGTTTGTATAGAATATTGTTGCGAGTTCTCAACTTCGCTGCCAAGTTTGTTAAATGTTTGTTGAAAGAAAGGGTGCGATCCAATGTAATACCTAGGTACTTGGGATAGTGGTTGTGGCGTAAAATATTATTGTTGAAAGTGACATTTAGATTGTTCGATGCCATTCTATTGTTAAGGTGAAAACAGCATGTCTCCGTTTTTGAAATGCTTGGTGTGAGTCGCCATCTCTTAAAGTAACCAGATAGTATGTTCAGGTCATCGGATAGGGTTGTTTCCAGGTCTCCCATATTGACATGTTGCTTTGCGAGAGCCAAGTCATCAGCATACATGAATTTACGGCTTGATGTAAGTGGCAAGTCAGCTGTATACAAGTTAATATACGAATTAGTTATCGCAACACCCTTCATCTCTGTTCAAAATCAAGGAGTTGTGCTCACCGAAGTTAGGAGATTGAAGTTACAGGGACA
Source organism: Coccinella septempunctata (assembly GCF_907165205.1). Lineage (NCBI taxonomy): Eukaryota > Metazoa > Arthropoda > Insecta > Coleoptera > Coccinellidae > Coccinella > Coccinella septempunctata. The sequence continues at coordinate 10,342,688 of NC_058194.1, read as the reverse complement.
AATAAAGCGAAGAAGTTGTTTCACCTCGAATCAGAAATTTCAAAGTAGGAAAATCGAAGTTTTAAGTTTTTGTTGGATCACTCTGTATAAAACGTATACAAGTACAAGTACAGAAAATTGACTTATGGTGGTATTCTGCTTTCATCTGTAAACCAATCTGTAACTTTTCATAAGATTACAGGACAATTGCCATTCTGGACGTGTTTCAGTGATCTGTAGCTAACAGGAATCCGTAAATATTTACGAGTATTCGAGAGGTAATTATAACTTTGGGACGTTCATTGAAGTATCTACACGTCAAAACTTTAATCAACGCTTGGGAGAAACAGGTATCTTTGATATATAGTATATAACATTACTAGCAAGGTAAGAGGGTTTTTACTGGCGAATGGAGGATATAACGAGCCGCAGGCGAGTCAGTTACCTCCTTGAGCCAGTAAAACCCGTTACCTTGCGTGTATTGTTTATATTTTATTTGTTTCTCATTTGTAAAAAGATTAGATAAATTCCAAAAAAATCTCAATAATTTGTCGCAAATGTCGTAAACTATGGAAGCGTTGCCATGAACATGTCTGTTTATTTTTCTTTACATTTGTTTTGGCGAAAGCGAAAATGAATATACCAAAAGAAATTATTGAGGCAGCCAGCAGTGTAGCTTCAAGTTTATTACCTGCAAAATCAGCTTCAAGGTAAGAGCGAGAATACGACGACTTCAAATAGTGGCAAAACAAAACTAGTGTGTTTGGTCCTTAAAGAATTTATTGAAAAATATGACGTTTAGTTTTCATTTGCAGATTTCAAAAGGTAATAGCGTTTCTGAAACGAAAAAATGAGCGTTATACGCCAGAAAAAGCCAAGGTATTAAGTGAAGAAGAGGCTGAATAATTTCTTTTACCTGCTCCTGATGACCAGTGGCTGCTGGTGAAAATTGTAACAATATTTGGGATTTTTGGATGTTATGGATGTGACGAAATTCTCTCCTTGAACATGAATGATGTAGAAGATATGAGAAAATACGTTATTGTGACATTGCGGCAAACAAAAAATTCAACAACAAGAAGGTTTACCATAACCGATTATGTCTGCAGCTTCAAGCCCTGCATGTTATACAGAAAATATGTAAATCTTCGGCCTCCTGGAACAGAAAGCCTAAGATTTTTTTTGACATACCGACATGGAAAGTGCATTTCCCTTAATGCTGGCCAGCACACTATTGGTGGTGTCCCAAAGCAAATAGCGAAATATTTAGGTTTAAAAGACCTAGAGTTATACACCGTCCACTCTTTTCGCAGAACTGGAGCCACTATGGTTGTGGATTCGGGTGGAGATATTTTAGCACTAAAGCGTGCAGGAGGGTGGAAGAGCACCGAAATTGCGATGAGTTATGTCGATGATTCGGTCAACAAAAAAATCGAAATGTCTAGCAAATTATTTGGTAGTAAGGAGAGTACAAATATTCTGCAGTCCTCGAGTTCAGCAGTTTCTGAGTCAACAGATGGTTCATCATCATCAGTATCAACTCTTTCATCATCAAAAATCTGTGTGCCTGGAAATAACAATTGTACCATGATTTTCAACATATATGACGATAAAACAAAATTTTCTAGTGTAAATAATACTACTAACTTGTGGAAATTTTGCAAGTTAACTGTCAGTTTTACAAGTTAGTGACTTGATAAAATAAACTTTCTTGATTAATATTGTGTTTTTGGAAACTGACGTTTACAAATGAGAAACAAATATTTTCAAAACAATAAGTTGTTCCAAAATGGCACTTCGATAGTTTCAGGCATGGATCAATCTATGGTTGCAGAAACCTTTCCACAATTGCATTATTTACGAATCTGCACATCGGACACTTACAGATCGATTGTACGCTACAGATTCGTAACTTACAGATGAAAAGCAGAATACAACCATTTATCAGCTAATACAGCGAGACCAAATCGATAAGGACGATAAGACAAACCGACGATATCACTCGCGAGAAGGACTGCGTGCTGACCAGATTTCGAAATTGTTTTTGAAGGAATTCACACTCACTGCATTCACGGCGTGAACTGGTAGACCATTCCATACGTCGAATATTCTATTGAAAAGAACATTCTGGCGACTTCGAGTTGTTAAGGGGAAGTAGTAGTACATACGATTCGAGATTAAGACGATCGACATTGGTTGCTTTACGGACGTATTACTTCCCATTAACTTTTCCTTACCAATTGTTAAGTTATGCCCACGAGGAGCTGTATGTGAGTTTAACGTGAACATCCACACCGAAGATATCATGAAGAGCTCTGTATGCAACGATGAATTCCACACGAAATTGACGCTCCTTGAGTGGGCAGTAAGAAGATTTCCAGTCGTGTTATGTAGTAGTCGGAACGATACCAACTATAGGCCAGCTTTGTTGCAAGGTGCTGTACAGACTACAGAAGATAAATATCATGCTGAAAAATCGGATACCAGACGGACCTGGCAAATTCTAATAGAGATCGTATGCAAGTCTTGTACTGCGGGTATATGATTGGACCAAGTCAGTGCTCTGTGTATATAGTGTGACGAGGCAGATTTTCGCTCCGCTAGAAAAGAAAATTTTTTCACCAATACTTTCATAATAGGACCTGACAATCGAAATATTTTGGAAGGAAACCGTTATGTTATCATAGGGGGATTTACCGATTGATATTATGTCATTGTTTTCCACCGACCAGTCCCATATTCGTAGCGGAAAACGTATATGTCTTTTGGTTTCAGAATTCATATATTTTATAATTCTTTCCGTTCAACCGTACTTTTTCAGAGTCGAGAGAGATCTTTCAACTTGTTCAGTTTTTCCTTCTCTTCAGTTGTTTCTGTCTCTTTACGAGCCGGCTGATTGACCGAACAATTTGAGAGGAGTTACCCATAGTGGGGCAAATTTTCCGAGGAGAGGGGTACTTCTTCGACCGGCGCTGAAAGTCAAGAGCAAGTGAATTGAGGTGTTATTGCCGTGAGTTGAAAATTACGTCAGGAAGTTCCTTTCGTAGTGCATACCTGAGAGCAATTTTCCGCTTTCTTTAGTCCGTTGGAGTTTGGACTGGCTGAAAATACTTACCTACCGTTTAAACTTGATCTGGTGATCGTAGACTGTGTAGAGTGCCGGCTTCCGCGTCCGTTATTCGACCGCCATTGAGTCCCAGGTGGACTTGATGTTTCTACCGTAGTTTTGGTGCTTATTTTGTTAATATATTGCCGACTTTCGACCGTTCAAGTTACAGGTTGACAACTTCTTCCGACCTGCTGTCTGACTGGCAGCCATTTTGAGGGTCACAGAGGGGGAGAGAGAGTATTTTCCTGGAGAGTCCGTATTTCATCAGCCGCCCCCACACCGACCAGGCCGCCGGTTGACATCAAAATTTGTTATTACTTGTATATTTGTGTATATAATTTAATCCAGTAGAAATAAAGGATTGAACATTTAGTTTGTTGGCAGTTATTTTTGCCAGTAAGAGACAGTTCCCTAAATCAGTTAGAGCTAGATTTTCGTGAGAAAAAGTAGGTACTCTCTTTAAACGATTAAAAACCGTCAGAAAGCAGAGACAAAGAAGACGCTACCACCCTAGTTTTCACTGCTACCCTTCTCCACTGATCATTCCAGTCTACCCGGGCTCTCTAATTCTTAGGAGATTCTGTGAGAGACGTGGGGTTCCACTGATTGCCCCACTGGCGCCCGAGCAAAGGTAAGGAGCGTCCAGAGTGAGAGAAAAAGCCTATCACAATAGTCAAACCTAAATCAACATGCCTTTCGGTGGACTGGACCAAAGTACCTACCGTTCAAGAAATACGGCATTAGTGGATTAATGATGTTGCTCTACAGAAGAAAGGGCATCCTAGCCTTAAGGATAAGCCTCTTAAAAACCTTCGAAGCGACATAGGCCAGACTTATCGGTCGATAGTAAGTTGTCAGGAGCTTGTCACCCGACTTGAAGAGAGAGGTTAGGGTGGCCTCTAGCCAGTATGTTGGTAGACAGATAGATTAAAGAGTTGGTGAACTTTAAAGACAACGGAAGAGTTATGGTGAATGAGCATTGCTTCATCACAAAGGGCACGGAATTGTCTGGATCAGGTGCAGATGACAAGTCCAAGTACCAAAATTCTTCAAGTGTTTTTAAATAATAACCGATCCTGCGATTTGTATCAACTCTATAATTGAGGATATTGTCCAGGAAGGAAGCTTGCGCTTTAGGAATGTCCTGGAAATTATGGTTACCACCTCTTGATATTTAGGTGTAGAATTAATTCGCTATACATATACCTATAATTGCTTTGGATACCAAATAACTCAGCTTAACTTCACTCACATAAAGATGCCACTAAGATATCGAAACACGTGTCTTATGAAATAACTCATGTAAGTGAAAATGGTGTATTTCAGTTTTTAATTTAATTTCATCTGAGTTGTCAATTTTGACACATTTCTAGTGCTACAGTGAATATTTCATAATTAATCTTTGAAAGTTAATAAACCTTCACCCCCTTAATGAAAATATAAAACGATACTATTCGAAATGAACAAAACACTGTGTAACAGAGGAGTACAAACCTCTTCAAATTCCCTAACTGGTTTTATTATTTCCTTTTCTTGTACTTCAATTGTTAAATGCCTTTTCCTGTTCTTTATGGGGACATATGAATCTTCTTATCTTATTTCTTCCGCTTATTTCGTCAGCTGTGAAAGAACAGTCGACTTTGAATTTTCTACTCTCGAAATGGTAGAGGAAAACATTTTGAATCATGAAGCTTACCAGTTTTTCTGCTAATCTTCTTCGGCAGATGCCAAGTTGTGGGAAAGCATATCCAAGGTATCTGTTTAGGTCTTTGAACGCCAGGCACCAAATGCCCCCTCTCATTCGAAATGATCTTCGTGGAGCATCGAGTAGGTCTAACTTTATCAACAAGATATCCGCCTCTGTAATGTTTGGGTACCTCCCAGTTCCTCAGTAGAGAAGGTTGGTAAGGTCTTTCGTACTGAAAAAAATTTTTAATTGGCACCTGAGTATAGATAGTATTGAGAAACTTTGAGACCTCTTTTAGGTAGGGGAAGTACGTACAAAATGACACGGTGTTTTGTTTTTTATCATAATTATTCATTTAACGCAATTTTAATCAATCTCCTTGGGGTTTTCATTCATTTTAGGTTCATTGACTATTAGTATCAAAGTCTTTTGATTAAGTAGGAACTATAATAAAATATATTTTAAGAAAAAATGCAACCGATCACAAAAACCATTTTGTCCATATACTACGGACAAAATAACGTACTAAAATATTAAGAACACAATTCACAAGTATATCGTTTGGTAGACTTTGGGAGATAAGCATGAGCCCAAAGAGAACAAATCCTACATCGTAACCAACCCTCACTGGGCTAAGAACGTGAAATGAAATCTTCGCTTCTTGAGCTATCTGAGAAGTTTGCCTCGATAGTCTCAATCTCTTTTCTGATGATGGAGTGTTGGTAGCAGGAATATTTCTTTCATCATCATCAGAAATTTCTTTAAGTTGTTTCTTTTTTTCTGGATCCATTGGTCCGTTTTGAGCAATAGTTTCTTGCATGTTTGAAGCAGAAGTTAAAAAAATCATCTTTGTCTGGTTTAGATTCTTTCTCTTTTTCTTGGCGTCGATTGAACTAGCTCTGTGGTTCTGGCGGAGTGGCGGAATAGTAGCAATTGGATATGTCAGTAATTGGTACCAGGTCTTTTGTCTTCACCGAGGAATTAACTTTATCGTTATTTGTTGCTGTTGGATGTGAAATAGATTCAGCATCAGTATCTACTCGCATCTTTTGGACTGAAGTGTTGAGTCATTCAGTTGATGGCTATTTCAAGCCTACTTGCATTCTGAATAGTTGCAGCTTTTTCACACGCTTCATTGAACAAACGCCCAATATGTAAATGGGTCGCGTTTCGAAAAACTTCATGTGCTCCGCTAACTCCAGCTCAATTTCAGCTGAAAATGTTATTTTGAATATTCCAAAATCTTTAGAGTTACACTCCAAGGTTTTGTTCATATTGAGAGCATATCTTCTAAGCGCCGCCTGAGAAATACCAAATGCTTCCCTTTCTTTACTTCCATGCTTTAATAGCCATTACTTCTAGATTTTTGGCTCCAAGACTGCCGATTAGTTTATCTTTCGTAGTTTCACGGCATATCACCTCAACAAAATGATAAATGTTCATTAATAGAAACTTAACGGACATAATGACATACTGACTACTTGTAGAGTTCCAGAATTACATCTCGGAGGAAAGAGAGCGAGCAGACTTTGCTCTGATTCGTAGATAGACGTAGATCTACGCTCTGATTGGACGGTATGGACGTAACAGATGGAAAAGATGGAAAAAATGCGATTCTGGAACGAGGCATGAGTCATTTTGTCCATTGTACGTGTATGTCATTTTGTCCAAATGTAAACAAACAAAAAATAAAAAATCATAAATTCATCAAACAACCAATAATTGCAATAAAATTAACTGGAATCACTAGATACTTCCATAGTTTATAGATTTTAATAGAAATAATCACAAAAAAGCAACAAGTAATTTCCCAGAGAGAAAGAAGAAAATTACTGTGAAATAAATTTTTGTAGGCACGAAATACGTTCGAACTGATTAATGCGGCGTGACTGTGGTAATGTCGCTCAACATTTCACAGTATTGTAAATAAGGCTGCCTTCATATGGTACATTTGTTGGAAATTCGCTAAAGCACACCAATTTTGAAATAAGGTGACTATGTCATTTTGTACATATATGTCATTTTGTACGTATTTCCCCTACGTTTAGGCGTAGCAATAGCTTGGGATGCCGCGATAAAAAAAGGCATTCTCGGAGCATGTTGTTCTACATTTTCCTTGGGGAGACAGGTAAATGAAGAAAATTTTCATTCAAGATCCATAGGTCCAGTTTTTTATGCTTCCGCCATTTTGAAATTTCAAGAGATATTTCCAAATTTTTCCTAATTGTTATGTAAGCTTGGTGGAAGATTTGAGAATCGCTTGATATAGGTACTTGATATAATATTGATATACATTTCATTTTCGATTTCATCATATGAGTTATGTCGGTAAGATCCTTGCAGAGGCTGTTAGGAACTCTGACACGCCAAAGAAAACGAAATCACAAAATCATTTTTCCCTGCACCAGCTATATAATTAAGTCATCAAAAAAACCATAAAACTCCAGGAATGGATACAGCGAAATCAGAAGATATTAGAATAAAGACACAAACAATATAGTGCGTTCGGGTGAAGTATATAGAGCATTCAAATAAGCATTATAAAGTCTATACTTGAAAATGGTGGAAAAATAATAATATCATCGAATTATCGAACTATTACACCGATAAGCTTAGTAGCAAAGGTTTCTGAAAAGGGTTAGCAAATCCATAGATGGGCATCAAATCGTTGGTCTGCTAATCGCTAGTTAACGAAGTTAACATTTTCACTAACGGATAAACTCTTAAGTAAACCCAGTTTTCCATGAACGAGCTGCATCATCGATCAAATGAAAATTTGGTGTAGTCTTCCACCATCGATCGATAAACATTTCGAAATGTGGGGAAGTTGTTAGTTTCGAACTTCAACTCGGTTAACGATTCGGTTCGGGAAAATTAATCGGTTACTACGCTAATTCGGGAAAGGAGACAGATAATAGAAACATGTCGAAGGGTGGGCTTGATGTATTGTTGCATCATCGATCGATAAACGTATTCGTAACAGTAGCAATACAATACAAAATTCAATACAATACAATCGTTCAATTTCTCGCCGCGTAACTCCGCCTCTGGTAATTCTGATTCGACTAGCATTAATTGCCAGTGCCGGTCCAATCCCGGATAACAAAGGAGGGTGCAGCTACGAAATTGAAAATTCCAGAAACGAACGAAGAACGAACTTAGGCTGGACCTGTCGCTGGGGATATAAACACGCCACTCACTGAGACACAGTGAATAACTTCTTTTAGAGTTCAATGCTGAGACAGGAACGAGTATAGGGTGGGCAAAATTCGTTGTTTACTGAGAGGATGTCGAGAACTATAGCAGCAAGAAGAAAACGGATGACACATTTCCTAGCTCTTTTTCGGAGAAACAAAGAATGGTGAGAAGCGCAGCCTCCTACGATATTTCGTTTTTGAGTTTGGCAATTTCGTAAAGTTCTCGTAACTTTTTTTTCTTTGAAGTTACTAATTTGAAACATGAACATTCTACAGGCATTTTTTTACGTCGAATCCACTGATGAGCTTAAAATATTTTTTTCATTTCGAATCATTAGGTGAACTTTAATTTTTTTAAATGCAAACTTTTATTGAACTTGTTATTTTATAATCGGAAGAAAATTCACGTCATTATTGTTTTTTTAGAAGAAACCTAAAAAACACTGTTCGTAATCGGTTTTAATAAAGAGAAACCTAGAAAAAACTTTGGTAATCGGTTTTTTAGAAGAAACCTAGTAAAAACTTTGGTACCGGATTTACGCTCGAAACTGGGAAAAATAATGATCACTTTGGGCCAGGTTCATAGACTGGGGGAAAAATTCAGGACTTGATCACCACGTTGTATTCCATAAAGATGGTTTTTGAAGTCGTTTAAGGGCGCAACTCGATCAATCGGAATCCTGGGGAGTTTCACCTTGTTCTTTGGTTGTGCTGGACAGTTGAAACTAACAATTCGTGGATGCTCTGGATCTCGGCTCTTCACACAGGCACAATTCCAGATTCTCTGCTTTTCACACAAATTCGCACATTTCCAGACTTCGTCGCCAATTATATTTTTACGATGAAAAATCCGTTTTCAAAAACACAAACTTTATTTTGGAAATATACAACGATGACCAGAGACTACTCTATGTAATGAGACAAGCTAAGGAACTGATTGATTTCTGAATTAATTCTCTTCTTGCATCCTGAAGGAATTGACAATTAAAACATTGGGTCATCTTAACTTAAAAGAGATCAGGATGCAGGTGCACTATTGCGTAATTTTATTATTGTATGGCTTTATGTAGATTCAAATAGCTGACAAACAGAAGTCTAATTTAAGTTAATAAGGGTTAGGATTATGTAATTATATATCATTATTTCGAGATGATTACATATTAACTCATATTGCTCCATTGAGAGGAAACTTATTCCTAGGCATTTGTTTTATCAACACAACAAACATTACAACGCATGTTGATATTTTGAGAATTTCGAGAAAACACTTTCAAAATTGGAAGAGTATGATGAAAATGCTTGTGGTTACTCATTCGAGTTGAAATCAAATAAAATAAATTAGAAAAAAGTCAGCGAGAATTCCATAACATCATTCCTTGCTGTATCCCGTTATCGGGAATAAATCAACAAAAATACAGGAAAAAACAAACTGTGCGGAGAGACTTATAATATATGAGGGGTAATTGCTACTGTGTGCCCTCCTGTGACCGAAGAGACCCAAGCGTGACCTTCAGATCCTTTCACACTCCGGGCTGTATCCTTCTCGAGTCTTCATTATAACTGTGTACCAAAGACCACCACTGTGACCTGTCTGAAGCTAGTTGTTCCCAGTTATGATTGGAATTTACAGGTTTTAGGGATTTATGTAGTATATCCTTGAACCGCTTATACTGGCCTCCTGGTTTCCGGGCTCCCTCTGTGAATTCGCCATGCAGAGCGATTTTGGGAAGTCTTGTGAATTGTTATACAACTCGGGCATTGCATTCGAAACTTTCGTCTTATATGATGTTGTTGCGTTTGTTCAAGCTGTTCAATATGTCGCCTGTAGGGCGTCCAGCTTTCGCTTCCGTGAAGAAGCGTTGGGAAAACCACTGCTTTGTAAACAGCTATCTTGGTCTTCAGATTGAGGTCGTGATTTTGAATGTTTCCAGAATTCCCGTTATGCCGAATTGATGAATTGATGCCTGGACATTTTCCGTGTCCAGGTTAGCCCTAGTATATATGAAGCTTCCCAATTATTTGAACTGCTCTACCTGTTCTAGAGTTTCATCTTCCAGGCTGATATCTGTTTGAAGGCTTTCTGGCTTAACTTACCAGGATTTTGGTTTTGTCGATATTGAGACTAAGGCCTAAAGCTTCGTATATATGTTTATAGGTGTCCAAAATTATCTGTAGATCCTCTGAGCTGCTACCGATAAGTGCGCAGTCGTCTGCATATTGAAGTTCCGTGATAAACTTTGAACGGGTTTTTGCTCTGAGGCACTTCAGGTTAAACAGGCCCCCATTAAATCTTCATCTTAATCCAACACCTGTTACAGGCATACTCATATCAGCAATTATCGAGATGGCTATGGCGAAAATATTGAACAGAAAAGGCGCTAACACGCAGCTTTGTTTTATTCCAGAGTTGGTTAATAAATGGTCGGTTATAAAGCCATTATGCTGTATTTTAGCTGTGATGTTGATACGGAGGCTTTTACACACTTCTAAAGATTTTTCGGGTACTCCAAGGCGTCCCATGATTTTCCATAGCACTCTCCGATTCTCCGAGTCGAGGGCCTTACTTAAATTGATGTTGGCTATATAGATCCTTGATTGTTGTTCACGGGCCTCCTCTTGCAGCTGTCGGCTGTCGCAGTGTGAAAATTAGGTCCACCGTACCTCGATTTGGTCGAAAGCCGCACTGGGATTCAGGTAATAGCTTTTCTAAGAGTGGAACTAGACGATTAGCCATAATCTGCGAGAGAATTTTACCGGCCACACTAAGCAACGATATGCCCCTATAATTGTTCCAAATTGGCGTATCGCCTTTGTTCTTATAGAGGTTGATAACTAAAGCGTCTCTGAAGTCTTGTGACATATCACTTGTACGCAGATCTTGCGGAATAGTGTTAGGAGTTTATTGACAATGTCTTCATCCAGGACTTTGAATATGTCCGCTGGAAGGCCGATTAAACCAGGTGACTTATCATTTTTCATATGTTTCATCGCACTTATGATTTTCGTCATTGAGATTTTGTCATCAAGCGATGTCATCGGACTATAAGCGGGAAGCAGGTCTAAAATGGATAAATCCGAGTCGTTATTTTAATTCAAGGCATGTGAGTAATGCTCCTTCCATCTTTCGGAAATGTTTCCATCATCAGTTAGGATGGCTCCATGAGCGTCTCTTATAGGAAAGTTAGCTTTTCTGCATGAACCATAAACAGTTTTAAGAACTTCGAAAAAACGCCTGTAGTAATGGTTATCAGCGTAAGCTTGTAGTTCCCTAGCTTTTTTTTTCCACCCATTATATTTGATTTTTCCAATTTCTTGACGGGCCTCGCGTTTTAAGTTCATAAGACTTTTTTTGTGCTGCGACATCGCCAGGTCTGTTAATTGTTGTTTTCATCGCTTTGTATTTTGCCTCCAACAGGGGTGCTACATGAGTTTCGCTGTCTGCGAACCAGTCTGAGGATTTTCGGGAGCGTTCTGTGTCCAGTATTCCTTTCGCCGTATTTGTAAGAGATGATTTGAAGCGGAGCCAATGACTCTCAATGCCTTCGTTATAATCCGGTGGTGTTAGGCTATCTTTGACGGCAGCTGTGAAGCTTTCCTTTGTAGAAGGGTTTTGTAGTTTGCAGATTTGAAGGCGCTCTCTTAGTACCTTTGACTTACGTTGGTATTTTGGGAGCATTGAGATCTTCATTCTCGAGATTACCAGCCTATGATCAGTCCAGCACTCCAGATCTGCTCTGGGTTTAGTGAGCAACACTTCTTTCAGATTTTTTCTTCTCACGATAACATGTTGAGAGTATGCCAATGCCATGAGCGCAGGTGGCGCCAGGTCCCCCTTAAATTGGGTCTCGTAATAAAATAGGTGCTCGGTATAGTTCTAAGTCTTGACATCTACACACTCTGGCGGTGAAGTCTCCAAGAAAATAATTCGTTCCCATTTTGGGATTTTACCCAATGTAGCAACGAGTGTTCTGTACAAAGTGTCCTTTAATTTGTCAGAGGAGTTCAAAGTGAGAGAGTATACTGCAATGATGTTCATAAACGTTTCATTTGCTGCAGGAAAGCGTAGGGTTATTAAACGTTCTGAGATGCCAACTGAATTTTCGGTTAGTTTAGCGGCCAGGTCATTTCTAATAGCGAAGCCTACGCCATGTTTTCTGATTTCGCCTTCTGGCAAGCCTTTCTAGATAAAAGTATACGCTTGTTCTACAAAGCTACTTTCGTCCGAAAAGCGGAATACTGCATATATTGATATGTTGTTACTTTATAAATTTTGTAAGTGCAATGTTCGTGACGCTGCTAGGGAATATCGAAGGCTGTGTTGTTTCACTTACTGGAAGAATAAATTTGAAGTTTAATAATTCAAGGATGAGTATTTCTCAGGCTAGACTGAATTTTTTATGGGAGGGTTATAATTGAATGAACAAATCAAACATCAAATTGAAACTTCAAGTAACCCCCTGTAGGTATCTTGAATAAGAATAATTTGCAGTTCCATATTTTTAGGATTTTTTTTCTTACAGTTATAAGGAATATCTACTTCTCTCTTTATTATCATATTATTTTTAGTCAGTTTTTTCCTGAATGAAATTTAAAAAATCGAAGTGGTGGTAGTGTTCTGGGGGGACAATAAGGAAACCCCCCTCTTCCCCCCCAAAACCGCCCATGGTATTTCTATCTCTACTAACGTGCGTTCAAAAAAATTCGTCGTCAAGTAGGCTATGAAATTTTGAAGGCTGATGTTCGGTGGCTGAACGTATGTCTTTCCTTGAATCACTTCATCTTCCCAAAATGTAAACAATGAGGACATTAACCTATATTTCGTAATTTTGTACGGAAAGGCACTTTTTAGAAAAAGTTACCTGTAAATTTCACCCAACGTTCGAAAAGCATTTCTTTCATTGAGTAAGATGACAAGAATCCAAACAATCGGAGGCGGTTAGAAAAATTCTTCGTAAAAATTTTAACCTTCCACTATTTTCATACGTAAGAGACATGAATCTTGAATTGATCGTGATATTATGTTTTTTTTTTGTAAGAAGGTTCTAGCTACTTCAGTCATATGAATAAATCACAGTAAGAATCTCAATAATATGTTTATCTACTCCTATTAATTTATATATTCATTATTCGAATGCTTTTGAGCAATTAATAGTATTTGTAAACAAACAATGTGAGTTATAATAACTCACTACTATAACTCACTATAATATAATAAATCAGGAAAGATTTACGAACCGGCTCTGTGCTTTTTCTACAAGCCGGTTGGCCGAAAGGGAACAGTCCATTATTGATATTGAGGGGAGGAATGTCACTTGAATAATTTTGACGTTTTCAAATTAAGTTGATAACTAATTATTGTGAATATTTTGCTCGAAAGAATTAATTCAGATAATGAAGATGAAGTATTATGTACACCTCCAGAAGTAAGACGAGCTGCTAATATTACCATACAGAATTTATCGCCCGAAAATTTAAACTAAAATTTTTATAGTACTGTTGTAGGTCACTATTGAGACTTGTCAATAAAGTTCTTTCTCTGTACTTGTATCTTAGTATTTATTGTTAAAGTCGTAGATAAAGTATAGTATTCAACTTGCGGTAATGGTCATAACTCACTTGATGAATTACAGCACTCGCCTACGGCTCGCGCTGCAAACTTCATCTGCGTGAGTTATGACCTACATTACCGCTCGTTAAATAATATACTATTATTAATTCTCTATAAATATTGAATTGATTCAGTCATTACTGAAAATCCATGACTAAACTGAAAGAACTGAATTACACGAAAATAGCTTTTGAACAATTTAGTAAAATTCAATTCAGCTATAAAAAGGCATGATGCTTTCTCCTTCATAACGTTCTGCTATTAAAGTTCCATAAAAGAAAGCAGGTCCACATTTTGCTTTGACTGATGCATACTGAACTCCAATTTTTCTTGGATGCTACAAGGTTAGGTAATCACAACCTTTTCAGTTTTCTGATAACATGTCAATCTTTATGGAAACAAATGGATATCTTTTTTTCAAAATCGGGTGGCATATGCCAACGGATACTCCAGCCACTTGAGATAAAACCTGAACAGAGGTTTGTCGAGCTTCTGTCATGATGTTTTCATAATTGCTGAACTCTGGAGTTTTCTTCTTTGGTCGACCACTTCCTTTTTTGTTTGAACATACCTGTTTCGTCAACACATCGCAAAACAGTACAATGGAAAAATTCATACTTAATAATCTACAGCAACATAGGCTTCTATGAAGTCGCCGGAACAAAATATTTCCATTCTCCTTCCAATTTTCTTTCCAATTTTGAAGTAGGATTCAATAGTGAAAGCCTTTCACACGTCCGTAAAAACCATCTTTATAATTTGATGATAATTTTAATTCAACAACAATCCAAAATGCTAAAATGACAGTTCACCTGAAAAATAGTTATAGCACGAGCTAAGAATTACGTGTAGGCACGAAATATCGACGTTCAAATTTCCATAGCCTACTTGACGACGAATTTTTTTGAACGCACGTTATTTTAATCAATGTAATCTAATGTGGAGCCCCTACATTCATGTATTGAATGGAATAAGATGCAGCACAATACCGAAGTCATTCCGAGTTCGAACTCGGAATTTACCTAATTTTTTTAGTTTTCTGACTTTGAACTCGAAATTTAATTTACCTAGTTCCGAACTTCTACAGTGTGAACTCGGAACTTTCGAATTTCTACAAGATTGTTCAAATATATTCAAATTTATATAATACTAGCTATTCCCACATTTATGATGAATGAATGGATGATTATTTACACAGGGTGTACATTATTATTTGTGTTTTCTTCTACGAGAGGTCATAACAATGATATGACAACCTTTTACAGTGTGTTTCATAACGATATGAATCTTTTTTAGGTATATTCCGGATGTTTTATGAAAAAACTTCTTTTTTATATATTCGTGAGGCTATCACAATGGACAAGAAATCAGTTCACCCGGTGTATTTTGATGTTTTTTAGATTTCTTTGGAGGTCATTAAAACGATGAGAAAAATTCATACAGGCTGACTATGACGAATTGGCCCTTTTCCAAATATACTGAGATATTCATGAGAGGATTCATATTCCACAAAATGAACACGTTGTTTTTTAATAAATATTGAACTTGATGTATTTAATTGAAGAAAATTGTCATGTTTCTGAATAATTATGAATTAATGGTCGTAAACAGGTAGAGGCCAGGTTGGGCACAACCTCCCTCCGCCTTAGTACTCAAATAGTAACCATAAAATACTATTGAGCTCCCAGGCCCCTCAAAAAAAAAGAACAGCTACGCCAATGTAAGGATTTCATGTATAAGGAAGGTTCTTGGATATATCCAAGTGGCAGTCAAAATTTATAAAACATTATGTATATCGACAAATGATCGAAGCCGTCATGGAACAGCCTGTTATAAGATTTTCATAATACATACATATATTACATATGATTTCATTATGCAAGGAGAGTTGAATAATATCAAAAAACATCCTGTATAAATAATAATCACATTCATCATAAATGTACGAAAGCAAAATATGAAAGAATTTCAGAATTCATTGAAACAGAAATGTCGAATTCAAAATCGAAATTCAGTTGAATTCCGAGTTCAAATTCGGAATATAACAAAAAATATTTTTTAAATATTATGTGGCCCTTCTACGTCTTCGTACATACCGAGAACAATTCAGAAAGAATTTTTTTCTCGAAAATCGAAAATTGCTGGGCTAACCTCACGCGGATAAAGATTTATGAAAAGAGAACTAGGGAAAATAAAATCCATATGTGTTTATGTTTTGAAATGAATGTGAAGAATGAGAGAATAAAACAAAGCTGTATATTTTCTCTTGGATACACTGCTACATTGAGAAATAGTTTTGGAGCTTATTTCATTTAGATACATTTTTCGAGAATTTAACCCCAAGCTCAGAATCATGAATGATATAGTAGGTACATACAAAGGAGCGCAAAGCATTTGAGGAGTTTTCATGTGAAATCCAATGTCAAAAAATACCCAACTATCAGTACTGTTATTGAGAATATCAAGCAAAAAGTAAGTGACCTGTTTACAATGCGCATTTGTTGTTTGTGAGTCTCACTATTTATATATTTTATGCAATATCCTATAGCATCATCCTATCATACTTTTGTATAAGAAAAACTGTAACATGTTAGTTTTTCACCATAATTTCGATTGCATCTACATGGTGATTCATAACTATTGGGACATAGGCTAAGGGCAGATTGTTTGGACCAAAATATGGCAATAGGACCAAATATACCTCAATAAAATATTGCCGTTAAAATTGAATTTTTATAAGGGGACAGAATAATATTTTTTTCGAAGTACGAAAGTCCTTTATTAAAATAATTAGAAAAGGCATAGAAGTCAGAGGAGGTCACTTAGAACATTTAATTTAAGTTTATTCTTTTTATGTTTCATTGTTTTTAATTATGCTTTATCGTCGAAATAAATGAATAAAATCAATGAATCGTTACTTCATATCCCCTTCCGATGCTCTGAACTGTTCAATTGTGTTTTTCTTAAAAACGGATGAAAAAATATACAGTGAAATTATTAGCAAAATACGAAAAAAAATTCAACTTTAACGACCTCCATCTTTTTCCATAGCAATATTTCATTGAGGTATATTTGTTCCTATCGCCATATTTTGGTCCAAACAATCTGCCCTTAGCTTATGTCCCAATAGTTATGAATCACCCTGTATATTTATAAATTTCATTTTCGGATTGTTGTAATATTTTTTCTCCCATGTTTCAGTTTTTCCAGTTCACTATCCTAGTATTATTTTCTTGAATTGACATTTCCTCTGGAAATAGTGAACCTTAGTGAGTTATGACAGCTTGTGGAAACGTAACGAATAGACATATATGATTAGATCTGCATACTGTGCACACTCATCGAGAATAAAATTGCTACATTTAATAAAAGTTCTACAAAATGAAGAGTGTGAAAATGAGTGTTGTGAGCTGGGTAAATAAAGAGCCTAAAAAGTTAAAGAAGATTGATAAGAAAAGCAAAGTTCATAATGATGCAGAAAATAATTATATTTGTTACCTTGAGACCTTTTAGATGACACAAATTGAAAGGAAAGTGGACTCTAGGCTTCGATGCAAAGGCTAGTCTAACTAGTCTTGCGCTGGTAGCGGAGTTCAATACGTCTGATTCAATACATATAGATTCAAAAAGTTTTGCATCACCTTAATTTCATATGAAGAAATTTTTTAATATCAATAATTTTTTGTGGGTTTGTTTAATAATGTTTATCTTTTCATATCCACATATATTTTTTGGAAGAAACAATTTTTTTGGGGGGGGATTACATTTTGAGATCAATTATTTCGGTAGAAGAAGCAGTTGAATTAGACGATTTTTACTGCTGACATGAATCGTAGAGTGATAAGTGAGACTCACCGTGTAAGAATTGTAGCTTTAATTGAAGAAGGCAATTTCCAAAGGTTTGTAGGTAATAGAATTGGTGTTCCACAAAGTGACGCATCTGGGACATGGAATCGCTATTTCCAGACCAATTCTGTTGGTGACAGACCAAGGAGCGGTAGAAGGCGTGTCACCAATCAACGACAAGACCATTATATAACCTAAAATGTGCCGAGAAACCCGACAATACCTTTGCCAGCACTCCAAAGAGATATGGGACATGCCTCGGAAATTCCTGTATCGCTCTCTACTTCACAGAGACGCATACTGGCGACAGGTTGGAGATGTCGTCGACCACTGATGGTTCCCCGACTACAACCTGAGCACATAACCCTCCGTCTATATTGGGCTCGAGAGCACGTGCCTTACCTGAAGAATTTTGGAATTCTGTGTTGTTTTCCGATGATACCAGAATATGGTTAATACAGGATAGCCATCGGAGAGGCTATATGTGGAGAGAGCCAACGAGATCAGCTCAACTCCCTCATGCTCGTCCCGTGCCTCCCTTTGTCGGAGGAAGTGCCATGTTTTGGGCTTGTATCATGTCCAATGGTCTCACAGATTTAATTCATATTCAGAGCACAATTACTGGTGTAGACACCTCAGGGAGATTCTACATCCTTACGTAAGGTTATGGCGAACGGCGATAATGGCCGACTTCATCGCGTTAGAGCTGTAAATCTTGAAACTGAAGGCATCAATCGTTTGGACTGGTCCGCTCTATCTCCAGACATGAATCCAATAGAACATGCTTGGGACATGCTAAGAAGGTCAATAGCAGCCCGCAGGAATCCCTTCAGAAGTTTACAGGACCTTGTTCAAGGAGCTCAGGAGGAATGGCTCAATATCCCTCTGCAGCATAACGCTTATCTGTTAACCAGTATGACTAGGCGTCTCTGAGCTTGCATAGATGCTAGAGGGGGAAATACTCATTACTGAGCTGTATTCTCGTTATCATTTCCCAAAGAAAATGATCATTTTGTAACTTTATGCTTTTCTCAATAATATTTTTTTCTGAAATAAAGATAAATAGTGAGAAATAAAGTTTGTTCAAAAACTGTTGGTGCAATTTTCACTTGAAACTGATCGATTGATTAGTACATACTCATATAATTTTTAAGAAAAAATTACTTTCGGAGATTTAGGGTGATCCAAAACTTTTGAATCTATGTGTAGTTAATCGGATTGAATTTTATTAATCGATATTCAAGTACCTACAGTCGTATGAAAAAATGCCAGAAGTATTCGATTCGAAAGAAATGAGAGTGTCACAAGCCATTTCGGTATTTGTCACAAATCACCTTGCTAATGCCAAGGTTAGGAGAGTTGTGACAAGGGAAGAATTTTTTTTTGTAGAGTACCTTAAAAACCTTAGTGATCTCATTAATTCTGAAGAATATTTCTGATAGAAAAAAGATTGGGCGACATTGACCCTTATAAAAGACCTATATGTAGAATTTTTCTGGACTGACATATGTTACTTGAATTGAAAATGGTCACAACTCTTCCACGTGTTCGCTATATCTGACATCATTCACAAAAATGTAAAACAATATTTCCACTTTGATAGAACCATCCTCAAACTAAGAAGAAATACCGAAAAATCCTAGATTCGAAGGTGGCCTTGACTACGAGAAGGAAAGACAGTCCACAAAAAGTAATAATAGATAGAATAAAATTTTGTAGTTAATAATATTTGATATCTTATTTTTCATTACTCTGTAGATCGAGTGAAAAGACGATTGATTAAAACCAGAACGTTGCTTTTATTGATAATTTATTTCGACTCACGTATACGTGAGTTTCCATATTTAGAGTATACTCGTAGTCGAGATAGCACCGGGTACACATCAGAGATATAGGAGGGGGGAGATTGAGCTTCGACCACTGCGCATCCTATTTTCATCGGACAAAAGTGGGTCCGCCATTTGTCAGGTCATATCACGGTATCATGATCACGGTTTAACAATTTAGTGAATATTCTTGTCATTTAGCTGCCATTGCCTGCTGTAAAGTCAAACGAATGTAAACAATAATAACTTTTTGGTGATATTTAGCGGATTCGTGTGGTTTTATTAGCTTTTTTCGCTGAATAGCAGGATATTTACGATGGCTTACTTCACAATTATAGGTAAGTTCCCAATTTTTGAATATCTTTGATAGATTTAAAAAGTTTTTAAACTTGTTTCAGTATTTCTCCTTCAATTTATGAAAAGACACATCGAATTGAAAAAACTCCAAGCATCATATATAAGGAAATTATACAATTAAGTCTCTAAAAAATAAAATACAACACATGAAAAAAGTGATGGACTTTTTGAGACAAGATCAACGTATTTCTGAAAATGCTGCCCATCATTGGGAGAAATCTTTTGATTCAGTGCCACATTGATGAAAAGATATTTAAAAAATGTAGAGAATGATACTATGACCCTAAAAGTTCCAGTCTTGAGTGAATTGTAATATTCTTCAAAAATCAAGGTAAGATGAGATAATTTAATATGAAACTGAGATGATTTTATTTTATGTTTGTTTCAGGGGGACTTCATGTACCATCATATGGAATTATAACGATATGTCAATCAGGAATTTGATGATTTCAACTAAAAATAGAGTTCCAAGAGATGAAAATTTGCTCGAATCATTTGCAACAATTCAGTCCCAAAAATTTTATGATCGAGTTGATGATTTGTTCCCTTCCTTGAAAGAACATTTTTTACATTCTTCAGTGATTGGCAGACATCATGGCTTTCTTTTAGTGAAAAATATTGCCAGATCTCATTTTAAAATTAGAATATTAATCTGTGTAAAAAGTTTATCCAAGGTTCTGCAATTAGAAGACTTCATCACTTGATTTTATGCAGCAATCAATACTGGATATACAATATTGTATGAATAAAATGAATAGAATAATGTTTTTTCTTTTATATATTTAATGCCAGTAGCTACTGAAAAATTTATCGACTGGTTAGCTTTCATCATATCATGTCTTACTTCCAATACAAAATTTCAGATCAAATTATCCACTTTGTGCAAAAAATTTAGTGTCCTTCAGATAGACAAAATCGTGTTACCTCAGAAACAGAAAATAAAAATTAAAACTTAATAGCAGAGTTCCAGAATTGCATCTCGAAGGAAAGTGGGCGAGCAATTTTTCAGGTTACTTTCCTCTGATCGTAATTAGGGAACAGTAGTGAAAAGAAGCGATTCTGGAACAAATCAAATATTGGTGACGCTTCGAAGTCTATATATATCAGACTACCCCATAAGATCAAATTGCTAGAATCTTCGAAATCATGGATTTTATTTTGATAACGTTACCTATATTTTGATATTTCGTTTCATGTTTTTGTTTGTTGTTAGGAACACAAATCCCACTGATTTGCTCCCAACCAGAATTAACATAGAACTATTTCAATGATTTAAGAAATTGAAATTGAGTTAGGTTCTCAAACTGGGAGAAAAAATTCGAAAAACTTTCAGATAAAGTCAAACATAGGTAACTACTCTATTACAATATAAATAGAAAAGAAAATTAAATTAAAATATATTTCTCCCTTCATCGTTGATTACAAACGCTTGAATATAATTCAAAAGGATTCATCAGAATAAACAAAACAAAAATTTTTTTCTTTCGTTGACATTTTTGCTATTCATTTTGTATTGTACTGAATAAATAAGAAACGAATTGACCGAAATCTCATAATTTCAAGTACTGTTATCAACGAAATCATAACATTCAAATTCTGAATTTTACGTCCCCCTGTATATAACTCTTGCCACATGCTATCACTTTTAGACGGTGCTGTATATATTTCCTGACAAATGGCGGCCTTCAATTTTAGCCAGTTCGCGCAGATTGAAGCTCAATCTCCCCCCTTCTATATCTCTGGTACACATGCGTGTCTGCTGTGCTCGGATAATTTCACAGTAAATTCAAAATGCGTCAAATGTGATTACTGTGAAAATCGATTACATCTTGGTTGTGTAGAACTGAAAGATCAATTTATTAAGTTTAAGCAGGAATGTCGTAATATCAAATGGTTTTGTGATGAATGTCTTCAAACTGCAGAATCAAAACTGAAAAGTTCCATAACAACTAATTTGAACGATAGGACGGAAGAAATTTAAATAAAAACATTTCTTAATAAACTTTTTAGGGTTTTGACTCCCAATCTCTGAAACAAAATCAATTAAAAATCAACGATTTTGTTTCAGATATTGGGAGTGAAAGCCCTAAAATGTTTATTAAGAAATGCAGAATCCTCCCAGAATAAATTTCAATCGATATTCAAAACCGAACAGTTAATAAATATTATGCGGCGCTCACAACAACCTCGTATGATGAAATATTGAAGAATCCATCTAAAATATCGAATAAAATTGAACCTTTAATAATAAAACCTAAAAATTCGAAACAAAACAGTAACATCACAAGAAATGTGTTAGAAGATAAAATAAATCCAGCTGAATTGTCTGGTGAACAGTTTGTACATATTTCAGAAAAGCGTGAAAAATTATGCGTAGGTTGGAAAAGCTATAGGTTATTTGAGTTTATGAGTGTACTGAGGCGTTTTCGATGTTGGAGGTATGGGCATCGTGCTGAGAAATATACTTTGGATCAAGTATGTCCAGATTGTAACGGAAAACATAATCGGGAGAGTTGTGCTAAAGAACGCCTGGAATGTACGAATTGTAAATACGTTAATAAAGAATAACCACTCAAATCGTATTATGAACATTGCAGAAAGCTGGTTTCAGGCAAATAGTTAAACAACCTCTTAGATGTACAATGGATATTAGAACGTTAATTGATCATATTTATACAAACATAGCAGGCGTGAGAGGAGCCGAAAGGGACTATCCCATGTTCAGTGGCCATGAAACAGTCAAAATAAAAATAAATTTAGAATCATCATCAGTAAAATATAGGAGTTTCTTTCGAGATTCAAGCAAACAGAAATCAGAAAAAATAAATTTGAAATTAATTGAGGGAAATTGGGACAACACATCGACGAATGTTGATAGCTTATATAAGAATTTTGTTGAGAACATAGAGGAAGTAGTTGAGTCCATATCGCCTAAAAAAGAGATAGTTACGAAAAATTCTCATGAATGGATTGATACAGAAATATTTCGTGAGTAAAAATATAGAAATGGACTTTATAAAAGTTCCAAATACACAAATACAGAAACTGATTTTGATAATTATAAACTCCAACGAAATAAGGTAGTCGGATTGATTCGATAAAAGGAAAAACAATATCATCAGAAACAGATTGATAAAAATCGTTATAATAGGAAAAAGATGTGGAAAACACTCAAATCATTGGTTAGCAGGGGAAATGGAACAATAAATTCTTCAGAAGTGGATATTTGCAAAGGTTCACACCATATACAGCTAAAAGTGAACGATTTTTTTCTAGATAGTACCTATACAAAACATTGCGACATCAATACCGGTAGCAAAAAATAATTTTGTGGAGGTTGAGTCTGGTGCAAGTAGTTGTTTGAGGGAGTTCCGAAAGATCAACCTGAACAGGTTACAACGGATAATAGATTCTCTTAAAACCAAATCTTCCGGTGATTCTATTGTTTCGTGTAGAATTATTAAGGAGACGTTTTCTGTAATAGGCTATCCATTTCTCAATATAATTAATACGTCTCTGGAAAGTGGCGTTGTGCCTTATGACCTTAAATGTAGCACGGTCATACCAGTCCCAAAAGTAAACCATTCATCGAAAGCTGACGAACTGAGACCTATTAATTTGCTGCCGGTTGTGAGTAATATTCTGGAAATAGTAGTGCACGAACAAATAAATGATAAATGGAGACTTGGAGGAGGAGAACATATTTTATGGTGGTCAGTCTGGTTTTCGCGGTAAGCACTCATGTGAAGCTGCGTGTCAATTTGTATTTTCGAAGTGGATAAGTGAAATGGACGAAGGAAAAGTAGTTCTGAGCGTTTTTGTTGATTTGAAAAGAGCTTTTGAAACCATTGAGACTACTCAAGGTTTGTTCCAACTATGGACTAAAGGGGACAGTAATAAAATGGATTGAAAGCTATTAGAGTGGTAGATCCCAAGTTACAAGAATAGGAAACAAAGTGTCAGACAAAAGGGAGGTGGACTTTGGTATGCCACAGGGTAGTGTGCTCAGTCCTTTATTGTTCAATCTATATATTAATGATGTTATTTGTAGATACATAAAAAATGTTATATTAGTTTATATGCGAATGACATAGTAATATCAATATCTGGCGACAATATAGTGGAAATTGTCCGAATTATGAATGAAGAATTGTGTATTTTAAATGAATGGTTCAATTTCAAAAGGCATAGGCTGAATTTTGCGAAAACTAGAAGTATGATATTTGGAACTAAACACAGATGTAATCTCTTCAAACAAGCTGATTTGAAAGTGGAATCAAATTCAGAGCCTTTGGAGCAAGCAAATGTAATTAGTTACCTAGGAATTCAGTTGGACTCTCAATTGTAATCACGGGAACATGCAGGGTACTTATGTAGGAAGCTGGGAAAAAAATCCGATAATTTGAAAGAATATCAAAAAAAACTGTCCTATTGGTCTAAAAAAATCGTAGACAATACAATCATTCATCCCCAGTTCACCTATTGTATGTCGTTGTTAATCTTCTGTGATAGTGAGGACATAAATAGACTTCAAGTATTGCAGAATAAGGCTATGAGAATTCTGTTGGGCTGTAAATGGTATGGGACCATTTACCAGAAGAGTGAAGAATTTATTGCTGATGAACACGATATATTATATCAACGAGTTCCTACATTGATGTGATTGTTTTAAAGTATTTATTAATGTTTTATATTTTTAAAGAGTGGAGTCTGTATGTGTATATTTTATACTACATATTATATTTTGATGACAAGTCATGAAATTTTGATGACGAAAATATTTTATACATGTTTATTGCTGTATGAAATAAATTATTATTATTATTATTAAACATATTAGACTTAATGATATGCTGAAAGAATTGAAGTTTTTGGATGTCAGTCAAATGATAGAAGAAGCAAATTTAGTCTTAGTTTTCAAGATTTTGAATGGTCTGGCACCGAAATAGTTTTCGGGTTTCCTCACTAGGAGATATGATAAATTATAATTTGAGGCAGGGGGATCATTTGTTTATTGACCATTTCAATACCACTAATTTGAATAAATCAATTGGTCTGATGGGGGAAGATGGTATAATAGCCTTCCATCACAAATTGAAGATTCAATTAATGTAAAACAGTTCAAATTTAGGTTAAGAAAAGAATATTTTCATTTATAGTTCATGTACGTTTAATATGCTTACGTTTTATTTTTCACATGTATTATCACAAAATTTAAAATTTGTATAATTGCAAGTTGCAAAAAAAATTTTGCTAAAACGGATTTTTTTCATTCTGAAAAATTGGTCAAAATTTGAGATTCTTTGTAGCGATAACGGGTAATCCAAAATAAATGAGTGTGGTCTCATTATAGGCAAAATATACTTATGTCAATAGAATGTTCTTCTTCTTTTTCAATTGATCGTATTTTTGTTTTTTGGCTAGCTTTTCGATGCCGCATTTTTCAAAGTGAAGAATATTGTTTCACTAAAACTCATACTTGTTATCATTGATTTGCTATATTTTTTATTTTTCTTGTTTTCTTTATCACTATAGTATAATATAAATAATATAATTGTTCTATTAGATAAGTTAAATGTAAACTGTTCACTCTGACACACTTGGTATTTCTTAATGGTGGATACTGTGTTGGGTGTTTATCACCTGTTTGTATTCCTAATTGACTAAATAAATAAATAAATATAATACTCTACAACTTTCGTAACGACCAATATCTTGAAATTTTCAGTCCCGCGGATATGACCAGAAAACAGCGAAAAAACCTCTTCAGGGGGCACCTTTCAGCCTATCTCTCCTAACGTAAAAATTCACTGAGGGAAAACCTATGATTTTTATATTGGGGCATGTATGAAGCTTTTCCTGCAATGAATTCCTTGGTTACAATTTTTTCTTAATCGGTCGATTTCAGAGTGTAACACTAGTGGCCTATCACTGAAAATGGTTTAATTATATCTTTATTGAATGAATATTACCTATTAGCGAAGATGCAGTCAATTGTGGGAGGATATTCGAAAATATAAATCCATTCGTTCATCGCATGAAAATCACCCAATTTTCTACCACATCTAATGATATTCTGTTTCGTACATGTTTATATATTTTATCTCAATAGCCTCTTCTCACAATCCCATTATAATGATGCAGCTGGAGATAGGACCACCTGTTTTCAACTCCAAACCTTGTTAAGGGACCCTTCCCCTATTTGAAGCATTCTCTTCACCTGCTCCTGTTTACAAGCAAACTCCCTCTTGGGCTATATATTCCTGTTGTAATCCTATAAATATCGCGCCTTTAGCTTACAGGGGAAGGAGAAATTTAACAAGGGTCGATTTATCGATAATCCTACGGTCATTTATTATGTCAGAGTTATGGATTAACCAAAACTTGAGATCGCTCAGTTGAATACTACAGCTTGGGAGATCGAAACTTGCGGACTGAAATAACATGGTTGGTTTTATGACTGTTACACACGTGTTGATCATCTGATTCAACCAGCGGATGACAGATGAGAACGAAAATGGTGCCCAGTCCCAGTGAATATATTTTTTTCTACAAGCGTGCGCGTTCAACTTCTATGCATTTGCGTGCGGGAAAGAAATAGCAGAGGGCTTTTACCGCACGCAAATATTATAGGGTAAATTTAATTCTGTCATGTCTCTACTCTATGCACCGAACGCCAACAATGAAAAACCCACGGGCGTAACGGCATGCAGAATTACGTCTGTCATTATATATGAATTTATCATATCAAATTTGATCTGTTTCGTAAAATGGATATATGTATTATGTATTTATATATTTAAAGCGCTTGTAGAAAAAATATTGTTCCTAACTCTTGCGGAAAGTGTCTTGCCCGCACTCAACTGCTTACTCGGACTCTGCTTAGCATCGTAGTGGCAGTTTCGTGCGGGCAAGTATCACTTTCTCACTTGATAAGAAAATAGCTATAAGAGCCGAAAAGCATCGCCTAAAGATTAAAAGAATGAAACAACTTTAGAAGTCTATGCACAAAATGGTCTGGTTTATGACAGTTCATACTTCTTTTCATATGAAACTGAATTATTCGAACGTTTATTCACATCCATAGTGCAGCGCCGTTATTCATTTACACAGACTCTTAGGTAAGTGAAGGTTAGAATTTAATTTACAAGTACAACTCACCGAGAGAACCTAAATCCGGCTGACACATTTGGGGAGAACACATTACAGAAATACAGCATGACTTGAGTTAGATACTTTAGAAATTTGTATCTCCCACAGCTTCGCTTCCCATAAATTTTCGATTAACTGGCTGAGGCTAAGCCATAATCGTTTTATATTGCCTACATATTTCTTCTTCACCTTGTGTGCCGCCTATAGAGGTGATCCTGAAATAAGTGTTGTTTTCTATTTTTATTCCCAGAAATTATTGTTTCATCATCACCTCCCATATGAACTCTACCCACCCACTGTTCTGCATGAAATTCTATAATTCAAAGATTACAAAGAAAGTTTTTCGATTGATGGATTCCAAAATCGACTATAGTTATTTTGACTGTGAAATTTTTCATTTTATATAATTTTATAATTGATTGTCCTATTGCTCCTTTCTCGAAAATGTAATTTTTCCTTTTTGAATCTGAAAATTTGTGTTGACGATTCCTCTGATGAGATTTAATCCCTTGAAGTCGCTGAAGATGGATTCAAGATACTAAGGACTTCAAAGTGTTATTTCTCCTAAGATCAAATGCCTTTTCCACTGAAGAGGATACGCAACAAGCAGGCAACATGGTGTTGTTCCACCGAAGCAATGCGTTTCCTACATTCAGTACAATGCACAATCCTGTAATGTATGGAATGTTTATCCTGTACATTCCTGAATAAAAACACCTTTGGACCGACCGTCAATACCTATCATAATAATTATAATGAATGAAAACTGTTATTCCTTGACAGCAATCTCAACTACTGAAAAGTTTTGAAGAAAAATTGTATGAAATCCGAATTTAAACCTGAATAATTTTGCAACTGTTCTTTGTACATTGATGAAACTTCCTACAGAGGTGGACATACATCATGGTATCATATTTTGAAAAACTCAGGGTGGTCCCAAAGTCACTAACAAAGTTACATTCAGTTACTTAACCAGCTTCGTGGAACAGCCTGTATAACGAAACTTAAAGTAGCAAGCGGTGTTTGAATATCTGTGATATCTTGTTATTCAGAACCCAAGGCATCATGATGAACTTTTGAAAATTAGAAGAATTATCATCAAAATTTGAAGATTCATTTTTCCGTAGCTGCAATTTTGGAACGCCCTATAGAACAAACCGGGTGTAAGACCTCCGTGAAAATCTAATATATTGTTCTTAAGGTTGATATAAATATAATATGTAAAAATGGGGAAAATTCACTAGACCCGCTTTTCCTAAGTAGGTGTGCGGGGTCCTTTCATTAATTTCTACGAGTACCTCTAACATGTTAATGACATGTTAATAATAATAATGTTAATGGCATGTTAATAATAACTTGTCAATGCAAAGATGCCATTAACAAGTTAAAAACCATTTGTTGTGTATAATATGAGGTCCTTCGAGATGAAATTAGGTCTATTAATAAATAACTTTCTGTGTCGATTATATCGTTGGGTACTGCTGCCGCAAGGGCCGTCACGTTTTCGATATGATAGGCTGGCTACATGGAGTTGTTCCACCAAAACAACCTGGTTTCTTCATTCCGTTCAGTGAACATTGTCGTCATGTCGATGTGATTGCAACTTTATAGTACCCACAAAATAAAATAAATTTTTTAAGTCTCGGAAAAGCGAATGATGATGAATTTCAATGAAAATACATATTACTCCAAGTGCTAACCGAAAATATGGAATTGGAAACAGCAATTCCGAAGCATTGTTTGTTTTGTTTTTTCTTGAATTGCTGGCATTATTGGAATGACACTCCCACCGAATTTTTGTTTCCAGTTTGATGATGAATTGAATGGTACCCAAAAAACAAACAAATTTATAGAAGGGAGAAAATGGTGGCCTTTTTATTGCAAAAAATAATAAAAAACAGGATGATCTTGAACCCTGCAGCGTAATGCGCGCAACCAACGTACGTTCACAGTTCTCATAAGCTAGCCAACAACTGACTAGGAATATCCGAACTTTCAATATAATAGAGCTATAGAGCCGTATTTAGAAGGCTGTGGTGACATGCAGCATTTTCGAACTAAGCAAACAAGTTCGAATCGACCTACTCTTTCTAGACTTTATATTTCTCCAACTCCCAGTTTTTGATTGGTTATGGCATTTTATTTCGGGGAATAGGGAATACTGAAAAAATCTTCATCTTACAAAAAAGGGCACGGATAATGATACTACTGACGAAGGGATATAGAGAATCTTACGGAGGAGCATTTAAACATAACAACATCCTAACAGTTTATGGTCATTATGTGCACAAACTCCTGTACCACTTTTTGTGATCATTCCTAGTCCTAGATATTTATGCTTTATACTGAAAACATTTTCACGTTATTGTTTTCGAAATGGAGCTTTCTATCCTATTTGTATAAAAATTCACATCTCTTCATAAACTCCCAATTCACTCCCAATCTCTGAAACAAAATCAATTAAAAATGAAATCAACGATTTGCTCCTGCGTTGATTTCATTTTTAATTGATTTTGTTTCAGAGATTGGGAGTGAAAACCCTAAAAAGTTTATGAAGAGATGCAAAATCCTCCCAAAATAAATTTCAATCGATATCTATAAAAATTCACCATTGTGAGCGAAAAGATTATTTTATTATTTAAAATTTTTACTCGATGGCCAATTACATAGGCGGTAAAAACATATAATGATAATAATAATAATCCAAGTATTCCTTTTCAGATATTTATTTAAAATCTCGGCGAGTTTTCAGATAATGATTCGAAAAGGAAGATAATTGTCCAAATTCCCGCAATCACTGTTCCGATTATTGATTTCATGGATGCAAATACTAACAATAACATATATTCAGGGTTTATCTGAATAACACTGAAAAAATGTAAGGGGTGATTCTGCGGTGAAAATTTAGGTGGGTATTTGGTATGAAATTTTTTCAAAAACCTTACCCCGAAACCTTCCTCCTGGAACGGTTACATCATTCCAAAGATTAACAGAAAAAATGAAATCACTTATGTTGTAGTTTTTTCAACTCTGAAGTAGGTAGGTTCGCAGAAAGGGTTGGAATATTTGGAGGGGTATAACTTTTTCGGTCGGAGATTTAAAAAAAATTTTAAACCAAATACCCCCTTTAATTTTACTCAAAATATTAACCCCTTTAATTTTTTCGATGTCATTCAGATGCACGTATACGTATACGTAAGACACTTTGTAACCTGGAAAGCTTTAATCGTATATTCATATAAGTAAGCTGTTGTGTGAGCACTGTGAGCGTTGACCGTTTTCATACATTTCCAGCGATTCCTAATTCAGCACACAAATTGGCCTTTCCGCTACCTAATTCAGCAGTGAAAGGGTTAAGAGAGCCTAGTAGCTCTAACACCAAGTGTTTTCGACTTATCGTGTTTCTGGGGCACCCTGTAGTTTTCAGCAATAGTCCCAATATATGTGGGTCTGACAAAGCCACTTCCTATTCTCTACGTTCATAAAATATTCTACTGAGAATAACGCATTATGAAAATTCAACTCACCAACAGATGCTGTGTACCAACAAAAGAAACCACAATCAACCGAATATCCTCATCGGAAAAAAACTGCACCGTGAAATTATCAACTATTATTCCAAGACTAATATATCAAAGCGATGACAAGCGGAGACTTTCTTGATTGATTAAAACGGACCCTCGCGGGATGTCAGACCGCGATTGTGGGTTGATCTATATTGAAATTGGTGAATAAAATATGGATGTCGCGAACGTCGTGCGTCGTTCTCGAAATTCACCAACGAATCGCTCATCGAACTTCTCTAGGTATCTGAAAAAATTGAGGTTACAGGTCGAAGGTAATTTGCAAACTTTCATCACGGAAACGCAAGCAAAACATCGGTTGAGGCGCAGAGACTTTTCGCAGGGAAATAAAAAATATAGAAAAATATTAGTTTTGTTTATAAGTTTTAGTTAACTTCACAAAAATTTCTGCGCATTTGAGGAATAATATGTTTAAAAATTTTGTAATTTTTTCAGAAGCACGATGGTATTGTGTTTCACCATTTTCGAACCACCTATAAATTCAAATGTACATTGCGCAAAAAAATTAACACACATTCTGAAAATCTCAATTTTAATGAAAGTTAACTCTACATTGACTTTATAACTTATTTTTTATGTTCTCTCAGGAAGGTTTTGAACGAAACAAGAAACATTAAATGGAGGAAAAATTCAGGATTTCACCGAATCTTATGTGAAAGAAGAGAAATGAACAATTTTCAAAATACTGAAATGCTGATAAGTGATTTAATACTTGTAGTCTGAGATCCCGCTGCAGAATCACTACGTTCATTACGTACAGAGTCAAACACACATTTTTAGATACGTTTATGGATAGG
Organism: Coccinella septempunctata; assembly: GCF_907165205.1. Lineage (NCBI taxonomy): Eukaryota > Metazoa > Arthropoda > Insecta > Coleoptera > Coccinellidae > Coccinella > Coccinella septempunctata. The sequence continues at coordinate 10,311,546 of NC_058194.1, read as the reverse complement.
AGAATACACTGATAACACCGCAGCCTGTCAAAAGTGGCCGCAAGTAATTTTAATTAAATTAATGTTAATCAATATTCGAAGAGAAATTTCGTTCACTCCGTATTGAAATAAAATATCATCTACATCATAGCAATGCATGTAGAGAATACTAAAATCCATGGCTGCCGTTGCACACTTGGCCGCAACTACCTCGCAGCCAGGTGTAAGCAGGTAACATTTCGATGTATTTCTACGTTCATAAAGTACACGGATGTTTTTGATATCAAATTGAAGCTAATTTTTTTTCGAATATGATGATATATGGCTGCCTGTGAAAAAATGGCCGCAAGTTAGGTCTGCCATCTGTTGAAAACGCGAGATATCCGAAATAAAGTGAAAGTGGCGCGCAAGGCCACTCGTTAGATTAGGAATGTGTATGCTAACCATGTGAGTATTTAAAGCCATTGCGCATATTTATATTTATATATATTCATATTCATATTATCCTGATTCTCCATAGGTACCGAAGTACCCCTCAGAAGCTCCGTAAGCTTGTGCGAGTTCGGAGAATCAGTTGTGTTCTGTGCGTCGATAGATAGGGTTTTTAGCAAGGGGTTCAAACAATAGTAGAAGCGACTTTACATTTAATCCAAAATTATAATTACCTAATGGATACTATGAAAAAAACTTAAAGTATAAAGAGATTTATTTTATAACAAAAAATTTTTCATTCACTAAGTATCACTTGAATCAAGTGATATTTCAAATCGGTATATTACATTTTCCTCCGATTCCTCGCTGCTTTCATAATCGCAGTTGTCATTATCGTCGTCGCAATCAGACTTATCTTCATCATCTGAAGATTTGTTAGCTGAGGTACGTAATCCATTTTCAACCTGTATGGGAGTTTTAATAGGTTTGGGTATGATGAAAATGCTGACAGCTTTTTAGGAAAAGGCAAGACGACCCAGTGGAAAACAAAATTCTAATTTCTAATCATGTGCGTGTGAAACATAGACCTCAAAGCATATTAGTCCGTCTTCCAACTTCTAGGATCTGACAGAGAATTTTATTTATTTCTGGTTATGCCTTTGGAATAAACTTTTGTGAGAATTATCATCGTTTAAAAAAATTCTTCCTCTGTTTGAATATTAATTTATTTGGACCTATTAGAACATGACGTTCTCATTAGAATCTATTAGATGCATTGCGCCCGAACTCTCAATATTCTTAGAGCGCCTGACGGAGGGTTATTACATAAATAATATCAACAGAGTTGTGTACAACGAGCTCCAGCACGTGGTTATAAGAATAATCCAGATGCACTCTTGAGAACCCCAGACTCCTTTCACACCACGGGTTTTTTCGTCGAGTTTTTAGCGGAAAACAACCGGATGAAAAATTATTCATCGGGTTTTATCCGTACAGTGGAAATCTCGCGGCGATAAGCGCCGCTGAAAGTGCAATCCGGTTGTTTTCCGGTGCGAAACTAAACCGGAATACGTGTGAAAGATCCCATTATATCAGTGTAACTCGGAACATCGGGTAAAAACCCGAATTCATCAAAACTGAATATTTTCAAATTAAAACATATATTTGTTATTATATATTTGAGTCTATTTTACGTAAATCATCAAGGAAGAATTTTGAAATCCGAACTGCTTGATTTGTCTGTGACCTAATTGTTTGTTGGTATTGTTGCGAATCCACAAATAGTTCACGAAAAATTGAAATTATTTATCGAATCATCGATAGAATCAATTCAGAAACATAACATTCGTTGATTGATTTGATTTTGGAAGTTTTTGAAGAATTTGGTAGTCATCTGCCAAACGGCTCCTGAGAATTTTCTGTTTTCCATTTAAACTACACAAGTAGTTTCAATTCATTTGTGTCGGTATTTTTAAAATACCAGAAATACTCTAAAGAAATCGTATAAGCAAAATCCAAAATGGACCCTTAACCTACGTCTGTCCTATCTCTTTTCCTTTTCGATGGACGCAATTGATTTCGATCACTTATTATTCATCGAATAGGCCAACCCTGTATCTGTGGTATACTAAGCATGTTCATAAAGTGACAACGCATCGCTTAATTGTGTTCCGACAAAATTTCTGAAGGGCTTAGATCTCTCTAATCTTTATTGCGAGCACTTTAGTGCTCGGGAGCTGTTTTGGGATTAATAAGCACTATCGGACGGTTTTATAATCAAACCTAAAGTCCCTTTAATTTTAAAGCTTCCTTTAACCGTACTAAAAATGACAGTAAAGGAAGCTTTAAGCTTTCAAGTGCTTTCACAAGCACTAAAAGCACAATGCTTTGGCACAGTTCTGGCTATATCTATTTGTAATGCTCTAACAAAAAATATTAGAATGATCACTTGTGATAAGATATGCTAGTATACTAGTTTAGGTAGATATGCATCAGTCGTATAGAAATTCTCGTTATTTCACATGTTTCGAGCATATTTTCAAATATTCATAATTAATGTGATCTGAATGACTCTGATAACCTGACCATAGAAGCATAAAGCTGTATTCGCTTTATCAATATGACCGAACTGGGTTTTGAGTTTTCAATGGAAGAAGAATTGAGTGGTTCCGAGGCCCAGGGGTCCAATTACAAAAAAATATTGAGATATTAACTTGAAATTAGTTCCTCAGAGTATGCTCTCTGAGCATGGCCATACTCATACTCTACTCTCGGAGTAAGTTTGTGAACGCAACCCCTGGCATGAATATTATAAGGAGAAAGAAATCATGAAATATGATGTTGAAAATTAAATAATTACTGAGGCCGCACACACGCAAGATGAGAATAATGACACCACCTGTCAGACCTATTTTGTTTCGTTTCTGTTTTGTTTCATTTCATGCCAGGATGTACCCATTTCATGTAAAATGACATAATTGTTTTCGTTTTTCTTTTGTGAGGGTTTGAACCTTCTGAATTAGAGTATGGCTTTTAGACTAGAACTTATTTGACTAAAACTTTATTTATTTTATATGTGAGTCCAAAATTCGAGCATTTTTGTATTAAGTACTTACAATATTTCCACCTTTCAGTATGGCTTTGAAGATGACTGTATTATAGCCGGAAAATAAATTGTTTCAAATAAAAGTGGATTTTAGACTATAAACCTTTTTTATTATGAATTCCACTATGGGTTTTCAAGAAGTTATGTAGTAAATACGTTTATTGTATATATTGCGATAAATCCGCCATTTCTCGGCCCAGTCAAAAATTCGTCTACGGGATCCCCGAGGCCGTATAAATCTCCTGTAGACGGTATATGAAGGGTCTTTCAATAGAAACGCCCCATTTTTGAATTGACTACTCAAACACGGCAGTTTTTTTTGTAACATTGACGGTTGTAGAAGTAGGTCATTGTTAACCATTTAATCATAAAAAAGTGCACGCTTCAACAACGTTTACAAGCAATCCAAATTTATTATGAAAAATCGCGATCTGTTACTCTAAATTTACGTGCTTTAGCTTCAATTTTCGGTCGTTATAATCGTCCGGATGAAAGAACAATTGAACGTTTAGTGAAGAAGTTTGAAATAAATTTTAGACTTCATGCAGTTTCAGTACCAGTAAGACAAAAAATGCAAGAAGTGAAGAGAATATTGCATCTTCCGAGCTCTCAGACGTCTTAGTGGCCTTGGTTCACATCCATACAAAATTATTTTAAAGCAGGAATTCAAGCAAGATAATCATTCAAAGCGTCGTTTATTCAGCAATTTGTGCTTAGCAAAAATAGGAAATGATGCTGATTTTCATAAGAAAATCATTCTCAGCGACGAGTTAATAAGCAGAATTACCATATCTGGAGTAGTGATAAACCTGAAGAATATCAAGAACTGCCTTTACATCCTGATAAGCTTACTGTTTGGTGCGGATTTTATGCTGGAGGAGTCAGTCATTGGACCTAAGAGGGTAAGATCATAAGGCGGTAACTGTCAATGGAAATCGTTACCGTTCATTGACTGATTTTTTAAGGCCTGAATTAGCTCGTCTTAATTTAGAGAACATGTGGTTTCAACAAGACGTTGCCACTTGTCAAACTGCCAATGAAACAATGTCTTTTTCGAAAACAAAATTTGGTGATTTGATTATTTCAAGAAATGGACCGATAAATTATCCGCCTCCTTCGTGCTACTTAACTCCATTGGACTTCTTTCTTTGGAGTTACATTAAGTCATTGGTTTACAGCAAACATTCAGCGAATTTAAACGATTTACAGATCAATATTGAACGAATAATTGCTAATATACGACCTGCTTCGTCGTGGAGAATTGTTTCATGGAAAGTTGAGTGCACCAACTTCATTCCGGCCAGCTTTTTAGTGGTGGTCATTTAAATGATGTTTTGTTTCGTAACTAATGATATCCATTATTCTTTTTAACCCTTTCCAGCCCGAATTATTATCCGGCCATTGAAAAAAATATTTCTCAACAATAACTATGTACAAAAAGTAAACTAAACACATCGGTGAGGAAAAAATTTTTTTTTTCAACTCTTGAGTAAAATATTGACACAAGTTTTGGCCATCAGGGGGTTGATTTTATGGAACAAAACTGAAAAACTCAACAGAATATGCAGAAAATACTATATATACTACCGTTTACAAAGATATGCCCGAGTTTTGGGTGATAATAATAGTAAAAAAAGTAAAAATTATCACTTATGCACGTAGCTTATGGCGAACCGACTGAACATAAATGAAATTCCTTCTTATCAAACTTCTGTAACTGACTTAAATTTTGGTAATGTCATCTACCAATGAACGATAGATCCAAATGATACAGAGCTCATTGTGGAATAGCTTTCTGTTTTAATGAAATGAACACTGTTAACCCAATGATGCCATATGGCATCATTGGGCTGGAGAAGGTTAAAGAATTAAGAATTTCAATAACTTACAATTGAATAATGTGTTTTATTGACAAAACAAAATGGAGCGCTCTTTGAAAGACCCGTTACCACGAAAATATTCACGAAGTCCGGATCAGGGTGGAAAAATGACATTAGCTTCCAATAGCGCGCAGCGGAGTATTGGTCTCCCTTATATTGCGTAATACGTCTTTATACAGGGTGTGGCGTAATGAATAGAAAATATGATACCTGCGGGTAGAGGACGTTAGGGTCGTTCAGAAAAATATATTTTTTTTTAAATGAATTAGTCCTTCTAGTTAATGTTCCTAGGTTTTCGAGATATTCGACGTTTCAAATTTTCGCAATCTGTTTTTTGGATAGTGTTAAAATCTTACAGACGAATTCGTCCGTAAGGAGGTCACATGTCACATTTAATATTTTTTTAATAAAATTTTCAGGGATTTCACTCCCAATCTCTGAAACAAAATAGAATTTAAAATTATTTATGGAAACCTTTTTCATTTGTTATCCAACACGTAAAAGATTGGCTTCAAAATTAAGAAATTTCAGAAATATACCCTTCGAAACTTCGAATATGTAAAAGCTTGTGACGTAGAATGCCTTTACTAAAGTATAGTAATATTTGTTAATTAGACAACAGTGGAACTCATCAAGAAGATATAAAATTCTATATCCACATATTTCAAAAAATTGTTTCTGTAATCTGTGTCTATATATTCCTAAAAACGATGACATTTTGTGTCATTGTTTGATATTTCTATGGACTGCTTGTTTTCCTTGTCAAATGTGATCACCAAACTCGATATTTATTAAATCTATGATGACCATAAAACTTTCATGACCTTAATTGATTCGACGGGCGTTGCCGGATTGTGAAAATGACGTAGAATGTTCATAAGAGAGCACTTCTGAAATTAGAATTTTCGTAAGTGAATACAGACAAAACGCAATTAATATTCTAAAAAAATATATTACGATATATTTGAGTTATAAGGATTTCAATGACATATATTTTGAGATTTAGAGAAATACCTCATTAAAAATTAAATCGACGATTTTCTCCTGCGTAAATACTTGCACTAATTTGTCAGGAGCAAATTAACTCGAAATTCTAATAATTCTAAGTGGTAAAGTTTCGGACTCTATATCAGACTCCTTCATCAGACGAAAAATCTATTTTCGAAAATCTTCTGAATTGAGGCTTTTGTTTAACATTAATTGTCAATACATAGAAACAGGGACTGCATAGAAACGTTGATTCTTTTAATTTTGAAATTACCGGATGACAGTTCCTTCTTTAGTAAATTGATCCAAATATGATCTATTCCTACCGAACAATTTGCCAAATTATTATCTTGATCTAATAGAATACGTTATCTCTTTAATCTTCCGTTTATAATGGTCTGGTTCCGTCATTAAAATTTTAGTGTTGTCCCAATCCATCATGTGGTCTCCCGTATTAGAACATCTGCGATCTGTGATCGATTAATTTCTCTATTTTTAATATTATTTTTACGTTCGCGTTTTCTTATTTCTAGAGGTCTGGACGTTTCACCTGTATAAGTTTTACCCCAATACAGGGTATGTTGTGAATACAATTTTTTGATTTTTGTTTTTCGTTCAAAGGTTTAGTTTTTGTTAATATACATAGATCTTAAATCATTTTGCGTTTTAAAAACAGTTCGTATGTTGAACTTCGAACCGATTCTTCTTATTTTTTCTGAAAGGCCATTAACATAAGGAATTACATTCAATAGATTTGGTTGTTCTTGACGGTTTGTTGGTTGTTCCTGATCATTATTACGATTTTGATTAGTCATTTTTCTTTCTAAATTTAATATTGTTTTTTCGATAAAATTTTCCGTGTATTGATTATCCCTAAGAAAATTTTTAATGAAGTCAACTTCAATATTTATTCTAATTTCGGGTGTAGATGACATTAAATTAGCTCTATCATAAAGTGTTTTAATAATACCTCTTTTGACATTTACTTGATGATTGGAATAAAAATTCAAACATCTATTAGTATGTGTCTTTTTTCGGTATACGCTCGTTTCAAAATAATTCGAAAACTTCTTTATTGAAATATCTAGGAATGAAATTTTGTTATCCTGCTCTAATTCCATTGTAAATTTTATTGACGGAACCAGACCATTATAAACGAAAGATTCAAGAGTCTACGTGTATTCTATTAGATCAAAATAATAATTTGGCAACGTTTCTATGCAGTCTCTGTTTCTATGTATTGACAATTAATGTCAAACAAAAGGCACAATTCAGAAGATTTTCGAAAATAGATTTTTCGTCTGATGAAGGAGTCTGATATATACTCCGAAACGTTACCACTTAGAATTATAATTTCAACGTTATTTATTTTCAGTTCATTGTCAGGCAAAAATTTTTTCTAGTCAATTTGCTCCTGACAAATTAGTGCGAGAATTTACACAGGAGCAAATCGTTGATTTCATTTTCAATTGATTTCGTTTCAGAGATTGGGAGTGAAATCCCTAAAAAGTTTATTAAGAAATGCAGAATCCTCCCAGAATAAATTTCAATCGATATTTAATATTTTCATTTGCTCTTCGTTACCTAGTCATGTTATTTTAGAAAAAGTCGTCAATAAACTTTGAAAGACTAAAAACTAGTTTTATTCTCAAATTCAGACGAGAAAGTAGCTTGATAGTAGGGGGAAGTTTATGAATAGGTGAATAATTTACCAGACGAGTATACCTATATGAAGAAGATAAACTACAGTTGAAAAAGACTTTCCCTATTATGATGGCAATCTATAGAAATGGCCTCTGTTTTATAAACAGTTCAAAAATATTTGTGACCTTTGTGACCTTTCAAATGAAGAAATCATGGTGAAACTTCAAAGGTGCTTGAGAGCTGAAGCAAAATCTACAGTAGCCGGGATGATGTTAACGGGAGACAATATCGATTTGGTGATGAAAACACGAGAATTGAGATTCGGACGCCCTGGAGGCTGAACATATACTTAATTTGATTCTAGGGTATCAATAAGTGATCCAGCTGATCTTGAAGCCCTAACCCCTAACTTCCTTCTCGTATCATCATGTGGAGATTCACTAATACGCCTAAACCCAGAATCCAGTTGCCTCCGACGAAAATGGAAAAAATCTCAGATGTTACTTGATAGCTGACTAGAGCTAGGAGAAAACTAGTTACTCTATATCTAGGGGGGGAGAATGTTAAAACCTTACAGACGAATTCGCCCGTAAGGAGGTCACAAGTCACATTTAATATTATTATATTGATTTCACAACTGTGGGGTTTAATAATGAAAGAAAACGGAACAAAATAACAATTTTAAAATGTCGTTTCATCAAATTGAGTTTTACAAATAATGTTTTAAGTAACCCCTATGAACTCTTATACATGCTTCTGAAGAATGATTGCTTTACTGCTTGAATGCCGCATTTGAGTTGATGAAACTTTTAAAAACAAGGTGTACGTTAAATTATCCTTCAAATGATTGTAATAGGAATTAATTTTGTATTTAATGCTGGAAATACAGAGAATTATACTATACCATTTCGAAATCTCAATGAAACAGGCATGTTTTTTTTTTGCCTTGGCACTCAGGTAACCGCATATTATTTTTCACGCCACGCTAGTATAAACTTAGGACAAAAATTGAGCAAAACAGAAAAAGTGAGTTAGCTCTTTGTTTGAGAAGAAAACTTTGCATTTGCCCCAAAAATACTATCTAAAAAAACAGATTGAAAAATTCCTTTCATCATTCGACGTCTTGCCTTCAAAACGAATGGCAAAGAGTGTAATTTCCTTGATTTTGCGAAAATCTTCAATATCTCGAAAACTGAGGGACTTCTACTAAATATAAAGTATATTTTTCTGAACCTCCATTTAGCCTCCTCTACCTGCAGGAACCTAGAGGTGAATGAAAATAGCATCCAATGAGGTTCCAGAAAACTGCAATCAAATATCATTCGATTTGCAGGACCGTATCACATACATTTGGACAATTCAAGTTCGTGAAATCAACCTGTTCAATGAATTTAACGATTTCTCCGATAAGTACGTAAACTGTAAGATTTATTTATTCGATTCGCCAAATAATATTGCCTGCACCATCCAGGTTGGCGAGGACTGATTTTTTTTCTTGATAGTAACAATTATTTTTTCTCTCGTGTCGATATTGATCATCCTATTCATCTCATAATGAAGTGAATTTTGAATCTTTATGAATTTAATCAATTTAACCCAAGGATAGTTCTTTAACAATTATTCAATTTAATTAGCAAGAATATGCTAAGTGATGTATAAGAAAAAGTTAAGAAAAATAAAAAATAAGCGGCTCCTATTGTCTCTTCGAAATGAAGGCCTTCCATCTGAATAAATTTATCAGCTATTTTATATGGGAAGCCCTTCATTTCGAACAGACAATGAGAGCCGCTTAGTTTTTGTTTTATTTTACCTATTTCTTATTCATCACACTATAGTTTATTCTTGCTAATCAAATGACTTGAAGATAAAAAACTGTTAAAGACCCATCCTTGAGTTAAGCTTCAGCAAACTAATGTATTCGATAGAATGGCAACTAAAAGTAACATTCAATAATGTATACTGAATTAATTAAATTCATAAAGATTCGAAATTCAGTTCGCTATGTGATGAATAGGATGTTAAATATCGACACGAGAGAAAAAATTATTATGAAATTGTTTCTTGACCGATACCATCAATTTCATCATATAGTTTTTTGGAACGATACTAAAGGTTATCATCTTGGTTTTTCGATCTAGTTCTTGAAAAAATTATTGTTACTATCAAAAAAAAACAAACCAGTCCTCGGCAACCTGGATGAAGCCTTGAAATATTATTTGGCGAATTGTATGAAATAAATTAATCTTACAGTTTATGCAGATATCAAGGAAATCATGAATTTTATTGTACAGAGTGATTTCGCGGTCATGCAAATCTAATGATATTTGAATGCAATTTTCAGGAACCTCATGGAAGCTATTTTCATCCCAAATTTCGGATGAATCGGTGAGTCTGTTCAGAAGATAGAGTCGTTTTAATTTCCATTCAAATTTGAAAAACACCCTGTAAATCAGAATCTAGAACTAATAGATATAGATACATATAGAGGTTTTTTGTGATCCTCCTAGGTGTTCTCTATCTCACATTAAAATGTTTCCCATTTTATCCGGGACACCTGTATATATACCTGTATTCGTCGACACATATTGAATTTTGACCAAATTTGATCATCGAACAATTATCATGATATTGGTCATTTCCTCCGATTCTCGAATCTGTTTTTCATCATGAACACACTCAAAATCTGCAAATTTTATCGACAATTTTCTCACTTCTCTACCTGGCAGATTTTTCAATCTTTTGTATAGGTCTCTCTCGCATTGAGAACCTGACATGTTATAGGTATGTCTGGATTAATCTATCCTCAAGTTGTACCTCTCTTTCTAAATGTTTGTCTTGAACATTGAGCATTATTTGGTACACATTTAGGATGCTCTACGATCCTGACAAAATAAGCTGTTTTTTATGTGTACGATAATTATTTTTCTTTAGCTATCGAAAGTTTTCAATGTTTTTCCATCATTCGCCAGTACTTTGTGACCACTAAATATTTCCCGACATATTAATATTAAATGCTGTTGTTTCCAGGCGGCACATAAGTTATTAAGTTGGCTTGGCTATTTCAATTCTCAATTTTCATTTTGCTACACTGTTGGGTAGAATTCAGCTTTTCGTCCTTCTATACGGAAGGGTTCACATCTGAATAACGAAACATACACAATGAATTCGCGATATTTATCTTTATCACTTGGCGTGAACACACACGTTTATTAGATTTTTCAATTTTTTCAGCACTCTTCAGCTCCTGGCGATCATTTTGATAAAACAAATTATTTTCCCAATGCCACAACTTTCAACATAACTTGCTGGATCCTACATATACCTTACCACCATACCTATATAATTTAGCCATATTTTTGCCAAATGAAGCATTTGTTGTTTATTTTGATTGAATTTCTAGAAGCGAAGAGTACTTTTTCTGCCAATAATGCACTTTCTGCGCATTTGGAATATATGAATATTTTTGAAATAATGAATCCATTTGCCAAAACAACAGAAATCGAAAAATTCACAATTCGATTCGCTGTCTTCATGACAATGACAAATGACCATCAGGGATATTCTATTTTTGCGACAACAGAAATAATGACGTCACTCCTTAAGAGGCTCAAAGACATCGATTAAGACGCTTAACCGCCAAAATATGGCTTGTATTGGGAAAAGTTGCCGTAGGAATCCCAAATACAATTCTTGGTTATTTTTATTTTTGGTTATTCAACTAGTTTTTATGACATAATAGAATCTTCTTTCAGATAATATTCGAGTAGAATGCCAAAATATGGCTTGTATTATGATGTCGCCGTAGGAATCCCATCACCTTTGATATGATCAATAATTCTTGGTTATTCTTATTTTTGGTTATACAGGGTGATTCATAACTATTGGGACATAGGCTGAGGGCAGATTGTTTGGACCAAAATATGGCGATACGACCAAAAATAAAAATAACCAAGAATTGTTGATTCTAACAAAGGAGATGGGATTCCTACGGCGTATTTTCAGGATACAAGCCATATTTTGGCATTTTACTCCAATACTTTCTGAAAGAAGATTCCATAATGTCATGAAAACTAGTTATACAGGGTGATTCATAACTATTGGGACATAGGTTAAGGGCAGATTGTTTGGACCATTATATGGCGATATGACCAAATATACCTCAATGAAATATTGCTATGGAAAAAGATGGAGGTCGTTAAAGTTGAATTTTTTTTTTGCTAATAATTTCACTGTATATTTTTTCATCCGTTTTTAAGAAAAACACAATTGAACAATTCAAAGCATCGGAAGGGGATTTGAAGTAACGATTTATTTATTTCGACGATAAAGCATAATTGAAAACAAAATAACATAATAAGAATAAACTTAAATTCAATGTTCTACGTGGCCTCGTCCGAATTCTATGCCTTTTCTAATTCTTTCAATAAAGGACTTTCGAAGAAAATATTATTCTGCCCCCCTATAAAAAATTCGATTTTAACGCCCTCTATCTTTTTCCACAGCAATATTTTATTGAAGTATATTTTGTCCTATCGCCATATTTTGGTCCAAACAATCTGCCCTTAGCCTATGTCCCAATAATTATAAATCACCCCGTATAACTAGTTTTCATGACAATATGGAATCTACTTTCAGAAAGTATTCGAGTAGAATGCCAAAATATGGCTTGTATTAGGAAAATACGCCGTAGGAATCCCATCTCCTTTGTTGGAAACAACAATTCTTGGTTATTTTTATTTTTGGACATTTAACTAGTTTTTATGACATAATGGAATCTTCTTTCAGAAAATATTCGAGTAGAATGTATCATACAACGTTAAATTTCAACCGAGGAAATAATCAAAGCGACGCGACGTCACTGATACAGAAGTTCGCCAGAGTCCGATCGATCCACCCGGATACCATTTCGAAGCCAAAGCCATGTTTTCAGATATTGTGCCAGCTGTGTCCCCGGTACCGCGGAGTAAGGTATTACTTTGTACCGTTTTCATTGAAATCCAGGAAAAAAAACTTTCAAATGCTTTCGAATTGTCATTCTGGTTATGGAATATTTATTATTTCATAGAAATGCCATTATCGAACTTACCTAAGATCCCTTTTGTCACAATTATCAATGACATACGTCGAATAGGGTTTCATTCATAATGTTGAACATTTTGGTAGAGACTGCACTGTATCTGCTATAATTAAAGATACAGACATGCGGTTTTCGCGACCTTGTATCATTATTTCGTAAAATTTTGAAGCCACAATCAGACAACTACTTTTGTACCTCAAATGCAGGCGAAAACGAAATGTTTTATTTCTCGGGCCTTGTATAACATAGAAAAAAATTAAACTTTCTCATAATAGATATTTTTACATGAAAGTAATTGGCGTATTTGAGAAATTTTTTTAGAGCACTGTTTTCAGGATTGGGCACAAACTTGGTATTTTTTAAATGGGATACCCTATATATTTTAAAATCAACTTCTTGCATTTTTTTTTCTAATTACATTGATGTACACAACCTAATCTGAAAGAAAAATCGATATTTACCCAGTCAACCAGTTTCAGTCACACAGTCACAGGGAAGTTGTTGGGAATTATCACTGTGGAAATGCGACTTCACAATGTTGATTTAAAAAAAGGCCACCAGTACTTACTGGAGAGTGCTTAATGTCCGCATCATCGCATATCGCGGGTAATTACCCAGTACATCACATGTAGGTGTAAAAAAAGCACCCTAGACAGCAACTTTGCGACTCCTCATTTTGGAGGTTTTTTGGAACGATTATTTTGACAGAATAAACTACCAAAGTGTATCCTCTATTGAAGTTATATTCATGTTCAATTTGATAATTACCATCGTGGCAATCAATTTGCACTCCATATTCGAGGCGTTCCGAGGAAAAGTGACCCAAGCTAAAATTTTTCTGAAATTGAATTAATAGTAAGAACTGCCTGAAAATGAATCAAAATTTTATATACTCGTAAACTCAATTCCAGAAAAAATGTAGCTTGGGCCTCTTCAGCTCTGAACGCCTCATTTGTACCCTGTGTTTACTCTTTACTCTTACCTACATATATTTCGCATTCTGCTCTCATCCTCAAAAGGGAAATTGAACAACTATATGAATTACTGATATCTTTTTATTCAAGATTAATATGTTTCATACAAATCCAAATATATAATAAAAAGAACATATATCTCGTTATAAATCTTCATTCCACTTCAGGAACGGCATGGTCCAGCTGAAGAAGAAAAAATCAGAGCTGTATTGATAGTAATAAATTTGAAATTCTCTCGATGATTCAAATCAATTCCAAGTTTGATTTTGAAGGTTGTGAATGTTACTTATCACCTAAATTCATATGAGGTATGTTGAAAGTTGAACGTTACAAAGGTGCAAAAATGGGGAGGATAAGAGGGCCATGAAGTGATCATGATGTAGTCATTATTTCAATAGGTTATATACCTACTCACCTTTTACTGCACTTTAATTAATCAATCAACGTCAAGTAACACTTAACTAAAACGAAATCTAATAATAGAACAGCTCGGTTAAAAAAATTATTCTAAAAATTCATTCGTAAAGATTTTGTTTGTTCATTCTCTCAACACAACGCAGTCACAGAACGAAACACATCACACCACGTTTTGCATAGCGAGATTTAGGTTATGAGTTAATCTCGAGACCACGTGCTGATAAATAGAACATTTCAGACAGTTACTGAAAGTTTTTCTTAGAGAAGTCGCTGGGTAGAGTTCATCAAAATTTATTCACAACACATCATTTCATGTTCTAAAAATATCACAGATTCAATATTTCAAAAATATCAACAGAGAGAACCCAGGTGACCAGTAACATATCTGTTATGTTTTCTTGGGAGATCAAATGGGGAACTTTGTTATGTGTTATTTTTCTGTAACCATTACGTGTCTGATACGATATTTGGGATGTACCTGTGCCGTATCCAAATTACATCCGCATTTTGTAAATTTCATGTTCCCGCTCCATGACATCCACGTAACATATTTGTAACATTGTTCTTTACTTGCCATGTATCATTTTGAGATCATGAACAGCTCATGATACCATAAGCGTTTTAACTACCATCGAGGGCGCTGTAAAACGTAAACAAATATGGAGTATTGTGAGAAACGCTATTGATACTGCTGTCGTTTCGATATGTATTTTTATTATCATTTAGACGTTTTGTCAGTTGAATAGTGGATTACTGAAAGTGAAGTGCAGATATTGTACGTTTGATAAGTTATTTGTGTGCCATAGTGATTTTCCAGTGAAATGGGGAATTACTGAAAAGAAAGTGCGATGGATATCGAACTGTAGGTCAATAAAACACTTCTCATATTTCATAGCAGTCCTAGTTAACATAATAGACTATGTTTTTGTTATATCCAGCTTATAAAAACCATATTTGAATAAATAATGTCCTGTTTGGTGTAAATTTCGATATAGGTTATTTTCTCACGTGTTGCATATACCCGAGCATATACCTCATATGTAGAAATAAATGAATGAATCATATACCTATATCAGAAATTTTCTTCAGAAAGATATGAAATATGCATATAGTATTCTTTTGATTCTCACAACGCATGGACACAATTCTTCTGAAAACTTTTTGACCTAAGCCAAAAGATTAATGAACTGTTGATTATTCTTTTTATGGAATGCAGGAAAGTGCAAAGACCAGAAAGACATGTCCTAATCAATTTTGGAGAACAACAATCATGAATCCAGCAGTTTGCATGATGTAATTTATTCTTTCTAGTTCTATTAACGTGTGCTCTAATTTTTGTAATCTGAAATTTATGAAAATATATTGTTTTTGAACACGAGTGCATTCGTTCACATACCTCACCGAACTGATGCGAGACACACACACTATTTGAAAAATCAAAATTCGAGTTCAATATTATTGCAATAGTTTATATCAATTTCCATAATTTTTCATCTTTTTGTTGAAAGCGTTTTCAATAACAAATGAAACATAATAAACATAGCACATGAAGGTAATATATATATATATATAGATCTTCCATGAAACAAATATTTGCATGATCCATGTTTGAACTATTTATGCTCCTTTCAGAAAGGAGATGTGTTCCTTGTTTGAGGCGGACATAGGAGCATAGCTGCTACATAAGCGTTCTGTATTTGTACTCTTAGTGTGATATATCTGTTATAAAACAAGGAGCGCGGGATACATTTCTGCTTCATAACTGTTATGAGATATGGTCACC
Organism: Coccinella septempunctata; assembly: GCF_907165205.1. Lineage (NCBI taxonomy): Eukaryota > Metazoa > Arthropoda > Insecta > Coleoptera > Coccinellidae > Coccinella > Coccinella septempunctata. The sequence continues at coordinate 10,295,768 of NC_058194.1, read as the reverse complement.
TGGGATGTCGCATAATAGTAGCTATGTTCACTTCATCGGAACATCTCGATATGATGTTACATGCAACCACTAGGGATCTAAAATTGCGGAATTCGCAAACTTAACAATATGCGGACGTTAATGTCCACAATGTGAAATCTTAAGTACATCCATGAAACTTCTCAAAGAAGCGCTTCAATGCGATATTTTTGGGTACTCCCTGCGACTTACTGTTACATTTCTGGTTGACTGGGTATTATTGTAGGTCATGAATTCTTTCACAAATTCATCATTTTTTCAAAACGCCAAGTGATTCAAAACTATTCATTCAATTATATTTTGAAGATAAACTAATGAATAGGTATCACCCTTTTACATAATCTCAAAAATGTTGGAAAAAACATATATCGGTACAGATTAACCATCAAAAACTGTAATTACAGGATCAAATCAGAAAATTACTTGAAAAACCGAAAAAAAAAACATATAAATCCAATAAATTTGTGCAAACTGTCGTCCAGTTTGTCTTATTCATAAACCACATAAAGTGTCAATTCGCCTTAGGGCATTTAATAGCTATTTATGTAACAAGTACATAAATTAGGTCTTTCTGTACGAGTCCAAAAGTTTATAATAATAATATATAAGTTATATAATAATAATAACTTGTGATGATAGTTTAGTGTCTGAAAATATAATGAAATGAAAGTATTAGCGGCATGCAGACAAGAATTGAATTCTGAAAAAAGTACCACCCAGAGCAGGATTCGAACCTACGACCCCCCGATTACCGGTCAGGTACTCTCCCAACTGAGCTACCCGGGCTGACGTGAGGATCCATCTGCATTGTCTGGCTACCACTATCCTCAGAATTCACATGTTAGTATTATCACTTTCGAACTCCGGCGTTCGAAAGCGATTGGAAATGTTATAGGTGGTACTCTGGGTGGTACTTTTTTCAGAATTCAATTCTTGTCTGCATGCCGCTAATACTTTCATTTCAATAATAATAACTTGGGCAAGTCCTTAAAGCCTGATTATGTACGAGTTGTATACAAAGCTTTATGTTCGACTGCAATGCAGAAATTTTATTTTCTGAAATGGCTTATTACTGAAAAACATTATGTGTGCTTTTGATTTTCTTACCTTAGTAACCAGCGACCTTAGCAACCTTAGTAAACACAGTTGTTTACTTCCTTAACTTTGTGACAAACGTCAAAATAATCCAAAAAATGGATAGTGCTGGAGAAGAAACCGTAGAAAATTCAGCCGAAGCGCCAAAGAATCTCTCTTACCCACTAAATCTAAAAATGCTTATGAAAATATGTAGGTATGCGGCCAATAACGAGTGGTGTAAAACGAAGAAATTTGTAAAATCGACAGAAGACAGTAATCTGATCACTTCAATAGTGAACTGAAAGCTTACAAAAGTTCTTCCCTATGGACTACATAGATGAATCGGAAAGTACTAAAATGAGTGTTGCTACCAGAATATTGGGCCAGGAAGAAGTTGCATCAAGAGTATTGAAGATCGAAAACTGTACTTCCACTTCGAGCTCGACTTCCTCAGGCATGCATTTTTGTAATAACAATGCATGTGTTTTCAGTATTCACTCCCACACTAATGCTTAGAATAGTAATTCATAATTTTGTTTTTAGGTCGAAGTTCAATTCTTCTCCCTTGAATAAAGTGTTCTTTGCATCTAGTATATTTATTTGATAGAATAATAGTGACAGTTGAGTCCAATAAAGTGGTGTCCAATAAGGTAGTCAATTTGAAGTTTTTCCTCAAAAATCACCCCCATAAATATTGACATTCAATTAGAAAACACCCTGTATATTGAATTGTATTGACCCCGTTTGTGACTTAGTTTCCATGAATGTAATAAACAAAATTTTTTTATGCATTTCAACTTTCATTCATGTTCAACTTTTATTTATGTGTGAAAGAATTCATGGCCTACTATTAAATAAACAAATACCCCATAATGGATTTTTCTGACATTTGAAGCTGAAATTCATTAAAGATCAGGTTGTGATACATCAATGTATTCAGAAAAAAATCGCACAAATTTGAGGTTAAAATATATCTGGTTTAAAAAATACCAAGTTTGCGCCCAATCTTGAAAGCAGTGCTCTCAAAAAAATTCAAATATGCCACTGACTTGTAAAAATATCTATTATAAGCAGGCCTCATTTATTTTCTTTTCTATCTTATACAGGGCCTGAGAACTAATAACATCTCCAAAAGTGAATATTTTCGTTGTCGCCCTGTATTTCAGGAACGAAAATAGTTGGTCTGTTTGTAGCTATAAAAATTCTACAAAATAGTGATACATGGTCGCGAAAACCGCTTGTCTCTGTCTTTTGAAATATCTGGAGGGGATTGGATCGGATATACTGGGTGGCGGTCTGTGTAACTAGATAGTACTCAGTAGCGCGTGCCATTCTTGAACAAGAGTCCATCAATTCCAGACGTTTTTCCATTGGAGAAGAAGCCATGTTGCTCTGACGACGTTAAATGAGACGGAAATCATGGACAGTATTCTTTGGTGGAGCGTACTCCATTTGGAGGCCTTGACGATGGCAATTTGGCTAGTCATGTGCGCGTGCTGTATTCAAATTATATTCATATTTTGTAAATGTCATGTTCCCGACCCATGGTCTATACAAAACATATTTGGAACTTTGTTCTTTGAAATGTATCAGTTTCAGATCATGGAGAGGGTATGTCAACATTAGTGTTTTAACTACCGAAGAAGGCACTGCAAGACGTAAACAAATATGGAGGATTGTGAGAAATGCTGTTTACACTGTCGTTTTGATTAGTGGATCTTTTAGTTTTTTCAGACATTTTGTCAGTTGAACAGTGGATCAGGGAGATGCAGATATCGATCGTTCAATTAGGTACTAGAAAATCAATTTTTGCAACCAATATTTATGGGAAACTCTAACGGTTAAATACGAATACTCACTCCTCTGTCCTCCGTACATATATGATATAATAAAAATCTTGGGTATGTAGACCACTTTTATTACCTAGCAAACCAAGATCTTGCCGAAGTTTCGAACTAACTATAGTTCTTCATCAGCGCTAAAATTAAGAACAAGACAATAATGAGAAACACGCCAAAAACAGTGAAGGTCTGAAACACTAAAACATAACTACAACAAAGTTGATATGTATGTTACGGCTAACGATAGGTGTTAACATAAATTCAGAGTAGCCGGCTAAAGTTAGGTTTAGCTTCAAGTATTTGCTAATGTTAGTTTCTTCTATCTTTAGCCGGCTAAACTTAGGTGTTATCACAGGGCATCGCATAAAAATGTAGAAGCTAATAGAAAAAAAAGAAGATTATTGGCAAGGCTTGAGGAGCGCAAATTTTTGGCAATTAAAAAATGTAAAGAAATAGTAATAGAAACAAACTATCAATGCAATGCATTATTTGTACGAATTTTATATATTTTCAATAACACAAAAGCATTCTGTTAGTTAAGCAGTTGAGATATTGAGAATGAACATTATATTTGTTTCCACTGTGTCTCAGCGCATTCTTATTAGCGAATCTAAAAATCTAAACGCCAGATGACAAAATTCCAGTCTAACACGACATTTTGAGTGTGAGGGAAAGTTTATGGTTATCTGTTATCTTGTTATCATTCATAATTTGAAGGGAATAGAATGAGTAAAAATAGAGAATGAAAACAACAATGGTGCCGCGAACTTCTTCATCAAAATACCAAAGCTTAAATTCTGGAGAAATATAAGTAGCAGTTCCCAATCTTTTTCGTAGGTAACCGGATTATTTCGCTGATAAGCTTTACGATGACCGATGACTGCACTTGAATCCTCCGGGATGATTCATCTAGGGTGGCGACAGGCCGTATTTTGGATTCCGTATGTTCAATGACTTGGGAAGAAATACTTAACAAAATCAGCTACAAAAAGTGGTTTCAACTATTTTCATGTTCATAGTTTTTTTTGTTCTTTTTGCAAAAATATTGAGGTTGGAAAGAAATTGCAACATTTTAGAAACTATCCTTTCCATTTCGTAGAAAATTGCATAAACATAATTATTGTATGGTAGGTAAAATATACTTTTGTGCACAGAAAAAATGCTTTTTATCTAATACTGTCTAATATTCCATATCCTTTCGAGGTCACATTTTGGTTTTTCAAAGGCCAATTGACTAACCACGTTCCTATTGTCCTGTGGGAAACTGTTTATCTAACGTTCTTGAGTTATCGTCCATTATGGTTAGAATATATTGGGATTTTTGGACTTCGTTTATTTATTGTTCCTTAAGACAACGCCGACGTTTCGAAACTGCTTGTATCTTTTTGAAGGCTAAAATTTCAGAGATCCTTCGTACACGGGACAACAGACATATTACCTAGTTTGCAAACAATATTGTCGATATAATCTCAAAATTGATATCATGTTTCAAAGAGATCAAATTCTAACATCACAATTGTTTTGTTATCTTATTGCAGGTATTTCAGTTGGAAGACGCGGAATATTGGCTGCGACAGATGACATTCGTGACGACGCAGAAATTCTGTCTCGGTTGGCGTTTTCGTCGTTTCTGTCGGAGGTGGACTCTACAATTTCGGATATTAGTCGACAAAGGATAAAATATACAAAATAAACAAAATATGTAAAAGACACGTAAACAACAATGTCAATGACGAACTTCTCAAAAATTTTTTTGCTGCTGGTATCACTGTGGCCGAATTTTCGTTTTCAATCGTTTATTAGGGTGTTGTAAATGATACTCAGGTGTTCTACATCTTCTCGGTGATTTACGTTGTTGTTGCGCTTAATCTGAATCATCTCACTTATATTCCTTCTGTATCCGTTCTTCTCTCTATCTAGGATCTCCACATTTTCAAAGTTGAATTTGTGGCCGGTGGTCATTTTGTAGAGTGTGAGTGCTGTTTTGTTGTAATTGGCTATGTTCTCACAGTCTTTTTTATGTTGTTTTATCCTCTCTGTTAGGTACTGCTTTGTCTGGCCTATATAGCATTTACTACAGTTTGGCATGTTATCTTATATACTACTTCGGATTCAAATGTATAGGGTGTTTTCCGCTTGTATTGGGTGAAAAATCTTCTAGTAGTATCTAAGTTGTAGTAGGCGCATCTACTTTTTAGGTTCCTGAATAGCTTGCTAATACGCTGGGATAAGTGTGGTATGTACGGGAATTTGAACCTGGAGATCATATCATTGTGATCATTGTGATCAAAATCAGCCATGTTTTGAATGTGTGTTCTTATAATAATAATGATAATAATAATAATCTTGATCTTGAAGATTCACAAGGTGGATGCCAATATTGTTGAGTTCCTGAAAAACGCCATGTCAACCAGGCGTACTAGTCTTAAAATGAAAGCAGCAGATTGCTCCATTACAACAGGACCTCTTCCAATAAGACGCGAAATTTTCCAAGGAGACTTGCTGAGCCCTCTGTGGTTCTGCATGGCCCTGAATCCCTTGTCTCATAGGTTGAATTCTACAGACTACGGATTTTCCATCAAGAGCGGCAGTAGAACAATGATGAAACTGAATCATCTCCTTTACAAGGACGATTTGAAACTCTTCGCATCTACCAAAAAGCAAATGCAACAGATGCTGAAAATGGTGGTAGGATTCTCGGAAGACATCAAAATGAAGTTTGGACTAGAAAAATGTCGACTGCTGAACATAACGAGAGGAAAAATAAAAGATGGTACGTTCAAACTCAAGGAAGGTGCAGATTTTGAAGCATTGAAGGAACGAGACACATACAAGTATCTAGGCATAAAACAGGCAAGAAAAATCAATCAGACCCAGATGAAGAAAGAATTAACGGAGGAGTTCACCCGAAGATTGAGAAGGATAATGAGAACTGGTCTTAACAGCAGGAATCTGATAAAAGCGATTAACACCTACGCTTGCTCGGCGCTGAGCTATTCATTTGGTATTATTTCTTGGACGACAACCGATTTAGCAGCTTTACAGAGAAAAATAAGGACGATGCTGACTAAACACAATAAACATCACCCCAAAAGCTCAATAGAACGGACAGAGCTGCCACGACATCTTGGGGGTAGAGGAATTGTTGATTTGTCCAACCATATGTCCCAGGAAATTGAAGGACTTCGAAAATATTTCTTGAGCAAGGCAGCTTCGTCAGAACTCCATCGAGTAGTTTGTGTTGCTGATAGTTCTACACCGTTAAAGCTACAACAGGATCACACTTGGAAACCGTCGAACACTCTGCAGAAAGTAAAATGCAGTCGTTATGGCTGTGCGACACATGAAACTATCCAGCACATCACCGGGGAATGTCAGAAGTTTGCGGGCACGGGGTACAAAAATAGACATGATGCCGTTGCCAAGATTCTTCACCAAGAATTGGCACTAAAACACCAACTACTTCGAAAAAGGTTCCATATTACAATTACCATCCGGATGCTGTGCTGGAAAATGAACATCACAAGCTCTACTGGGATCGCACGGTTCTCACAGACCGGAAAATAACCCACAATAGACCAGACCTCATATTGCTCGATAAGGACGAGGACACAGCACTATTTATCGACGTGGCAATTCCAAATAATAACAATCTTTCAGATAGGCACACTGAATAATTTTCAAACTACAGAGATCTCGAGGAACAAACCAGAAGACAGTGGAAGCTGAAAGATATCAAGACCATCCCTATTGTCATTTCATCTACAGGCCTGATACCGAAGAAACTACTAGAGAACTTGAGGAAACTTCAGCTGGACGAAAATATCTTTAGAGTCATGCAGAAGGCGGTACTGCTCGGAACGGCGAGAACTGTACGCAAGTACATGGGAAATTCAGAGGAACACCTTCTGCTCCGACAGGAAGCCGAGGGACGACCCGGACCTGACCACCACCACGGCCCGAAACCTGGAAAGGGCTCCAACAGAGCTTAATCCTTTTGATATCTGAGATATCTATGATAAGTGAATTTTCCTCTGGAGAGGAGTGTGAAAGCCGCAAGGCTAAAGTCATAACTTCATTAATCCTTTTAGACATTGTAGAAAATGTATAGGATGAGTCAAGAAAAACAAGATTTATGAATTACAAAGTATCAAGAAAATAATCTATAACGCTATAATAAGATTTAGGCAATAGCAATTCTTTTACTAACTTCTTTTATCTATTTAGATTCGCCGATTCAACATTATTAGGAAGATGATCAAACAATTTAATGGACTGGTAAATGGGGGATTGTTCGAATTTAGCAGTTTTATGCAATGGGAATGCTAATGTTTCTTTATTCCTACTGCTATAGTCATGGAATCTAGATAATTTCAACAAGTGTTTTTTTCATTTTCCTTCGCATAAACAAAGCCTCTGTAAATGAAAATAGAAGCAAGTGTCAAAATACCATGTTCGAGAAAAACAGGCCTACACGAAGATCGGGGAGAAATGTTGAAGATCATGCATAGTTCTATTTATAATGTATGTTGGATAATTGTTTTAGGTCAGGATCTTTCTCACTTTTTCTAAATTGGCCTTGTGGAACTTGGTGTGGCTGAGGTTTAATGATCTCCTTATGAGGTTATTCATTATATTGTTCTTCTGCTGCATACTGTGGTTGCTATAGAAGTTGAGACATCTGTTGTCACTCATTGGTTTGGTATACCAGTCGGTTATCAAACCAATTAGTGTCCACTTTTTAGGTTCCTGAATAGCTTGCTAATACGGTGGGATAAGTGTTGTATGTAGGTACGGGAATTTGAACATGGAGATCACATCATTTGAATGTTGAAGATCATGCATAGTTCTATCTATAATGTATGTTGGAAAATTATTTTGGGTCAAGATCTTTCTCACTTTTTTTAAATTGGCCTTGTGGAACTTGGTGTGGCTGAGGTTTAATGATCTCCTTATGAGGTTATTCATTATATTGTTCTTCTGCTGCATACTGTGGTTGCTATAGAAGTTGACACATCTGTTGACACTCATTGGTTTGATAACCGACTGTGTCAACTTCTATAGCAACCACAGTATGCAGCAGAAGAACAATATAATGAATAACCTCATAAGGAGATCATTAAACCTCAGCCACACCAAGTTCCACAAGGCCAATTTAAAAAAAGTGAGAAAGATCTTGACCCAAAATAATTATCATACATAATAGATAGAACTATGCATGATCTTCAACATTCAAATGATGTGATCTCCATGTTCAAATTCCCGTACCTACATACAACACTTAGCCCACCGTATTAGCAAGCTATTCAGGAACCTAAAAAGTGGATGCGCCTACTACAACTTAGATACTACTAAAAGATTTTTCACCCAACTCAAGCAGAAAACACCCTATGCATTTGAATCCGAAGCAGTATATAAGATAACATGCCAAAACTGTAGTAAATGCTATATAAGCCAGACAAAGCAATACCTAACAGAGAGGATAAAACAACATAAGAAAGACTGTGAGAACATAGCCAATTACAACAAAACAGCACTCACACTCCACAAAATGACCACCGGCCACAAATTCAACTTTGAAGATTTGGAGATCCTAGATAGAGAAGAACGGATACAGAAGGAATATAAGTGAGATGATTCAGATTGAGCGCAACAACACCGTAAATCACCGAGTTGATGTAGAACCCCTGAGTATAATTTACAACACCCTAATAAACGATTGAAAACGAAAATTCGGCCACGGTGATACCAGCAGCAAAAAAAATTTTTGAGAAGTTCGTCATTGATATTGTTGTTTACGTGTCTTTTACATATTTTGTTTATTTCGTATATTTTATCCTTTGTCGACTAAATCCGAAGTTGTAGAGTCCACCCCCGACAGAAACGACGAAAACGCCAACCGAGACAGAATTTCTGCGTCGTCGCGAATGTCATCTGTCGCAGCCAATATTCCGCGTCTTCCAACTGAAATACCTGCAATAAGATAACAAAACAATTGTGATGTTAGAATTTGATCTCTTCGAAACATGATATCAATTTTTAGATTATATCGACAATATTGTTTGCAAAACTAGGTAATATGTCTGTTGTTGCGTGTACTAAGGATCTCTGAAAAGTTTTTTGAAATTTTAGCCTTGAAAAAGAAACAAGCAGTTTCGAAACGTCGGCGTTGTCTTAAGGAACAATAAATAAACGAAGTCCAAAAATCCCAATATATTCCTTCCATTGTATATCTAACTTCTGTATGTGAATTGATTTACAAAAGCTTAGGCTCGATGTGAAGAGCATTAATCTCATAAACAGATTAAAAGAACTCGTTAAATGTTGAATTGAAAACTAATTGGCGTTATGTAACGAAATCTCAATAAAATAGCATTCGATGCTATTTTGCATATTTCAATACTAAAAATTGAAACAAAAACGTAGCCGCTTTACGTACAAGCAAAAGACATCAACCCACCGCGTGTGTATAGAATACTTTTTAGCCGTTTCCTTTTGGATAATGTGCACATTAGCTGGATAAAGATGAAATTCCCTGGCGCAGATGGAAACTTTATCAAACTTCAGCAGGCTTTCGAATACAAACCTTGAGTTTGGCCGGCTAATCTTAAGTTTATGCTCACATCGATCTTTAGCCGTAACATATACATATATAATCAAGATAAAATTACAATAAAGAGAAGGTGACAAAAATTCGAAAATTTGTATTGATCTGAAAAAAAATATTTTGATCACAATTACTGAACGAAACGAATAATTCTCCAGAAGAACAGCAACAAATGATACCGATATGTGCCAACAGCAAAGTTGTAGTCAAAAACGAGTAAAACACAGAACAACAACAACGATAAAAACATAGACACACGATGGTCTTCGAATCTTTCTCCGTGATAAAATTAAATTTCTAGAGGCGAATTTTGGCGCTAGTGGTTAACTATGGTTAGGTTGTAGTTACTTGGGTTACCACATTTTGGCGATGATAACCATGTAACTATGACGTTTCAATGACGTCACAGGAAGTTAACCACGTAACTACACGTAACCTTCCTCTTGAGTAGGGTTAAAACATTGCACTCTATGGAGTTTCCATAGAGTTCAATGGGTTAAAGAGTATGGTATGTAGTTCTATCTCCTTTCAATGAGTGAGATGGAATGAATTTTAGTGCCATAGATTCTTAGCAGAGACGCACAGAACACAAATAATAGACGTTGGTAGCGGGATTCACGAAGCACAGAACACACCCATATAGAAGGGAAACTTCCCTTCTATGAAGTAAACAGCGATAGTTTAATTTTTTTGCCATTGGTGGATCCATCACAACACATACATATAACAAATTATAAAATACTACTACGTATTGAATTATGAAAAAAGAATGAGGTAAGCAAAAAACAGCATTTGGAGAGGCACCAGTATACACCAGGTAGGTTAAACTAGTTAAAGAATATTTTCTCATTATTCTTCTTGTACATCTTCTTCAAGAAGGGTCTCTACCCTCCAGAATTTTATTTTTATCGAAAACATGACATAAATGTCATCAGTAACTATGACGTCAGAGATAACCATAACCATAGTAAGCTGTGGTTACAGCGCCAAAATTCGGCTTAGATTACGTGTTCAAATCATGGAAATCAGACTGGTTATTCAAATTATGATCACAATCAACAATATGACACATCTCCGACAATAATCTATTCTCCAATCTCTTCTGAAAATCTAAAGGTGCGTACAGACATGCTCCGAATACCGTCTCGATCCGCGTCGCGTACACCGTCGAGATCAAAAAAAGTTCGCGACGATGTTAGAGAGTGCCCTGAGAAAATTACATCGTTCCGATCTTCGCACCGTACATATAGTCGTTGCATCAGTGATTGAGTAGAATCTACAAGATGGACGTTGCTGCCGCAGCCTATATTTTAATGCATTATTCAGAAAAAAAAGGACTCGTAAAAGGAGATGGTGACAAACACAATTATATACAAATAGGAAAATTTATGGTTGCAAGGAATTACTGTTGGACTCAAAAAAACCCGTGGATTGTATAAGAATTTCACAAGGATGTCGCCTTCTGACGAATTTTTGATTAATTTAGTTGGCCTTAAAGTAGGTCGAAGAGATACCAAGTGGAGAAAAGCTATTTCTGTTCAAGAACGATTAGCGATAACTTTCCGTTTTCTGGCAACTGGAGATTCTTTCACTAGTTTACAATACCTTTTCAAAGTATCGAAACAGTCTATTAGATTTGTCATTTTTTTTATACATTCATCCGCCGTTATTCCTATCTTGGCAGCAATTTCGTCTCAGGAATCATTTTTTTTTAATTTTATTATTATATCTTGGATCATATCATCGCCAATATCAGGCTCACGAGCATAAGGTATCGGACTCTAACTTGATGATAATAACTGATTTACCAGTTAAGTGGGATCTCCTTTTTCCAACAGCATATTTTTAAACCGGTTAACGTTTTCGGGCAACAAATCAATGAAACAAATTTTTTTAATTTTCTTATGAACCTGTTTTATGACTGCTATTTTTGACTGAGAGGGTGATAAGATCTGTAATTTATTAATCTACTTGTACTACATGGCTCTCTGTTCCAACTCATTTTCAAACGATCCGCATCTATGATAATTAATACATCCAAAAATGGCAAAGATTCTTCCGATTCGCATTCATAAGTAAATCTCAACTAGTCTGTGAAGTTATTAAGTATACTTAAGGCCTAACGCACACGACCGACAATCGTTGGGCGACTATTTTGTCGGTTGAAATGCAGAACACTTATGTTAATGCACCAACGCAAACTTTCAGTCGGGCCTACAAAACAGTCGGAGCGCGCTCCATTTTTGCACCCATCACGATTGTCGGTGAAGCAGATGGGCATATAGGTTTCTCTTGTTTCAACGCACACGAACGACAGTTTAGTCGGTTCTTGATCTCTATTCTGTTGTGAATTACTGTATGTGGGCTTTTTAAATAGTGATTCACGATCAAAAATGGATATAGACATTGAAAAATTAATCTGTGAGGTACAGAAGAGTAGACATTCATGTGAAACCTCAACAGCAAAGTACTCGAATAAAATACCGAAGAAACTTTGGGAGGAAGTGTCTGTTCAGTTAATTGATGACTGAGATAAATTCAAAAAGGGTATGAAAATATGTCAACCTACTTGAAAGAACTACTCACATTGAAATCGAAATAACGAATAACCTGTTTCAAAACACCTTTCACAAATCTAGCAATCTTATACGACCAGCTCTTAACATAACTAATAACACGTCTCGAAGGTATATTGTCCTTATGTATCTTTGGGAGACCGTATGCTCTTGGGGCCCGAGAATACAGTCAAAGATTTCTTCATATCATCGTCTATGTGTCTCTTCACAAAAATTGTCTTCACCTACAAATTTGCCCTCCTCTGAAACGTCAACGTAGGATCCCTCACCAATTCTTTATAAACATTAGCGTCATCAACCAAAGATTTAATCTTCTCCATGTATGATTGCTTGTCTATGATGACAGTGGAACTGCCTTTGTCAACTCTTAAAACCCATATATCCGGACTTCCCCTAAAAAACTTTTTCGTCTCAACCAATTTGCAGAAATGAGGACAGTGTTTCATATGACGTACAGCCGATCTATGAATAAAATTAATGGTAACGTTAAGAAATTGTGCTTTTTTATATCTTTTGCTCTGGAAGAAAGATTCGAATTATTGATGCAAAACTGTACATCTGCTATAAGGGTTATTGAAGGTAAAGAACCATGCTCAACATTGAACGCGAAACTTGGACACAAGGATAACAATTTCAAAACCTTTTTGGGAACATCAGTATCACTCACATTACAAACCCACTCTTCTTTGCTCAAAACAAGCTCTACAATCTGGGAATCAATCAATCTAGAAAACTACGAGGAAGTAACACCTCAAGAATCTCCATTCCAAAAGGGCTAGCGAGTTCTTAATTTACGCTCTCAATTTCTTACGTGAAGTCTTGAGTTTTTTTTAATTGAAGTTGAAGGACGTCTTGATGTCACCCCGTTTCTTTTTACCAAAATTAGTTGTTTTTAATTGAGAAAAAAGAAACTTGAACTTTAATGTCAATAAAACCCAGGTGACCATATCTCATAACAGTTATGAAGCAGAAATGTATCCCGCGCTCCTTGTTTTATAACAGATATATCACACTAAAGGTCAGTTCATATTATCCGTCCGTCTCAGTTCAGTTCAGCTCAGCCAAAATATCTTTCAATGTGTTTTATATGGACTAATTCATACTATCCGTCTCCGACTCTTCAGCACCTATCGGCACGCTTACGACCGTCCGACGGTATTCTTCCAGAGAATATTGTGCGGATGGGCTGAAGGGCGTGGTTGGACTGAATGAGACTGAACGTATAATATGAATAAGCAACCGCTCAGTTCAGCTCAGTCAATCGAGGGTTTTCCTTTGTTTGTTTTTTGCTAATAATTTCACTGTATATTTTTTCATCCGTTTTTAAGGAAAACACAATTGAACAGTTCAGAGCATCGGAAGGGGATTTGAAGTAACGGCTTATTTATTTTATTTATTTATTTCGACGATAAAGCATAATTAAAAACAATGTAGCATAAAAAGAATAAACTTAAATTAAATGTTCTACGTGTCCTTCCCCTACTTCTATGCTTTTTCTAATTCTTTCAATAAAGGACTTTCGAACTTTGAAGAAAATATTATTCTTTCCCCTTATAAAAAATTCATTTTTAACGCCCTCTATCTTTTTCCACAGCAATATTTTATTGAGGTATATTTGGTTCTATCGCCATATTTTGGTCCAAACAATCTGCCCTTAGCCTATGTCCTAATATGAATCACCCTGTATAATCGAAATGATATCATTCTAAAATAGCTCTTCATCTTCGTCTAACAATAATGCAAAAGCACATCATTCATTCAGGCGTAATTGCAGCAATTTTATTTTTAGCAGAAGTCAAAGGGTTTACGTCCTATGAGATAGGGCACGTAAGACTCGTAAGAGAAACAACGAAAATAATAATACTGATAATTTAACAATATTTTTTAAGGTCCTTCTTGTACTGTTTTGATAAAAATGAAAGGCTTCATGTGTCAAGTGCTGGTCGATTCGAATGCAACCGAAGATTCACGACACACGAAGCGGAAGGTGACTGAGACGATCGTGACTGATAATATGAACGCAACCTCCGTCAACGGCTAATGATCCTTCCGCCGGCCTGAACTGAGCGGAACGTATAATATGAATCGACCTTTAGAGTACAAATACAGAACGCTTATGTAGCAGCTATGCTCCTATGTCCGCCTCAAACAAGGAACACATCTCCTTTCTGAAAGGAGCATAAATAGTTCAAACATGGATCATGCAAATATTTGTTTCATGGGAGATCTATATATATTACCTTCATGTGTTATGTTTATTATGTTTCATTTGTTATTAAAAACGCTTTCAACAAAAAGATGAAAAATTATGGAAATTAATGTAAACTATTGCAATAATAATGAACTCGAATTTTGATTTTTCAAATAGTGTGTGTTTATTAATCATTCTTGAAAATAAATTTCAAAAAAATCTCACATCAGTTCGGTGAGGTATGTGAACGAATGAACTAATGTTCAAAAACAATATATTTCATAAATTTCAGATTACCAAATAAGTGCACATGTTAATAAAACTAGAAAGAATAAATCATGCAAACTGCTGGGTTCATGATTATTGTTCTCCAAGAAAGATTAGGACATGCTTTTCTGATCTTTGCACTTTCCTGCATTCCATGAAAAGAATAATCAACAGTTCGTTAATATTTTGGCTTAGGTCAAAAAGTTTTTAGAAGAATTTTTTCCATGTTATGCGTTATGAAAAAGATAAGAATACTATATGCATATTTCATATCTTTCTGAAGAAAAAATTTTCAATATAGAAATGTGATTTATTCATTTATTTCTACAAATGAGGTACCTACATGCAACACGTGAGAAAATAACCTATATCGAACATTACATCAAACAGGCATTATTTATTCAAATATAATCTTTATATGCTGGATATAATAAAACCATAGCCTATTATGTTTTATAGAACTGCTATGAAAATGCGAGAAATGATTTATTGACCTACAGTTCGATATCCACAGCACTTTCTTTTCAGTAATTCACCATTTCACTGGAAAATCACTATGACACACAAATAACTTATCAAACGTTCAATATCTGCACTTCACATTCAGTAATCCACTATTCAACTGACAAAACGTCTAAATGATAATAAATAAATATCGAAACGACAGCAGTATCAATAGCATTTCTCACAATCCTCCATATTTGTTTACGTTTTACAGCGCACTCGAAGGTAGTTAAAACGCTTATGGTGTCATGCTCTGTCGATGATCTCAAAATAATACATGGCAAATAAAGAACAATGTTACAAATATGTTACGTGGATATCTTGGAGCGGGTACATGAAATTTACAAAATGTGGATATTATTTAAATACGGCACAGGTACATCCCAAATATCGTATCAGACACGTAATGGTTACAGAAAAATAACACATAACAAAGTTCCCCATTCGATCTCCCGAGAAAACATAACAGATATGTTACTGGTCACCTGGGAACTTGTTTCCACAATAATTTTTCGACGGTTTTTCGACATATTTCGATAAAAATATCGACGGGGTGACATCGGCGATTCAATTCTTCACATATTGCTGAAATTCTCATAGCGACTTATGCCAGGAATAGCTGAATATTATTCAATATTCCTAATATTACCTCTCACGTGATAATTTTTACTTCTCAACTGACTCAGTACGTAATACAGGCTATTGCTCAAAGATGTGACACATTTTCGTATTTGGGGTAGCATCCGTAAAGCAACCAATGTCGATCGTCTTGATCTCGAATCGTATGTACTACTTCCCCTGAAGTCGCATTCTCTGTTGAATAACCCGAAATCTACGATCCTCGTTTCTACCCTGAACCCGAAGGAAATTACGAATGATATCAACTGGTAAAATATTTTTCGCCCTCTCCATACAATTACTAAAACTAATATAAAAAATCTCAAGCTCGCGAACAGTAACAGAAATCTCCAAATTCAGAATCGACGACTGGAACTTCTGTAGAATATGTTGAGGAAATACCAGACTTGATCTACATTTCAACAAAAATATTTTAAGATTCTTCTTCAAATTGGTGGTCTGCATCATTGTGGCTTTCATTTGGTATAAAACTGTGGTAGCCTGTGTGCCATATATGATACAGATGTCGTTCGAAAAGACACTACAAACACTCACTTCTTTATCGTCTTTATATACTGGGTGGGCCATCCATAACTTTTCACCCCGAATTTCAAGCTTTGGGATGGATTAACGAAAAAACGCTCAGACAGGTCAAATTTTGAAAAGGGGACAAATAAGGGTGTTCAAATGAGTTTGATATCACTACCCCTCTAGCCGCAACCCCTAACAGCTCTCATTTTCGAATAGGGAAAAGGGGTCGAGCAGCACCTTGTTGGAAAGACAATTCAATTTCCTATATGAGCGTATTTTTTTTATCGCTTTATTATTATACAGAGTGACTCAGTCACGAGTCAAAAAATGAATTCATCCTGTTTAATAGTTAGGCGATCGAAGAAAAAAAAATAATACGCTCATGAAGGTAATTGAATTACCTTAAAGCTACTCGACTTATAATCTCTATTCAAAAATAATTGCCGTGAATTATTTAACGTTACATACGCACTTTCGGTAGAATTCTCTGTTCAGTTGCATACAAAATAATCTCTGTCGTTTTATTACGACAATTTGTTAAAGAATTCTCCAGAGAATTCTCGGCTGTTACATAAGGGTTTTATACGAATGTGGAAACAGAAACGAAAAATATCACACCGTTTCTTTACAAAATTTGACAATGCGTTGGAATTACCGTTGCTTGGTGACGAAAATTAATATCCTTCGATTAGTTTCAATTTACATTCCACAGGTTAGGTCCTCGAAAAATTTCTTTTTGTGATAAATTCATATTACCATCTAGAATATTTCGACAGCTCAAAGCCCAACCAGTTTTTTTTATTATGTTAGTGGTTCCTACGAGATATTTGGACGACTACAGTGAAGAAACGGTTGATATTTTTCGATTCTGTTTCTATAATCGTGTTATGTATAAAACGAAGTACAATCTGGAAACATTTCGACTATTTCGGGTGGATTTCTTTTCTCGCTGTGGACATGTGAAAAAAAGGTTGTGTTTGATTTCTGAAGAAATTTCTTCACAGAAATTGTTCGAGAATTGTGTTCATTCAGAAAATGAAATTCACGTACATTGAAGGTTTTCCGCCATTTAGAAAATTTTTTCAGAGTTCTTCATTTTTTTTGAATTGAGCACTCTAAAATACACCGAAGTAACTAGAAACCGTTACTTTGAGGTTTCATTCATTCATTCCTGCATCCTGTTACCGAAAATAAATCTTACAATAAGACAGATGTGCAAACAGATAATGCATATCGGATGGTTCCACAAAGTTTCGAATGAAGAAGTCTTGCAGCGCCCGAGTTGTACAACAATTGAGACTCAAGTAACGAGGCCCGACTCAGATGGAGCGGCCACATTCTAAGGATGCATTCTAAGCAAAAGACACAAGTTTGTTGAAAAACATACGTTTTCGAAAGACCAATATAATGTATACATACCATACACGTATGGTAACGTGCATGGATATTGTTAGGGACATAGGATCATATATTACAGATGATGACTTGTTATTGGATGATAAGGGATTCATGCCCAACGCTCCACTTGTCAGAGAATGCAGATTCAGACTCAACATGAGAAATGCAGACACTAGTACCGGGATGCTTACGGGAACTTGTCTTGTTACATTCCAAGGTACAACCCTCCCCAAATATCAAGAATGGAAAAGTTTCCTAAAACTCCAAAATCGAATTCAAAAGTATTTATGGAAACCCTTTTCCATTACTTATCCAACACGTAAAAGATTCGCTTCAAAATTCCGGAATTTCAGAAATGCACCTTCGAAACTTAGTAAACATTCAAATATGTAAAAGCTTGTGACGTAGAATGCTTTTACTAAAGTCTAGTAAATTTTGTTGATTCGACAACAGTGGAACCGATCAAGAGATTACAAATTTTTTTATGAAATCTGTGTCTATACCTTCTTAAAACCGATGAATTTTTGTGTCATTGTTTGTTTTTCTTGTCAAATGTGATCACTTGATATTTATTAAGTCAATGGTGATCAGAAAACTTTCATAACCATTATTGTCTCGATGGGCGTTGCGGGATTGTGAAAAAAACGTAGAACGTTCATAAGAGAACACTTCTGAAATTAGAATTTTTGTAAGTGGTCACAGACAAAATGCGCTTTGTTAAAATTCAAAAAAAATTATATTTTGATTTTGAAATTTAGGAAAATAGCCCATTGTATATCATCAGAGCGGTAGTGCAATTGTACATCCCCCTGTCATTCAATGTTACAGATGCCTTGAATACGGTCTTGTCAAAACTCAAAACACAATGTAGAGGTAATTTTAGATGCGTTACTTGCGGTAGCCATCATGAAACAAAAAATCTCTGCAAAGAACAACCGAAATGCATACATTGCCTAGGCCCCAACCATTCCAATTATCGTAATTGTAAAGAATATAATAGACAGCTCAGAATGCGTGAAATTATGGCAGTAGATAATCTATTACGATATGAAGCCAATTTGGCAACCAAAACCCCAGACGGCCTCTACCCTCTGCATTTACAAGCCGGAGGCCCACAATACAAATCTTTGAAACCTCAAACCCTAAAAATAATAATGCTAGGTCCTCCACCTCTGTCGCCAAAACTAATAATAAATCAATATCAAAAAACAAAGGGAGAAAAACAATTGGTTACGATAGAGCAGCTCATGAAAGAGCATTATTCAACTACTCACCATCATACCTTAAGCGACTTACACCTCTAGATACTCAATTCCTACCCACAACAAAAAAAGTCATAACCGAAGAGACAATTTCTTCCTCTCAAATCGATCCAAACACATCTCCTATGAAAAAGAACAGTAATGACGAAGATTATCTCCATATGTCACTTTACAACTCACAAGATGTTAACATGGATTTATAGGAAAGTCTACCCATCTCGGACTGGAGCCAGGAGACACCTTCTACTGCTTCAGCAGGAGATGAGATCTAGACTGGCGGCATGCTGTGTGGTCTGTCGGATAGTTGTCGTCGCCACTTCTAGTATTCACCTTCAAGTTTCTCCATTGGAACATTCGTTCTTTTTCATACAATCATTGTGAGAGAGAATACCTGAAGTACCAAACACATTAGAGCGTAGAGTCCAAAGTTTGGAATTTGTTGACGTTCTTGGTGTGTGCATAGGCACAGTATATGTTCCACCCGACATCATACTATCACAATCTCAGGTAAAAGATATCCTCTCACATTTGACTTCCCACTATATGGAAATATCATTGAACTCCTTTTGCAGGACATTAAACTGGTTATTCTCAATAATGGTACACCTACCTACACCACCCAATTCCAACCCTAGTGCCCCAGATCTGGCAATCTGTTCACCGGAGTTGGCACTGCATTGTTCTTGGACAGTCATAGACAGTCACAAGATTGCGGGCAGAGCGATCAGTTACCCACGTTGATAGAAATTAGTGGACGGGACTCAGGAAACAACCCTCTACATATAAGTTCCCCCTGCTGCAGGAAGTATAATACCAAAAACCCAAATTGGTCAGTGTGCTTCGCAGAAGTTGTTGACTACATGAACAATCATTCAATCTAGAATGCTGCCGACTTTCTCCATATGATCGATATTGCAGCGGAAAAAACCTGCCCCAAAAGACATCGCGTCACACCCCCAATATATAAGATACACTGGTGAGATGATGGAGTTTCAGGGGCCATCAATGCCTGAAGAAAGGCTTTCAGAAAGGAACATCCATCGCTGCAAAATTTCTTGTCTGTACAGAGAGTTAGAGCCAGTATACGCATACTTATGAGAAAGAAGAAAATATTAACATTGCAAAAGTGAATGCAGCAATTAATTTCATTCATGAAAACTGATAAAATGTGGAAGGTTACCAAACGCTTTTCAGGAGAGCCACGGGGGTTAGGCAACCTGCGCCATCAAGGACATGTTTGTTGGGCATTCTCAAAAAACTTAGCAAAGGCGGTACACCAGTAGCTTCCAGGCCACACTCACCAGGTGAGTTTCAACTCTTTACTATTAATGAATTGCTATACGCTTTATCCCATCAAAACGTACCATTTCGGTTTGAGAGGGGCTCAGTTACTCACTGTTTATACACCTGCCTCTCTCAGCCAAGACTATTCTCTTGCACATAGATAACGAGTGTCTGAGGACAGGCACTGTACCACCAGAATTTCAGAACACCCTGATTCTGCCTATCCTTAAAAAGGGAAAAACCCCAACCAGTTCTCAAGTTATAGGCCTCTAGCTCTCCCCCTGTGTGATTAAGATAATGGAAACCATGTTGAAGAATAGAGTCGAACTTACTATTGAAAAGAGCATGGGACTTCACAGACCTACATTTGGTTTCCGAAGCGGATTCTGTCAATGACTGCTTTGCATTACTGAC
The DNA here is from genome assembly GCF_907165205.1 of Coccinella septempunctata. Taxonomy (NCBI): domain Eukaryota; kingdom Metazoa; phylum Arthropoda; class Insecta; order Coleoptera; family Coccinellidae; genus Coccinella; species Coccinella septempunctata. The sequence goes on along the minus strand of NC_058194.1, from coordinate 10,275,180 downwards.
GGGGTATGTTTACCCTTCTCGAAGGGTGAGAGGGTTATCGCGGTTTTTGGACATAACAGGAGCTGAAAAAAGACATTGTGAATGCAGGTATATCACCGGTGGAAACAAACCTAATCCTGGCACTACTAACTCAGAGGTTCCTATTCATTGCAGACTCTACCTCATCTACGGTTTTGGTTCCGGGAATATGCATGTTGGGTCTGTCCCAGGGAACTTCCCTAGCACCACTGCTTTACAACGTATACTCCATTTTTCCCCCTAGCGTTTTATCGACATCAGTCAAAGTCCTACAATACGCAGACGACCTATGCATCCAGATCAGTGGGACAGACCTTGTACAGATGTCGGAGCAGCTCACTCTAGACCTAGGTCAACTCACCAGCTGGATGAAATTCAAAAATCTGCACCTCTCTCTGGAAAAATCGTCTGCTATGGTTTTTACTAAATCAGGGAAGCTTGCCACTCTCCCGCCATATTGTCTGGTATTGTATCGATACCATGGGCGACTCAACACAGATACCTCTGATTGCATGTACACAGTAACCTTCGTTGGCGTGAACAGGTGGATTCGGCCAAGAACAAGGCCATGCAGGCCTTTAATATCATTAAAGCTTTGGGAAAAACCACGTGGCGAGCACACCCCTCTGTCCTACTTAAAATATATAAGTCCCTGGTACAGCCTCAGACTACGGGAGCCTGATTTATGGGAGGTGCTCCAAGGAAGCCCTTCAGATATTAGACCGAAAGCAGAACGCTCTGCTCAGAACTGCTTCATCTGTGATGAAGTCAACCCCTCGATGTTTTGTGAGGTGTATTTCATTCAATTTTTTGAACACATGACTCAGACCATTTGAAACTGTAAGTAAATTTCCGAAATTCTTTCAACTCCTCAGGTGAATATAAACACAAAAAGAAGTATCTTCTATCAACGCTAAGAGAGTTATCCACATTTTCTTGTTTTCAAACTAGATATTTAGCAACTCAAAGCTGTGATCTCATCACCATTCAAATTTTTTTTTTCATTTATTAAAAATCATATTTACACAGTTCAGTAATGTTCCCCCTTTACTTTTGTTGTGTACGCTATATTGAAAATGTATCTTTCATTTTAGAGCCCGGAGAACGATTTTAAAATACAATCGAAACTAGTCGGCATTGTTTTAAGGAATAGTTTCAGTTCTATAAACCTGACCTTTATCGTGTCAATCAACTGAAGAATATTTAATAGATTTTAAACAACCTTTATTTTTTTGTTGAGGTTGGAACCATATTCTTCGAATGATTATTTCAACAGACTCATGAATGATTAGTAAACTATGTTTGACGCCTTCTTTTGCAGTTTTATGTATCTGTATGTACAATGCAATGAAAAATAAAGCATTTATTCATTTATTTATTTATTTATTTATCTCTTTCAGGTTTCCCACCAACAAAGAGCCAAGAAATTATTAGTTTTTATTGACATTTTTGCAAAAGCAAATGTTACAAAATATATGATACCTGGTGCGTATTCACAACTTTTTCATGGAGCATTCAATTTTGTACCCTCCAGGTGAGTCCTATCTGACAATTCTAACGCTTTCTCTTCACCTTACAATGAATACACATTCGAATTATGACTCAAAAAATTAGCAGTTCAATAGATATTCAAGAATTAATTTACTTTCAGTGAAAGCTCGACCATTGAGAAACTCCCCCCAAAAAATTAAATCTGAACTACAGAATGAAGAATCGATGAAGATTCCTATACATAATGAATATATGTGAACTCTATAAATATTTAGAAGAAATATTAATGATTAATTATTGGAATATATGAATTTTTCGTGGATCTGAAAAGAATGCAGTGCAAACTCAAATGATGAGAAAATCCTTTATTATCTATACTACATACTGACTACTTCGGAAAGTCAGGTAAAAAGGAATTCTTTGTTCCTTCAAAGTATCACAGATCCTTCAAGTCCACACAATCATTAAATACCAAAAAATTCATTGAAGCATGATCCAATAATCATATTTCAACATCTTAATTACCTACCATTTCATATGAGTAAATTCAAGTAGTTTTCATTTGTGTTCGTCTTATAAAGGAGGGCTCCGTAGGTGAAATGAAAATCTGTTTCTATACTCAGATAAGAAAAAATTTAAATGAATCAAGGCATAGGTTGGAAGAGAAACAATTGGAATTCGTTGCTTAGAGCAGTTTGTTTGAGGACTAAAAAGTAGAATTGTCTGCTGGAAATATTTGTTGAATAGCTTCAAGGAAAAGGCATATATCTCTGACGAAGAAGCATAATCAACCATACTGGTTTGATTCTTTTTTGTGGAAAATGTGTAAGATGTGAATTTTTATTCTTGGTAATGGAATGTTCATTCTATAGTTACTTGGGATATTTACATCATATGGATGTTCGTTGCCACCATTGAAATCATAATATATATACTTACTCTAGAATGGCTAATCCAGTATTAAAAAAAGCGGCGAAAAATTGACAGTTGTCGTTAAAGCGAATGCGCGACAATAGTTTATTTCAACTCGAACGTTGCCTAGACTTTCCTACCTTATGTCAGTCGAATTGTTTATTTGGTATAAATGAGAAATAAACATATTTCATTCGATGAAAAAACTCATTTTTCGATTCATACAGGAATTCTTGTCGGTATTGAATACATGCATGGATGATTAATTGTGTTTATATATGCTTTGTTTAAGGCGGTGAACACATATGAGCGGCCGCGGCCACGATCACGATCACGATCGTGAGACATCCCGACTGAATGCCGCTATATCGCTGAACAGATCGTGATATTATGTGCGGAATATGACATTTGCATGGGACGCTTCTCGATCGTGATCGTGATCGTGGCCGCGGCCGCTCATATGTGTTCACCGCTTTAGAAAATCAGTACAAAGATGTTGCAGGTTTCAATGAAAATATATCGGGATCTCGGAGGTGGCGTGTTATAAGTCCAAATCTAAATTTGTCGATAGAGGTATTATTGAGTATTCATTGATTGTTTGACCAAACCGTGAATTGGCTGAAGATTGGAGTTTTATAGCGAATTCCATGGTAACAACTGGTGCTTACTAAATATTTGGAACTCACAACAAAAATTCCAGAAGATCTAAACTTAATATCACTAATGCAATTCGATATTATCGCAGATTCGATTAGATGAACAGGTACCTAAGCATTGAGTGCATATTATAAACTCCGTGCAACAATTTTGAAATATCCTGATCTAGTGCAATACTGTATGCCATCAATGGAATTCGCTATCAGTGGAACTCGATAATTCATTCAAGTTCTGAATTTTTTTTGCATTCATTATTTTCAATATGATAGACAAGTACACAAGTACATTTCAGAAAATGTGACTTAAAACTTCTTACCTCTGAGCAGATCGTGCAACAGTGAAAAATCAAATGACTGAAAGAAAACGCGTTGTTGTCCGACATACCTTCGTTACATGAATTGCCCCCTCTTCATAAGATTTGATCGACAGAATATTCAGTAATTCGGCAACGTTCTACTAGAAAATAAACTAATGATGCGCATTCGTATTAACGACCACTGTCAATTTTTCGCCGCATTTCTTACTACTGGATTAGCATTCTAGAGTAATAATATATAATATGATTTCTATGGTTGCCACCCATACCATACAGAAACTTTCACTCTGCTTCTTTCTACCAAAGATTTTTTTCTGCCTAGTCAATCTAGTAGAACTTGGTGATAAATCGTACTAAGCCCACCTGCTCTATGCAGAGAAAAACTTGAGTATTAGATTGATTCGGTCTCTACTTGTTGGAAGTTCATTTTGAATAAGATGAAATTTGATTTTTATCTGATCAAAAACCTTTGAGCATCATATAATTTATCGACAACAGCTGAAAGTCTTGGATGGATGAGAAGTCCTTTTTGGAAAATCAGTAAGATACTATTCGTTAAGAGTTGTTATTTCTTCGAGAAATTATATACGAGGTATGACTGTATGAACCTATTATAAAAAATGGAGACTTGTCCTAAGTACCAGCAAAACGAAGTGTTCTTTCTTTCACTTAAATAATAAACAGGCCACACATGAGCCTGAAATATTTTGGAAAGGTGAACGCCTTAGGTATAACTCGAATCCCAAATATCTGGGTATTACATTGGATAGAACGCTCTGATTCAAAAAACATCTAGAGAACACGGCTGCAAAAATTCAAACTAGGAATAATATTCTGGAAAAGCTATGCCGTACTTCATGGAGGGCGACTGCCGAAACTCTGCGATGATCGGCAATGGACCTCGTCTTTAACGTGGCTGAATACGGGGCTCCGGTATGGAGCATGCGAATCATAACGGGATGCATTAAATCTACTCCAATCTATTGGCTCACAACTCTCAGTCACATCATGCCGCCACATATCCGCCGAAGAGAGGCTCTCCTAAGAGAATACAAAAAGATAATGGATAACCCAGAGTTGCCTATCAATGACTATATACCCACTGCCTAACCATATTAAAATCCAGACATCTGCCAGTCAGGATAGCACAGGCACTGCAGGAAAGTGATTTCAGGGGCCTCCAGGAATGGGAAGCAGGCTGGAGGAAAGATACCCCACCGCCAGATGTATTCGATTACGTAAAAATCCAAAAAGTGCCTGCGGGATTCGACCTGCCTCGCCAAATATGGAGGACGGCAAACAGATTTAGAACGGACACGGTGTCTGCGCAGATATGTTGTTTAGGTGGAATAACCAACCCTCGCGAAACTGTGAATGTGGAGCAACCTATCAAACAATTGAACATATATGTATATTAAGACTGCACTCTTACGGCTTAACAGAAGTTGTTACCTTAATAATAATAAGGAATGATCGCGCCCAAACGGACAATGAATACAATAATGAGGATAAATTCAGATGCATACTACCCGCTGATATGAATATCAACAAGTGTTATGATCTGAACTGAACTAGCCAATTTGCCATCGTCAAGGTCCCTAATGGAGTACGCTCCACCGAAGAAAACCAGATGCTGACCATGATTTCGGTCTCATTTCACCTCATCAGAGCAACATAGCTTTTTTCCCCGATATAGAACGTTTGGAATTGATGGACACTCATTCAATACTGGCAAGCTGAGCTGATTACTGAGTAATATCCACTAACACAGCGACTACTGAGTACTATACAGTTACCAGAGCGCTACCCAGTATGAAACGGTGCCGGATTAAATCCCCTCCAGATAGAAACCCAGACGAAGACAATAGCATATGTCCCATATTTTCTCTAATTCAGTACGCCGATTCTCTTTGCGAACAACAGACTTGTGACGAATTGAGAAGTCCGGGAACACGTTCAGATCACGGCAGAAATTATGGCAGTGGCAGCGGTACAATAATAATAAAGAATGATCTCGCCTAAACGGGCAATGAATATAATAATAAGGATAAATTCAAATGCATACCACAAGCTGATATGAATATAAACAAGTGTTACGACCTGAATTGAACTAGCCAATTTTCCATCATCAAGGCCCAAATCTATCGAAGAAAAGCAGATGCTGACCATGATCCGTTTCTTCATCGGAGAAAAAAGCTATGTTGCTCTGATGAGGTCAAATGAGACCGAAACCATGGTCAGCATCTGCTTTTCTTCGATGAGCCGTACTCCATTTGGGGTCTTGACGATGGCCAATTAGCTAGTTCAATTCAGGTCTTAACACTTGTTGATATTCATATCAGCGGCTGGTATGCATCTGAATTTATCCTCACACCTCACATAATTTTAATATGGAACATTTTGATTTCACCGAATTTGTTATTTCAAAGAAAATACTTTCGAATCATCAATATACATAATTCAATTGATGCAAAAATCTTTCATTGTTAAATTTTTTTAGTGAATTAATCTTTTTTTGAAATACAAAAAAGCATTTTCTTTCTATTGCTTAGAGGTTTTCATAGTTGCTGAAGCAGGGAGCGATCAATAAATAATAAAATATAGGTAAGTCGGCTGGTTTCTTTCCTTTCGTAGAGCAATTATGATATTTTGGGCAAAGTTCAGTAAGTACCCTGCGAATCTTCTCATAAGTTAATCAAAATAATCCGAGCAGCGTTGTCAAACCGCAGAATCAATGTATTGTTATCTTTTTCTTAGAGAATTCAATGTTGACTTCATGACAATCCCGATATTATGAATAAAATGCTTGGTCTATTTCTCATCGTACGCAACCCTTCCAAAACCATAACCTAACCTAATTATAAATAATGAGTGCATAATGAACTTTATCGAGAATAGAGCGAAAATAGCCATTTCAAAGTGGCTTTTTTTAACATTCGGCTCCAGAAATTGAACCAATTTTATTGAACTTAACTCGTCAAAATAAAAAACATTGCACCTGTCTGAACAAAAAATCGCTGTGTGCAAAATAGTAGCCGAATCTAGGCGGTTTGTATATTTGGCATTCATTCCGTTTTCGGAGTTGCTCTGTTGAACTCAAGGACATCTACAAGATTCTTATATACTTACAATGAAGCTGTAAAGGCAGAAATAAAAACATTGACAGAATAAATCAAAAACTCATACCTGATTTCCAAAATAGTGTCGTGACATTGTACCGTAGAAGAAGATTCGCTTTTTGTTTCTTCACATAAAATTTGAATGACAAAGTTTTTATGCCAATTCGTTTGACTGATGTAACTCTCTTGACAATAAAAAGTAGGCCCATGACAACTGTTGTCAAAACAAATAGTAACTAAGAAGCAGTATCAGTAATCAATAACGGTATGAATATTGATTATTACTCAGAACTTGCCTGTTCAGATTCAAAAAACCGGAATTATTGCAGAAATGTTGAAAAGTAGTGATGGGTTTTCGGTCGACGTCGTCTGTCTCGTCATTAGAATTCATAATATCTGAGTTTAGTGATTCTACATTATGATTTCGCCTCAAAGTGTTTGTTTTACAGAGTAATAATAGAGACACACTTGAAATATAAGAAAATCAAGATTTTGTATCATATGAAATGCAATATTGTATATTTTTCATTGCGAACCAATGTCGCGTTCTAGAATGTGGCCGTCACAACACACCCTTCTATTATCCACGTTCTGAAAACTACTTGATATGCACCATTATCATAGAATCATAGATAGATAGATAGATATACTGCATTCACACTTATTTTAGCAGTCGGTTGGCCATGAAATAATTTTCTCAAGTTTTTGTAACTATAACGGAGTAAGGTTGGCAGTCATGAAATGTCGTTAATGTCATAATGCCGTTGCCACAACTTATATCAATTAATATTACGAAAATGCCAAAAGTGATTGAAAAAAGACAAAGGTTTTCGGGAAGTGCTATTTAGAATTCAGGTTCGCTCATTCAAATAGTTATACCCTGATATTCTAAAATTCACAATACGTCAGACGGTAGCGAACATATTCAATGTAAGAGAATTTATATAATTATATATAATATTTATATAATTATATATAATAATCATGTTTCATCTGAATCTAAACGACTTATATTTTAGCTGAATATTTCCACAATCAGAAAGATTGTGAATGAAGAGGATGACAAAGAATTTATTTCTATTGGGAGACCCAAAAAATTTGTGGCATTTGAGGATTTTATATTTGAGTAAATTAAAGCGAAAAGTAGAATAAGTTCTGAAAATTGATTTTTCTATTTTTCATTTGACTCGTCCTATACATTGTAAATGTCTTAAGGTACCAATAAATACCTAATTATTATTATTATATCAATGCATTAAGATGAACTGCCACAAATACGCGCCAGATGTCCTGTTAATTGTTTATTCATGTGAAATTTTTGTTCGAAGGTGAAGTTCATCTTGACTCGAAACTTCCTTTAATTCCTTTCACTTATATTGATGCAAAATGACTTTTGTTGAAGAATTTAACATTCTTGTTATTATCTGTTAATTCCTTCGGCAGTTACTCATTCCCAACCACTGCATCATATGCATTTCATTTTCGGGTTAATATTTTTGAAATCTACAACTGATGTAACGTATTCAAACTTCAGCTAAAGAAGAAACGAACATTAACTCTCCTCAAGCTAGTGCATATTGTGATATTATACTGATCTCTTGTATTTTCCATGCAAATAACTGGCTTTGGTATGCCTTCAGTCAGTTTGTATAAATTTAATTATGTTCGTCACATATTTTCCGATGAGACTCGACATTGTGATAAAATACGTAATAACACTAACTTTTACGTAGAACGGCAACATAGCGTTGATTTAAAAAACAAAAATGTTTTGACAAGCGTCATAACCCCACATTTTCGTACTATATTGAGTGAAATGTGTCAAATTTCCATGGCCAACTGACTGCTAAAATAAAAGTGAATGGGGTATAGATATAACCTTTATTTCAACAATTTATAACAGTTACAAGTTAACAAAAATTAAACAAGTTAAAGTTCCTCAGTTAGTACAGACCGCAGAAATTAAAAAATTCCCCATTATTATAACTTCACAATTCATTATGAGTTTATATGTATGTTGTGAATGTCAATAAAACTGTTTACATTCATTTCGGTATTAGACTACACCGTAGAGACTGTTGTACTAATTAGGTCCTTTCGTTTGCAAAAAAGTATAGAACTTTTCTACACTCGATTTGATTTACACCAGTGTAGAGGAAGTGTAGTTTATCTATACACATAGTAAAAAGGAGATGGTGATAAACTACACCTCCTCTACACTGGTGTAACTGCTATCAGCAAACGAATACTAAAATCGATTGTAGAAAAGTGCTAAACTTTTTATGCAAACGAAAGGACCTAATTAATTCGCTGAAGAATGTAAATTTTTTGGAGTTTATGTTGACAGGAATTTAACCTGGTCTACTCAAATAAGTTTTCTCTGTAAAAAGCTCAATAACTCTTATTATGCCATCAATAGAGTGAAAGACATGCTACCTGTCAGCTCATCAATGCAGATCCACTACAGCCTAGTATATAGTCAACTGTCTTATAACATCTTACTCTGCGGAAACTGTGTAGAATTTAACAGAGCTTTCATAGCTCAAAAACGGATCATTCGTTTGATATTCAGATTAAGTTCTCGTACATCATGCAGACCAGTTTTCGTTGAAAATAATTTGCTCTCTCTACCATGTATATATATATATATATATATATATATATATATATATATATATATATATATATATATATATATATATATATATATATATATATATATATATATATATATATATATTTTGAATATAAGGTAAGGATTATTGACTCAATTAAGGAGAATATTGGTGTTTTTTCTCTTTATTCTTCGCCGAGCTTTCGCATTTGTTTAATGCTTCTTCGGGGCTTCTAAAAAGTATAATCATGGTTAATATCAATCTTACATATTTGTTTTTCTTAAATTTTCACTTACCGAATGTGAGGTTTATTTGTAAACTTTCATCAAAGCTTCAACATTCGTCATTTTGATTTTAAAAAACATAAACATAAATCTAGTCACAAGGAATAAAATAATTTAAAGTACAATAAAAACACACAAAAGAGTTTGTTTTGATTCATTTCAGTTTTTGTTAATAAGGTTATGTTACTTTTTGTTGTTTTGTGGTCCGTTGTTCACCACTGAATATTGTTTCCATTGCAGTCTCCTGTTTTCTGGTTCCTTATTCATCTAGAGGGCCATCATAAAATTTTTCATGCATAGACATTTTCAATAAATAACTGTATATATTGCTCAATTTATTAGTATCCGTTTTCTTGTTTATTGCATTTTCGTTTTTATGTATCTGTATCATTTCATGTATTATTCTTTTATGATAATTTTTCTCTGATTTCAATATTTTTACGTTTTCAAAGTCTATACAATGGTCTAAATTATGTGCATGTGTTGCCAGTGCACATCTTTCATGTTGTTTTTTTTATGTCCGATTTGTGCAATGCCATTCTACTCTTGACCCATTGGGATGTTTGTCCAATATATTTTTTATTGCATGTTCCACACTCCACTTGGTATACGACATTACTCGTTACGGGTATAGGTATGGGGTCCTTTATTTTACTATAAAGATTTCCAACAGTTTTGGTATTATAAACTGCAATTTTCACATTTTCATGTTTAAATACATTCTTTAACTTGTTCGTGAGGCCATAAATATTTGGGTACGATGTTAAATGAGGTCCATCAGATATAACATTCTCTCTTGCTCCTGTATCTGTGTTCGATGTTTCTTGTGTTGCATATAAAAGTTTATTTACCATTCCGGCTGGATATCCATTTTGTCTGAGAAGTTCCGATAATTTTCTCTCACATTCTTGTTTGAATGATTCATGGCATATTTTATTAATTCTGTTTTTCATCTGTTTTATGATATTTATTTTTATATTTATGTTGTGTCCAGATTTGAAGTGAATGATTTTGTTAGAGTGTGTTTCTTTTTTATGCCACTTTAATTTAACTTTGTTGTTTTGTCTTACGACTTTTGTGTCCAAGAATGGTACTGATTGTTCATAATCCTCTTCTTCTAGGGTGAATTGAAGATTTTTGCTATAAGTGTTGAAACATTTCAGAGTGGTTCCTATATGTAATAATGGAACTATCATGAAGATATCGTCGACAAATTTCTTCGAAATCTCTACTTTATATGGCAACTTGACTATGATTGAATCTATTGAATGGTCCATGACGTATTGTGCTAGTATTGGTGATAACTTCGAGCCCAAGTGGAGTGTGGAACATGCAATAAAAAATATATTGGACAAACATCCCAATGGGTCAAGAGTAGAATGGCATTGCACAAATCGGACATAAAAAAAACAACATGAAAGATGTGCACTGGCAACACATGCACATAATTTAGACCATTGTATAGACTTTGAAAACGTAAAAATATTGAAATCAGAGAAAAATTATCATAAAAGAATAATACATGAAATGATACAGATACATAAAAACGAAAATGCAATAAACAAGAAAACGGATACTAATAAATTGAGCAATATATACAGTTATTTATTGAAAATGTCTATGCATGAAAAATTTTATGATGGCCCTCTAGATGAATAAGGAACCAGAAAACAGGAGACTGCAATGGAAACAATATTCAGTGGTGAACAACGGACCACAAAACAACAAAAAGTAACATAACCTTATTAACAAAAACTGAAATGAATCAAAACAAACTCTTTTGTGTGTTTTTATTGTACTTTAAATTATTTTATTCCTTGTGACTAGATTTATGTTTATGTTTTTTAAAATCAAAATGACGAATGTTGAAGCTTTGATGAAAGTTTACAAATAAACCTCACATTCGGTAAGTGAAAATTTAAGAAAAACAAATATGTAAGATTGATATTAACCATGATTATACTTTTTAGAAGAATATATATTCAAATGTTTAATATATGCTAAAGAAAATTGAATTGAACCAAATTTTGTGACAACCATGAATATAGTACAAGGAACCAAGAAATTCTGCTTATACATAAGCATAGAACAAAAAAATTTGAGTATTCTCCTATGTACCAGAGTATAAGATTGTATAATTGTTTACCTAAAACTTTGAAGGCTCCCAAATTGCGAACATTCAAAAAGAAAATCGAGGATTTGTTAATTAATAGATGTTACTATTTTACAGTAGAGTTTTGTAATGATTGCCCGTCACTTACCATAGATTAATGAATTTATTATTTGGACCTGTCCAATGCACTTTGTTGTCTAATAAGATCAATAAACTATGACTTTAGCCTTGCGGCTTTCACACTCCTCTCCAGAGGAAAATTCACTTATCCCAGATATCTCAGATATCAAAAGGATTAAGTTCTGTTGGAGCTCTTTCCAGGTTTTCGGGCTCGTGGTGGTGGTCGGGTCTGGGACGCTCCTCGCCTCCCTCTTGTAGGTTGGATTCCTGCTCCACCCTCACTTCCTGTCGGCGCAGACGGTGTTCCTCTGCATTCCCCATGTACTTGCGTACAGTTCTCGCCGTTCCGAGCAGTACCGCCTTCTGCATGACTTTATAAATATTTTCGTCCAACTGAAGTTTCCTCAAGTTCTCCAGTAGTTTCTTCGGTATCAGGCCTGTAGATGAAATGACAATAGGGATGGTCTTGATATCTTTCAGCTTCCACTGTCTTCTGGTTTGTTCCTCGAGATCTCTGTATTTCGAAATTTTTTCTGTGTGCCTATCTAGAAGATTGTTATTATTTGGAATCGCCACATCGATGAATAGTGCTCTGTCCTCATCCTTATTGAGCAATATGAGGTCTGGTCTATTGTGGGTTATTTTCCGGTCTGTCAGAACCGTGCGATCCCAGTAGAGCTTGTGATGTTCATTTTCCAACACAGCATCCGGATGGTAATTGTAATAAGGAACCTTTTTCGAACTTAGAAGTTGGTGTTTTAGTGCCAATTCTTGGTGAACAATCTTTGCAACAGCATCATGTCTATTTTTGTACTCCGTGCCCGCGAACTTCTGACATCCCCCGGTGATGTGCTGGATAGTTTCATGTGTCGCACAGCCATAACGACAGCTATCGCCACTGTCCGCCACTGAGGCATCCTTGGCGATATATTTCATGTAATTGCTTCTTGAAATCACCTGATCCTGGATGGCAAGCATGAAGCCTTCTATCTCAGAAAACAACCTTCCGGAAGTCAACCAGTAGTTCGACGCAGATATGTCGACGTAATCATGGTTGACCTCGTTCTGGTGCCTTCCATGCAAAGGTTTGCATGGAAGGCACCAGTTTCTGCATTTCACTTTCTGCAGAGTGTTCGACGGATCCCAAGTGGTCCTGCTGTAGCTTTAACGGTGTAGAAGTATCAGCAACACAAACAACTAGATGGAGTTCTGACGAAGCAGCCTTGCTCAGGAAATATTTTCGAAGTCCTTCAATTCCTGGGACAAACGGTTGAACAAATCAACAATTCCTCTACCCCCAAGATGTCGTGGCAGATCTGTCCGCTCTATTGAGCTTTTCGGGTGATGTTTATTGTGTTTAGTCAGCATCGTCCTCATTTTTCTCTGTAAGGCTGCTAAATCGGTGGTCGTCCAAGAGACGATACCGAATGAATAGCTCAGCGCCGAGCAAGCGTAGGTGTTAATCGCTTTTATGAGATTCTTGCTGTTAAGTCCAGTTCTCATTATCCTTCTCAATCTTCGGGTAAACTCCTCCGTTAATTCTTTCTTCATCTGGGTCTGATTGATTTTTCTTGCCTGTTTTATGCCTAAATACTTGTATGTGTCTCTTTCCCTCAATGCTTCAATTTCTGCACCTTCCTTGAGTTTGAACGTACCATCTTCTATTTTCTCTCTCGTTATGTTCAGCAGTCGACATTTTTCTAATCCGTTGCTTTTGTTTTTTGGTAGATGCGAAGAGTTTCAAATCGTCCATGTAAAGTAGATGATTCAGTTTCATCATAGTTCTACTGCCGCTCTTGATGGAAAATCCGTAGTCCGTAGAATTCAATCTATGAGACAAGGGATTCAGGGCCATGCAGAACCACAGAGGGCTCAGCGAGTCTCCTTGGAAAATTCCGCGTCTTATTGGAATAGGTCCTGTTGTAATGGAGCAATCTGCTGCTTTCATTTGAAGACTAGTACGCCAGGTTGACATGGCGTTTTTCAGGAACTCAACAATATTGGGATCCACCTTGTAAATCTTCAAGATCGTCAAGAGCCATTCGTGGGGTATAGAATCGAATGCTTTTTTGTAGTCTATGTACGCAGCGTGAAGATTCCTCTGCTTGGAGAACGCTTAATTGCAGATAACTGAATCAATTATTAGCTGTTCTTTGCACACTCGGCTGTCTTTGGTGCATCCTTTGCCTAGTTGCACACACACCGATTTTGGACGGCCGATTTTATATCGGTCGTCCAAATTCCAATAGTGAACCACGTGTGGGAACGGGACCTTGCACATACGCCGACCACTGATCGGTGACGGTAAAATGCCGGTGAGAAACCGTCCAATACCGGCAATACCGGGATGAAGTGACGTACGTGACTAAGTACACGTTTGTAAAAGCACCGATTGTTTACCATTGAACCCAAGAAGTAGTTTTTTCTTGAGTTCAATGCTTTTTACCGACCCTTTCAGTCGAATTCGTTTGGATGATCGTTTGGACGGTAAAAATCCGGTTAGTGTGCTCGCAACTGCTACCGATAAAATATCGGCCGATTTTATTCCGGGCCGTCCAAAATCGGTGTGTGTGCAACTAGGCTTTCTGTTGCATGGCGATGATGTTATTCCTTTCGCAATGGTTGTGAATTTGATTCGAAATGCACGATGTGATTAATTTGTACATCGAATCGAATCAAATCAAATTTATTTCGACATTAATAGTACACACATTCTAAATATAAATTATATATGAAACACCACAAGAACGCACAATGTACCTAGGCAGTCGTCTGTTTGTACCCCTGAACATTCCCTGGTGCTTTGTTATAAATGTACACGAATAAAGATAATGGCAGTGTAATACGAGGTGCATTTTGGAGGAAACGATAACGGCCGAATGGGAAAAAAAAACAAAAATAAAAAATCTACTCCCGAATCACCAACCAACATCAGTGATAATTAAAGTAATTAATTCTACTACACTTTTTCAGGTCATTTGGAATGATATTGAAGAATTTAGGACCGAAATACATAAATGATCTCTGGGTTACGGACTTTCTAAAATGTTGAACATGAAAATTCATACAATATGCCGATTAAGATGTCTAAAACTCTGGTGTATCCACTGATTCGATTTTGTTTTTAATTTCGTGGGGATATGGGATCAGTTTCGTTTTTCCCACTGTAGGTAGCGCTGTTTGGAATTTGACAGAGCATTGTCAATTGATATTTTAAAATAATTTGAATACTTTCCTACAACTTACGAATATGTTGTATTTATAAGCGATTATTGGTGTGTGAAAATATTTTACTTTCGAGAAAGGGATGTGGAACATTCATTTATTCAACAAGTCGTTCAGTTTTCTGTATGGACAATCAAGAACTACAGCTAAGAATCCGGTGTTGTTGGAATTTGAAGCAGAACTAAATGAGATGAACGAATATTCGGGACCGATATAGCTAAGTTTTATGGAAACTTCAGCAATGTTTCAAAGAAACTGTATTGGAAATACGTAATGTGAATTGTGAGCATGTATTGAGAATCAGAAATACATAAATCTATTCGAGTCTGTTACTTAAAATATTCTTCCCGAGTTGATATAGTGAAAATTCCCTTTCCGTCAACTGAATATATTGGATATTTGACCAATCAACTGTGTTTTATTAATATCATATTGAATTATCCCCCTCAAGAAAAATAGTAAATACTCCTTCGAACCCTTATTCGATAGTGTTGAAAATATTGACAGATTTTTTCACAAAGAAAATTAAAGTGTAAATCACAAATAATCCTTAACAGCTGACAAAATGGGCCAGTTCATATTTTGAACTCGTTGATCGATATTCGATATATCAACGCAAAACAAAATAACACGAGAGATCATTGGACTTCCTTTGGTAGAATAAGGATAGAACGAAGCAAATGACATGGTGGCGCCGCCACGAAACTGATCCCATATCCCCGATTTCCTGAAATGTTGATGCTTGCAAAAAGTGACAAATGCACACACCAGTGTTTTTGACATCTTAATGCCGATCTAGTCACCCCTCCTCTTCTCTGCTCATACATATTCTGTTTTCTATACATTCTTATTATGCACTGATTCACAAAAAATTTTTTTATGTTCATTAATTCAGTCTCCTCATATAGCAGCTCTGTGGAATGTGATCTTGGTTGTTTCAGATTGATTTTTATTAAAGTATTTTGTGTTGTTTGTAACGTTTGCAGCGAAGGCAGATTGAGAGGATGTGCTAAACGAACAGACTTGACAATGACCATATTAAGTACACAAGTCGAGCAGCTCAACTTTGCCACCAGGAAAATAGAAGAATTAGAAGAGAAAGTTGAAAACACTCCTCGGTGACTAATGGACAATATCAATAATGTACTTTTGTAGAAGAATTATTGTGGGTTCCATCGTAAATTCATCAAAGCAGCTATTTTTCCAGAAATAGAACCTCACATTTCATCAACATTTACAACAGTACTGAGTCCTAACAATCAAATGATACTCACATTAGTAAAATTGACGTATGTTTGAATAATAAAAATATTTGAGAAAAACTCAATTGTGTTGATCTGCATTTATTTGCTATACTAAAAACATATACATAGATATATAAATTTTGTTGTACTTCAGTAATTAATGAATACGGTGCAAACAAGTTTGCATGATTTATTTCCATTAATCAAATCGAACGATACTTACACCAAAATGGTAACATTCTATGAAGAAATTATAGAGAATACTATTTTGATTATTTGACAAAAGGTCCTACATAATGAAAAGGATCCACGCAAGTTTTGTAAAAAAAACAGCGGAGAGAATTATGTGAAAAAGCACCAATGATGTTATGCTCTGAACTCACGAAACCCATAATTATTGAATTTCAATTCATGCAACGCAAAAAACATTTTCTAAATTATATATTGAATGAATAAGAACGCGACCTTAGTGTATATACATTATCTATAATGATATTCACCATTTTTTTAAGAAATTTAAGTGAAACACAAATCTCTGTTTGCCAACCAAGCGCCATATTTGACAGTTGAAAGTGACGTGGTCTGGATTCCCTAATTGAGATCAAAGACATTCCGACGTAAGTACCGACCAACTTTTCGGTAGTAAAATAGATGCACACGTGTATCGGCACATCTTTGGTAGGAATATTTCACGAATATGATTACGCATCATATCATCTTTTAAATGCATATTGATTCTTCATCCAGTTGGTTAGAAGTTTCCTTGTAGGTCACATCTCCTATTTTATCCTTATCCAAACTTCTGTTTGAAATTCGAAATGAAGCAACTCTTTATTTCTCAACTATTATCTCAACTAGATCTTCAAGTGTAGAACAATTTCAAGACAATCAAAATTTGAAGATCATCCGATTTGGCGCAAGATCAAAGGATTGAGGATATAATCAGAGGTATTGATATTGCTTAGAATAATTTTTTGCATTTATTTTTACACAAGACGTGCTGAGTTTTTGAGAGATCGATGGGGGACATGAATATTTTATGTGAAAAAAAATATATAATTTTTATAGCTTTCCTAAATTTATTTTGGTAGAATGGAATAGAAATCCTTGCTATTCTCGTCAATAGGAACTCGAAAAAACTCTTTCGGTGGAAAAGTAATTTCTCAAATCCATTTTGTGCCTGTCGGCCGCATTAATCATTTTACAATTCTTCGAATTGTGCCGTCTATCAAATCCAAGTTATATGATGAAAAATTCATATTGTGTCCTCAAAAAGAATTTTGAGATTATTTGGGAGTTTTTTCTTGCTTTGTTCATGAATTTACGGTTTCCTCACAGAACGCCTAAAATTTATCGTATTTGGTTGCGCTAGTATTTGATTTTTCGAAAACCAAAAATCGAATATATTATTTAATAATTGATATCTATCAAATGCGCCATTAAGACCTAACTCTGAATTCATAAGACGCCAAGCTTTCGAAACATTTGGTTTTATCCTCAGGGACACGATCTCATCAGCAATAGGTACATTTTTAGATATCAAGCAACATAGCATGTGCATGAGTTTCAGCAGAGGTTAATTCGGGTTACCATTACAGTTCGGCGTATGATACAAGGTCATAGAATTATTAGATAATTATATAATACATAACTTATTCGCCAGCGTGAAGAATATCATCTTTGCGTTGTTAATTATCATTTTCGTCGTTGCAGAACCACATTTGAAACAGGACCCCTTCGGACGCTTTGGTTTAGTGCATTGTGCTAAGCTATGGCCAATTCCGTTGCAATTGTAACATCTTTATTCATTCAGTTTGACTTTTTTGATATCTCCTTTCTGTTCTTTCATTTGGTCTGTTTCTTTCTTCTCTTGAATCCTTACTCTTCTTAAGTTGTTAACTCTTTCATAATCAAGGATGTCTAGGAATAAATCTTCCTCATCCTTGTGATACTCTGATAGCAGGAAATTGGCCGTGTCTTTGAAATTCAATTCGATAACAACTCGCTCCTTAATTTCTTCGAAAAAGAGTTCTAGTTCTCTGCATAAAGAAACTTTCTCATGGAAGAATAAAGAGACATTCTCTTTGTTACCTTGTACTCGATCGGTTATTTTTATCCAACATTCTGTCTTGTTTCGACAAGAAATAAACGTTTTGGTGAAGGCAGATCTGAATGTTTTTCAGTCTTTCATTTCATTATTTCTTCCTCTCAACCAATGATTTGCTGCTCTTTCTAAATTCGTGCTCGCTGTTTGGAATAAAAAGCATCGGGCCAATTGTGCAACGCAGCTAAAACTCGATTTGTCAAAGCCATTTTAATGCAAAGGAAGAGCCTGATTCTCCATTGAATTTGCCAATAATAATAAGGATTTATTTCCAACAGGCAGCGCCCAATAATAGAAAATCTACAAAAACTATAAACTAAAACTAAAATGCGAAAAGGTAACTTAAAGACTAGAATTTAATTACTAAGAAAGAAGAAGAAGAATATTCGTCACCGTCTGACTTATTGTGGATTTTAGAATATCAGGGTATAAATATATTTGAATGAGCGGACCTGAATTCTAAATAGCACTTCCTGAAACCCTGTCTTCTCTCTCTTCCAAACACTTTCGACATTTTCTCAATAAAAATTTATTTTAGTTGTGGCAACGGCGTTATGACATTATCATTATTTCATGAGTGCCAACCTTACTCCGCTCTAGTTACAAAAACTTGAGAAAAATATATCATGGCCAACCGACTGCCAGACGCAACCCACTAGATGTTTCAGATTTAATTTCAAGGATCAAATTATAGGCATAGAATTATGTGCTTTTCCCGCCAACGAATCACAAGTCTGTCATAAGTCAACGTCATCTGTCCATAGAGTAATGTGAAAAAATGACAACAGGCATAATATTTAATGATTAACTATTTATTTTATAATATAGTATCTTGAAATAGATAAAGAGGAAATCTGGAAATATGAAAACTATACTTCATTCACATTTATATTAGCAGTCGGTTGGCCATGGAAATTTGACATATTTCACTCTGTATAGTACGAAAATGTGGGGTTATGAAGCTTGTCAAAAGATTTTTGGGTTTTAAATCAGCACTATGTTGCCCGTTCTACGTAAAAGTTTCTGTTATTACGTATTTTATCACAATGTCGAATCTCTGGAGAAAATATGTGACGAACATAATTGAAGTTTATACAAACTGATTGAAGGCATACCAAATCCAGTTATTTGCATGGAAAATACAAGAGATCTGTATAATATCATAATATGCACTAGCTTGATGAGAGTTAATGTTCGTTATCTTCTTTGACTTACATCATTTGTAGATTTCAAAAATATTAACCCGAAAATGAAATGCATATGATGCAGTGGTTGGGAATGGGTATCTCCCGAAGGAATTAACGGATAATTACAAGAATATTAAATTCTTCAACAAAAATCATCTTGCATCAATATAAGTAAAAGGAATTGAAGGAAGTTTCAAGTTAAGATGAACTTCACCTTTGAACAAAAATTTCACATGAATAAACAAGTAACAGGGCAACGTGCGAGTATTTGTGGCTATTCATCTTAATACATTGATGTAATAATAATAGGTATTTATTAGTACCTTAAGACATTTACATTGTATAGGACAAGTCAAATGAAAAATAGCAAAATCCATTTCAGGGAACTTAGTCTCCGATCCGATGACATTTATCGAAAATCCTGTAGTGAACTTTTCGCATTAATTCACTCAAACATAAAATTCTCAAATGCCACCACTTTTTTGGTTCTCCCAATAGAAGGAAATTCTTTGTCATCCTCTTCATTCACAATCTTTCTGATTGTGGAAATATCCAGCTGAAATATAAGTCGTTTCGATTCAGATGAAACATTATATAAATTCTCTTACATTCGCTACCGTCTGACGTATTGTGGAGTTTAGAATATCAGGGTATAGCTTTTTGAATGAGCGGACCTGAATTCTAAATAGCACTTCCTGAAACCCTGTCTTTTTATTCAATCACTTTCGGCATTTTCGTAATAAAAATTTATATTAGCTGTGGCAACGGCGTTATGACATTAACGACATTTCATGAGTGCCAACCTCACTTCGTTCTAGTTACAAAAACTAGAAAATTATTTCATGGCCAACCGACTGCTAGAATAAATTTGAATGAAGTATAAATAGTTCAACTTGTATTGGTGATTATTGCGTGCGTCGTAGGTGGTGTATAACTTGAAGCGTTTTGCTAGGCTAGTGCGGCTGGCCGAACTAGCGTGTTTAGCGTAAGGAACTAGTGCGCCCAGCGATCTATTTTTGATATCATGTCATGTTGATTGAAATAAGTTGTACTACGTTATACGAGGGAATTAATCGAAATTTGAATATCGAAATTGATCATTTGGGGTAAATTTTGAAGAATAAATTAATTATAATTATTTTGTTTTTCTCGATTATTTTTGCATAACCTGACAAGCCCTCATTAAAGAAAATATAAATGGCCAACAGTTAGAAATTTAAAGCGAAACGCGTAAATATCACGTTCAATTAGGGACATTCAGAATTTACGCGATCGATTCTAAACACGCGGGTACCGAGCGAAATTCTGTACAGAAAACCACTACGGTCGGTAAGCTGGGAGATCACAGCCAGAGACAGAGACAGAGTTTGCCTCTGTCACAGCTTACAAGGCGTTCTAGGGCTAGGTTCGTGGTTCGTATCGTAGATGCGGAATTGTCGTGATTGTCCTCTACTACATTGTTTCTTAAGAAAAGTGCAAATAAGGAGATTGCTGTGATTTTATTTCGATTATTGTTATAATCATATCATTAATTTTTTCGAATTTGTTAGGGAAGCTGTGCTACCGAGAGACCTCTATTGCTTATGCATCTAAATTATTAATACCTCAAAATAAATTACTAAGATCTATTTGGATAAAGAGGCAGCATCTATAATTTTCGGGATTAGAAAATTTTATTATTATATTTTTGGTAATGAAATTATTCTTAAATCGGATAATCAACCGTTGCAGTATATAGATATTTGGTAATTCGAGGTTCGAGGAAATTTAACGTTAAAATTCAGAATAGAATCAAGATGGATATATTTCTTATCGGGTTTTAAATACAAAATTGGAATGATTTCATCTGCTAAAAAAAAGTAACTGTGATGCACTTTCAGGGGCGGATGGGCTACCTCGAACCGGCCCGGGAATTTTCTTTCAGACCGGCCCACTTCAAAAATGAAAACTCTAAGTAGGCGTAGTAGTAGGTGCTACCAAAAAAAAAAAAACGTACGCAGAGTGTTCAATAAATATATTTCAGACAGTGAACTAATTCAATGGATGAGGATTTCAGACAGTGAACTAATTCAATGGATGAGGATTGAGAAAAAATAGTGTGCTGAAAAAGAAAAAATATATATTCTGACATATAACACATGTAATGAAAAAAAAATAAATAGAGATAACAAAAAAATTAGAACAACATGGAAAATCTTATATCTTGAGTGGTATTTAGAACTATATAATTTCATCGTTGTTGTATATGAGCGTGGTTTATTCATTGCTGCTTTAACTTCAACAAAAAAAAAAGGACAACAATGACATCTTTTGCATGCACAACCAGGATATTATTATTAATATTATAACAAGAATACATATCACATCAAGTCTTCTTCGAGAAATCACGAGACCTATATCACTATAAATAGAAAATAGTGTTTGTATTACTTCAATAAACATTCAACACACTAAAGACTTTCGCATCAAACTACTACTATCTGCAAGCTCATTTATAATGTGTTCATTATCTATTTCATACAAAAATTTTTTTTCAATATTCATAATCATGAAAGATTCCAAGTGCTCATCACTCATGCTATTTCTGAGTCTGTTTTTTATATATTTCAAAATTGAAAAACTTCGCTCACATGATACTTGCGTAACTGGCAAAGTTAAAATATACTTATAAATAATATATAAATAAGGGTAGGCATTTTGATACATATTATATTTCAATATAATCAAATAGCAACAGTATACACAGTTTTTACAATAATTTCCTCCACTCTTACGGCATATACTCTTTTGGTTTTCATTGTCTTCATTCTCAATTAAATGGTCGAATTCGTTTGACATATTTTTGAATGAGTCTTGAAGGGTCATTTTGTAAACGTTCCAATTACTAACAAAATTATATAATTCCTCCCTAATTTTAGAAGGAGTGGCATCCGGATTGAACTTTTAAATTTTGTTAGATATATAAATTAAACCCCCGTCAGGTATACCATTACTTTGCAAATCATTAAAAGATGAGGGATTGAAAATAGCCATATCTGCACATAACTTTAAATTTTTTTCGTAACGACTTTCCATCGACGAAACAGCAGTATCCATAATAGTATGAACAACTTCAACTTTGAATAGTTCCTTCTCATCTCGAACCGCTTCATCAAAAGACTTTTCGTCAAAAAACTTTTTCACCCTACGTTTTCTGACGATTGGAAAGTGGTCTTGAATTTCGAAATTTAACCCTCGTTTTTCCATTTCCCCATCAGCCCAAGATAAAAAATTCTGAACTGATTTTTCAAATCCTTCAAAGTCACGCTGTAGCTTTTTTAATTCAGTAATTGAATATTTAATCATGACAGAAGCTATCAATAAATCTAAACCTACAGTAAATATTTCGAGAGGGGTACAGTAATAGAAAATATTTTTATGAAAACATAAGCAATAAAAATCGTTTCGTGCTTCAGAAATTGCATTTTTAGATTTTCAGCACTTACAGGAATTTCGGAGTTCATTTCAGTATTTTTTGAAATGAAATCTAGACTCTCAAGAACATCTAAATATAAAGGAAAATCACCAAAAATTTTTACCAGCTCATGTTCCTTCGACCACCATCTTGTTTGCCCAATGACACTCAATTTTCTCTTCTTATTGTCTTCAGAAATAGAAGACCATATATCCATGCGCTTGTAGCTTTCTCGGAAAAGAACCGCAGTTGAATTTAATGTTGTGAACAAGTTTGAAGCTTTAAGATTTACTTTGAAGATATCAGTCAATACAAGATTTAAAACATGACTGTAACACCACACATGGACATGTTGGTCATTTTCTTCTTTCATTTTTGTCGTAAACCCCCGATACTTTCCTTGCATATTTGCTGCTCCGTCCGTTGCATCAGCAATGCATAAATCAGTGCTGAGCCTGTTTTCTTGTAGGACCTTATGAACAGTATTCTTAAAACCTTGACCTGTTGTGTCCTGGCAAGGTACAACTGCAAGTAACCTCTCGAAAACTTGTTCATCGTAGACATATCTGAATGGTTATTCATAATACAAATAATTATTTATAATGCAAATATAGGTGTCGTCAAACATACATACCTTACTATTATGGAGCATTGGTCTTTCACAGAAATATCTTGAGTCGTGTCAATCTCCAGAGAAAACATACCAGAAGCATTTATCTGTTCAGCTATGATTTTTTTTTATATTTTGTGTGATTATTTTGATAATAGTATTCACAGTTGTCTACGAAATAAATGTGACGAAGTTACCAACTCTGTTCTTTCTATTTTGGGCCTTATTACTTTTACTAAGTTCAATCACCTCGTCCAAATGATTTTTCAAAACGATATCAAATTTCAACAACAGTAAAATGATTTCCAAAAATGTTCCATGATCTGCACTTTTGTCGTCAAGAGCATAAGCTGCCTCGTTCGATTTGCCTCTACAAATACAGAAATAAAACTCAGGATATTGGCATGCTTTTAATTTAAATTATGATATCTATACTTTACTTACCTATAAGAAAGTCCTCTCTTTCTAATGACTTTGATGGTTTCGATCACCCTGTTGATGATAAGCCGATTCTGAGCAACTTTGGAGAGTTTCTTCTCATTCATTGCAGGTTCCGCAATGTATGCGTCAATGGTTCTATTGGCCATGAATCTAAAATAAGACTCAATGCTTTGACCATGTTGTTTGGAATTTTCATGTTCATTTGTACGTTGATATACATGGCTCCATTCCGACATCCCTTTTATGAAAACATTTTTTTCATTCGAACCAGAAAAAGCTAAACAAACGGAGCAGAAAAGAGCGCGTGTTCTTTTGTCGTACGCAAGCCATTTTCTTTTACGTTGAGCCTGTGTTTGCATTGAGTTCTCATGAAAAACTTTTTCAATTGAAAAAGGTGTGTCGTGTTGGTTTTCAGGTAATTGTGGGTGATATTCGAAGAAATGCTTCAGTTCATCGGAACTTGGTCGTTGGAAATAATTATGTGAATATAATTCTGTTTCTTCCACTTCTCTATCAGAGATGCTTTCATCTGAGCCCGCATCTGAGTCTTCCTCATATTCTTTCGCCTTCAAGCCAGAGGATCCTTCAGACAACATGATGGTATCACTATCACTAGCTGAAATGCTATTTTCAATAGATCCAGGCTCAACCTGAGATGACTGGGATGAGGAAGTTGAAGCCTGCTGTTCATCTCTTTTTGAAGAGGGTTTGAAAAACGTATTTAGGGTCATACACTTTTTTGCTTCTTCATGCATCCGTTTTTTCTTGCGCTCTCATTCTTTCTCAGCGCCACCCTTACGCTTTTGTTTGTCCATTTTTTTATGCCACTTAATATTTTACACTAAATTAATTCAACCCAATAACCCTCACTTTGCACAAACACGATATAATTTCATAAATTGGTTGCGGTATGAATAGTATGAAATATAAACTATGTTTATTTCTTCAGAATACGGAATAGATAGAACTGTTTCCCAAAAAGTTTAAATCCCATCCCGAGTTCTGATTGGAACTTGGAACTCGAAAACTGAAAAACAAAATAATTTTGACGTATCATAGAAAGCCGTCCCAAAACCCAAACAAACACAGCCGGTCTGTTTTATTTTACGGCTGCTGAACAACGGCGTGGTACCCATCAAAGAGAAGCCGACCAGGCTGATGGGCTATAAACTCATAAAAAAGGGAACAGTGTCCACTTCAGTAGTGCACAGGCTTATTAGGATATTTATGAGTAGAATGCGGCATAGTTCTTGTCCCTATTCCTCTTTTTTCTGACTAAATTGCATTTACATACGATTTATTCACTACTGAAGAAACACATATTTACTTGAAGCCAAAAAAAAATGCTTCGAACCTACCGGCCCACTGGGCAGTTTCACTCCGGCCCACCGGGAATTTTCCCGGTATCCCGGTGGTCCCATCCGCTCCTGTGCACTTTCCAGATTAGTAGCACGAGATGAAATGATTGTGTTCGTATCTGAATTAGAAATTATCAGTTTTATAAGAAATGAAAGTATTACGATAGATTCGAATTTAATTAAACAAAAAACAAAAAAGATAAAATTCTATGCAAGGTATAAAAAATGTTCGGTTGGTCAGAAAATTTACTTTAACTGTCTTCGGAAGAGAAAATGTATAGGTAAATATCTTGTTCGGGGTTCTACAATAATTATACCGAAAGTGTAAAGAAGGGCTTCACCGAGATCACTTCACCAGTCTCATTTTGGTATCGTTATAATGAAACAAGTATCTCATTCGTTTTTTTTTTCGGTGACCAGGTTTAGATGATGATATAGAAAAGTTAGCAAATAGATGTGAATTTTGTGTAAAAAAAAGAAAACAAAACAACAAAATTAGTACTTATCAGTGGCCATTTCAACCTACCACTGTGGGCACTGTGAGGGCGATGCCTGCAAAGCAGTTCAAGACATGTTTGAAGAAATATTTATTGAGTAAATGTTTCTCTACTTTGGAAGCATTTTTCTGTGATGATTTTGTTGATATTTCATGAATGTTCAAAAAAATTTTTTTCTTTTCCCGTCGTTGACGTATGCAAACATTTTTGGAATGTACAAGCATGAATGATTATTGACTTTAGCCTTGCGGCTTTCATACTCCTCTCCAGAGGAAAATTCACTTATCCCAGATATCTCAGATATCAAAAGGATTAAGCTCTGTTGGAGCCCTTTCCAGGTTTTCGGACTCGTGGTGGTGGTCGGGTCCGGGTCGCTCCTCGGCTCCCTGTTGTAGGTTGGATTCCTGCTCCTCCCGCACTTCCTGTCGGAGCAGACGGTGTTCCTCTGCATTCCCCATGTACTTGCGTACAGTTCTCGCCGTTCCGAGCAGTACCTCCTTCTGCATGACTCTATAGATATTTTCGTCCAACTGAAGTTTCCTCAAGTTCTCTAGTAGTTTCTTCGGTATCAGGCCTGTAGATGAAATAAAAATAGGGATGGTCTTGATATCTTTCAGCTTGCTCTGTCTTCTGATTCGTTCCTCGAGATCTCTGTATTTTGAGATTTTTTCAGCGTGCCTATCTAGAAGATTGTTATTATTTGGAATTGCCACGTCGATGAATAGTGCTCTGTCCTCATCCTTTTTGAGGTCTGGTCTATTGTGGGTCATTTTCCGGTCTGTGAAAACTATGCGATCCCAGTAGAGCTTGTGATGTTCATTTTCCAACACAGCATCTGGATGGTAATTGTAATAAGGAACCTTTTTCGAACTTAGAAGTTGGTGTTTTAGTGCCAATTCTTGGTGAAGAATCTTGGCAACAGCATCATGTCTATTTTTGTACTCCGTGCCTGCGAACTTCTGACATAATAGTAAATGACCAGAAGCAATAAATATGAAAAATAACACCTCAGCTAGCAAATCACTTGAAGTTTTGGATTAAATTTTTTCAAGGTTTGGGTTATGTGATCACAGTTTAAGACAATGGACCTCAGTTTCCAAGTGAAGAATTTAACGATTCCTCAAAATCTTTAGGTAATCGGCATACATATTCCACCCTATCAGCAACTAATGGAGCAGCTGAAAATTTTGTTGGAAAATTTAAGAATAAGGTAACAGGGAAAGGTAAACCGTTCGTTACACATAATACACTCAATAAACTCAACCTGAACTGTGAGTTATTCAGAAATTGAATACTGTGTACAGCTGTTAAATCAATTATTTTTTCAATTCTAACGGCAGAATCAAACAATATTCATATACTTCATGAATAAGAATACTTCATAGGTTAACCAAAAGTAAAATAAAAATTGATCTCCAATGGAAGAAACCGAACAGTTAAAAAAAATCTAATTTGGGAGTTCCTTCTTGATCGGTACTGCTCTTCATTAGTAGTATTGTCCTTTATCGATGGTCTTGTCTTCATCGGTACTATACTGGTCTGCATCGGTGATTGTTTGTCTTCATCGGTGTATTGTCCTGTATCAGGGATTTTAGTGATTAGAGATCAATTACGACTCAATTATTAATTTATTCATTTATAGCTGTATCATCAGATAGAATTTATTATCCTATGGACCAAGGTCCGATTTCCTAAGTGAAATTTTCTTCCTGCTTCTTATATCTCTTATTTTTTGGGGTAAAAAGGAAACAATCTCAGTGCTATATAAGTGAAATATTTTTGACCAATTCTCTACTCTGTTCTTGGTCTCTCAAAATTGTTTTCTTGTATTCCACGAGAATTCGTGGAATAACTATGTTGTTCCAATGTAACTACTATTTTCTGAACATACAATTGTCAAATTTCCAGTACTTTGGACATTCTACAGATACTTCGACTAGCAAAAGTTATTTTCTTACCATACATGACCCTCAGGATACGTTTCTGTAAAACATCTAAACATTTTTATGGCAATCCAAAATTACTCCCCACTCTATTATACCATAACAAAGTTGGGATTGTATCAGTGCATCGTACAGTGAACAGAGATGTTTTATAGATTTGATATTCTGTTGTATATATCTGAATGTTGATGTGAATTCGAATTCGATTATCGTACAGCGAAGCATTCTACAGCATGAAAAGCACTCCCAGATATTAATTGTAAGAGAGCCTCAAACGATATTTCAATCTTCAAGAGAAAATTTGAGTAATTAAACTTCTTATATACAATTTGATATGTCGGATGAAAACAAAATTAGGAAAATAGATTTCAACTTGTGAGACGTGGTAATGAAAGAATGAAGATGTTTATAATATTTATAAGAGGTACAAAGTTCAGCCTAGAATCATTGAAAAATTATCACCCGTTACATTTAACGTTGTATGTAAGCAAACGAATTATAAAAAGACATGTAAATCAAATGTTGAAATTTTCGTTGACTGTCCCCATTCTAATTTTCTTCACCCCCCACGTCCAACACATTTATCCAAAGATAAGAATTATTTTTGAGTAATAAAATATTTAATTTAAATTAATTGTGCAGCCATTTAAGCAAGTGTTCATGTTCAAAATTTTCAATGGGAAAGGCTTCATGCTGACGTTTCTTGAATCATGTAATATTTGAATACATACACTTAAGATTCAGAATTTAAAATAATTTTGCTTCTGTGTATATTGTAATCAAATGAAATTGTAATAAAATGGGGGAGATTGTGATATATATAGAATGAAGTTCCTATTTAAAATGAATTGAGACTCAATTGCGTTTCTCTGCAAAAATAGAGGGAATCTTTATTAACAGTAACAAAACTCACAATATAACAAACCTGCAAAAATAGAGGGAAACAACATTTAAAGCCTCTAATTCAACCTTCTTCAATATAATTGTTAAACTGAATCTATTTATTATTCGAATTACGATTCGAAAAAACTTCAAAATTTTTTATAAAGTGTCAGGTCGGCCATTCCAGGTAACGCGAATATAATATTTAAGAAAAGCTCTGCGATTTTAATGCTTTTCTTTACATATATATATACGCATGAGTGATTATTATTAGGTATTGAATATAAGGATTTACTGCATGTGTGCAAATTAAGTATTAGATAAAGAGTAATCGTGGATGTACTAAGTCATATTTAAAATTGCTTCTAAGTTTGAATAAAGTTGTAAATCGGCAAATGTAGTTTTCTTATGGACATGGTACATTTGACTGTCAATCGCCATTACTATATGAATGTAGGAATTCCATATTTCCAGTTTTCCAAGCAACATTTCCGGAATTTTCTTTCGCAATAACCCGCTACTGAGTTTGAGAAAGGCTTAAAAAAATCGATAAACTCATTTCAGTTCTTTTTAGTTACGGCTATGACCGGAATTCATTTGTATTCATCAAGATGCAATTTATGCCAGGTCAAATTTATTTTATATTTAATTTTTGCCTTATTATCCAAAATATTCTTCCTTGTTTTCAAACATTCTCGAGTTTTCTTAGATGCATACAATGTGAGGTATATGGTATATTATTTGTGTACTACCCAATTGTCAATTTGTGCTGTAGCCATATGGGAATAAGATTGGTGAGATCTATTGGTTTCGAGTGTTTAAAAAGATTCTAGTTGCAAAAAGGCCCATTCTTCAAGCTCAATACCTAATTTTGCCTTTACACTCAATTGAATTTTCCCTGCTTTTTGTTATTTTATGAAGTGAATGAAAAGTATCACATTACAAACACTCTTTACAACGAAAAAGCATTTTTAAGTTGAAGAGGAATCATTTATGAGGCTGTTAAGAATCAGCAAATGATGTGAAGCCCGCAGATTTTTCCTAGTTGTTGTTTTACTGTTATTTCGGGAACTAATGATTTTCTGCTGCTCCGGAATTTTAAGATCAATAATGCCATAATTATATTCTATCCATAATTATATAATGGAGGTACTAACCTAAACTATGAAAAAATAATGAAATGATAAAAAGACAAGTAGGAACCGACGCTTTATACAGGGTGACCACGGAAAGTATTTACATTTTTGATGTGACTGTACTCGGCCTTGGAAAATTAGGGGGGGTTGGGCGGGCGGTCATTCACCTCCTTAGCAGTGGCCATTTAGGTATTCCAGTCTTTTTTGAAGAGGATAGAGTTGCGCTGACCGCAATATCAAGATCATACGTGCGTATGATCAACGATTTTTTTTCTTACAACTGCAGATGCTCAACTTGCAACATGACGTATGGTTCCAGCAAGATGGAGCTACTGCACACACAGCAAGAGTTTCGATGACGTTGCTGCGAAACTTGTTTCCAGGTCATGTCATTTCAAGATTTGAAGATGTGCCCTGGCCTCGTCGTTCCCCCGACCTCAACATCTGCGATTTTTTTTTGTGGGGACATTTGAAGGAGAAAGTTTTTCAACGCAAACCTCGTAATTTGGAAGATTTGAAGGAGGCAATTCGAGAAGAGGTGGCACTAATCACCGAGGAAACACTACAGCTAGTATGGCAGAGCTTCCTCAACAGAATTGAAAACTGCATCAGAGAAGACGGACGTCACCTTCCTGACATTATTTTTGCAAGTTAAATTAAATGGTATATCCTAACAAACATGTCAGAAAAGTAAATAATTTTTTTTTTTTTTAATTAACACCGTTTTGCTGTTTTCAAAATGTAAATACTTCCTATGGTCACCCTGTATAATGAAGAACTCGAATTCAATTGAATTTCGTTACTGGACCATGATTGAATAATCATAATCATGGAAATTTGATTTGTATTGTGTCTTTTGGAGTCGGGCCATAGTTATTGGTCAGCTCAGCACCGAATAAATTATAATTGAAATCGAAACCAAATACTTTCTAGGATATCAATATCCGAATTAATCACAAAAAACCCAGAACGTCGGAAATATAATTTCTCTCCACCATAGTTGGCTCCACCCCCATACATTGTCAAATTTCCAGAACAATGGGTCTATTGATTAGAGGCGTCACTTCGAGATAGTGGCCCTCCTATTGGTACAGAGGTTGGTCCAGAGTGCAGCTTCACTGGGGATGATCTGTCTGATATCTTGTTTGATGACAGTCACTGAAAAGCAACCGGAACGAATCGAGTTATCGTTTATAGTTGTACTAAGGATATAAAAAAATACTAAAGGTAAGTGAAACATAAGTTTCAACTATTTATTTGTATTAATTTTTATGATATTCATTTAATGACAAGTGGAATATAGACGAGAGGCAGGCAAGATGGCATACAATTTTTTGAAATCCTTTTCCTTATCAGGAAAAGAATAAAGAGAACATAATGTGTTGAATCTTTAGTCAATAAGGTTGGCTGGCTACCAATTTTTGAAGATAGATATAAATTAAAAAAATTGTAGACAAGAAATACTTTCGATTATCTAAAATATTACAAAAAACCATTTTGCCCTACCTACTCTGTCGGGCGAAATAGCATATCGTATAATATGATATCTTTTATAGTGAAAAAACAGAAAAATTGATCCATCATCCTGTACAAACCCCATAATATAAAAAATTAAACATTTTATTCAATGCAACAAAAACATATTTCCAAAATACTTAGATAATGAAGTGAAAACAAATTCTAACGCAAACAATCACAGGAATACTAATTTTCACAGATCACGAAAAAAATCATCACATAAATTCTCGATTAGTTAGATAATAGTTACTGACTTCAGTCTACATCTAATTCACTAATATCTTGCTTGGCTTTTTTTGGTGAAACTGTGCATTCAGAATGAGTTCACATTTAACACTGTTGACAATTGAGCCACATCTCGTTACTCTTCGACTTATTGTAGGTATAATCCATTACTATATACAGTCCCTGGCCATATTATTAGACGCATTGATTCGATGCAAAATCTCAATGTTGAATTATTAAATTGAATGTATATGTTACATATACTTCATCTGTGAATGGTTTTCACATATAATATATCATATTCAATAAAAAATATTGATTTATTGATGATTAAACATGAAATTCTAATATTTTGCTGAGCCACCCTGTGTAGCTATGAGAGCTTCATACTATCAATGCAGAATTGTTCGGTTTGCTGCATTCGAGGATAATGATTTCATATGTGGATTATCGAAATAACGTCCGAACCTGCAGAATGCAAGACGTCCACTGGAAGACATAGTACTTATTCATACTTAAGTACTAATACTACAACATCAAAAATTAATGTCAAATAGAACAATTTAATGAGAGTCGTAGATAAAACTGACATTCTGTGCAAATGAAATTCAAATATTCTGCTTTTTCCTCGGGCAATACCAGTAAATATAAAAAAAATCCTCAGTGCGTCTAATAAACTGGCCAGGGACTGTAA
Organism: Coccinella septempunctata; assembly: GCF_907165205.1. Classification (NCBI taxonomy): domain Eukaryota; kingdom Metazoa; phylum Arthropoda; class Insecta; order Coleoptera; family Coccinellidae; genus Coccinella; species Coccinella septempunctata. The sequence continues at coordinate 10,243,017 of NC_058194.1, read as the reverse complement.
GTACGCTGCGTCATCATTGTCATTAACTCTGAATATCTTTGGTTTATCTTCATCAGCACTTTTTACCATTTTCGGCATTTTCCTTCCCACAGTATCCCTTTTGCCTTTTCTTTCTTCTCTAATTTTTTCTCTTAGGTTTTCTCCTTTAGTCCATAAAAAGACTTTTCATTAAAACATCTCTATATTTTTTACCCTTGAAATTAGTCTTTCTTGTCATGTAGTGCTTGATTTTGGTGATAGCTTGGCTATAATTATAGTGCAGCTTCCTAGAATTCCTAGAAGTGTCTCACTATCCTCATCTGAATGTACCATTAACAGGTGATTGGTGTTTGTGACTTGACTGTTCTCTCCATTGATAAAAACCAAAAATTTATCTCTGACCAATGATGAATGTACTCCAGAGATGGGAGGTTCATTAAGATTTGCCAATTGCTCACATTCTTCATATCGAACTGGAACTGGAATATCTATGGTGTTACTCGACATAAGTTCTGGAAAAATATCTCTGTTAAAGGGTGATATTGCTCTTAAGGCAATAGCCAATGGACTGAAACAATATTATATTGTTAACAACAGGTACTACTATCCGGGCAAGACGGTATGCCATGCCATTTTACCCTGCCAACCATTGAACTCTAGAGTTCAATGATGCCAACTTAACTTAGCCTGTGGTCAAAAAAAAAATTAGTAAATCAACATATCTGTAATACCTTTTCGTAAAAGTAAATATATCAAAATGACTATTGTAAAAAGACAAAAACAGAGCGCTTTCGGTCTAATCCAAGACCATCATCAGGGTTTTCCCGTCTAGGAAACTATCGCAATTGTCAGCGAGTAAGTAAAATTAGCTAAATGCAAGAAAGGATTGATTGAAGGACTGATTTCATGCCAACGATTATAGATTATGTTTTATAGTCCTTGAATTCATTATTTATTTTCATATTACATATTTTTCAATTCAATTTCTCATTTTTCAAAGTTCAAAATGGCCCTCTTCATAAACTTTTTAGGGTTTTCACTCCCAATCTCTGAAACAAAATCAATTAAATGAATCAACGTTTCTGTGCAGTATCTGTTTCTGTGTGTTGACAATTAATGTCAGACAAAAAGCGACAATTCAGAAGATTCTCAAAAGTAGATTTTTCCGTCTGATGAAGGAGTCTGATATAGACTCCGAAACGTTACGAAGAATTATAATATCAACGTTATTTATTTTGAGTTCATTGTCAGGCAACAATTTTTTCTAGTTAATTTGCTCCTGACAAATTAGTGCAAGAATTTACGCAGGAGCAAATCGTTGATTTCATTTTTAATTGATTTTGTTTCAGAGATTGGGAGTGAAAACCCTAAAAAGGGTCCGCCTACACTTTAGCGGAAGTCGATTTTTTGTAATTTTTTTATTTTATTGTGTATAGTTCGACGAACTGAGTTCAAAAAAAGCGGTTTCAACTTTAGGAAACCAGTGGCTCAAAAGTTACGCCACTTTGAAGGTTCAAAGTTAAGTCTGACCTGAATGACATTTGACAAAATAATGTGAACCGCATCGAATGAATTTAAAAACTTACAATTCAGTTATTTGGTGCCTTGTAATTATGGTCTATAATATTTCACAACTGGTCATACGGTTGAAAATTCTTCACTCACTTAGTAGACGACGAATCCGAAGTTCAATGATCAACCAATTCCTATCACTGCATTCACGTTACTTTTTCGATACAACACTACAGTACAATTCTTTTCACTTTTTCATGAACGAAAATAATCATGAATTCTTTATAATTGACTTGAATTTGCTCTTTTCATTCCAAATTGTGTACGAACTTCTGAATAGGTTTTGGCCACAGATAACAGAATCATATAGATACGACACTTCCCTAATATGGTGAAAAACGCTGTTTGCCGCCGCCATCTACACGGTGCGATTTGAACTATGAATTACAGAGACCCAACTTATCGATACAAAAAATCGAATTTAGCGCGAAATTCAAAAGGCGCTTTGGCGCAAATTCGAATTATTTTATTTTCTTGATTTTATGCCGTGATCACACGGAAGCAACTTATTTCGCAAATCGGTCTTCTACCTGATTGGTGAGATCGCCATAAAACTCGACATTTACGCCTATATCACCAATAAGGCTATTGAAGACTGGTTTGCTACATAAGTTGCCTCCGTGAGCTCACGACCTAAAATGAAAAATTATATCGGAAATACTTTTTCAATCATAGCAGATGTATGTGAATGTTTGATACAGATTTATACAACTCCTCCATCCACTCAAAACCTTAAAAATCCAATGTTCATTAAAATCACAAGCATTGAGATAAGTTTGTAAGAAATTAGAAAAATGAATGTTTATTCAATACAGTACATTTCTGTTTACATACCCCTTATTGAAATGGTAATTATATTTCAATTCTTCACATCTATTTGAGTCAACTAAATACAATAACTTATATCTTTTATCTTTGGGTTTGGGAAAACAAACTAATTTTCGAATAGGTAAATCAGCTAAAATGAGCATCACATACATAATACCTGTTGTATATCTCCTCAACAGATAAATCTTGGTAATATTTTGGCTTGATGATTTCAACCCACTTTTTAAAAAGAGCTCTCTTAGTTTTGGAAACCGATGTCTCTTACGAACAACATCCTCACATCCAAATACACAATAAGTTTTCAATACCATTTTTTGGAAGATATCTTGAACTGTCCCAACACGTGTTCTTTTACTAATCACTCGATTTCTCTAAAGAAATTCTTCTGAGATTTTCAGCTGATCTTTTGATAATTTTCCGCCCAATAAAAATATATTCGAATTTGTACATATCCATTGAAGACAACAGTGACATTGATATTTGACAAATTAATTTCATTTTTATTTATGATTCTGTTATCTGTTATTCTGTTATTAGAACATAAATATCTATGTTCCAAGGGTTTAAACAATCAACAGAGTCATCTATAGATCAAACATTGTAATATTTGCGTCTACAGAGTCATCTTATCGATGCGATTAGAACTAAATATGCGATTTGGAGTGGGGGTAAGAGAGTGTCACGACCCTGGTTTTGGCATTAATCAAAGTGACAGAGACTAACTCGAATTCATGTTATCCATTAACATAGATTAATCTATGTCCATTGATATATTTTTGGACAGATTTGGAACGAAAAAAAATCATATTGGTTGATATAGTTCATGCAAGTTGAATTTTCATGTGAATCAGGACTTGACTCTATAGCACAATCGTAATAAATACTGTTTTTACCGTGCTTTCCCTATTCATTAGGTTTGTTCCTCAACTTTACCTTGTATAAGAGTTCTAAGGTACCTAAAAAATTCTCCGAGAATTGAGATTGAAATGCCGATCATTTGATAATGAACGTTTACTGTATAATGTTTTAAATATAATCTATATAACGCTAAGAAGTGACATCTTAAGAATGGTGGTTTCAAAATGCAATTTACGACACGAGCTTCCGCGTATAAATTCTTATAAACTTAACCGAAAAAAAACGACAACTTTACCAAATCATAATGAAATAATTGGTTTTTTGCTGTTACATATCATGGCTAACCTATGCTAGCCTAACGTAACCTAACCCAAACTAACCTAAAATAAACAAACAATTATGAGAGCGAAGAATTGAATTAAAATGAATAAAAGTATCTAATTTCATTTAAATCTTCCATCGTGTGAATATTAATTTCCCTGAAAAATAATTCTGTCATCTAATATTTTTCATTCTATGCATACAAGTGACAAACATAAAACTAGAGTATGATGAACATTACCCAGAATACTCTTAAGATTGAAACTTCAAGGTGGCGTTACTTTTGAACTAATGGTTTCCTAATGTTGATGCCACATTTATTGAACTCGCCTCGTCAAATTTCATAAGATAGGACTCCTCCTGAAGTCAAAGCAGCAAATAGAATACACTTAACATTGCAACTTCAAAATGGCGTAACTTTTGAACCAATGGTTTCCTAACGTTGAAACAACTTTTATTGAACTCGTCTCATCAAAATACATAAGATAGGACCCGTCCTGTACAAAAAATCGACTTCCGCTAAAGTGTAGTCGAGCCCTAAAAAGTTTATGAAGAGATGCAAAATCCTCCCAAAATAAATTTCAATCGATATCAAAATGGCCCGGCTGAGAAAATTGGTGTATAAAGGAATGTATCAGAATGTACTCAGAAAAAATTTTGTTTCATTTAGAACTCACCTCCAACGATCAAAATAATGATGAATGAAAATTTGAAGCGGCTATTTTTAATTTCCAAAAGAGAAACTCCCGATCGTAGACAGAATACCAGTTCGTTTTGATCCATAGAGTTGAAGCTCTAGGGATGTGAGAAAAAAATGAAATTTTTCTGATTTCTGATACATTTCTTTATCAATTTTATTGGCCAGCCGTTTTACACATTCGAAAAAAAATTAGGAACATGATCTGCATCGTCTACAAAATAGTGACGGCTCATTTTAATATTTGCAGCTGGGACACTCCATTAAATATTCTGAAGAGGAAACGAAACATTGTATGAAATCATAGATTATAAACCCCAATCTATAATCCTTGGTTAGAAGTCCCTCCATCCCTCCCTGCACGTAGCTTATTATTTGCTTCTGAATTCTATTCTAAATAAGGGAAAAAATTAACAGATTGCAGCATTGATATCAGGCATACTTATTGACCGTGGTGGAATAGTCGTTCTTGAAACTCAAATGGGGTTGATTGGATTGATCTTCTCCAATCAGGATAATATGATATTAGAAGGAGAAACTGTCTGAAAGTTTTAATTTGATGAAAGACACACATAAATTGAATCGTAACTTCGAAAAAAACGCAAAATAGGATGGGCTCGAAAGAGCACTGGAGATAATCAAATACGAGATGTTAAAGAACAACGGTTCAATATTTTGGTAGCTCATTCTAGACCTCGTATGAGTAAAAAGTTTCATATAAACATGGGTCGTTTTGGAGATATGAGCAATTTTCGGTTTTCAAAATAAACTACTAGGGCAACCAAATACGATTAATTACACAGAATTTCACAGAAGATGTTTCATTTCACCTATGTCCATCTCACTGCAGGAAGTGCAAGTACATCCGTCGCATGAAGGAATTATAGACGGAGAAGCAAAGCCTAAAAAAGTCTCTGAATTTATTAAGCCTGGTTTTTTCTCAGGTGATTACAATCATAATATACAACAAAATGCTGCCGTCAGTCCAGTGGATGTTAGAACTTGTGCCTCTGGTGCGCTGTCAAACATGTCGTTATCACCGACATAATAAAATCAATTTCTTAAAGCTGAAACTTTATAATGTTTTGTTTTTTGGTATGTAAATCAAAATTATGATAGTCAGTCAACGTCCAATCGGGACGCAGCTGGTCAGTCAGCATTAATGCGCGTAGATAGAAGTTGGGACTAGGAATCATCAAAGGATGATTAATGTCAGTAGAATGCATAAAAATTGTGAAATTCTGTTTGCAATGCTCTTCCTGGACTGCATGCTTTGACTGGTTGTGATTTTAACCCAGCTTTTCATGAGAAAGGTAAAAAAACCTCTGCAGATAATGAAGAAAAGCGAAGAAAAAATTCGCTGACCTTGGACTTGCAGATGAAAGCAACCAGAATAATATGTTAAATAATAAATCAATTGACGAGTCAAGATTCATTTTATTTTCGAAGACGTATAAATGTCTTAGTACCACAAATGATCGTTTTAAAATTAAAATAATCAAGGTAGATGGGTAGAGTATGCCACCATGCCAATCAGAATTGATGATGATTTCGAACGAATTTCTGACATTTTAAGGCACAATTGCGACACCGAAATGCCTTATTAAAATAAATGTGTTACTTTGAATGATTATGATGTGATATCTATGGAGAGCGAGAAAAATTTAATTTCTTATCCACTGACTGACAGGCGTTGTTCTACGGAATGGCTGAATGACCATTTCATTTATTAATAATATAGTCAGTAGTAAAAAAAAAATTCACGCTTAATAAACGAATTGCACCCTTATAATAGACGCTACGCACATTAATGCTGACTGACCAGCTGCGTCTCGATTGGACGTTGACGGACTATCATAATTTTGATTTACATACCAAAAAACAAAAGTTTATAAAGTTTCAGCCTCAAGAAATTGGTTGTATTATGTCGGTGATCACGACATGTTTGACCGTGCATCAGAGGCACAAGTTCTAACATCCACTTGACTGACCGCAGCATTTTGTTGTATATTATGATTGTAATCATCTGAGAAAAAAACAGGCTTAATACATTCAGAGACTTTTTTTGGCTCTGTCTCTTGGACTATTACTAGCTCGAATCGGATGCAACATACCTACGTATTCGTTTAATGCCAGCTGTAATATTTTCACTAAACTGACTGAAAGTCATTTTAATTGTAAGTTCAGATAAGATAGTCTGTAGCAAACGTGCCTAGATAACGCATCAGCCTGAACATTGTCAGCTCCCGGAATGTTAACAACTTTATAGTCAAACTCCTGAAGCGCCGATGCCCCATGAGTTATTCTTGGTGATAGCAACCTACCTGATGTGATACCTATATCACATCATATAGCCTCTTAAAGACCGACAACCTGTATAAAGTGTGAACTGTACTCTTAATGGATATACCTTCCATCACTTTCTATAACAGTTCCTATTTCAAAACTCGAAACACATCTCTTTCATTATCACCCCATCTCCAAAAAACATCCTTTTTTGAGATTACTGTAAGTAAGTAGTGAAGCAATCTTCTGTCATATTGACCAAGAAATTTCTGCAAACTCTTCTTGCCACTAGGACGTTCAAAGTCCGAGATCGTTTGAATTCTAGTTAAGTCTGGCTGTATACTCCTTCACCAGTTAGAATATATCAGTTGTATTAATCCGTTGACTAAACAAAAAATGACTTCAGAGTGAGGCCTGCACTTCGGCACGGAAGCTTAGCAGATGGAGTTCTCCGTTACCATTCATAATGAAATTCAAGACTAGCACAGAATTGAAAATTGACAAAATTTCTTGCAAGTTGCAAACTATCACTTCGGCAAGGAATTTCGTGCCGGCTATGGATGATACTGTTGCTTATGTTTTGATCAGTTACATTTTTGATTCATTTGAGTATTCGGTTCCAAGATTATTGCGAATGGTAAATTTCGTGCCGAATTGCACTTCGGCCCGCGAACTGATTGGGAATGCTCCTAAAATATGCTCCTAAAAATTTCTTGAAGTCATTTCCAAAAACAGAATCCATGCACCCGGTGAAGGCACTTGTCGAAATGTTTGGTCTGAATAGGAACATCTTGAATACGAATCGGTAGGTTTTTGTACCAACCATGAAACCCGTGTACTTGCTGGATTCCTCTAACGGGCATTGCCAATATTGAAGCTAAGATAGGCCCATTGACCATATATATTTTTTCCAGAAACCAAAATGATGATCTCATGAATGGGTTTCGGATTTTCAAAATCCGATTCCATGTTATTGTTCAAGTGCCTAGCATCAAGACACAGATGAACGGTGCCATCCATTTTTGACTAGTCATGACGGGTGATACAAAAGGTGTATCTGCCCTTTCTATGATATCCCATCCAATCATCTGATCAATGACAGTAATCACCGCTTCTCTAGGCGCTATAGGAATATGGTTTTATAAAAATTCACCAAGATACAAAGATGTACGACTTAGTATATCCGAAAAAGTATCACCATATTCACCGAGCAACCCAGAAAATTCAATTTTGCTACTCCCAGAAAACAAATCCATATCAATTTTCGGACCGTCATCTTAGTTACAAATAATTTTTTTTTTCAGAGGCAAATTTATTCGCTATTTTGGACATTGACAATATTTCAGATGAAAAATATATATTTTATTATCATTATGATTGTCTTTTTCATCTACAACTAAAATATCGCCTCTTTTTGAGATTTTGCCTTTATGGCACCTAGTACTCTAACACCAGTGACAGAAAAGTATGGAATTGACTCACAAATATTGCAAAGTTGATTCCATACATATAGAAATGGCTGTTGCACGTTGCTTCCTGTGTCCATCAAAGCCGGAAAATGCAATCTATAAAATGCTATTATTATTGAGGGAGTTCTATCTTGTTCTTAAGAAAGCTCAAAATCGCTTTTCACTCAAAATTTGTCTTCGTTGAAATTCTTGTTGTTGTTCAGAAAATCTTTTTTGATCACTGAAAATTCTATGATAGTTGGTATTAGAATTTTTGAAATATTCATCTGCACGTCGCAATCTAGATACCGCATCTGAAATGTTTGTACATCCCAAAAGTACACAAGATACACTGGGAGGAAAATGTGGCGCTATCAAATCTATAAACTCTGAAGATGAATTGTTATAAATGTCGTGCTTCCTAAGATCCCGAAAATGTGACAAAAACGCACGTTTGAAATAATTGTAGTAAAGAACGAAACTGATTGAAAAATAATCCCACCAAAGCTGAGCTGATTTCTCAAATTCCCTACACAATACTCATAGTTATTTTCCTATCAAGTGCGGAAAGTGATTCTTGCCCGCACGAAACTGCCGTTGCCCAAACGATGCGAAGCAGAGTTCGGGTAAGCGGTTGAGTGTGGACAAGACACTTTCCGCAAGAGTTAGGAACAATAGTTTTTCTAGAACGCCTGAAATATATAAATACATCCATTTCAAGAAATGGATGGATTGAGACTATTGTCTCAATCAAATCAAATGAAATATCTTGATATTTCATTTGATTAATTCATATATAATGGCAGACGTAATTCTGCATGCCGTTACCATGGTTTTCTCATCGTTGTCGTTCAGTGCATAGGGACATGATAGAATTTAATTTACTCTGTAATATTTGCGTGCAGTAAAAATCCTTGCTAATCCATTCCGGCACGCGAATGCGTGCGGGAAAGGAATAACAGGCGTTTTTGCCGCACCTTTTGAGAAAGTGAATCTTTGCAACTTGAGATTAGTGCGGGAAAAAGGTTGAACGCGCACGCTTCTAGAAAAATAACTATCTTCCAACAGTATCGAGATTGGATTCAGGTCATTCTTCTAGGTATGTTGATAAGACTTTGAATTTCCTTGTCTTATTTTGTCATTCTTTCAGAAATAAATCATTTGAATCGAACGTTATAGTATTCCTTCATCCTCCAACTCCGACGACGCTGACTAGCATTAGAGTTCAGCAGGAAACTTTTTTTGGTTGAATATATCCGATTTGACCTTCATTTTAACCAACAAAAATACCCATGACGAACACACTCACAATAAAGTATAAAATTTATCCTTTATTGATTTCAACGATTTGATTTCAAGCATATAAAGAATTATTGTTTTTTTGTTATTGAAAGAATCATAAAGACACAAAAGGCCACGCAGTTATGATTCCTGCTCTTTTCTGGAGGTTTAACATGAAGCCATATTAAAGATTAAAAATTACTTAAATGAAAATTCAATATTATTTTGCTTTGAGTGTTATGGTACTATATGGTCCGGAATCCTAAAACTCAATACAAAGCTGCCTGAAAACTGTAAAGAGGAAACTCATGACATCATACAGCATAGCACGAATATCTCTTAACGGCCATTAACATTGTGTGTACTCACAAATCACAATGTCTTTTGAACTTAATACAAACAAACAACTACTGTAACTGAATACGCCGTACTTTGTTTCAGATCTTCATCTAGATCTATCTATCTAGAAAATTTGAATCTCGCGCCTGAACACTAGTGAATATCATGCGCGCTCATTGTGGAATTTGAGTACGAATAATTGTTGCGGTGTGGAAATTGACGCTAGTGATGTTTGCTCGATGTACCAGTTGTCTATTGGAGATGGGCTGAGCAGGTGAGTTTGGGAGGTCCTTTTCATCTAACCAGAGTAAATAACTCTAACCGAACTACGATGCGTACTTCAGGTGCGAAGAACCATCACTAACTTTTGTTCTCGTTGTAGGTGGAAATTTACCATAGTTTCGAACCACTGCTTGTTAGAGGTGAATTGATTCATCTCATAGCAATGGAAGTGGATAGGTACGTAGAATTGCCTGGTGGACAGTCGTTGTGGACCAAACCATTGTTCCTAGTTGGAATGTAACCCCTGACTAGGTGGAGTGTTGAAGGATTCTTGAACAGACTGACTCCAATTGGTAGGTTAACAGCTGAAATTTCATCATCAACTTGATGCAGTAATTAATATCCTAAGACAGACTTAATTACCATATATGTTGTGGTTTAACCATAGACTTTTGAGAGTAAACAGAGCTCTTTGAAGTTATCTTGTGCAGAATATGTTGAACAGATCACAGGCACTTTCACCGGTTTCGGTATTACAATGTCGAAAGAAATTGTTACACGGGAGAACAATAGAGAGCTAGATACTATTCAAACTATCTGAGATCTCACAGGTTTTTTAATGTAATACGGTTAGTATTTGTTATTTGTTAATGGTCGTCAAGCTTACTATTCTAAATACAATATTTAAAGCAATGGTTTATGGTTTTCAACTGTAATTGCAAAGCGTGAACGGCATAAAAGATCCATTCAATCCACTGAACAAATTATAAATAAAAATACTGTTTCTGTTAAGTTGACAAGGAGATACTGATTTGTTCAGGGAACTGAATAGAATATTGAACGATATACGGTGACCGTTGCTGTAAAGATATTGATAAAAAATTTGTCAAATCAACAGTGTGTCAGTAAGTGTGAGGGGAATGGATGCGTTTTATAGCCTCTCCTCTCAAATGCCAACTTCACCTACTCGCGGCGCACCCTGTTCTTACGAACGAGGCTCTGGCGACCGAACATGAACGGTATAACCAAAGAGTAACCAGTTGTCTTTGGTATAACTCTGTTTTCCATAGAAATGGCTCTCTGCGTTGCATAAATTACGTCTTAGATCTTGTCGTCTCAGGATACCTGTGCCACAAGATAATCTAGGTGAAACCGCAACCAAAGTTGCACTGACAGCGTTACCGGTGCAGCTTTCAAACACCTTCTACCTCTTACCAAAAGATGGATCATTCGAACAGGACAAAATTTGTATCCGAAGGTAAATTACCCTCCCATTCGGATCTCCGGGGGAGGGTGCCTGAACGAGTGAATCATCGTACAACCACCAATGAAAAGCACATAGCTTTGCAGCATGGAACGTCAGAACCTTGCTAGACAACCCGGCCGGCCGACCAGAGAGGTGAACTGCCCTAATCGATAACGAACATTCATTGCAATAGTTGCCCTAAGCGAGACACGCTTTTCGGACGAAGGTAGCTTGGTAGAACAAGCGTATATTTTTTTCTGGAAAGGCTTGACGGAAGGCGAAATCAGACAACATGGCGTAGGCTCTGCCATTAGAAACGACCTGGCCGCCAAACTAACCGAGAAACCAGTTGGCATCTCAGAACGTTTGATTACCCTACGCTTTCCTGCAGCGAATAACACGTTTGTGAACATCATTGCAGTATACGCATCCACTTTGAATTCCTCTGACAACTTAAAGGACACCTTCTACGGAACACTCGTTGCTACATTGCGTAAAACCCCAAAACAGGAACGAATCATTCTCCTTGGAAACTTCAACGCCATAGTGGGAAGATGTCAAGACTCAGAACTGTGGCCGGGAATAATAGGGAAACACGGCACAGACATCATCAATTCGAACGGAGAACTTCTGCTGGCTCTTTGTGCAGAACACAATCTGTGTATAACGAACACCTATTTTATTACAAGACCCAATTCAAGAGGGACCTGGCTCCACCCGCGCTCAAGGCATTGGCATACTCTCGACTATGTGATCGTGAGAAGAAAAGATCTGAAAGAGGTGTTGGCCACTAAAGCCAGAGCAGATCTGGAGTGCTGGACTGATCATAGGCTGGTAATCTCGAGAATGAAAATCTCAATGCTCCCAAAGCCAAAGTATCTAAGAGAGCGCCTTCAAATCTCCAAACTACAAAACCCTTCTACAAAAGAAAGATTCACATATGCCGTCAAAGATAGCCTAAAGCCAGAGGATTATAATGACGACATTGAGAGTCATTGGCTCTGCTTCAAGACATCTCTTACAAATACAGCAAAAGAAATACTGGGCACTGAACGCTCCCGAAAATCCCCAGACTGGTTCGCCGACAGCGAAACTCATATCGCACCTTTTTTGGAGGCAAAACACAAAGCCATGAAAACGGTAATTAACAAGACGGGCGATGTTGCAGCCCGAAAGAGTCTTACAAACATAAAACGCGAGGTCCGTCAAGAAATAAGAGAAATCAAGTATAGCTGGTGGAAAGAAAAAGCTGGGGAAACACAAGCTTACGCCGATAACTATGATTATAGGCGTTTTTTCGAAGCTATTAAAATTGTTTATGGTCCAAGCAGAAAAGCTAACTTTCCTATAAGAGATGCTGATGGAGCATTACTCACAGGTCTTGAATCAAAATAACGACTCGGATTTATCCATTTTAGACCTACCCCCCGGGTATAGTCCGATGACATCGCTTGATGACGAAATCTCAATGTCGGAAATAATAAGTGCAATAAAAATTATGAAAAATGATAAGTCACCAGGTCTAGACGGCATTCCAGCGGAGGTATTCAAAGCCCTGGATGAAGAAATTGTCAATAATCTCCTAGCACTATTCCGCAAGATCTGGGAACAAGGAGATGTGCCGCAAGACTTCAGAGACGCTTCAGTTATCAACCTCTATAAGAACAAAGGCGATATGACAAATTGCAACAATAACAGAGGCATATCGTTGCTTAGCGTGACCGGCCAAATTCTCTCAAAGATTATGGCTAATCGTCTGACTCCAATCTCAGAAAAGATATCACCTGAATCCCATTGCGGCTTTCGACCCAATCGAGGTACGGTGGACCTAATTTTCACACTGCGACAGCTCCAAGAGAAGGCCCGTGAACAACAATCAAGGATCTATACAGCCTATATCGATTTAAGTAAGGCCTTCGACTCGGTGAATTGAAGAGCGCTATGGAAAATTATGGCCAGCCTCGGAGTACCCGAAAAATTCTAAGCAGTGTGTAAAAGCCTTCATAACAACAACACCGGTAGAATACAGCATAATGGCTCTAGAACCGACCATCTCTCAACCAACTCTGGCATAAAACAAGGCTGCGTGTTAGCGCCTTTACTGTTCAATATTTTTGCCATAGCTGTCTCGATAATTGCTGACATGAGTATGCCTGTAAGAGGTGTTGGAATAAGATTCAGATTTGATGGAGGCCTATTTAACCTGAAGCGCCTCAGAGCAAAAACCCGTTCAAAGGTTATCACGGAACTCCAATATGCAGACGACTGCGCACTTATCCCTAGCAGCCCAGAGGATCTGCAGATAATGCTGGACACCTATAATCATATTTACGAAGCTTTAGGCCTTAGACTCAATATCGACAAATTCAAAATCCTGGTAAGTCCCCCAGAAAGCCTTCAAACACATATCAGACTGGAGAATGAAACCCTAGAACAGGTCGAGCAGTTCAAATACTTGGGAAGCTTCATAAATACTAGGGCTAACCTAGACACGGAAATACATAACCGTATCAATTCAGCATCACGGGCATTCTGAAAGCTAAAGGACAGAGTATTTTGAAATCACGACCTTAATCTGAAGACCGAGGAAGCTATTTACAAAGCAGTCGTCCTCCCAACGCTTCTTTACGGAAGCGAAAGCTGGACGCCCTACAGGCGACATATTAAACAGCTTGAACAAACGCAACAACGTCATCTAAGACAGATAATGCACATCAGATGGTTCCACAAAGTTTCGAATGCAGAAGTCTTGCAACGCGCGAGTTGTACAACACTTGAGACTCAAGTAACGAGGGCCCGATTCAGATGGAGCGGCCACATTCTGAGGATGCAAGACACAAGACTCCCCAAAATAGCTGTATATGGCGAATTCACTGAGGGGGCCCGGAAATCAGGAGGCCAGTATAAGCGGTTTAAGGATACACTACATCAATCCCTAACATCAAGTAATGCCAATCATAACTGGGAACAACTAGCGTTAGACAGGTCACAGTGGAGATCTATGGTGCACAGTTATAATGGAGACTCGAGAAGAATTCAGCGGCGGCCAGATCTGGTTGGTGACTGTCCAAGCCCGGAGTTTGGAAGAATCTGTACATAGGTCACGGTTGGGTCTCTTCAGTCACAAGAGGGCACACAGTCGCAATTAGCCCCAAGAAATTATAAGTCTGTATTTTTTTATGTCTTTTTGTAGATAAATTCCCGGTAGCGGGATACAGGAATGAATGAATGAGTGTCAGTTAACGGAACGGTTAACAAATATTTAACATGGATGTTGGTAATTTTCTTACCCCTGTCGTCTTCAGATCGTAGACTATAGGCGAAATCACTTTAACAACGGTATGCGGTCCGGAAATTGTGTGCAACATAGCTGCGAAATTGTCGACAATCCGTTATCATTAACGGATTGGTGCGACGAAGAACCTAGTCACTTACATGGAAGAGAACTTTTCTACGGCGTAGGTTGAAATGATGAGCTTGCTGTTCAAAACCTCCGTACAACCGAGCTTGCACAAACTCATATGCTTCCTGGAGGTGTTCTGTACAGTAAGTCATGTCTCCATTTACTTCCGTTGTGTTACTGTTGTCCTCATTTTGGGGATTTGTCGAATAAAACCCTCATAGAAATGTTAAGTTCCCTATCAAAATTCAGAAGAATAGCCAGTAGACTAGCGGTGTGAAGAGCAAAACAAATTTCCCTAACCTCTCATCCCAGTTTCTCAGACTGGTTTCGCAAAATTGCAAGACTATGGTTTTTAAGGTTGGATTTCACCTTTCTACCAGATTACACTATGGTGAGTACGGCAGTGTGATTTAGTGTGAATCTTAGCAATATTCAGTTCATAAGGACTTCCATACTGTGCTCTTTTATCAGAGATAACAACGGCCAGACGGACGGCATACTATCGATCTTGTATGACCGCAATGTAAAAATAACCTTTTTTTTCTTGGCAACGGTCCGACGAAATCTGTAGATAACTCCTTGAATGGTGCATCCGCCATCCTCTGTGTTTGCATCTTCCCAGCGGTTATCTTTTGTGAAACTTTTTAAGGTTGGCAAGAAGTGCAGTTTCTAATATATTTCGCAATATCCCGGAACATACCAGGCCAGTAGTTTTTCCAGGCAATCCTGGAACTTCTCTGGCGATTCCCATATGTCCGGCTAGTTCCGAATCATTATTCTCCTTCAGTACTTTGGAACGCTGTTTGGTGGGTACACAAAATTTCCAGAGTTGTCCAGTTCCAATTTTCGAGGAGTCGAATGCATCTCAAGAATGTCGGAACAGTTTCCTATCAATAATGGAATATTCTGGGAAACTTCCCGGGTCTTCTAAACCACCTGTAGTTACCTGTTGTACCATCGGCAGTGAATTTCCACTTGGGCCTGGTATACGGAATAAACCTAAGGTGAGTGGTTCAGGAACAGGCTGTCAACAAGATTATTCAGGCATCATTCAAGGTACTATACTCGAAAATCAAACTGTTGAAGGAAACTGACCACCAGGAAATTCTTCCGGACGGTGATTCGATAGAATTTAACCATGTTAAACTCATACGATCGGAAATAACCGTGAAATGAAAACTCTCCAGGTCGCAATTTCTTCATAGAAAATATGATGGCTAGGCATTCTCTCTCCAATACCGATTATTTTTCCCGTCTGGGTTCAATGTGCGGCTAACATAGGCAATCAATCTTTCTCCTCTTCTACAAACGGTTTGGTGAAATCAGAACAAGCCAATATTGGTGACTCAATCAACTCGATTTTCAGGATGTCGAAGGATCCTGGAAAGATTTCCAGCGCTGTTTTTTCTTTAGAAACGGGGTCAGCGTAGAGACTACATCGGAGAAATTCTCGATGAAACGACGGTACCAGCTCGCAACTTCCAGGAAACAGAACAACTCTCGGACGGTCCTAGGAGCAGGAAATGCCACTATAGATGACACTTTGTCCGGATCAGTACAGATGCCTTCGTAGGTGACGACATGTCCCAGGTACTTCAGCGACATTCATACAAACTCACATGAAACTTTTCTGGGCTTGCGTGAAAAGGTGCATTTACACCAAACGAGCATTGTTTTCGAACGTTTCAAAACGTTTTGAAATGTTTTCAAACGTTCGAAAACTCAGAATGGGAGGTGTGCACACAGCCCGCGCCTGTCTGAACGAGCGGTTGTTCTTGATAATTCAACGAGGTCTCTCTGAAGGTGCATTTATACCAAACGAGCATTGTTTTCGAACGTTTCAAAACTTCGATTTTTGGCTACAGGAGATTCTTATGGAAGTGTCATCATGTACCTTCACCGAATTTCAAAACCATCAATATCGAAAATTATTACCGTCTGTCTGTGAAGCCATCGTAAATGAACTCCATTTCAAATGAATTGATTAATTATGAAATCACGATTCAAGAGATCTCACCAAAATTCAAAATAAATTAAATACCAAGACCCAATAACTTATCACGGTCCACCGGTGATTTCGATGATGACGCCAGATGTGGAAGGAAATCCGAATCCCTTTGATGATTCGTCGGTTTACTGACATGAGACAGAACGGGATCTAGCTTTTTAAAACGTTTTGAAACAGGCTTCATAAACTTTATTCGGCGTCGATGAGTGTTTACACTGCCTGTGCATATTGCATGCATTGTTCGCAAACAGTGCCTTATAATGAAACGTTACTTTACCGGCATGTGGCGAAATGAGCTCGAGCTCTCTGAAACGTTCGAAAACAGAGTTTGCGAACTCTGTTCGGCGCCAATGACTGTTTACACCGCCCGTACTACTGTTTGCAAACAGTGTTCGCAAATAATAGTCCAAGAGCCAGAGCCAAAAAAAGTCTCTGAATTTCTTAAGCCTGGTTATGATTACAAACATAATATACAATAAAATACTGCGGTCAGTCAAGTGGATGTTAGAACATGTACCTCTGGTACGCGGTCAAACATGTCGTGATTACCGACATAATAAAATTTATTTCTTAAGGCTGAAACTTTATAAACTTTTGTATTTTGGTATCTAAATCAAAATTATGATAGTCAGTCAACGTCCAATCGGGACACAGCTGGTCAGTCAGCATTAATGCGCGTAGATAGAAGTTGGGACTAGGAATCATCAAAGGATGATTAATGTCCGTAGAATGCATCAAAAATTGTGAAATTCTGTTTGCAATGCTCTGCCTGGACTGCATGCTCTAATTGAAAGTGATTTTAATCCAGCTTTTTATGAGAAAGGAAAAAAAAACCTCTGCAGATAATGAAGCAGAGCGAAGATTTTCAAAAAACATTCGCTGACCTTGGACTTGCAGATGAAAGCAACCAGAGTAATATGTTAAATAGGGTTCAAGGATTCGTTTCCCATTTGTATGTCTTGAAAAAAAATTAAATCAATTGACGAAGCAAGATTCGTTTTATTTTCGAAGACGTATATGTCTTAGTACCACAAACGATCGTTTTAAAATTAAAATTCATTACAAATATTTGGCGTAATGCTCACCGTCAAATTCCAACGGAGCTATCTCCTACTGACTTCGGCTGGAAATTGGTGGATGAGAAATATGAGTGTCATTGGTTCAAAGCTGATCAATTACCAGAACTTTACAGGATGATATTATTCAACCTTTACAAGAAAATACAGGTATAGAAATATCTTTATCTGAATTAAACATACACAAATTTATTTATTTTTTAGATTCTGCAACACCTGAACTTGACGTGTCAGATCACGATAGTGAGAATAATGATATGAAAGATAGATTCAGATGATGAATTATGTGATGATTATTCATAGCTTGTTATCCCTAATTAATTAAATGAATATTAGTTAAAAATGTTTGAAAATCAAGGAGTTCTTACCTGTGCATATACCTGCGTTAGTTGAGTACACTGTTGATTTCGAACGAATTTTATTTCTGAGATTTTGAGGCACAATTGCGACATTGAAGTGCCTTATTAAAATAAATGTCTTACTTTGAATGATTATGATGTAATATCTATAGAGACCCAGCACACACTGAAATCCAGTCACTGTACAAAAACTTTACTTCGTTGCTTCAATTGACTGCAGTGACGGTAATGCAATAACTGCACCAAAAAAGACCGTATATGTCCCGGTGGACTGTGCAGTTACTGTACAGTACAAATAGTCCGAGAGCTGGCAGCAAAAACAACTACCTCATAAGTTACCAAAAGTTTGGTTTGGCACTTTGGTTCAACTTTATTACGAAAACTTGAAACTGCCGTCTGCCGGGCGTGAGTGGTCGCCTTATGGGAAAAAAAATTGAAAAGATGAGAAAAAATCGATTGGAACTTCCTAATAGTTACCAAGATGAAAGAATGTTGTGTCAAAATGGTCTAGGATCTTAACTGAATTGAAATCGTAAGCGTCTGCCAACAGGGGTGGTCGCTATTTCGAAACAACCGCTGTCAAATACAGGGTGGTCCAGATCGTAACCAAGAAATTTTAACCAAGTATTCTACATAAAAAATAAGCCCTAGTTCGTCATATAAACATATGTCGAGAAATGTTTCCTCTCCGAGATACGGGGTGCTAAAATGATAGAAAAAAAAAATGATTTTTATTAATAACTTTTACACTGCTTGAAATATTTTTATGAAATTTGAGACATAGGTTTTGAGCGTAAAGGAGCACTTTTTGCATAATATCATTTCTTTTCTATTCTACCAGTGGCGTCCGTACTGCAGCGAGACTGAATATTTTCAGATAAAAAAATGATACGCCACTGGTTTTTCCGACAATAAAAATTACTTTTCAAATCCTTATTTAATTTGGAGCAAATTCGGTTTCTTGACTTTTTGCTGAGCGAGGCACCGTTCAAAAATTCTTGCAACCCGTCCAAGGTTTACGAGAAGGTGATGAAGAAGGTTATTTTTTGCCAATGGATTTTTTGTTCAATTGAGCAGAATAGAGACTTTTTAAATACCATATTATGGACTGATGAATCGTGTTTCAGTCAGGGCGTGGTAAACTTTCATAACCAGCATGTATGGGCCCACATCCCATTCGATCAAGAAATTTCCAAGTAGAATTTAGTGTTAATGTTTGGCTTGGAGTTTATAATAATCACCTATTTGGACCCTATTTCTTACCAGAACGAGTTAGTGGTGAAAATTGTTTACAATTTCTAATGGCAGAGCTTGCAAATATGTGGGAAAATATTCCAGTAGAATCAAGATTAGCGGCTTGGTTTCAACTTGACGGTTGTCCAGCCCACTTTCATAGAAATGTGAGGAACTGGTTGGATAATAATTTTCCAGAAAGATGGATCGGACGTAATGGGCCACACAGTTGGCCTCCACGGAGCCCCGATATTACCCCTTTGGACTACTTCGTATGGGGGTTTTTGAAAGAAGTCGTATATACCCCTGTGAACTCAAGGGAAAAACTTATGAGTCGTATTTAAAATGCTTGCGACGAATTAAGAAATCGAAATTTAGCTGCTGCTGTCGGATCTATTAGACGTCGATGTGAATTATGTGTTCAGCAAAATGGGTCATACTTCGAACATTCTTTAAGTTCGTTTTGACTGTGGTTGTTAATGCTTTTTTTTTTGTTACACATTTCGTTCACAAAAATAGTCTTATTATTATTATGTATCTACCATATCAAATTTTGGCTATTTCTTCCTGCATGAGAATGTGTTTTATTTTTTTAACCAGAAACGGTGCCTCGTACAGAAAAAAGGCAGGAGACCGAATTTGCTCCAAATTGAATGAGGATTTAAAAAGTAATTTTTATTGTCGGAAAAACCAGTGGCGTATCATTTTTTCATCTGAAAATATTCAGTCTCGCTGCAGTACAGACGCCACTGGTAGAACAGAATAGAAATGATATTATGCAAAAAGTGCTCCTTCACGCTCAAAACCTATGTCTCAAATTTCATAAAAATATTCCAAGCAGTGTGAAAGTTATTAATAAAAAACATTTTTTTTTTCTATAATTTTAACACCCCGTATCTCGGAGAGGAAACAGTTCTCGACATATGTTTATATAACAAACTAGAGCTTATTTTTGATGTAGAATACGTGGTTAAAATTTCTTGGTTATGATCTGGACCACCCTGTATTTGATAGCGTCTGTTTCGAAATAGCGACCACCCCTGTTGGCAGACGCTTACGATTTCAATTCAGTTCCTAGACCATTTTGAAACAACATTCATCTTGGTAACTATTAGGAAGTTCCAATCGATTTTTTCTCATCTTTGCAATTTTTTTTATCCCATAAGGCGACCACTCATGCTCGGCAGACGGGCGGGGCGGTTTCAAGTTTTCGTAATAAAGTTGAACCAAAGTGCCAAACCAAACCTTTGGTAACTTATGAGGTAGTTGTTTTTGCTGCCAGCTCTCGGACTAAAACTGCATTCGACATACAGCCACAGCTGCACTTCAAAAACAGCGATGCTATTGCAATCACTGTACAGCAAGCTGCACTTCTAATGCAGCAGTGACGTGCTAAAACTGTACAGCAAGTTGTACTTTAAATGCAGTAGTCACTATGCAAAAACTGTACAGTAAGGTGCACTTTAAATGCAGTGATCACTGTGGAAAAAACTGTACAGCAAGCTATATTTTATATACAATAGACACTGTGCTCAAACTGTACAGTAAGCTGCAATTTAAATGTAGCAGTCCCTATGCAAAAACTGTACCGTAAATCTAAACTAGCAATTACGAAACAATATTCTATGTAGAGAAGTTTCCTAGTTATAAACAGAATATCTATTCTGCAAATCGGAAATTTTCAATTTCACTTGATATTTTGGCGGTGAGTGAAGTAGTGGGTTCACGCTAATTGAGGAATGGCCTGCTCATGGGGGTGTTAGTAGGTTGATGAAGAGTTATCCACGACAACCGCCGAAGCGGTTCTTCGTGCTTGCTATTATAGCACGGTTACGTAGAGGATATAGAGTAGTGCGTCGCCGGTGGCGCCATCGTTTGGCGTATGCTGCACCGCAATAGACGTGTATGCTACCCTGTGATCGCAACCGTCAAGAGCAGTGATGCCATCCATTGGCTAATTCTGGTACCACCATGGTGAGATGAAGTATTCTCCTATCATGGGAATAATCCATATTTTGGTAATGAAAGGAGTCTTCAATTATTATTGAATTAAATCTGTTCATGAAATGTCTCTTTAACCTTCATAATCGAATTTTCAACTTCTTGAAGAAGGTATATGTTTAAGTTTTAGGAATTCTTATTAATTATTATTCTAGATTCTATTATTAACTCTATATCAAATACTCCATTTTTGAAATGAAAAATTGCAAATACAGAAAATGTGCAGTCACTGTATATCAAACACTGCGTTTTGAAAATGCAGAATTATCAATACAGAAACTGTGCAGTTACTGTACATCAAAAACTGCGTTTTGAAAATGCAGAATTATCAATACAGAAACTGTGCAGTCACTGTACATCAAAAACTGCGTTTTGAAAATGCAGAATTATCAATACAGAAACTGTGCAGTTACTGTACATCAAAAACTGCATTTTGAAAATGCAGAATTATCAATACAGAAACTGTGCAGTTTCAGTACAGCAATCTCTGTGCTGTATTCTGGTGGCACTTGTAGTGCACTATTTGTAAAGTTGCTGTAAATTGTGTTTGTTGGGGAGCGAAAAAAAAATTTTATCCACTGACTGACGGACGTTGTTCTACGGAATGGCTGACTGATCTTTTTATTCATTAATAATATAGTCAGTAGTAATTACAAAAAATTTTCACGCTTAATAAACGAATTGCACCGTTATAAACGACGCTACGCCTCGCGCTACGCACATTAAAGCTGACTGACCAGCTATGTCCCGATTGGACGTTGACTGACTATCATAATTTTGATTTAGATACCAAAATACAAAAGTTTATGAAGTTTCAGCCTTAAGAAATTGATTTTATTATGTCTGTGATCACGGCATGTTTGATCGCGCACCAGAGGCATATGTTCTAACATCCACTTGACTGACCGCAGCATTTTTTTGTATATTATGATTGTAATCACCTGGGAAAATACCAGGCTTAAGAAATTCAGAGACTTCTTTTGGCTCTGGCTCTCCGTTTATAATGCTCGTTTGGTATAAATGCGCCTTAAGTCGAACGGCATGACGGTGAACTGAAATAGCTCTCTCTCCGGGACAGTGAGTGCTGTAATAGGCCGGCTATTCTTTTCTAACGGTATTTGCAAGTATCCCTGTTTCAAGTCAATCGTCGAAACGCATTTAGCTAGGCGTAATTCCCGAAATATACGGTAACGGATACGAATCTTCAACGGACACTTCGTTGACTACTCGAAAATCTATTCAAAACCGGTATTCACCGTCCTTCTTTCTGACAACAGGAGAACTTCTCGGTGACTTAGCAGGTGCAATAACCCTTCCAGCCAACCTTCGGTCTATTTCCAGGTTGAAAATTTCTGTCATCTTCGGATTCTGTGGCCGGTATGGTTGTTTTATCGGTTCTGTTCCAGTTTTGAGTTTGATTTCATGTTCTATCAGAGTTGTGGTGCCTGACAGTTTCTCGAATTTCTTCATATCTCTGGCGAGAAAAGCATCTAATTTCCTTTTCTGTGCCTCGATCAGTTCTTGCAAGTATTCACCAGCGGCGTGTACCTCCACGGTTTCTCCCACTTCAAGTTTTGGTTTCGAGATCAGTCGACCTTCCAGATAGTACTCAGTGGTGCTAAGGTTGAGGAAAAAGTTGTACTTTCCTAGTACGTTCATACCTAGTATAAGGTCTACTGGTAAATCAGGCACCAAAAAAAATTGTATGTCGGTCAAGTAATAATTAGTCAGGTGGACGACGCGGCGGTAATGTGAAGTTTCGGCGTTGTACTGTACTGACCATTGGCAACTACCACAAAACCATCCTCAATAGGTTCACCAGTGATCCTCTTGCGTTCACATTGTTTTGCCACTTTCTGACTGATCAAACTCGTCGCTCCATTGTCAAGCAGTGCGTTGTAGCGCTTCCCGGCTACCGTTACTTCCACTAGTGAACGGTTGTCGTTACTCACCGACCGACGAGGCCATCGGAGTCAGAGTCCCCGGAGATATGGTTGACCCCTTTTTCATATCTCCCTGTACTTTTCGGACTGCAGGGACAATCTCGTGAGAGAATGTTTTACCAGTTGCACCGAGAACAGCCTTAATCAGCCGTATTTATCACATCGAAAGCATTGTGCTTGGAATGACACTCTCCTCGCAGGTGGATCGGTCTGGTTTCTATACTCCATTCACTTTTATTTTAGCACTCGGTTGGCCATGGAAATTTGACACATTTCACTCTGTATAGTACGAAAATGTGGGGTTATGAAGCAAAACATTTTTGGGTTTTAAATCAACGGTATGTTGCCCGTTCTACCTAAAAGTTTCTGTTATTACGTATTTTGGTATTTTATCACAATGTCGAATCACTTCGGAAAATATGAAGTCGAAAATATGTGACGAACATAATTGAAGTTTATACAAACTAATTGAAGGCATACTAAATCCAGTTATTTGCATGGAAAATGGAAAATACAAGAGATCAGCATAATAGCTTAAAGAGAGTAAATCTTCTTTGGCTAAAGTTACATACGTTACATACATACGTTACATCTGCAACATATACGTTCTTCCTAGAGGCGGAGAGTTTGGGATTGTGACGTGATAAATTGTGTATGGTGTGATCAGTTTGAGTTCATTTTCGATCTGTCACATGTTTGTTATTGTTAATTCCTATAAATTCAACCTTGAAACACTCTATTTCAGGGGTGAAATCTTCATTGATTATGTTGGTATTAACATTGTTGTCATTGTTGTTTTTCCGAACTAATAATTATCTTTGTTGTTTCAAATGAATCACCCTGCATCTTTTTGACTTTTAAATTCCTTTTTCTATAAGCGTGCTCGTTCAACTTTTTTCTTGCACGCATTCCAAGTTGCAAAGAGTCACTTTCCCTCACGCAAATATTATAGAGTAAATTAAATTCTATCATGTTTATATGCACAGAACGTTAAAGAAAACCATAGTAACGACTAAGATGTCTAAAACACTGGTATGTGCGCTTGTCACTTTTTGCATGCATCAACATTTCAAAAAATCGGGGATATGGGATCAGTTTCGTGGCGGCGCCACCATGTCATTTGCTTCGTTCTATCCTTGTTCTACCAAAGAAAGTCTAATGATACTATCTCGTTTTATTTTGTTTTGCGTTCATATCGAATATCGATCAACGAGTTCAAAATATGAACTAGCCCATTTTGTCAGCTGTTAAGGAATATTTGTGATTTACAGTTTAATTTTCGTTGTAAAAACAAATCTGTCAATATTTCAACACTATGGAATAAGGGTTCGAAGGAGTATTTACAATTCTTCTTCAAGATAATTTTCGTTTGACAAACTGAATTCGTGGGGGTGTTAATTCAATATCATTTCAATAAAACACAGTTGATTGGTCAAATATCCAATAGATTCAGTTGAAGGAAAGTGAATTTTCACTACATCATCTCAGGAAGAATATTTGAAGAACAGACGCGAATAGATTTGTGTATTTCTGATTCTCATTACATGCTCACAATTCACATTACGTATTTCCAATACACTTTCTTCGAAATATTGCTGAAGTCGCCATAAGACTAAGCTATGTATATCCGTCCCGAATATTCGTTCATCTGATTTGGTTATGCCTCAAATTCCAACAACACCGAATTCTCAGCTGTAGTTCCTGATTGTCCATACGGAAACTGAACTTACTGAAGGACATGTTGAATAAATGAATGTTTTACACCCTTTCTCGAAACTAATACAATTTCACACACTAATAATCGTTTATAAATACAACATATTCGTAAGTCGTAGGAAAGTATTCAAATTATTTTCAAATATCAATTGACAATGCTCTGTCAAATTCTCAACAGCGCTACCTACAGTGGGAAAAACGAAACTGGTCCCATATCCCCACGAAATTAAAAACAAAATCGAATGAATACACCTGAGTTTTAGACATCTTAAATACAACCCACGGTCATAAATATATTTGGGGAATATTTATGTAATTTTGCGACAAACGAAAATATGAATTGAATGAACATAGAAGCTTAGAAGAATACTAAAAGATTGGGCGGTCAATATGAGAAAGAAAGAAGGGACTGAATTTAAAAAAGCAACGGTTAAGACAATGTGGAACGTTTCGTGCAAATTTTTGCAAGAAAAGTACTATAATGACTATAATATCATGATTGACCCATTTAAAAATATTGCAACCAGTCCGGCCCTGGCGGCCGCTTTCTTCTGGAAGGACCGCGGCCGCTGCCTTCTAGAAGGGCCGCGAATGGTACGGGAATGTTTCCGGCGCCTAAACAAGCCTGGCAAAGGAGCAGGTAGTTCAGTACAGTATAGTTCACAGTGGAAGCCACAGATTAGTGGAAATAAATACGAGTGGAAATAAATAGTAGAGACATAATTAATTTGTCAGTTGTAAGTGCTAGTATAAGTGTAAATAAATAATTTTAATCAGTCGGACGTTTTAATTAAGCGAAGAAAACGTTACATTAGTGTCAGGTGTGAGGTTCAACATCGCCCGAATTAAATAAATATTTTCGGTTCTTTGGAGTTCTTGCCAGTAACCACAAGAATACAGAACGCGATGGAGACTCAAGTGGTAATGAACTTTGTGAGTAGGATGAACGAAAGAATGAAAGAAAATTCTCGAAACTTGAATGAAAAAATGGACGAGAACTCTTGTGAGTTAAATGAGAAAATGAACGAGAACTCTAGCAATTTGAATGAACAAATGGTCCATATGGAAGAAAATTTTCGAAAATTGAATGAGAAAATTGACCAGATTAAGGAAAATTGTAATGATTTGGTGTGACAACTTACAGATAAATTGTATAAGAGTTTGATATGGTGAAGGAAAATTTGACGAAGTTCATAAAATAGTTGATGAAAAGTTTGCCGAAGTTTATGATGACATTGATGGAAAATTTGAAGAAATGGCAGGAATAATTGAACATCATTCTAAATTGATAGATTCCTTGAAAAGAATGTCGTACAGCACATATATCATGGCTTCAAAACCCTACAGTACACTGAAAGCGGAAAATGACGGCGAAGGTAGTAAAATGAAGATCAAGCCTTCAACTTTTGATGGAAAAACACCTTGGTCGACGTATCGAAAACAATTTGAAGCTGCTGCGCTGGCGAACAATTGAAACGACAACGAAGAAGCTAGGGCATTAATAATAGCTCTACAAGGAGGGACACTCAACATTCTGCAAAGGATTCCGGAGAGTCAACAAGCCTGTTACGAAGTTTTAACATCGAAACTTCAGATGAGATATGGCGATGCTCATCTACAACAAGTTCACCATGCACAAATACAGAACCGAGTGTAGAAAACAGGGGAACATCTCCAGGAGTTTAAAGCTGATGTGGCGAGATTAGTCAGGCTGGCTTATCCATCTGCTCAAGATAGCATCCTGGAACTGCTATCAATCCAGACATTCTTGGATGGAATCAAAGATAGTGAAATACAACAAGCCCTGAGACTAGCACGCCCTAGAACTATAGATGATGCCTTAGCTCAGGCTTTGGAAATTGAGGCAGCGAAGCAAGCGCCGCATAGAGGACAAGTCCAAAAAACAGACCAATCTATTAAGGACCTTGTCAGGGAAGAAATCCGAAGAATATCACAAGTTAGTAAATAGGATGCTGTGTGCTTGAACTGCAACAAACCTGTCCAGAATTGGAAAAAGAGCCACGACAGGGAAACTGAAAGGGGTCGGTGATAAAGGGCTTAAATCGACTCAAGCCAAGAATGCCCCCGAAGTGATACTCCGAGGAATAATGTCTGAGGATTTATCAAGCATAGATATCCCCGGAAAGATAAATGATCGAAATGTGGATATACTGGAAGACACTGGCTCGATCAAAACCATTGTGCGTACAGAAATTGCTGAAGGATTCAAGATTCGCCCAGTTAGGATCAAACTTCGAACTACGTCTGGACAAGAAATACCTACTTATGGATCGATCGTCTCCACTGTTGAATTGGAAAACACAACAGTTAGCCACGAAGTTCTGGTAACTATAATCACGAAAGAAGTTATTCTGGGATTAGGCCTTGTGAAAAAGCTTGGATGCCAATTGTATATGAAGAGTGATGTACATCTACTAGGAAGTGAAGAGATTCCTTTCAATTATGTGGAGGACAAGATATATCAGATTCGACTGACCGAGGACATCACGTTGCCAGGGCGAACTGAAAGTATAGTGACTGGTAGATGTGACGATGTAACGAGGAATGGTTGCGTGGGAGTAATTGAGCCCTGTGACGATACAAATTTAGCTAAAGGACTATTACTTGGGAAGTCCTTGGTAAGGGTAAGAGACAGTATTTCCATCCCATTGCTCAATGTCAATATGTTTCCAGTCACCCTGAAGGGGATACCTTGATTGGACGTGGTGTACCAGTGTACCATATTTAGGGTGAGATAAGTACTGCAGAAGTCTCAAAATCGCAAAGGAATTCTGAAGAACTGGTGACCCTCCTCACTTCAAAATGTCAAGAGCTCGACCGATACCAACTTCTCGAAGTAAGAAAATTGGTCCAAACGTTCTCGGACGTTTTTGCTACGGACGGAAGAGCAGGGAAGACCGATGTCCTGCAGCATAAAATCAATACTGGTGATGCACAACCGATCCGACAGCATCCTAGACGTCTTTCTCTGGCAAAAAGAGAAGAAGCTGAAAGGATTATTGAAGACATGGCGAGAGAAGGTGTAATCGAACCCCCTGGACATCGCCCATAGTACTAGTGAAGAAGAAGGATGGGTCCACTAGATTCTGCGTAGACTATAGGCACCTCAATCAGGCCACGAAAAAGGACAGCTATCCCTTACCGAAAATTGATGATACCGTGGATACACTTTCGGGATCACGTTGGTTTTCCACCATGATATGATGATGATGATGATATGTGGATATTGGCAGGTTGGCTCAGATCCAAAAAAAAAAAAGAAAAAACCAGTATTGGAACGGTTCTGTGGCAGTTCAATGTTATGCCTTTGGGTCTTTGCAATGCTCCTGCCATATTTGAACGTCTGATGGAGAGAATATTGAGAGGGCTCTCCTGAGAAACTTGTCTGGTGTATCTAGATGATGTGATAGTAGAGGGAGAATCCTTCCGAGATCACTTACACAACCTATCCGAGGTTTTACAGCGACTTCGTGATGCCAACCTAAAGCTAAGTCCTCAAAAATGTAATATATTTCGAACTGAAGTGAAATATTTAGGACACGTAGTTTCACGTGAAGGTGTGAAAATTGATCCGGATAAGATCAAGGCAGTACACGAGTAGCCCATACCGAAAGACAAGAGTGAGTTGCGAAGTTTCTTAGGCCTTTGCACTTATTACAGAAGATTTGTATCTGGTTTCACCAACGTTCCCAAGCCTCTGACGAAATATACGGAAGATGGGCAGGAGTACATATGGTTGGATAATTGCGCTGAAGCCTTCGAACGATTGAAAAACGCTCTGGTCACAGCTCCAGTTCTGAGTCACGCAAGGGCTGAAGGTGAATTTGTGCTCGACACCGATGCCAGTAATACAGCCATTGGGGGCGTTCTATCGCAAGTTCAGGATGGACAGGAAAGACTCATCGGGTACTTCAGCAAGGTATTGCCTGAAACAGAGCGGAATTATTGCATGACCGGGGAAGAAGTTTTAGCAGTTATCAAGCCCATAGAACATTTCTACAAATATTTGTACGGAAGGAAGGTCTTACTAAGAACGGAACATGTTGCTTTGAAATGGCTCCTGAGTTTTAAAAACTCGAAAGAACAATTTACTGGATGGATTGAGAGGCTGCAGGAGTATGACTTCGATACTGAACACAGAGCGGGGACTAGCCATCGCAATGCAGACGCGTTGTCAAGCAGACATTGTTCCGAGATTTGCAGCCATTTTTCGCGCCTGGAAGAAAAGATCGATTTGAGGCGGACCACCGTAATCGAAAACGACTGTCTACCTGACGAAATTCTAAGAGCACAAGAGAAAAATAACGACTTGAATGTAATCGTGAGTTTTAAGAAGAGCGTTAGACAACCCTACTTGGAAAGAAGTATCCAGACTGAGCCAGTCTTTCTACTCTTTTTCATAAACTGATATCAAAACGAGGCGACAATATTACCTCACCACGACTGGCTTAAAACCAGACCGACTTTGGAAAAATGAAACTGACAAATGGTAGAATAATGTACCTGTTGGAAGAAATACTATAAATAGATGGACTGAATCTGCTGCTGGGACAATTGGCTTGAATGTGAAGCTCAAAAAGATAACAAATCACTCGAATAGATCAACTGCTATTAGCGAATTGGCAAAAAGTGGTGTAGAAAAACAACAATTGCTGAAAATAACTGTTTATAGCAATCAACATTCTATAAAACCATACTTAAATCTCGATAAAGAATACCACAAGAATATTATGCGTGGTAATAGATCTTCTCTAGTAGAGAACAGCAACGAATCTAATGTTATGTTGAATTTTAATAATTGCTTTGTTGTGTTTTTTGTCAAAAAAATTTGTGCCGAATATCCTTGGGACGTTGACAAATGCCTCATAATTTTCTGATAAATTTCTCAATATCGTTACTCAGCCTTCGGCTTCGGGATGTTACCAACGAACGAGCTTTCGATCGTCATAAGATTATCTCGTCTATTATCAATGTCCTAGGGATACTACTGATAATCGAGGCATTCAATACTTAAAACTCACTGTACCTTTTGTTCTGAGAATTTTAAATTTTATATCATTTTTATGGCGGCGAATCTGTTCGGAAAGGTGGATCTCAAGGCTTGAGGGTAACAATTGAAATTGAAAGGAATAATTTGTTGAATGATAACGAGTTTTCATATTTTATGCACAAATTGGTAATTTATCCAAATTCCAATCAATTTTCTTTCATATTTTTCAGTTCCTTTTAACAACAGAAGGAAAGAACTTCAGACACAAATGAGGGACGGAAACTATAAAACGATGATGAATGGTTCTTCAGATTGTCGTGAAATACTACAGATAATAACCTCATGCAACAATATAGTCAACAAAAAAAGGTATTTATATTTAAAAATTGGAAAGGATAGAAGTGTAATTAGAATGTCAGAATTTGTCCATTTGAATAAAAGCTAACGACTCACCGAAAGCTAACGAATCTTTGGCATTGAAATTGTTCAAAAGCAAGGATCAACACCAAGGACGGCTCGACAGAAAAGGAAAGGGAGGCTAAGCCTCCTCATACAGCTGAGTACCAAAATTCATAATGTACCGGGTGGGCAAAATTCGTAGACCACTGAGGGGATCTCGAGAACTATAGCAACTAGATGAAATCGGATTTCCTAACTAATCCAAATCTGAAAACAGAACCAGCCTATTATTTAAAGATTTTGAATTATGAACAAAAATTGAGAAATTGCTATTTTCAATAATGATGAATTAAAAATAGATGCATAGGAGAAGTGATTCGACAATCGGTAATTCCGATCACAGAATCCACGAATAATTAGACCTTAGGCCTAACGCACACGACCGACAATCGGTGGGTGACTATTTTGTCGGTTGAAATACAGAACACGTATGATAATGCACCAACGCACATGACCGACTTTTAGTCGGGCCTATAAAACAGTCGGAGCACGCTCCATTTCAGAACCCATCACGATTGTCGTTGAAGCAGATGGGCATATAGGCTTCTCTTGTTTCAACGCACATGAATGACAGTTTAGTCGGTTTTTGATCTCTTTTCTGTTGCGAATTACTGTACGTGTGGGTATTAAATAGAAGGTACACGATCAAAATTGGATATAGACATTGAAAAATCAATCTGTGAGGTACAGAAGAGGAGACATTTGTATGATACCTCAACAGCAGAGTACTTGAATAAAATGCAGAAAAAAAAACTTCGGGAGGAAGTGTGTGTTCAGTTGATGTCTGGAATGAATTCATAAAGGATACCCAAAATATCCCATTTCTGCTTCTCTTCCTTCGGTACCTCAAATAAATAAACAAACCTGCCAGCGCAACCGAAGCGGTCTATTGTAGCACACAAGCAAGCTCATACAGCTAGACCTCTCACTCTAGCCCATCATACTCAAGAAGGAGATGATGACGGAGGGAAGAGGGGGCGATTCTTGGGTTCGTCTAGGTGGGCTTGGGAGAGCTAAAGCAAAGAGTAACAACAAGAGGTTTCACTTCGCCGATTTACAAGGGAAGATCGAATGCATGGAATTTCAACCTTGAAGTGGGGAGACGCTACGCGCCAGCAATACTGCGCTCAGATTCACTACAGTCAAACGAGAATCTGGGCGACCAATCAGATTGGGACTTGCGAACAGAACGAACATCTGCTTTCGTTTTCGTCCCTCCACTAAACCAAGGAACATTCAAGGGCATTGAAACGCAACCGGCCAAAATGATAGAGTGAATACTCTTGTTGATACTCTTTGGCTAAAGACTCCAAGTCTGATCCTGTCTTCCGCCGGGCAGTCACAGAGGATGTGCTCAATACTTTCGTCGTACTCTAGTCTACAGAGCGGGTCATTGACGATGTTGAGTTTGTTTAGGTGGGCTCTGAAACTAAAATTTCTCGTAAGGCCGCCATTATTGATCTCAGATTCAGAAAATGCAAGCAACGTCTGGTGTATAGGAAGTGGTGAAATGGCCCTGTGCGAGTGAAGCAGTCCAGGACTGTTGCTCTAAAAGAAATCCAACAATCAACCCCCAGTAATAATTATGATAATAATAGTAATTAACGTGTAACGGGATTTCCTCGGTGTACTCGAGCGCCAGCTATTCTTTAAGGGAGAATAGCAAACCTACCCTGGCAGCTACTAGCCGGAGACAAGGTTCCCTGGTGTCTAGGATCTTAGCGACGCCCAATGATAGACAAAATCAACGTACACAACTTTTATTTGTCGACTCGTAAAAGGGGAACACAAATGGCACTATTACAAAATTCTTACAGTGACTCGAAATCAGTGAGATTTACAGGGCAAAACGGACGGAATGACACGGGATCCGATCTCAAACGTTATACGGGGGTTAACGGACTTGTTCGCCAGCCAGAACCTGAGACGTACACGTACAGATATGGGACTTCAGCCAGGTTAGGGGATGAAAGACGGCACAGATTTACGACAGCTCACCCCTAGGTGCGTTCTTCGCCCCCTGAATATCCACGCCAGCGGGGTTCTTCGATAACCGCTGAGGTGAGCGTCAAAACAACGGGGGAAGAAAGAGGGTTAGCCACTTCAAAGTGCTTCCGCACCCCCTGAGTATCCACGCCAGCGGGGTGCTTTAGCAGTAGGGGTGGAACTTAACCCGGGGTAGGAAGGGATGAGGGGAGGCTGAAGTTCCAATGATACGAAGGAGAGAAAAAAAATGGCGGAGTGTCGTCTTACCTAAGGTTTGTCCACTTGCACTCGCAAAACAGCACGAATCGCCTAAACACGGTGAATAAGAATACAAAAAAAAAAGAAAACTGGAATTCTATTCGTAAGAAAAAAAAACTAAAAGAAATCTTCTAATTAATATATTGACGGCCGGTACTAGTCGTAGGCGAAAAACTATGAGACGGCAAGTTAACATTCGGTGAATCAACCGTAAGTGAAGTGGCCTGCGGGGGAACATCTGATTTTATACCCACAGGGGGGGTGCGGAAATCAGATGTGCCCGACAGTCGAAATTCGGTAAATTTGTGTCGATGAAAACGTCTTAATTTCGACTTATCTAGCTAGCGACCAAAAAAACACGGTTATCTTCCAATTCAGGATGTTTTATACGGTACGACATCGTTTTTTCAGAACTGAAAACGGGACAAAAACGGTGCGGTATGTTTACAATTCCGAACGATGTCGGAATCCTGAATTGGAAATTCGAAAAGATTTCTCGGAAAATGAATTCAAAACAAAATTACTTAAAAATGAACACTAAAATAATTTCTTCATAAACTTTTTAGGGTTTTCACTCCCAATCTCTGAAACAAAATCAATTAAAAATGAAATCAACGATTTGCTCCTGCGTAAATTCTTGCACTAATTTGTCAGGAGCAAATTAACTAGAAAAAATTGTTGCCTGACAATGAACTCAAAATAAATAACGTTGAAATTATAATTCTAAGTTGTAACGTTTCGGAGTCTATATCAGACCTCTTCATCAGACGAAAAATCTATTTTTGAAAATCTTCTAAATTGTGGCTTTTGTTTGACATTAATTGTCAACACACAGAAACAGAGACTGCATAAAAACGTTGATTCATTTAATTTTCTAAAATGGGGGGGTAGGTTTGAGAACTACCCTCTCGTTACAAACGATGTACAAATTGATCACATCGTGTATTTCAAACCGAATTCATAATCATTTTGAAAAGAACATCATTGCCATGCAACAGGAAGGATGCACCGAAGACAGCCGAGGGTGCAAAGAACAACTAATTCAGTTATCTGCAATCAAGCGTTCTCCAAGCGAAGGAATCTTTACGCTGCGTACATAGACTACAAAAAAGCATTCGATTCTATACCTCACGAATGGCTATTGACGATCTTGAAGATCTACAAGGTGGATTGCAATATTGTTAAATTCCTGAAAAACGCAATAGCAGATGGCTTCATTACAACAGGACCTATTCCAATAAGACGCGGAATTTTCCAAGGAGATTCGCTGAGCCCTCTGTGGTTCTGTATGGCCCTGAATCCCTTGTCTCATAGATTGAATTCTACGGACTACGCATTTGCCATCAAGAGCGACTGTAGAACCATTATGAAACTGAATCATATCCTTTACCTGGACGATTTGAATCTTTTCGCATCTACCAAAAAACAAATGCAATTTCACAATTGAAGTTCAGTTGTCTGTAGCAACCCATGATCCTGAATTAGAACTCATGATTCATGCTAGACCGTGTCGGGTCCGGGCCGGGACCCGGACGGGACACGGTAAAAGAATTATATGAGAAATTTCAATTGACCCATCCACACTACACCGGTTGGGACACGTGCCGTGCCCGTGTTTTCAGAGAGGCGACCCGGTTGCAAAGGCCCGGAGTCGGTCCCGGCCCGGACCCGACACGGTCTAGCATGAATCAGCCTTTATACCTAAAAAACACATTTCACAATGATACGAATCGAAGAGATGAAAACTTTTGGAAACTAAGGTTTTTTCTATGAAGTCTTTTTGTTTATCCTTATGAATTGTGATGGGCTTTTTCTCTCACCCTGGACGCTCCTTACCTTTGCTCGGGCGCCAGTGGGGCAATCAGTGGAACCCCACGTCTCTCACAGAATCTCCAAAAATTAGAGAGCCCGGGTAGACTTGAATGATCAGTGGAGAAGGGTAGAAGTGAAAACTAGGGTGGTAGCGTCTTCTTTGTCTCTGCTTTCTGACGGTTTTTAATCGTTCAAAAAGAGTACCTACCTCTTCTGACGAAAACCTAGTTCTAACTGATTTAGGGAACTGTCTCTCACTGGCAAAAATAACTGGCTACAAAATAAATGTTTAGTCCTTTATTCCTTCTGGATTAAATTATATACAGAAATGTACAAGTCTCAACAAATATTGATGTCAACCGGCGTCCTGGTCAGTGTGGGGGCGGCTGATGAAACACGGTCTCTCCAGGAGAATACGGTTGAAAAAGACGGTAAATACGGTTAAATTTTGTACGGTCACTACAGAGGAGTACGGTGGAAATAGACGGTAGTTACGGTCTGTTGAGATCCTGGCAAGTCACCCCTTCTGTCGGCGGAAATCGGTACAGTGGCTGGTCTCAGTCGAATGGCAGTGCACCCTGTCTCTCTCTCCTTGTCTCTCTCTCTCTCTGTTACCCTCTGTCGGCGGAAATCGGTACCGTGGCTGGTCTCAGTCCAATTGCAGTGCTGTCTCTCTCTCTCTCCCTCTGGTCCTCAAAATGGCTGCCAGTCAGACAGCAGGTCGGAAGGAACTGTCAACCTGTAACTTGATCGGTCGGAAATCGGCAATCTATTAACAAAATAAGCACCAAAAATATGGTAGACACCCAGTCCTACGGGGACCCCACGGCGGTCGCACGGACACGGATGGCCGGCACTCTACACAGTCTATGATCACTAGATCAAGTTTAAAACGGTAGGTAAGTATTTTCAGCCAGTCCAACAGACTAAAGAAAGCGGAAAATAGCCCTCAGGTATGCACTACGTAAGAAATAATAATACTACAAGTGACTTGGCTTAAACTTTTTGTCTTCCTGACGTACTTTCCAATTAACGCAATCAACCTTCGGCACTTTTCTCGACAGCACGATCTCAATTAATTTCCCTCTGACCTTCAGCCGCTTCAGCGCCCTGCGCTGAAGAAGTACCTCCCCTCTCCTTGGGAAACTTGTCCCACTATTGTTCGGTCAATCAGCCGGCTCGGAAAGAAACAGAAACAACTGAAGAGACGGAAAAACTGAACAAGTTGAAAGACCGCTCTCGACTCAGAAAATGTACGGTTGAACGGAAATAATTATAAAATACAGGAATTCTGAAAGCAAAAAACATTTACGGTTTCTGCTACAAATATGGAACTAGTCGGTGGAAAACAATGTTAAAATATCAATCGGTAAAGACCCCCTATGATGATATAACGGTTTTCTTCAAAAATATTTCGGTTAATAGGTCGTATTATACAAGTATAGGTGAAGAAATTTCGTTTTCGTGGCGGGGCAAAATCTGCCTCGTCACATCCCCCTCTGCCTTCCGAAAGAAAAATAAAACTTCGTTTTATTTTTCTTCCAACTCGCTGTGTTCGTCGGTATAGGTTCGTTGTAGCCTGTGAACAAACGAATGCTGCGGGATTATTGATCTCCGAGTTGTTTTCCGGCATAATGAACTAGCTAATAGAAATGACAGTAGATACGGTTAGCGCATCCACCAATTATTAAGGGCAGATCAAAGGCGGTTTACGGAACGGTAAGTTTAATAGAAGGAAGAAGAAAAAAAAATACATTAATCGGTGTCGATCAGTCGACCTTAACCTTCTTCCTAAGGGTCGGCGACGGTGTGGGCGCTGCTGGGGCGGCCGGTCTGAGCCGCAGGTCCGGCAGCCAGGCTTCTTCCCGGTTTCTCAACGGTGGGGATAAACGGTGGTCGGTGGATAAACGGTGGTCGGTGGATAAACGGTTGGGTGCCTGGTCGGTCTCAGACGGTGGGGCGGTCGGTGCAATGCCCTCGGCGGTGGACGACGGAACTGGGATAGCGTTGGAGACTCCGGAGGCACGGCCAGGCCTCGTCGGTGTTTCTCGCACTCGGTTGGGTTCCCCTACACAGCAGTCGCGGGACAATACCCCCATAAGGCCGCATCTGGAGCAGAATTTGACCCTTACTCCTTGGCATCTCTCCCTGGTGTGGCCTTCACCACCACACCTCCAACAACTTCGTGGTCCCAGCTCAAGGAATACCTGGATCCCATTGGTGCCAACGGTTCTGGTGGCTGGCATCACGGTATTGGTACTCACATCGGTGGTTAATGGCCTGGGGCACTCAAAATCCGTCCTCAGGCTCATGGCTGGCGACGATTCCCTGGACGGTGGAGACGGTAACGGTAGGGGTGTTGACGGTGACGGTGACGGTGACGGTGGGGGCGGAGGCGGTGACGGTGGAGGCGGCGTCGTGGATTGGAACTGTAGCGGTCTCCCCAAACTATAACGGCGCATCCTGCAAATACATACAGTTAATCGGACAGTAATTTACGGTTCATTAGTACCCTCTTCGCTTTGAACGGTACTACTATACGGTTAGTAACGGTATTTATATTTCAGACACCCCCTCTTCAAGAGAGGGCTTCAGATCTTTAATATGAACATGTCGGAAAACCTTACCACCGCCATCCTTGATTTTATACACTACCGGAGAGATTACTTTGACAACGGTATATGGACCGGAATATTTCGGGGCCAATTGGGCGGCAATTCCCTCTACTGCAGAAGATAAGGGATGCTCCCTTCGGTACACCTGGTCTCCTATTCTGCATCGCCAGACCCTCCGGCGTAGATTGTAGTAGTGGCTCTGCTAGGAGAAAGCTTGGGCTAATCTAGTTCGGACAAACTCATAAGTTTCGGTAAAACGGTTTAGTTTATTTGCATGCAAAGTAACCTGCGGTTCGGTGTGATCCTTTTCATCCCGGTTGGCCATCTCAGCTACATACTTGGCGTTCGGTGAACGCATCTCCCTACTAAAATTCAGGAACGCTGGGGTGTATCCGGTCGACTCCTGCCTTGCAGAGTTTATTGCGAAGGTCGACTCCTTCAGATGCTCATCCCAGGTACGCTGATCCTTTCCACAGAACTGAGCTATCATGGTTTTAAGGGTACGGTTGGCTCTTTCTACGGGGTTACTTTGGGGAGAATACACTGGTGCAAAACGGTGTCGGATCCCAAGATCTCGTAGACTTCCCTTGAACAACCGGCTATCATACTGGGATCCATTATCACTAATGGCGGTTTTCGGGCATCCAAACTTCAGGATTACATCCTCGTACAAGGCCTGGTACACACCCTTTGCGGTTGCTCTTCTCAAGGGCCACCCATTTCGAAAATCGGTCCTGCATCACAACTAAATAACAGTTTCCCTTCCTCGAACGAGGAGGGAAGGACCTGGTAGCTCCGGTGTCCAAGAGTGCAGCGAACTCCTTGTCTCCTACAAAACCATTAATAAACGGACGGTGATCAGTTGGTTTTCCTTGCTCAGGAACCGAGGACGTGGTTGTTTTGAACTGGCGGATCCCCGGTTTCAGGCAGTTCCTTGGTAGTTTAACGAACACCTACAGTCCCTAGACATGATACCCCTCTTACCACATCGAGAGCAGAACAGCAGCGGCTTCGAGGTGCATTGTGATCGGAGATGACCCCTTCTACCACATCTCCAGCACTGTGGCTCGGTTGGCGGTCGGTCAGATTTTTTTGGTTCGTCTCGTCGCTGAGGTGCTGCAGAGCTTTGGGATGGTTTCGGTTTTTCGGACGGTTCGGTGCGGTTCGTAGTGTTCAGGTTCATTCCAATCGGTTTGACGGTCGGTGGGGAATTTCGGAAGGTAAGATGTGGTTCGTTGATGAGACTCTTTTGGAACGGTGGCGAAGTATAGTTAGCTGTTTGCCATTTGATCAATTCGAAAACTTTTCCCTCTCGGAGCAGTTCATCTATTGTGGCGGTCGGTTGGAAGGCCTGGGCGGTTTCTAATTCTGGCAGTAAACGTCGTCGGATAATATTCACCTGCTCCTCCTCGGTTGGTCGCTTTACGGTCAATTTCTGAAACAGATTTTGCATTCGAGTTACATACAACAAGAGTCGTTCATCGGTTCCTTGAGTGCGTTTCTTGATCTCCTCTAGTAGAATCTCCTCGTAATCAGGAGGAAGAAAGGCCTCTCGGAGTTGGTCTTTGAAATCTGTCCAGTCGCTGAATGTGCCTCTTCGGGGAATGTACCAGTCTCTTGCATCCTTACGTAACAACTCGTAGATGGACTCGAATAACTGTTCGTGGCTCACCTTTCTAGCCTCGGCAAGATACTCAGCCTCTTCCAGGAACGAGGTCACACTGGTCGACCCATCAAATGTCAGGCTCCATTTCCATACAGGAACAGTAGGAACGGAATAATTGGTAGTTTTCGGCGGTTTCGTCAACGTATCTTCGGTCGTCAGTTCGATTTCCTTGGCCGTCGAGACTTCGCTACCTACTTCTCTCACTCCAGCGGTTACGGTAGGAGATGACGCAAAGGAAACTCTCCTTCTTGATTCGGCAAACTCCCTCGCTAATCGCCTGGACTCAGGGGATGTTATCAACGGTCTGTGGTCATCATCGGTTTGGACGGTTGGTAGAGATTGTTCAACGGTAAATGGGAGATTATCGGCGAGCGGTCGGTTGTATGAGGGTCGACTCTACAAAAAAGTACGTTCGATTTGTTGGCTTATTACCCTACAAACTTCTTGGCGGTCTTGCTGCAGCCTGTTCTCCTGAGTGGTCGATATGTGAGGATATGTCACCTTCTTCTCCAAAGTTCAACAAGTCTGCATCTCCAACGGTTGTTGAACACGGAATCAAACCTGGACCAAGTCTAGATGCGCAGTCCGGTAATTCCCGGTCAATCAGCGACGGATTGCCGGCTGACAGGTTCCCTGGAATACCACCTATCCAGTGAGTATTCTCCAGTAATCTCATAGCCATCTTCAGAGAGTGTTCCAGCTCGGTTTTCTTGTGAAGCAGACTGACAGCTTCCGGAGATAGACTTCTCAGTCGGCCTTGAACGTGCAATAGCCGGCTCCTTATGCGCTGTAACTCATTGTCTCTATTAGCAAAGTCAAACTCACATATCTCACCCATCAAGTCGAACAACTTGGCACCACAAACACCACTTTCCTGTGCCTGGTCAATGTCATCTCTTGGTATTATCGGAATTTCGGAATGGATAGCCCTTCTCAGTTGAGCTCTCTTATCCTGAACGGTATGTCCTACGGTGCAGCCTCTTGCCTCTAACTCCCACGTAAGTTCGTCGCTCTTCAGTCGGTTGACATCCATTTTTACTTCACCAGAAACTCAGAAGAAATATTTACAATATGCACTCTATGGATATATACAAGAAATAAAGAACGGTTACCAATTTGCCAGTGTAGAGTATTTTGGTTCGAAAAGAAGAAAAAAAATTCAGAAACGGTACGGACGGTTACGGTAACAAGAACTACTCACAGAACAGCAGAAGTCCCTGCTCGGGAGCCAGATGTGATGGGCTTTTTCTCTCACCCTGGACGCTCCTTACCTTTGCTCGGGCGCCAGTGGGGCAATCAGTGGAACCCCACGTCTCTCACAGAATCTCCAAAAATTAGAGAGCCCGGGTAGACTTGAATGATCAGTGGAGAAGGGTAGAAGTGAAAACTAGGGTGGTAGCGTCTTCTTTGTCTCTGCTTTCTGACGGTTTTTAATCGTTCAAAAAGAGTACCTACCTCTTCTGACGAAAACCTAGTTCTAACTGATTTTGGGAACTGTCTCTCACTGGCAAAAATAACTGGCTACAAAATAAATGTTTAGTCCTTTATTCCTTCTGGATTAAATTATATACAGAAATGTAC
Organism: Coccinella septempunctata; assembly: GCF_907165205.1. Lineage (NCBI taxonomy): Eukaryota > Metazoa > Arthropoda > Insecta > Coleoptera > Coccinellidae > Coccinella > Coccinella septempunctata. Next base: position 10,202,813 of record NC_058194.1, on the reverse strand, counting down.
AAGTCTCAACAAATATTGATGTCAACCGGCGTCCTGGTCAGTGTGGGGGCGGCTGATGAAACACGGTCTCTCCAGGAGAATACGGTTGAAAAAGACGGTAAATACGGTTAAATTTTGTACGGTCACTACAGAGTAGTACGGTGGAAATAGACGGTAGTTACGGTCTGTTGAGATCCTGGCAAGTCACTCCTTCTGTCGGCGGAAATCGGTACAGTGGCTGGTCTCAGTCGAATGGCAGTGCACCCTGTCTCTCTCTCCTTGTCTCTCTCTCTCTCTCTCTGTTACCCCCTGTCGGCGGAAATCGGTACCGTGGCTGGTCTCAGTCCAATTGCAGTGCTGTCTCTCTCTCTCTCTCTCTCTCTCTCCCTCTCTCTCCCTCTGGTCCTCAAAATGGCTGCCAGTCAGACAGCAGGTCGGAAGGAACTGTCAACCTGTAACTTGATCGGTCGGAAATCGGCAATCTATTAACAAAATAAGCACCAAAAATATGGTAGACACCCAGTCCTACGGGGACACCACGGCGGTCGCACGGACACGGATGGCCGGCACTCTACACAGTCTACGATCACTAGATCAAGTTTAAAACGGTAGGTAAGTATTTTCAGCCAGTCCAACAGACTAAAGAAAGCGGAAAATAGCCCTCAGGTATGCACTACGTAAGAAATAATAATACTACAAGTGACTTGCCTTAAACTTTTTGTCTTCCTGACGTACTTTCCAATTAACGCAATCAACCTTTGGCACTTTTCTCGACAGCACGATCTCAATTAATTTCCCTCTGACCTTCAGCCGCTTCAGCGCCCTGCGCTGAAGAAGTACCTCCCCTCTCCTTGGGAAACTTGCCCCACTATTGTTCGCACAATCAGCCGGCTCGGAAAGAAACAGAAACAACTGAAGAGACGGAAAAACTGAACAAGTTGAAAGACCGCTCTCGACTCAGAAAATGTACGGTTGAACGGAAATAATTATAAAATACAGGAATTCTGAAAGCAAAAGACATTTACGGTTTCTGCTACAAATATGGAACTAGTCGGTGGAAAACAATGTTAAAATATCAATCGGTAAAGACCCCCTATGATGATATAACGGTTTTCTTCAAAAATATTTCGGTTAATAGGTCGTATTATACAAGTATAGGTGAAGAAATTTCGTTTTCCTGGCGGGGCAAAATCTGCCTCGTCACAGAATCTGCAACAGGACGTATCGGTAGCCGTTTTGGCCTATTCTCACGTTCAACAATTGTTGGTTTAGGATATTCTGCACAATTTTTCAGTGCTTATGACATCTATTGACATTAGAGGCAATCTTTGTGGTGTCTGGCGGGCTATGTATTATACCAATATGTGAGATAATTTTGTTGTTTGAATATTTCCATCCATTGAAATCTTCATATTACGAATAAGATTGGAAAACATTGATACTCATAGATGTTTCAAGAAAGCTAGAGAAAAATGTATGGCACTTTTTCGACCCCGATTTTCAGAAAATGAGTAATCTCAATGAGCGTCTTCTTTTGTTTCAAGTTAAAACTGATAACTCATTTTTTTCTCTTTTTTCTAGTGTCTAAGTGATATGGAAAAACCAAAAATAAGATTCTAGAATCATTTTTTCATGTAGAATTCAGTGGCGTTGTCGAATAAATTTTTCAGTCCGCTTATTAGAGTGATATAATCCTTTTATTTTTCAATTATATATCCAGTTGTTTATTTTATATTTCAGTTCAATATCTCACTGAGTATATACATATAATACATGTATGTACATAATATATGTATTTACATATAATATTATATGTACGTCGTTCCTCGAATTGTTCTCCCAATGAAAAACTACAGATCTTATTCAGTGAAGATGTTAATAATTTCAATTTCGCTTTTGTCTTCGGTATAATTCAGTTCTTTTTCACTGAAGATCGAAACACACACTATGACTAAGGAAGAGAACGAAGATTTCTCAAAAGCTTGGCTTAGAATAAAGAGCTAAATCCGAACAATAATTGTTGTCAGTCCAATTCCCTCATTAATCCAATCAAATATAGAATGACTGTGAGAAGAACAAATATATATTTACATATAAATTTCTGTTCAATTTTCAGAGAAAAGAGTTCCACTAATGACTCCTCATCCTTATCTAGGGAAGAAAGACGTCGAAGACGTAGGGCTACCCAGAAATACCGCACTGCACATGCAACAAGAGAACGAATAAGGGTGGAGGCTTTCAATGTGGCATTTGCTGAGCTTCGAAAACTGCTTCCTACATTACCTCCAGATAAGAAACTCAGTAAAATAGAAATATTAAGGCTAGCAATTTGTTATATAGCATATCTTAATCATGTTCTAGAAGCATGATAGTTATTTCCAAATATTTATTTATTGAGAATATTTTAGTACCTACCAGCAGCGTATATAGCCGATATTTTCTGGTCGGGGGGAGGTAGGGGCGACACGCTCACCCTATGGAATGATACTTTGGTATAATTCACTTTCCTTAATTAATATATACGACACTGGTACCTACTAGGTATCTAAAATAGTTTTATAATTATTTCGGTTCCGATTCGTGAAGAATTGGTTCCACTAATTGTTTGGAGACCACAAAATTTTCTCCTCTTAGTATTTCGAAATGGACATTTATTTTATTTGTTATTGTATTTATTGAATGAATAATGTTGGAAGAATGGCACGAAGATTGTAAGGATTCTCAAGATGAATTGCAAAATATGAAAGAAATTATGTTGTAAACCGAAATTCTTCTTTTTATTGCTTCAATGTTTTATCCTTTCATCATCCCGAGCCAACTGAGGAATAAATATAACAATGTGGAATACACATACCTTCTTACGTATGAAAATTTTCATCTAACCGAGTCAATAACACCTCTATTGATTCATCCTCTTCGAATCAAAGAATATTTTCAAATTCAAAATCTTCAAAAAAATAACAAATTCCTCGATATTCGACAATCCACGAGGAGAAGACTGGACCCTTGGATGCTAGCTGTAGGCGGCCGTTTTCAATAATTCTGGCCATTTGAAAAGCTTCTTGATGTACAGGAGGGTAACCGAGTGAAAGTGTCCCTATACCTTATTGTGGAAACTAAAGGAGCTAGAAGAAAAAGTTTAGTACAAAACTCGTCTCTGATCGATTGAACTTTTATTTTTCATAACTCACCTTGACAGAGGGTGCCCCATTTTTTCCCTGTTGGTATCAACTCTCTTATTTTAAAGGAAAATCCTGTATGTTATTGCATGTTTTAATTCCTTGTCAAATTTTAAGGTAACTTTGGTAGGACAACCATTTTCCTTTATAGCACCGATTCTGACATATTCGACTTTATCCTAGAATTTTGACAGCTGTAAGTGCTCACTAAAATAGCAGATACTAGTTTTCCAATGAATACATCAGCTCTTGTCAACATATCGAATCATACGTTACATCTCTATTTTTAACAATTTGATATACAGGGTCTTCAAAAATTAAAGTTAAAAATGCAAATAGAAGTTCATTCAGAATTTAATTTTTTCAAATGGCAACCTATTTTTCCCATTTATGATGTAGAGCAGGTTAAAATGGTAAATATTTTCAAAAATATGGTCGAAAAAGTGCATTTTTCCGTAAGAACCAAAGAAAATTATAATTTATTTTTGCTGCTATATAGTTTTTGATAAATTTAATTAACTAGATTCACTAATGAAAGACAATACTCCTTTACTTACCTTGATTACTAATCAATACTCGCTCCCAATAAAATTAAATTATTTCAATTTTAAAGGGAGACTCGACTAACACATACATTTTATTTCTCAAAAAAATCAAGCAGTTGTCTGACAACACAAAAGAAAACTCAAAAATACACAATTAGATAAGTGCTAGGTTCCACAGTTACCATATTCTATCAGCTTAATTAATTAATTATCTTTGGTTCTTACAAGAAAGTCCAAGAAAGTCTTTTTCGTCCATTTGTGCATCTTAGAGAAGAAAAGCAGAGATTTCTTGTTATGAATTCAATTAGCAGAATAATTCTAGGAATGGATTTAAATTTGGAAAAAGGCTCGGGTGAACCAGTGAGTCCTTCGAAAATATGGAAGTCATTGCCAGTACACTGGAGTCGCTGAAGACAAGATATTTATCGTGAAATAGTCTCCTCAATGAGGTATTATGTCTGTTCCGGTTAGATGTTACGATGGTACCAGATCGGTTCAAAAAAGTCGCACATTCATTTCCTCAGTCAGCTCGCGCGTAGATTCCCATTCCTATGCTCTTCATCCCGATTCTGAACAGTTCCGACTGCGAAATAAAATAAAGCTTTACAAATAATTGTTCATACAAACTGATTGAACGGATTCCTTATCTAGTTATTTGCATGAAAAGTACAAATGATCAGTGTTTAGATATATTCATTTCAGCTATAATTGACACATAATATGCAGCTCTTTGAGCCGGCTATGGATCTTGTGCAATGCTTATGTTGTGGTCAGTTACATGTTCAACTTATTTGAGGCCGCGTGAAATTATCGAAAAGTTGGTAGAACAAATTCTGAAACTAAGCTCAATATTTAGTACTCAATTTGTTCTAATTTGTTCCGTAAAAAACTTTTCAAGCACCGATCTGGTTTTTGAATAATTCGCATTTCTATGATTTAGTGCTGACTTCACACTCAGCACCAACATTTTCAAATTTCGAAAAAATTTCAATGTGTACTTCAAGCTCCCGTTGATCCCATCAGTATAGGAGGGGCTTCTCGAAAGCAAGCGCAATTTTGTCGTAAATCAAGTGCATGACATGCTAACTGATGGGTGGCCATCTGAAGATATTCAAATGCACCAATAATTTTTCTACGGATATAACGATTCTTCATGTGAATTTTGAAAGAAGAGAATTCGGCTACCACGAAATGAATTTGTTTCATGCTTTTTCTTACTCCAGTAAGCAATTGTATCAAGCAGAATTGAATAATAATATAGTTATTTTCCTATCAAGTGCGGAAAGTGATACTTGCAGTTGAGTGCGGGCAAGACACTTTCCGCAAGAGTTAGGAACAATATTTTTTTTACAAGCGCTTGAAATATATAAATATATCCATTTCACGAAACAGATCATATCTCATTTGATTAATTCATATATAATGACAGACGTAATTCTGCATGTCATTACTATGGATTTCTCATCGTTAACGTTCTATGCATAGAAACATGATAGAATTTAATTTACTCTATAGTATTTGCGTGCGGGAAAAACCCCTGCTAATCCATTCCCGTACGCAAATGCGTGCGGGAAAGAAATAGCAGGCGGTTTTCCCGCACGTTTTGGGAAAGTGACTCTTTCCAACATGGAATGCGTGCGGAAAAAAGATTGAACGCGCACGCTTGTAGAAAAAATTAATTTCACTTGAATCACTGAGTATTATCTTCATGACATACAGAGTGAGTCCGATCGAAATGCTCATATTCTGAAGCTTAATATTATACAGGGGGATTCATTGCGGAGGCCTATTAGATATTTATGGAGAACTTATCATAATTTTGTGCTGGAAATTTACATGTTAGAGTTTTCGACAAACTTTCAGATATCTGCAGAATCTTGTTATACCGGAACAGCCTTCTTCTTCTTTACTCCAAATGGCATACGTATATAGTATATCTTTGCCTCGTTAAGTAGCTGACTTGATGACATTTTCAACAGTATATGTAAACAACTAAACGATTTGTGAGTTATTGTTCTTATGAAAAAAATGGTGGAAACGTAATATTTTCTACTAAATTCCGACTTCAAAGCCGGAGTTTTATTCATTTGGAACTGATACAGGCTATGACGACTTAGATCATTTCTCGATACTCATCATGTTTATTTATGTTAAATAAACATTATTATTATGACTTTAGCCTTGCGGCTTTCACACTCCTCTCCAGAGGAAAATTCACTTATCCCAGATATCTCAGATATCAAAAGGATTAAGCTCTGTTGGAACCCTTTCCAGGTTTTCGGGCTCGTGGTGGTGGTCGGGTGCGGGCCGCTCCTCGGCTCCCTGCCGCCGGTTGGATTCCTGCTCCACCCGCACTTTCTGTCGGAGCAAACAGTGTTCCTCTGCATTCCCCATGTACTTGTGTACAGTTCTCGCCGTTCCCAGCAGTACCGCCTTCTGCATAACCCTATAGATATTTTCGCCCAACTGAAGTTTTCTCAAGTTCTCTAGTAGTTTCTTCGGTATCAGGCCTGTAGATGAAATGACAATAGGGATGGTCTTGATATCTTTCAGCTTCCACTGTCTTCTGGTTTGTTCCTCGAGATCTCTGTATTTTGAGATTTTTTCAGTGTGTCTATCTAGAAGATTGTTATTATTTGGAATTGCCACGTCGATGAATAGTGCTGTGTCCTCATCCTTATTGAGCAATATGAGGTCTGGTCTATTGTGGGTTATTTTCCGGTCTGTGAGAACCGTGCGATCCCAGTAGAGCTTGTGATGTTCATTTTCCAATACAGCATCCGGATGGTAATTGTAATAAGGAACCTTTTTCGAAGTAAGAAGGTGTTTTAGTGCCAATTCTTGGTGAAGAATCTTGGCAACAGCATCATGTCTATTCTTGTACTCCGTGCCCGCGAACTTCTGACATCCCCCGGTGATGTGCTGAATAGTTTCATGAGTCTCACAGCCATAACGACAGCTGTCGTCCGCCACTGAGGCGTCCTTGGCGATGTATTTCATGTAATTTCTTGTTGGAATCACCTGATCCTGGATGGCGAGCATGAAGCCCTCTGTCTCAGGAAACAACCTTCCGGAAGTCAACCAGTAGTTCGACGCGATATGTCGACGTATTCATGGTTGACCTCGTTCTGGTGCCTCCCATGCAAAGGTTTGCCAATCAGTTTCTGCATTTCACTTTCTATTATTATTATTATTATATATACAGAGGGATTAATGAAAGGTTTTAGTTTCGACATGTGGTCGCGATCCAGCGATCGTTTCGGCATTTTGGTATTCCTGTCAATATTTCTATCCCCTCTGCAACGACAACCAAAACAGAAAGTATACGACGAGGACGAGGCCATTATAGGCACCTACTCTTTCAAGGAGGAAAATGTCACCGTCACAGTAATTTCACAGCGTAACGTTTCGATGTTGGAAACCTCCCTACAGCCAGAATTGAGACAACTTGCGATCACACACGATAGATGTGGCTGATATCTGGTTCTAGCAAGATGGGGCTACAGCCCAGCCAGACGGCATTAGCTGTTTCGAGACAGATATTTCCGGGACTACTAGTCTAAGACCAATGGCGAACAAGTATCGCCATCCTCATGTTTAAAAAGGGAGACAAGAAAAAACCAGAGAACTACAGGGGTATAAATCTACTCAGTACAACATTAAAATTAATAACTAAAATAATCACCAACAAGATTAACAATATTATTTCCCTATCCGATGAGCAACAAGGCTTCAGATCAGGGAGATCATGCAATGATGCAGTATTTGTTCTGAGACAGATCGTTGAGAAATCTATTGAGTATAACCGGCCTGCATATATGTGCTTCGAAGAACTTCAGAAAGCATTTGATCGAATTCAAATACAAGATGTCGTACACCTACTCTACAAAAGACAGATACCGCACAACTTAATTAAAGTAATTGAAGATATATATAGCTCCAACAAAATACAGGCTAAAATCGATGGAGAACTCACCAGAACTATATCGGTGGAGAAAGGAATTCGACAGGGTGACTCTTTGAGCCCATTGCTTTTCAACCTGATCATGGATGAAATAATAAAAAAAGTTCGACGTCTCAGGGGGTATAAAATGGGCAATAAAAATATTTCGATTCTTTGCTACGCTGATGACGCAGTGCTGATTGCAGAGAACGAGGATGACCTGCAGAGGGTTCTATATCTCTTCAATTCCATAGCAAAATCCCTGAATATGGTTATATCTGTCACAAAAACAAAATGTTTGACTACATCCAAATATCCTCTCAGATGTAAACTCGTCGTCGATGACCAAATCATACAGCAAGAGATGACGTTCAGATACTTGGGAATAGACCTGTGTAGTTTCGGGGATGTAGAGTCCGAGGTGAGACAACAGGTAAATAAGGCAATGAGAACAGCTGGATGCATGAACGACACCATATGGAGTAACAAACACTTGCGAACCGAGACAAAGGCAAGAATCTACAAAGCTACCATAAGACCAATAATGACGTACACAGCAGAAACACGACCAGACACAACAAAAACTAAGAGGTTGTTGGAAACATGTGAAATGAAAATCCTAAGGAAAATAGCTGGAAAAACGCTATTAGATAGAGAGCGCAGTGACAACATAAGGAAAATGTGCGGGGTAGAAGAGGTGAATGAGTGGATCCTGGGGAGAAAGCACGAGTGGAATGCACATATAGACCCAATGGATCATGAGAGAATGGTCAGAATTGCACGTGATAAATCACCAACTGGTAGGAGAAGTATAGGAAGACCGCGAAAAAGGTGGAGCGATAACCTAACTACCAACTGAACACCGGGCAAGTTACGAAGAAGGAACAGGAAAAAATGCCTATAATGAAGAAGGAAGAAGAAGAAGACTAGTCTAAGACAGAACATGGTGTGGCCAGCGCGCTCACCTGATTTGAGCATCTGGGACTTCTTTCTTTCTTCTTCTACCCTGAAGATAAAGTCTTGAAAGTCGTCTACATAACCTGCCACAACTCAAGCAGAGAATAACCGAAGAAATCCGTGATATACTTCTCGATATATCCCGCAAAGCGGTCAAAAACTTCAGGCGTAGCATTTAGAGTATTAACCCTCATCAATACTCAAAGGTCATAGACTACTAAATACTTCTAGTAGGCTATGCGTTAAGCTGCATTCACAATCAATTCGCGGGCCGAAGTGCACTTCGGCACGAAATTTACCATTCGCAATAATCTTGGAACCAAATACTCAAATGAATCAAAAATGTAACTGATCAAAACATAAGCATCAGCATCATCTATAGCCGGCACGAAATTCCTTGCCGAAGTTATAGTTTGCAACTTGCAAGAAATTTTGTCTTGAATTTCATTGTGAATGGTAACGGAGAACGCCATCTGCTAAGCTTCCGTGCCGAAGTGCACTTCGGCCCGTGAATTGATTGTGAATGTAGCTTTAGTGTATCGCTGCTGACAGCCGTCATAATAGCGATATCGTTTTCAAAACAAAAACACGCCTGGGTTAGTTAAATGAACTTTTTACCCGATATTAAAACTTTGAGAGATATCCAGGAGAAACTTGAAATAATAAGATTACAGCCATTTTGAACTGCTTCGGAATCCAAAGAAAGAAACTAAAACTCGATTGATGAAATGAATAAGAATCCCAAATTTATTCAGATATAGGTATAGTCCATTCAAGAATGATTGACATCCCGGTAGGACTTGAAAGTCCAGACGCAGCTTAATATCTGATCATAAAAAGCTTCAATAATTTCTGTAGTTTTAATCACTGAAGTGGAATAAATGAATATAACCTAGAAAAGCATTTGAAAAGAAGAAATATTCGAATTCAGAGTATATTAATCTGCATTCAGAATTGATAGAATAATGTTTCCAATTTGTACGAATGAATTAAGGACATAAACAACATTACAAAATCCAAATTATCGTCAGTCGGTGGTTCAGTACATAGATTCACTTATAATAGATCACTGTTCATTTACAATACCAACCTGAATTCCGCAAAACTAAATCTCAACTTATGAGTTATTACCAACTTAAATTCAATTTTCCATAGCCACCCAAGATGTCAATCATTCTTGAATGGACTATAGGTATAACATTGATCAATATAAATATCAACAACCAATTTTTATCGAGGTGGAAGTGTTGCTCTGATAGACGAGGTCAAATGAGACTGATAATAAACTATAGTCAGCATCTACTTCCTTGATGGCATGGTCTTTTTGTTGATGCTCGGAGTGATGGTGGTTAGCCAGTTCGATTGTAACATTTCTTGATTTTTAAATCAATGGATGATATGTATCTGAATTAATACCGACTGAAATTCGATGTTTCGATAAATAATTTTGACATTTCGTAAATTTCTTACGGTTCCTCAACCATCAGCCATTGACTAGTCAAACATCAAGAAATACTTAACAAATGTAAGTAGTAATTTGAAAATCTTGAGTTTTGATGAATTCGATTTGTTCAACTAGATGATCTTCTCATAAACACCCTGTACATCTTCTGTGGAAACAGCAAACAGTGTTTATAATACTCTCCAGCATTAGTATTCCAAAAAGTGTGACAATTTTTTTCATAAGAATTCCAATAATACGTATGGCATACTGTTGAAATTGCAGTCAATTTAACCATGCAAAGAACTGGGTGTGCCATTTGAAATATCAAAGTTGCTATCTGTTTCAGATATAACCGAAAGTTGCAGGGGTCTGAAAACAATTCAGGGAGAAAATGTACTGTAACCCCACTATGATTTTCAGCACGAAATTGTGATTAGTTTTACAAAAACGCCCAATAGTGATTCGACAGGATGATTCGAAGCGAATCACTCTGTATATCCCACGAATTAATACCCGATAATATGATTTGATAAAATTCAATTCTTAAAAATTCCTCCTCGATATGTAGGTATTAGGAATTAAGTATTTATTTTTAAATATGTATGTTTCGCCATATCGCAAGGAATACAAATATCGTAGTGTGAAGTGGAGCTGGTCCCTGCTATACATTCAACATACCGGATTCTGCCAGCACGATTTATTTCATTCAACATACCGTTGTTTTTTTCTTGAATATGTCAGTTAGTTTCATTCAAAACAATGCATGAAGTTGGAAGTAATGGACACCAATAATTGAAACCGTCGAGATGCTTATTTCTGCAGTTATAGTTCATTTATGTGAAGTTTTTCTTGAATTTATTAATACATAAACTTTCATTCCAAACATTCAAAGCTTCTTTCAATCTTCAGTTTCATCGAAACAATAGAAAAGGCCATTCACTCCATAATCCCTATTATGTCATAAAAATCTTTCCTAATAATTTTCATCATCATATATGTACTACATATTTTAACATTCGAATATTACATCCATTTTATGTAAATCTTGTAAATTGTAAATGTTATATTTCCTAGAAATCAAGTTGTAAATCTGGATAGAGTCATTCAATCTTTATGAGACATACCCAGTTTTTAGATTAAATTTTCAGATATAGCCCTTTGAAATTTTACGATAGTATATATACAGGATGTCCCAAATTCGATTTCCACTGAGAGGATCTCGGATACTAGAATAGCTATAGTAAAACCGATGACACACTTCGAGCTCTTTTTCAGAGAAACAAAGAATGGTGAAAACTGTAGTCACCTACGATTCTTCGTTTTTGAGTTATTAGCAAAAATGCGATTTTGACGATTTCAAAAAGTTCATAACTCTTTTATTTCTGGAAAAACAGATCTGAAACTTGAACTTTCTACAGGCACATCTGAAAACTCAAAATCGAAGGAATATACCTAAATTGAACGTACAAACGAAAAGGGGAGATTCCTTAAGTGAGTTTAAGAAAAAAAAGTCCCATAAACATTGGGTCGCAAACGTTTCGTTTTCGCGATACAGAGTGTTGAAGTTTGAATTTTTTTCAAGTTTTTTTCTCATAGTATCTACACTTCACAAGATATTCAACTGAAATTTGGCATTTTAGAGTTCTCACCACGTGACATGGCAATTTCGATAGAAGATCTACGGGGTGATATTTTTTCTGGAATACTGCCACCTGTTCTTCTGCAGAACTTTTTTTTGGTGAGCAACTGTTAATTTGAAAAAATGTAAAAAGAAGCTCTTTTCTTATACTGAACTTTTCGGTCTTTTGTAGTTTTGTCGTATCTACCGACGATTTCAAGAAAAAAAATTTTGAACGATTCTCTCGAAATCGAATTTCTAACAATGCTTTCGGATTGAATATTCTGAATTAATATGTCAGGCAAGTGACATAAACAAAAGCAGCTAACTGGACTGCGTTACACTAGTAATATTATTTCGCTGTTGAAGATGTTATTTGTTGAAAGGGGAAACACGAAAAAAAAAACTCAAGGTAAGTAGAACAGAACTACGAGGATGGATTGATAAGTACCCGTGTTTGGCAACAGAGGGAATTGTGGGTAAAAAATCTGTATACTACCTTTTAGTACCATCCTTCAAACGACATCTGTCAAAATTTCGCACCAATTCATCGAGTGGTTTTGATTCACCGACATTTCATAATAAACATCTTCGTGATATTTTGAAAAATGGAAAAAGAGCAACATCGCTCAGTGATTCGATTCCTTCATTTGGAAGGGAAAGCGTGGGAGGAAATCAAAGATCGGTTGGTAGATGTTTACGAGGACCATGCTCCTTCGATGACGACCATCAGATATTCTTCTTCTTCTTCTTCCTTCTTCATTATAGGCATTTTTGCCTGTTCCTTCTTCGTAACTTGCCCGGTGTTCAGTTGGCAGTTAGGTTATCGCTCCACCTTTTTCGCGGTCTTCCTATATTTCTCCTTCACGTGATTTATCACGTGCAATTCTGACCATTCTCCCATGATCCATTCGGTCTATGTGTGCATTCCACTCGTGCTTTCTCCTCAGGATCCACTCATTCACTTCTTCAACCCCGCACATTTTCCTTATGTTGTCACTGCGCTCTCTATCTAATAGATTTTTTTCAGCTATTTTCCTTAGGATTTTCATTCCACATGTTTTCAACAACCTCTTAGTTTTTGTTGTGTCTGGTCGTGTTTCTGCTGTGTACGTCATTATTGGTCTTATGGTAGCTTTGTAGATTCTTGCCTTTGTCTCGGTTTGCAAGTGTTTGTTACTCCATATGGTGTCGTTCATGCATCCAGCTGTTCTCATTGCCTTATTTACCTGTTGTCTCACCTCGGACTCTACATCCCCGAAACTACAGAGCTCTATTCCCAAGTATCTGAACGTCATCTCTTGCTGTATGATTTGGTCATCAACGACGAGTTTACATCTGAGAGGATATTTGGATGTAGTCAAACATTTTGTTTTTGTGACAGATATAACCATATTCAGGGATTTTGCTATGGAATTGAAGAGATTAGATGCCTCTGCAGGTCGTCCTCGTTCTCTGCAATCAGCACTGCGTCATCAGCGTAGCAAAGAATCGAAATATTTTTATTGCCCATTTTATACCCCCTGAGACGCCGAACTTTTTTTATTATCTCATCCATGATCAGGTTGAAAAGCAATGGGCTCAGGAGTCACCCTGTCGAATTCCTTTCTCCACCGATATAGGTCTGGTGAGTTCTCCATCGATTTTAGCCTGTATTTTGTTGGAGCTATATATATCTTCAATTACTTTAATTAAGTTGTGCGGTATCTGTCCTTTGTAGAGTAGGTGTACGACATCTTGTATTTGAATTCGATCAAATGCTTTCTGAAGATCTACGAAGCACATATATGCAGGCCGGTTATACTCAATAGATGTCTCAACGATCTGTCTCATAAAAAATACTGCATCATTACATGATCTCCCTGATCTGAAGCCTTGTTGCTCGTCGGATAGGGAAATAATATTGTTAATCTTGTTGGTGATTATTTTAGTTATTAATTTTAATGTTGTACTGAGTAGATTTTATTTCGTTGGTAAACCAGGGGGTTCTATTAATTCCCTTGTCCATATTTATCATGCGCTTGCCAAGTACCTCGTTCGCAGCTTCTTCGATGTTGGTCTTCAACTTTTGCCAGCAAACATCGACATCGTCTCTCGAATTTATTTGGTTTGTTTCTATTTTTTCCTGTGGTTTTCGCTGGTATAAATCTTTTGTGGAGTCGTGCCATAGGGATTCTACGTTCAGTTTTTGTTCTTTTCTGTTCGTTTTGTTGTTTCTTTTTAGGGGTAACCTTAGTTTAATTTTTCCCATCAGTAGCCTGTGATCACTATTGACATTAGCTGAATTTAAAGTTCTGACGTCTCGTACTTGAGCAGGATGTATATGCCTGTTGCTCAATATATAGTCAATGGTCGATCTTTGCCCTCTTGAATTTTCAAACGTGTACTTATGTTGGGCTTTATGATGAAAGAAGGTGTTGTTCATTCTTAGCTCGCTCAATGTGCACAAATTTATCAGGAGTTCTCCATTACTATTTATCACGTCCTCATTAAATCGCTGTTTTATTCCTGGTATGATTTCACTTCCAATACGTGCATTGAAGTCTCCAAGAACGATCATTGTTTCATTTGCAGGTTGACGTTCTATAGTTTCTTGTAGTTGATCGTAAAAGAGTTCTCTCTCCTTTTTGGGTTTATTGTCCTCTGGTGCATACACTGATATTATATTCATTCTTTTCTGGTTTTCCAAGTGTATTGTGACAACTGACAACAATTATACGGGATGATATGTACTGACACTGGTCTATATTCAGCTTGTGCTTCTTATGCACCAACAAAGCTACGCCTTCCTTAGCTCGCTCATGTCTATCGACACCGCTGTACACCAATATGTAGTCTTGATATTGTATCTGCCCTTTCCCTTTCTTTTTTGTTTCCTGTAAGGCGCAAATGTTGATGTTGTGATCTTTCAGTTCCTGAAGTGTTTCCTGCTCCCTTCCGCTGAGTGATTTGATATTCCAAGTGGCAAACCGCATAACATCTCGATTTTTCCATCTCTTCATCCTTTTTTGCGCATGTGTCGTTACAATTATATCAGTCCTATTCCGAGGCAAGTTTCCGGTTCTGTGAGCATTACTATTTTTTTTTTACCTCCAGTAGGGTGGCCTTGCCTTTGAACCCTCCTCCTTTACCCGGGCTTGGGACCGGCAACATAGCCACTGAACTACTCAATCCATCCAGCGACTATGCAGGCGGAGTTCATCAGATATTGGTTCAATGAATTCAAACGGGGCCGAACATCAGTGTTCGACGAGGACAGCTCAGGACGTCCGAAAGAGGTGACTACGGAGGATATGGCCGTTAAAATCCATGCTATCGTGTTGGCCGATCGCCGAGTGAAGATAAGAAAGATTGCTGAGATGGTAGACAATGCATACGAACGCGTGCACAATATTTTACATCAACATTTGAAGATGAAAAAGCTATCGGCAGGTTGCGTTCTCCGTTTGCTGACAGTGGATCAAAAACGAAATCGAGTGACAACTTCGAAGGACTGTCTGCACCTATTTAAGGCTAATATAAACCAGGTTCTGCGGCGATTCGTAACCGTTGACGAAACCTGGATCCACCACTATACACCAGAAACCAAGGAACAGTCGAAGCAGTGGACTTCTCCAGGCGAACGTGCTCCGAAAAAGGCTAAGGGGGTGCCATCGGCCGGAAGGGTTATGGCCACTTTTTTTGGGATTCCCAAGGAATAATCCTCATTGACTACTTGGAAAAGTGAAAGACCATAACAGGGCAATATTACAGTAAATTATTGGATCGATTTGACGCCGCATTCAAGGAAAAACGCACCCGTACCGGACAAAATTGCTCTTCCACCACGACAATGCACCCGCTCATTCATCAGCAGTCGCCACTGCAAAATTGGTCGAATTGGGCTACGAATTGCTACCTCACCCACCGTGGCACCGTGTGACTTCTTTTTGTTTCCAAGCATGAAAAAACGTCTCGTCGGAAAGCGGTTCACGTCAAACGAGGCCTATTTTGTAGAGTTCGAGAAATCATATTTTTTTCAAGGCATGAAAAAGTTGGAATATCGCTGGGCTAAGTGTATCGAGCTAAAAGGAGACTATGTTGAGAAAGAAATATGAAACATTTTAAAAATTTGAGGTTTCTTTCCAAACACGGGTACTTATCAATCCAGCCTCGTATAGGCGGAAATGAACATTTTTTGTGGGGGGGGCACCCCTTAGGAAGGTCTGAGGTAATCGCCCCCGAGGTAAAGATGTTAGGTGGAAAAAAAGGTCCGAAAATTCTAGAAATGGCTAAAAACAACGAAAAAGCTTCAGAATTGCTGTTTTTCACCGCTGTTTTCTAACTTTTCTTTTTTTCTGGGGGGGGGGGCACCGTGGACATCTGGGAGGGGCACGGCCCCTCCTGGACCCCCCCTATTTCCGCCTATGTCCGTATATACACATTGGGTAACCGAAAGTTACCAGAGCGGTTACTCTGGTGACAGATATTGAACTGAATTGTCAGGAATTCGACATTTACGGACCGCCCACTTACTAACCAGAAGAAACCAAAGTGTATATACGGACCACAGCCATAGTTCCTACTGACATTCTGTCAGTGTGCACAAAATCAATAAAAATACTTTTTCTGTAACTACTTATTTGTGACGCAAAGTTCTGTTTTGTTATTAATTTTTCTTTCATGAAAATTTTCGTCTAGGATCCGATTTTTGTGTTCGAAGTAGGTATCTTTATATCGATAGATATTCCACATCCAATTCATATACGAGAGCCCTTTGTTAAATATGGAGAATTCAGTATTTTGAAGATGATATTAGATTTTGAGCTTGCACCCTGCAAAATGTGTTTTTTTTCTACCACTATCCTTGAGGTTTAATTAAAAAATTTTGGTGCGTGACAAATAGTACCTTACGAGTTACTAACGAAAAAATTCTTCGTTTTCGAAAAAGTGGGTGCTAATTTTGCATGTTGAGGATGTTATTTTTCCATTATCGGTTAGGTACAAATAGTAAATAACCATAACTTTCCAACTGTACTTTATTTGTCGCGAAGAATCGAAATCGAAAAGTTAGTACCCAACAGAATGAACAGAATGTGGTGTTTTTTTAACACTATCTTTGAGGATCAAACGAAAATTTTGGTGTTAAAAATAGTTACAAAAGAGTCTCTAACTAATGCCAAAAAATTATCTTTATTTTCAAAAAAGTGAGTGTTAAGCGGTGTTTTCAACAGCCGAGAATTCTCCAGCTGTTTTCGTGGACAATGGATAGAAATCACGGTTATCCCAATGGAATTTTATTGAAATTATTTGATATTCATTTACAATGTAATGAGATCATTGAGAGAACCTGCAGAAACTTAAAAATCACCTTCTTTCAAACGAATAATATTAATTTTTTTTAGTGGATGAAATAAACGCCTACATTATAGTTTTCACTGATTTTATAATCTGGCGAAATTAACGTTTCAATAATTCCACATTAGCAACAGTAGTCGTACACATAAAATGTGTGTGAGAAATTTGACTCTACTTCCGAAACCATGAAGTTTTTTATATAGGACATGATATATCATTAGATGAGTATCTTGACCTCTCTGAAAATTTTAGATAAATTAGTAGGCGGGTGTACCCTATGAAGTTCGTAGTATTTTTCCGTATAAGCGGCAACGTCGCAACACTCAAAATATTTCATCCAGATAGATCAGAAGCGTAGACCTCAGTACCAAAATTTTCAGAACAATCCTATGATCCGTTCGCCGTAAACGTTTTATGAGCCACCCACCATAAGGCCTGCCGCAGACATGCAATTTTTAGTTTTGCAACTGTTTAGTTGCAGAAGTGAGTACAATGCATTTATATGGGGCCGCGCAGACATGCAACTAAAAAGTTGCAGCGATTGCCTTTGTGTGCGCCCTCGAACCGCTTGCAATCAAACTGTTGTTGTGTCTGCGGCAGGCCTAAGACACTCCGTATATAAATATTAAAACAAGGCATGAAATTTGCTCCAACTTTTGTTTCAAATGCGGTGTTGGAAACAAGCTAAAAGGATAAGCGAAAATAACAAAGCGAACAATAATGCGGAAAATCAAAGCGAACAAATAGCGAGTGCAATGCGATAGATAAATAATCAAAATGATTTCGAAGAAGCCAAACTGGCGAAGCTGCGGAATTTATGATTCCGTCTACGAAACTTCCGAAGTTTTTTGTAAGTTCTATTAGTGTATGTGTTATAGAGCGGAAATTCGTTCAAATTCTGTGTATTCAGTGTCGAGTCCAGATCGCCCAAGATCGCTGGTTCCACGGATATCACTGGTGAGTCGATTTATTTTTCTGATAGTATAGAAAATATTTAATTTAGCCACATAGCTTAATAGTACCATAGTAGTAAAGATTTCCAATATTCATTATTATTCCGAAATACCTCATATAGTTCAATACGGACAAAAAGCCATGTCGGAGGTCTCAGACAATGAGAGCTCCTACATGGAAGCTACGGACACCGAAGAATTTAGCGATGGAGATGCAGAGGAGCTTGTAAGGCTCAAAGAAGAGAATGGGCAGTTGAAGGCTCAAATAAATAAACTGACTGAAACCGTGTCTCAGTTGGTCGGGGAGATACGCCTCTTGAGAGAGGAAGTTAACAAAAATAAAGCTCCTCAATCCCCTTGTTTTGCTGAAATTGCAAAACAGAATACGCCACAGAAATCCCCCACATTTGCAGAAATTGCAAAGCCGGTAGCGGTCCCCAAAAATTCCTCCAAACAGGAAGTAGCTCCAGAACCGGAGAAGAAGAGAAATTTTGCAACTCAAGTTGCTAAAACCCAGAACGCGCCGCCCACAAAACGCGCGCGTAAAGAAAGTTCATCTTCAGACGAAGAGACCGCAAAAAAAGCAACGGAGTTACCTAAAAAAGATAAAATTCCACCCATCACGACGATGGGTACAGCCGATTGGGTAGAAATCTCAAAAGCTCTATACTTGAAGAAATTCAGCTACAACAGAGCAACCGTCGTAAAAGACGGGATCAGGATCGTAGCCTCGACTGTGGACGACTACAGGAACATAACAAAATATTTTGACCAGATTGGTAAGGAGTACTTCACGTACCAGATGGAGGAAGAGAAAAAGATATATGCAGTTATAAGACATCTCCCAATAGATGCTGACCTAGATTTAATAAAAAATGATCTAAAGGTCCAAGGAATCCATGACGCCGAGGTGTCCAGAATGACATCCAATAAAACCAAAAAGTTTATACCCTTATACCTGGTAAAAACTCAGAGAAAGGAGATTTTCGAAATAAGACGCCTCTACAATCTCTGCATTGTAGTGGAATCAAAAAGAAGGGCAGAAAATCCAAGCCAATGCTTCAGATGTCAGAGGTACGGACATGCCCAAAACAAGTGCTCTTTTCCATACAGATGCGTCAAATGTTTGGGCAATCATTGCACAAAAGATTGCGAACTTACCAGAAAAGGTGAGGAGAGAAATGCCACATGCGTTCTGTGCGGTGAAGAAGGCCATCCAGCAAGCTACAAAGGATGTAGCGAATTCAAATTAGTTACAAGGAAGAGGAAAACAAGCCAGAAATCGGCTCAGCAGAGCACGATTCCTCTAAAAGTTCAGGAGAAAAAGAAGCCCACCCCCTCCAAAGTAGACGACAAGAAAAAAGAAGTACCCAAACCAGTACAGAAGAAGGAGACACCGAAAATGCCCCAAGCTAAACCTACGATCAAAAAAACAAAAGAAAACAGAAAAGTCTCTGAATCCGCCGACGATTTAGACACTTTTACTGAAAAAATTTTCAACAAAATCATGTTGAAAATTGAAAGAGAGATGGAGAAAAAACTCCAAGGAATGTTCAGTAAACTGAAATAATGGAACATACAACTAGGAAAAATTTCCTTAAAATAGTCTCCTGGAACATAAACGGGGTCAGAACTCGAAAACCCGAGATAGAAGAAATAATATCAGAGAGAAAACCTGATATTATAGCCTTACAGGAAACAAGAATACAACCAAATACGCGATTGAATATCATGAATTATGAGATATATAGATGTGACAGAATCGCAAACACTGGGGGAGGTGTTGCCTTACTGGTTAGACGAGATCTGAAACACTATTTTAAAGGAAGATCTAACGAGTCACAAATAGAAACAGTGACGATTGTAGCTGAAATAAATCGACAAAGAGTCGAAGTCACATCGGCATATAAAAGACCCCCAAATAACCTATTGGAAGAAGAAATCAACAACTTACTAGATGGAACAAACCCGAAAATCTGCATCGGAGATTTTAATTGCAAATCTCCAGAATGGAACAGCAGGATGGAAAACAGAAATGGCAGAAAACTGAAAGATCTCGCTGAAAAACATGAAGCTATCGTTATTGGACCTGAAGAACCAACGTACCTAGCATTCGGAAATGGATTACCAGATATAATTGATATCGCAATTATGAAAAATATCACTAGAGAATTCTCGATAGAGACCTTGTGGGACGGAACCTCTAACCACAACCCCATCGAATTAACAATAGGAGATGGGCCAAGAAGAGAACTAATGCAAACAAGAGAATACACCGATTGGACGAAATATAGCCATCTGATACAATCGGAGGTAACAGAAATACCGACAATCAACACACCGGAAGACCTAGAAAGAGCAGTTGATAAACTAGAAAAGAATATAATAGATGCCTACAAAAAGAGCACAAAGAAAATAACGAGACCAGCACCGATACATCCACACGGTGATACACCCAGAGAAATCAAAGATCTCATCAGGGAAAATCGGAGACTAAGAAAAACATACAGGCTCAACAAAACAGATATAAATAAGAGAAATCTAAACCGACACAGCCAAGTTCTAAAAAATGCCCTGAAGGACATGAGAACAAATAGATGGAACAAAAGAGTTCAAGAACTAAATACTATCGATCATTCTGCATGGAAAATGCAAAAATGTCTGAGAAGAGAAAAGACTAAAATACCACCTCTCCACGGAGAAAGAGGAATGGCATATACGAATATCGATAAAGCAGAAGCACTGGCGGACTCGATAGAAAGAGAATCGAGAATAAATTACAGACCAGATGACGATAATGACCAGTGGCGTAGCTTGCCTTAGGGGGGCCCTGTATCAACATGTGTTGAGGGACCCTAAGGAAGGGTGAAGTAAAAATAAAAGTAGCAAAAAATGTTCGATTAGTATCGAAATGATTATATGTACTTATAATTAAAACTTCTAACTCATACTTGGTGCTGGGAGCGAAATAATATACAAACAAATAACATACAAACAATATAAAATAATATACAAACAACATAAAATGATAAAAAAACAAATAATAAACAAACAATACAAAAAATTAAAGATACACTTTTCTAGCCTTTATTTCAGCAAATCTATTTATCAAGTCAGCCTTAGCTGATGACGATTTCAGTTTTTTAAGTTGTTCCCCCTCTATTGACAATAACGACATGTCTGAAAGCCGTTCCCGTCCCATAGAAGTCCTCAGATAATTTTGTATGAGTTTTAGTTTTGAAAAACTCCTTTCAGCGGTTGCATGTAGTAATAACGTCCGGAAAACTGGATGCAAGGGTATTGAATTTTATCAGGACTAATTTTAAAAGTTCTTTGATGGCACGAATTTTCTGAATTTCACATTTTAAGTATTCGTATCTATCTGAATGATAAATTCGGTGTAATGAACGGGATTTTGAAATTTGAAATGAATGGTTGCCTTAGCAGTTATTTTCAAAAATGCTCTTGTAAAACCTGTAAGAGGGTTTGGATAACATTTTTAGGAATTTTTTGCTTACAGACATTCGGGGGCCCCTAAAGCCTGGGGGCCCCGTATCACTGATACCGCTGATACCGCGGTAGCTACGCCCCTGATAATGACGAGCTGGAAGATCTTGTAGAGAACAACGAAGAAGAAATGGACGAACCACCAGTAGACGACAAAATAGAAAAACCAACTTCTCCATTTGAAATAAAAGAGATAATCAGAAGCTTGAAAAATAGAAAAGCTCCCGGAAGTGATAAAATAACGAATGCTATGTTGAAGAAATTACCTAGAAAAGGTATAGCTGCTCTCACAAATATTGCAAACGGTATAATGAGGACTGAACACTATCCGGAAAAGTGGAAAACTGCAGAAGTCATAGTGTTCAACAAACCAGGCAAAGATAAGAAATTCCCCCAAAACTACAGGCCGATAAGTTTATTGTCCGCCCTAGGAAAAGTAGTAGAAAGGGTAATCGCTAGGAGGCTTACAGAAGAAACTGAAAATCTGAATCTCATTCCAGCAGAGCAATTCGGATTCAGAAGAGACCACTCAACTGAACAGCAATTACTGAGACTCACAGAATACATAACAGAAGGATTCCAAAATAAACAAGCAACCGGTCTTGTACTACTAGATGTCGCCAGAGCATTCGACAGAGTATGGCATGAAGGATTGATTTACAAAATGAGATATGCTGGATATTCAATGAAACTGTGCAAGTTGATTAGGAATTATTTGAGGAACAGAAGATTCTACGTGAAAGTGGAAGGAGAAAACTCCACAACCAGATATATGGAAGCAGGGGTGCCTCAAGGGTCAGTACTTGGGCCGTTACTGTATAACATATATATTCACGATATACCAAAATCTCCAAGGACTATGCTGACACTATATGCCGACGACACAGGAATCGCAATGCGACATCGCAAGCCAGAAATTATAGAAGGAATGTTACAAGAAGCTATAGATGAAATAAATGACTGGTGTATTAAATGGAAAATAAAACTCAACGGACAAAAGAGCCAAGCGATATTACTGCAGAAGAGGAGACTAAGAACTACAACAAATCTAGAGGTAGATGGAGAAGAAATCGAATGGAAAAACGAAGCAAAATATTTAGGTATCACCCTAGACAAAGGTCTAACATGGAGAAGCCATATCAAACAAGCCGTTGACAAAACCAAGGCAGCGATGAATATGCTCTACCCGCTGATAGGTAGAAAGAGCCACATGTCAAATGAGACAAAATTGAAAATAATCAAAGCCGTTGCTAGACCGCAACTGACTTATGGATCAGGTGCTTGGGGATTCGCGGCAAAGAGCCATATACAAAGAATTCAGGCAACAGAAAACAAGCTACTACGATGTGCCATAGATGCGCCTTGGTTTGTCAGGA
The DNA here is from genome assembly GCF_907165205.1 of Coccinella septempunctata. Taxonomy (NCBI): domain Eukaryota; kingdom Metazoa; phylum Arthropoda; class Insecta; order Coleoptera; family Coccinellidae; genus Coccinella; species Coccinella septempunctata. The sequence continues at coordinate 10,179,975 of NC_058194.1, read as the reverse complement.
ACAAACAGATATATCGAGATTTGAAGTGGGAAACCATCACCGAATTTATGAAGAGGAAAGCTGAAAAGTTATTCGAAACAGCGAAGGAACATCCAAACGAAGAACTCAGGAGACTAGTGGACTATGATCCGGAGGAAGACAGAAGAAGAATGAGAATTTACAAAAGGAGACCGAGAGATCAATTGAGGAGAGATTAAAATGAGTACGACAACTTATTAAAACTATACTAAGAAGAGATATCCGAAATGGACGAACATGAAAACCCTAGCACGACAATGTGCAAGAAGAAATCAACCGATTAAGGGATAAATGGTTTATAGGCAAATGCCCGGAACCAACAAAAAGCAGGTTAGGTTTAGTGGGTCGCGAACTCAGGAGAGTGAGTAACCCCACAGTGTTCCCTAGAAATGGGTTCCTCTGGGCGAGAGATAGAGCCCCGTGTTTTTCACGGTCGCAGATTCCCCCTGCTATAAAAAAAAAAAAAAAGAAGCCAAATTTACCAGTCGAAGTGGAAGGCGTATATCGAATTGAATGTTCGAAGAAACCTCATATATTATGTTTTCGTGCGGATTATGTGTGATGAAATAAAAGTCACCAATGTTGACATAATTAGTGATCGCTCCAGAATTTACCTATGCTACTACAATAAATAAATACCAAACGGTAGTACAATTTTACTATAAAAATACATCAAGCATTATATGATTCCTCCCTTTCTTTCTTTCCATCTTAGTCAGATATTTCTACAAATTCTGCCTTGTTTTACTTATAAAATTTTGAATGATATTTTCATATCTCCTGTTGCTTTTGTTGTCCCATTGTCATCCCTGTATTTTTTCGTGTTTATCGAACAATAACAATGCTCTCAATGACAATACGAATATTTAATTGTCAATAAATTTAGCATCATCATCCTAATTATTTTTCATTCATTGGAGATAGAAAAATAATACCTATACATTGTGATTGGTCAATAGTGGGGTAATCCCAAGCTAATATATATGTATGCTCTGTTATGCATTTTCGGTAATTACGAATACACCTTCGAAAAACTTATATTACCTATATGTATGTTCCTATCCTGTCGGAATGTGAAAAATTTTCGTCCATCGTTAGTATTTGTAACACAAAAATTTTTGTGTGTAACCTAACCTATAATGGAAAAATGATACCACCTGCATACACCTACATTTTCGAAAATACTCCATTTTTCATTTGCTTCCAATAGCACTTCGTTAGTAACTATTAGTAACGCCAATATTTTTGTTTGTAATAACCTTACCTATAATGGTAACGCGTTACCAAAACGCGAAGTATTGTACAACCTTAAAGCCCGTTTGTAACAGCCGAGAATTATCTGGTGAATTCTCTACAAAATTTTGGCAAGAATTCGGCAGAGATTATTTTGAATACAACTGGACAATGAATTCTACCAAAAGTGCGTATGTGACTGCACAGCTTAACACCCACTTTTTCGAAAATAAAGATAATTTTTTCTGCATTAGTTAGTGACTCTCAGGTAACTATTTTTAATACCAAAATTTTCGTTTGATCCTCAAAGATAGTGTTAGAAAAACACCACATTCTGTGTGTTGGGTACTAACTTTTCGAATTCGATTTTTCGCGACAAATAGAGTACAGTTGGAAAGTTATGGTTATTTACTATTTGTGCCTAACCGATAATGGAAAAATAACATCCTCAACAGGCAAAGTTAGCACCCACTTTTTCTAAAACGAAGAATTTTTTCGTTAGTAACTCGTAAGGTACTATTTGTCACGCACCAACATTTTTTAACGTACCTCAAGGATAGTGGTAGAAAAAAAACACATTATGATGGGTGCAAGCTCAAAATCAAATATCATCTCCAAAATATGAATTTTCCATATTGAACAAAGAGCTCTCGTATATGAATTGGATGTGGAAAATGTACCTATCGATATAAAGATACTTCGAGCACAAACATCGGTTCCTATACAAAAAATTTTATGAAAGAAAAACTAATAACAAAACAGAACTTTGCGTCATAAATAAGTAGTTACAGATAAAGTATTCTTCTTGATGTTGTGCACACTCACAGAACTAGCCAGTAGTTCGAGCGGCAGATCCGAATTTATAAAAACACAACTGTGTGATCAATCTTCCGGTAATCAATTTCACTCCAAATGACGGTACTTCATAATTTAACATGCCATTTAATTCTAAATCTTACAACTTTCCAAATCAGTGAACAAAACGAACTTTCCTGATTCCAATCTGAAATAATCTGTAAATGAAACTGAAATTTCTTTCACTGCAAGATTTGATAAAGTATTGATTTTTAAGAAACTTCAACCATAACAGTATTTATAGTTTCATTGGAGTTCGTCCAAAAAAAAAAGAGAGAAAACCGGCGATATCAGTTCGATTCCAATTCAGAAAGAATGAAAGAATGGGGACGTCAGAATAATGAATATCAAATGTGAAATCGTTTACCGAAGAAATTCATCATAGGCATAGGCCAATAATTGATATGCAATGCGGTACCCCGCAGACCGATCAAGTGGCCCAAAGATGTATGGAATACTGAGCATATCCTTAAAAAATATAAGGGCAGTAGGTAAAAAGGATATTCAAATCACTTCAGTTTCCATTCGCGAATGATTGAGTGAAGACTTAGGATGAGAATGAAGTGCATGAACGTAGTGCTCTTGTATTTTGCTGTACAAATGGTTGGAGCAGACCATGGAGGAAAGCAAAAAATTAGTGAATCCGATTCTTTCCTAAAAGCGTATGAGGATACGAAAAACTTGGATTCTCAAATTTCATCAGTTACGACGGCTAATAGGAGAGAGATATTTTCATCATATCCATATACTGACTCAGGACCAGGACATCATTATGGGCCCCCGCTATACTTTCCTCAAAAGAAGTAAGTTTCAATAAAATTAACAAATATTTTCCATTCCAGAAGAAGATATTTCGTGGAAATCTGAGAATTTGAGCAGATGATTTCTTTTTATTACTGAAAATTTTCGAGAAACAGAAATCTACAATCACTGCGACTACTCGCAATACTACAGATCATAAGCCTGCAGGACTTGTGGTGTTACCTCACAGCAATTCCATCGGACTCAAGATTTCTCACAGGATTTTCGACAGTATTGTGAGCATGTAATAAAGCACCCCGGTCGTGATCAATGGAAGAGTGGCACTGGACATTATAATGCAAGGGTAGATTCACACATATGAAGGATGATAGACTTTTTCGGGCTCTGGCAGCTACTTGCGTTTGCTCGGGCGCCAGTGGAGCAATCAGTGAAACTCCACGTCTGTCACAGAATATCAACAATAATGAACCAGGGTAGACTTTGACTATCAGTGGGAAAGGGTATCAGTGAAGACTAAGGTGGTAGTTTTTGCTTTTCATTGGATTTTGAGAATTAAAAAGAGTGCTTACCTCTTGTAACTGAAAACCTGGATATAACTGATTTCAGAATAAATTCTCACCGGCTACAAAATAAATATCCAGAGTTAATTTTTGGAGGGTAGAGACAGGGAGAACAAACTAAAGTAACGAAAAGTATCCGCCAAAAACTTGAGGTATTCCAGGTGAGGCTGTAAAGCAATAAAAATATAAGGATAGAAGATTAATTGACAAAAATTCACTGTGTTGGCGTATTTTGAAATAGAAGATATGAGGAACATCTTTATATATATATATATTTTGACTGATTCAAAAGAATCGATTTTTTTTCGAGAGACCCATCCCTTATTATCTTCATGGAGAATATTATTATTTAGAGGTGGCTCATCGAGGAAATTAATTTTTCCCGCTAATAGCAGGAAAAAGAAATTTATGAAATACTGCAGTTCGCAAATCAATGAACGGATTCCATTGAGCGATATATTTTTATGTAGGGAATTAGGTGCTCTATAAAAACTGTCCCGTATAATTTTTCGATAAAACGGCTCTTCAAAAAGTTATTAGAGCTTGAAATCAAATTTTTGTCAAAATAACTGTTGTTATTATGTTGAAATTATTGGAATCTATTTTGCAAATCACGAAATAGCTCTGGAAAGTTACAATTATTATGATTTTATGTAGATTTAAATGATTTATGACATCCTCAAATTGTCAACCTCAACATTTGTTAGAAAGTACATTATAGTCTTTACAATCAAATTTATTGATCATCTCTTATTTTTCATTCACTTGGGTCAAAAAAAATTCAGATTACCTACTATTTGATCTCAAACTGAGTATCGATGTCGTCAGCCTTCATATTAGGACACTCACTTTGATGACTGTCGTTGCCACAATATGAGCAATACTTCTGTGCAATCTTGAATTTGTGTGTTTCTGCTGTACTGAGGACTCTTTCGGATCTTTTCGATTGATTTTGTTTTTCGATTTCAAATGGCTGAGGTGTACTCACAAAACATGCGGCGCTAGCGTAATTCTCCAACCATTCTGCAAAATCAGCGAGATTTACTATTCCATTCCTCCTTGAAACAACTTCACCCCAGTTCAATTTCAATATATCTGGTAACTTATTTAGGAGTTCTTTCATCAACTGTGGGTTTTGTAGATGACCTGTGGATTCCAAAATTTTCATAGTAGATACCATATTATTAACTTCATTCGATAGATGAATGAGTTTCTCCAAATTACAGTCTTTTATGTACGGGATATTTTTGATTTTCATAACGAGTGTTTCGATGATGAATTCAGGCCTGCCAAAGCGTTTTTCAAGTGTTTTCATAACCAGATCCACGTTCGATGTCAGCATCATTCCAGAAACGGTAAACTTGGCTAATCCCTTCAAGCATTTCTGTAACTTGAGCATTATCTCCTCATTCGAATATTCACATAATGAACAAATATTCGTGAAATGTTTATAAAATAGTGGCCAATCTTGGGGATTTCCATCGAAACAAGGAAAATCTTTGTCAACCGATTGCCTGGCTCCAATTTTATACGAAGCATTTTGGGGTTGTCCTGAAGTTTTGAACGTCATTAGTACTTCCTGTAGTGTGTTGCATAACATGTGGATATCATTCTTGGAATCCTTTCTTGGAAAACTTTCAAAATCATCTATTTCGCCTTCTTCTGGAATATTATTAATCCAATTTGTCACATGATTGTCATTTCTTTCATCATTCTTTCTATACTTTCCAGAAAATTTGGTTTTTCTAGATACACAACTAGCACTTTCACTGTTTTGTGCCTCAAATTCTGCTTCTTCTAATTCCTCTTCCATATCTTGCAGGCGGAGACTGTTTTCTATTTCCTTTTGTTTCGACTCGAGCTCAAACTGCACTTGTTTTCGTTTCAACATTTCTAACTCTTGCCTTTTCTTCTCATTTTCTAGGATGCGCCTTTTTTTCTGCAAATCAATAGTGCTACGGTTTGATTCTGCTCCTTTGGAAGAAGTTGGTTTATCGTTTCTTGCAATGAAACGACTTGTGGATGCAGGCTGAAATTCAGTATCATGTGTAGATCCAGCATGTGATGTGTTTCTGTCTGCCCTAGGAGTTCCGGTTCCATTACCAAAGTTGTTGGGCCACACAAAATCTGCCGATAATGATCTATTCATCCCAGCTAAATTTCTTCTTGGTCTATTCTGCTCCATTCAAAAGATCACGTCGGGGTCACCAAATGTTCAGTTCGGTGCTGAACTGTCTCAAAATATCAAAATTCCAAATATTCTCGTCGATTTTTATTTTCTGTCCAACTGACATTAACATAATTTTTTTGTTATCTACAGTGTCATGACGAATTAAATTAAATTATTATAAAAGTAAGCTGGTAGGATCCGACATTTACAAATTTGTCCTTCCTCCCAATACCATAATATATATATATATATATATATATGCACATGCATGCACATAGTCTGGATCATCATATAGATTTTGAAAATGTGGAGATATTAAAAACAGAAAGTAATTACCAGAAGAGATTGATACACGAGATGATAAATATAAACAAAGAAAAAAACACTCTAAACAAAAAGACGGATACAAATAAACTGAGTTCCATATACAGTTATTTGTTAAAGAAGTTGGAAATGAGTGGCTTTTATGACGGGCAACAGACGACGTTTCATAGAACAGGTAACATAACCAAGAAAAAAATTTTTTCGTGCTGAAGGATCGTAAAGTGTGTATGAGAATTTTTATATGTCGTTTTGAAACCAAAGAAATTCCAAGATGAAAGTAATAAGGATAGTTTTATATTGTTTTTAACGTATGGTTCATGACAGGTGTATGTTTATACAAAACCTCGCATTCAGTGAGTTGTGTTTTAGATTGTTTAACATTATTAATTACATGTATTATTTTGTCCTTGTAGAAGCCCTGAAGAAGCATCAAAGAAATGCGAAAGCTTGGCGTAGAATAAAGAGTACCTCATTCACTCCCCAAACCAGAGTCGATAGACCCTTATCGTCGAATTTATATATATATATATATATATATATATATATATATATATATATATATATATATATATATATATATATATATATATATATATATATATATATATATATATATATATATATATATATATATATATATATATATATATATATATATATATATATATATATATATATATATATATATATGGGGATCTGCTATACGTCGAAGGTGTTATTTCTGTACAATAGGTTGTTCTGAATTAATGAACTCAGTTGCGAATTTGTAAAATATACATATATCAGAAATTAATATGAACCAATATTCAATATACCATCATAGCATACATATTCCAGTTACTTACACAATATGTAGGTAATATTTATAGAATTTTCAGAACCACACTTAAAAAAAAACACCTTACAGACATATACAAGACCTGTATGTAGTTTTCTTTTTTCATGATTTCCTTATGAGATGGTCTCTTCATGACGCAATATATACAAATTGATTAATGAATGAACAAAACACTCACAGCAGGTTTCATAAAACTTTGACTTTCTAAACAATTTGACAGTCACTCGGTTCCCAACATATATCTATTATAATATATATATATATATAATAGATATTATATTATATATTATTATATTATATATATATATATATATACAGGGTGTCCGGGGAGTAACTGTACATACTCATACCAGAGATAGAGTTGGACCAGCTGATTACGGATTGACTATAAAAAATTAATTTCTGGATTTCCCTAGAAAGCTACAGGGTGATTTCCCAACTTCATGGTAATACTTAGTCCATCATAAAATCCAAACTTATTGACGGATATTATTGAATCTTAGGAGGTTATTGACACATGCTAAGGTTGAGTTAGAAAGATATCAATTATTCCAATATTCCAGGGCCGGACTCATTAATCTTCATTTAAAGTGTTCAGGGTAAAAAAACTCTTTGTATTTCGAATTAAAAATAATTGATTCGCTTTATTGAAAGAAGCTAAATTATGCTTCAAGTTTTGGTACCGCTCAAAGTTGTCACATCAACAATTATTTTTTTATGAATTTCTCAATTTGGATAAAGTTCGAAAATTGCAATTTATTTAACTGAACAGGATATAGTCATCTTGTGCAGGTCGAAAATAAATAATAAATATTCTTAAAAAAGTCACTGAAGGTGAAGAAGACTATAATAATTTGTTGAAATACTGGGTGGCCACCCCAGACGCGGATTTCACTTTGAGGGAGTAAATGAAGGTATTTTGAAAAAAAAAAATCGGTGATGTGTATAGGGTATACAGAAGCATATTTCAAAATTATTCTTATGTATACCGGGTGCTCGACAACAATGATATAGACCAAAGTTACACTTCTTCCAGTCAAGAGAACAGCTGATGAACAGAATAATAAACTGTTGCGATATTTTAGGAAATAATGGCGATATGATTCGGAAGGCTGTATCCAATTTGAAAATTCGGCAAGAGAAATGTGAACAAGCTGATCGTTTTCATTTCGAACCACTTTTGAAATATTGTTGACTCAGCAATTCATTCGTTCCTATTTTTATTTTTATTAGGTACTCCTTACTGTATTTTAGTTTTTCATTTGTTATTCTTTCGTTATTGAAGTGCTTATCAAAGCGCTGAACTTTTTTGTAAATTTTTTACTAATACATTCGCATTTTATATTCAAACATGAGATTTTCAGTTCTCTTCATGATGAAAAATTCAAGTTTTTGAACTTTATCCAAATTCAAAAATTCATAAAAAAATAATTCTTGATGTGACAACTTTGATTGATACCAAGAATTGAAGCATAATTTAGCTTCTTTCTAAAAAACGAATCAATTATTTGTAATTCGAAATACAAAGTGTTCTTTTTACCCTGAACACTTTAAATGAATATTAATGAGTCCGGCCCTGGAATATTGGAATAATTGATATCTTTCTAACTCAACCTTAGCATGTGTCAATAACCTCCTAAGATTCAATAATATCCGTCAATAAGTTTGGATTTTATGATGGACTAAGTATTTCCATTAAGTTGGAAAATCACCCTGTAGCTTTCTAGGGAAATCCAGAAATTAATTTTTTATAGTCAATCCGTAATCAGCTGGTCCAACTCTATCTCTGGTATGAGTATGTACAGTTACTCCCCGGACACCCTGTATATATATATAATAGATATATGGTTTCCGAATGGAAATCAATAAAACCTCTGCATTTCTGAATATATTGAAAGAGTAGCAATTGAGAATTATTGAATGGACCTATAAAGTTCATAATTTGCCCTTAATATAGGCCGTTCGTGCAAGGGATGCTTTCTGCATTCAACAATTTATGTGGATGAGCAGTTCTCAATTGACCTCTGCAGTAAAATGTTCACCCCACATAGTAGTCAGTAGTGTTTGCTGAAGTCATTGTCTTCAGGCCTTGGAAATTTATCCACTTCAATAATTTTCGAACAATATTTTGCTGTTTTCACCAAGAAATAATACAAAAATTCAATAATCAGCTCATACTCATAACTAGAACCTATGACTAGAACGAGCTAGATAAACAAAAAGCTGTACGAGAATCAAAAAATTCAAAACCTCTTTGATCGAAATTAACGTCTGAAATCTCACAAAATGTCATATGTTTCTACAAATGGCATTCTAATTAATATTTTAACCAGCCCTAGCGTCTTGAAAACACGCTTGACACAGAGATGGCGCTCCAATCGCTTTAATCGCCTCGTTTCCCATCTTTATACTCTATAATCTTTGAGAATTAGTTTATACATCAAATAAAATATCAATAAGGCTTTTTTTCTACCTAAATATCAATTTTTTTGTCATTTTATTTTTTGCTCTATAAATTCAGCCCAATTGTTTTCTCTTCAGAATACTGAATTAAAGATTAATTTTTTCAGTTATGGACCTCCTGACCCATCCTATGGATTTCCTGAACCCATATATGGACCAACCGTTCATGGTTCACCAAAACCAATTTTCGGACCTCAAGTCCATCAGCAACCAATATATGGGCCTCCACAACCAGCATATGGGACTTCTCAGCCGGTGCATGGTCCTCTTTCAACACTGAACGGAATACCTTATTCTTTAATAGAAAGTATTTTTGATAAATTCAAATATAAACTTGACTTATTCACAATAGGAAAAATTATTCTTAAACTGGTTATCTTCAAGAAAATTGTTAGTTTCATAGGTATATTGTGCCTTCTCTTATTTATACCATCCTTGAAAAATAAGAATATAATGCAAATGCCACAGATGGATGATGAAATGTTCAGGTCATTTGGAATAAACTGAAATGACTGATTGAGTTCATTTACTACTTAGTTAATCCAGCAGACGTTGTCTTGCCATAGTGTTGTAATATTAAGTAACTGGAAGTTAAATTAAAGATACAAAAAAATGGCCGAATGGTATGAAAAGTGAAAAAATTTATTTCAAACTTTTTATTGCAATAATGTACTCAACAATATTATAGATATAATAATCTTCGACGTTTTCATGGCATTGCCTTTTTGTAAAGAAAAATTTCGCCTGTTGCAAAAACCATTCAAAATGAGTATTTGTCAACACAGGAACAGGCTATATACAATGAAGAATGAAATATTAATGGAAACAACAATTCCGAAGGAATTGTCGTTCCAATAATGCGAGTTAGTCATGAACTATCATAGGAACTCCCAGAGAAGTCGAAAAATTCAAGTGCAACTGTAAACCGGTTTCGGGATCATTTTCCCTCGTCAGTACAGTATAGCACTGAATCTTCCGAGCGGAGGATGGTAGTCTTATGCGATCTTGGGACGCCGCTTTGAGATATTCTCATCACGATACGCCACCTGTCACGCAAAGGCTGAACCTAACCTCACTTTCTCTGCAGACTCCTACAACAGTTCATGGCTTCCAAGTTCAACTACTACGCACCTACCCTACCTACTACCCGCAGTCATCGAATGTGCAAACATTCATCAAGGACCACGGGCGAATTGAGGGGGTTCGCTCACTATGATCATAACCCTCCCAGGAAACACACCTTGGTTTAGTATACGTCTAATATTCATCCTGATAGTATATTTTTCGTTTTGGTCTATCACAGTACAAGTATTTTACGTCTATATTATACCACTTTTTCTGTAGTAGGTTTACAAAACGTCTTTTAGCGTTAGCTATATATACCACACTATATGTTTTTTCCTTATCAATAGTTTTTTCAAGAACTGAAGATTATTTTTTGTTTATATACTTATAATACAATACAATTATTTTAAACTCTTCGTCATATTCATCAGTTATTAACGAAGTCTACAAGATCTTTGAATTATACGTCGAGTATATTGTACTTTTCGACGTACTTCCTACACCTATATTAAACGAATATGTGATAGGTTTTTGGAATGTCTATAAGTGGAAGTCATATATACATAATGAGATCTATTTTGACTCCCAGTTGTGTTTTTTCGATTGGAACAATATGCATCCTACAATATATATCGCTTATTTCCCAGCTTTAATGATTTTTCATGATTTATAAACTAGGTCTATAAAGTTCCACAAATTATACGACTATAAGTCGTACATATTTCAACCTACCTTCCTACTCCATGAACCTAGGTCTATATTGAACGGATATATGGTAGGTTTTCAATCTGTCTATTAGCGAATTTTTTTAACACTCATCATTGAGGTTTACACTGGACAAATATATGAAAGGTTTCAAATATGACTATTGTAATGTTTTCTTCGCTTGATTAAAACGTCCAATTGATTTAAATTATTTATTTACACTTAATATGACACAACTATTTATTTACACTCGTATTTATTTCCACTAGTCGCTTGCACTGTAACTGTACTTGTACTTGCCTACCTGCTCCTCCGCTGGGCTTATATAGGCGCCGGAAACATTCAGGTAGATTCGCGGTTATTCTGGAAGCTCTCGACCGCTCTGGTTCTCGAAAGGTCCGACCGCAAGGGCCGGACTGGTTACACTGTCCCCTCCTGAAGCCTGTTCTGTCCCAGAACAGATTTAGTGAATTCCTCCGAGGACCGTGGCGAAACTTGCACTCATCACCATTCCTACAGTAGCCATTTTGATGGAAGTAGCACTCCACAGTTTTTCCAGGCTCCCTGGCCTGCTTTGGGTTGAAACTGCACACCAGGATCCGTATACCAGTCCCCTGAAATACCACCTCCAGCATGCTTCGCACAACTCGCCAATTTAGCTGGTCCAATCCACAACCGAGCTTGGGAACAGCTAATTTCCTAACTCCAAAGCGTTGAAGGTCTTCTTTCAAGCTATGCAGTGCCGTCCATAGATTCTGATAGGTTGGCTTCTGATAGGAATGTTGCTTTGTGACTAAATAATAAATGAACCGACCTTCAGCCTTCAGTTTCAAAATTTTCCGATTCTTGGCTGCTGTCGCAATAGTTGTTCCTGACGTCCAAATTTATTTCTGAATACTCTTGCTATTCCTTTGCTCATACGAAGGTCTTCCGCTACGCAATGAGCGAGAGAGTATTCCTCAGACACGGTAAAGAGATCTTGATGTACTTCCAGTGTAACGCCGAACCGTGCAACGCGTGTCTCACCATAACAATCCATAAACTTCTGGTAATCGCTGCTACCTTGCATCGGGGCTTCCACAAGACGTACTTCTTCTTTGTCCTGCGCGTACGGGGCTAATCGGTTGAAATGGACAACCTTTGGTTTTCCTCTGGGGAGCTTCCTTATCCGGTAAACTACATCATTTATCCTCTTGATTATTTCATACGGTCCCTCCCACTGTCTCTGCAGCTTTGGTGAAAAACCTTTCTTCCTTTGTGAATTATGTAGCCACACCAGATCTCCAGTGGTGAATCCACCTTCAATAGCCTTGATGTCGTAGCGCATTTTCATTCGGTCACTTGCTTGCTGCATTTGATCGCGTACCTTGTCATTAATGTAATCCAGCTTGTTCTTTAATTTACTAACGTATTCCTCCCCAGCTACGTCTTCTCCAGGCTTACATCCAAACTCTAAGTCGCAAGGCAGCCTTATTTCTCGGCCGAACATTATGCTGGATGGAGTTTCCTTGGTAGATTCTTGAATCGAAGATCTATATGCCATGGTGAATAGATGTAAATATTCATCCCAATCCCGCTGGTGATCAGAAACTACTTTGGCTAGATGTTTTCCCATTGTCCGATTCATTCGTTCGACCATGCCGTCTGATTGTGGATGAAGAGGTGTAGTCCTTATTTTGTGAATCCCCAATTTGCTGCATACTTCTTGAAATAACTTCGATTCAAAATTTCGGCCTTGATCACAATGCAGCTCCAGAGGTATTCCAAATCTGCAGAAGAATTCTCTGACCAATTTATCAGCTACCGTACTTGCCTCTTGATTAGGAATACCGTAGGCTTCCACCCATTTCGTGAAATAGTCCATCGCTACCAGAATGTACTTGTTTCCATGGTGTGTTTCGGGAAAGGGGCCAGCGATGTCGATAACTACTCGTTCCATAGGAGATCCGACGTTATATTGCTTCATTGGTGCTTTTCCTTTACCATAAGGTCCGTTAGCAGCAGCACAAACCTTGCATCTTCTACACCAATCTTTAACGTCCCTCTTACAATTTAGCCAATAAAATCGCTGCCTGACTTTTTCCAACGTCTTAGTTATCCCGAAATGTCCACCTGAAGTTCCATTATGTAGTCTGGTCAGAATGTCTGTCACACGGCTCTTCGGCACAATCAACTGAAGTCTCTGCTCAGTTCCATCTTCATTTTCCCAACAACGTTTCAGAAGACCTCCATCAATCTTCAGCGTTTCCCATTGTGCCCAATACGACTTTACATTCTGGCTCAGTCTGGATACTTCTTCCCAAGTAGGTCGTTTACCGCTCTTCTTCCAACTCAGGATTACTTTCAAGTCGTTATCTTCCTCTTGTGCTTTTTGAATTTCTTCAGGTAGCCAGTCGTCTTCGATTACGGTGGTCCGCCTTAAATCGATCTTTTCTTCCAGACGCGAACAATGGCTGCAATTCTCGGGACAAGGTCTTCTTGATAACGCGTCTGCATTGCGATGGCTAGTCCCCGCTCTGTGCTCAGTGTCAAAGTCATACTCTTGCAGCCTCTCAATCCATCTAGCCACTTGTCCTTCCGGGTTCTTGAAACTCAGGAGCCATTTCAAAGCAGCATGGTCCGTTCTTAGTAAGAATTTCCTTCCGTACAAATATTTGTAGAAATGTTCTACGGACTTGATGACTGCTAAAAGTTCTCTCCTGGTCACGCAATAATTCCGTTCTGGTTTGGACAACACCTTGCTGAAGTACCCGATGACTCTTTCCTGTCCATCCTGGACTTGCGATAGAACGCCGCCAATGGCTGTACTACTGGCGTCGGTGTCGAGCACAAATTTACCTTCAGCCCTTGCGTAACTCAGAACTGGAGCTGTGACCAGAGCCTTTTTCAATCGTTCGAAGGCTTCAGCGCAATCATCGGACCATATGTACTCCTGTCCATCTTCCGTCAATTTCGTCATCGGCTTGGCAACGTTGGCAAAACCAGGTACAAATCTTCTATAATAAGCGCAAAGGCCTAAGAAACTTCGCAACTCACTCTTGTCTTTCGGAATAGGCCATTCCTGCACTGCCTTGATCTTGTCTGGATCAACTTTCACACCTCCCCGTGAAACTACGTGCCCCAAATA